>NC_137775.1:143314564-144044564 GCF_963455305.1 Plecotus auritus | reverse complement strand
GACTATTCTTTAAGGGAACAAAAAAGAGTTATCACCAGGTCCACCCAAGAAGCCTTGGGCTGGACAAATATTTACATGGAACTTCTATGCCAGTCACATTGCCTGTCTCCTGCCCCACTGCACAGCAACATCATTATACCCTGGAAAAGTGAATTCAGCAGGTGATTTGGAACTTTTTCCCATTCCCAGGTTTCTCACTCAAAGGCACTCACCATGTGTCCCATACCAGCACTCACCACCAATGTCAGTCTGACAGGTGGGTGCAAGCCCTGATTGGTGCCTGAGCCATGCTGGTTCTCATTGCTCCCCAGAATCAAGCCATCCTTGTCCTGGCATATGGAGGGCCCCAGCTTATTTCCCTAAAGGAAATCTTGCCAGTAAACACATGTTGTTAGGATGCCAAGCATAAGGCTGAGTAGAGGAAACCTGGGGCAGCAACCTTTTCCCCGGCTTTAATATAAATGAACACCCAAGATCACTAGGCTTATGAAGAGATAGAGGACATAAATGAGTATGACCAAAAAAAAAAAAAAAAAAAAAAAAATAGGCCTGAGGGAAAAAAATGGCCCCAGGGAAATTTTTGAAAGGTTTTGAGAAAGTAGAGCTGACTCTTGAACAACAGGTGTTTGAACTGCACAAGTCCGCTTATATGCAGATTTTTCAACAATGTAAATGGATTTTCTCTTCCTTATGATTTTCTTAATAACATTTTCTTTCCCAGCTTACTTAGTTGTAAAAATATAGTATACATAAAGCATACAAAATATATGTTAATTGACTGTTGATGTTATTGGAAGGCTTCTAGTCCACGGTAGGCTATTAAGTAGTTAAGTTTTGGGGAATTCAAAAGTTATACATGGATTTTCAACTGTGTTGGGAGGGATCAGCTTCCTTAACACCTGAACTGTTCATGGGTCAACTGTATTATGTACAAAAGGCACCCAAAATAAAGGAAGCTATATGAGATTTTTTTTTAATGCCTGAAAATTAAAAATGATTGCTGAAATTAAAATATCACTAAAAGCACTGAAAAATGAATTCAAAAAAATTTCCCAGAACACAGAACCAAAAGCATTCAGGGAAAGAAAGTGAGAGAAAAGATAAGAGACACAGAGGAATAACCCAGGAGACCTAATATTCAATGAAGCAAAGTCTTAGAAAGAAAGAACAGGAAATTAGGGCAGGTAAATGATAAAAATATAATAGAATTAAAGCTCATCCCCAGAGACAAAGAATGTATCTTCACATTGGAATGGTCCACCCAGGTGATGAGCAAAATGAATGAAAATAAAATAAATTTTTAAATACCTATTGCTTTTAGGAGCAAAAGTTTCCAGGGAAAAAATAAGGAACCATCTAAAAGAAATTCAAATCAAAGGGGCATCAGACTTCTCATCTATAATTTTGGATATTAACAGAAAATGTAGTAATGTCTTCAAAGATCTTGAGGTGGGGGTGGTTTTTTGAAGTTAGATTTCTAGCTAAACTATCAAACAAAAGCAAGGGCAGAATAAAGATATCATCACATTTAAAAAAAAGATATCATCATATATGTAAGAACTCAGAAAGTATACCTCCTTCCTTGTTGGAAAGTTACTTGATGTACTCCAATAGAATCAAAGGAAAAAGCATAGTGTGGTGAAGGTCTGAACGGGGCATCTGTAATACTTTCAACATCAAAGATAAATTTAAAAAAAAAAAAAGGATAAGCTAAGAATAACAAAGTCATTTAAGACCCAGGAAACAGTAGTTCCAATCAGGATGATGGTGAGGGGATGTCCTGAGACACCAGATCCAGATTGCTTGAGAGAATGAAATGCCCAAGAAAGATGGGTGTTCTCCCTTAAGTGTAAAAAATATAGTTAGGAAGTTGGAAGAAAAAATATATAACAATAACATAAAGGGCCCAGCAAGCATGGCTCAGTGGTTGAGTGTCAACCTATGAAGCAGAAGGTCACGGTCTATTCTGGTCAGGGCACATGCCCAGGTTGCAGCCTGATCCCCAGTGTGAGGTTTGCATGAGGCAGCTGATCAATGATTCTATCTCATCATGGATTGTTCTATCTCTCCCTCTTCCTTGCTCTCTGAAATCAATAAAAATGAATTTTTAAAAAAGTGTATAAAGGCAAATAATAGAGGAAAAACCAAAGCAACTACAAAAATGCAATTTAGTAGATATGCAAGCAATCAAGAAAGGACAAGAATATATAAAACACTTGTTCTTAACGCTAGACCCATCACCATCGGATGATCTAGGAACTAAAATGCTGGACCCTCAAAGAAGTAGGTGTTATCCTAACATTCTACTTCAATGCTAAGAATTCAGTGCTTTTAACTTTTAGAGTCAGCCTACATACAGAATCATGGCAGATGAAGTGCTGGTTGTGAGATACCAGGGAGATATTAACAACTGTGACACTATAATAGAAAAACTTGGCTCCAGAAGATGGAATGGGCAGGGTGACCTAATATCCTCATCTTCTGAACTGAAAAATCAAAAGGTTTAGAGTTTTAAGACATTCTTTAAAGTGACAAAAATAATCATTAGACAAATAATAACATAATATCAACAATGAAAGAAGAGGAGGGCACAGTGTTAGAAAACTGAAGGTTAACTCTCATACTGGAGAGTCAATAAATTGTATTGAGTGAAAATATCTAGACTTGATATGTCAGGAAACATATATATTTGTTTTGGACTTTCTATTAAAAAAAGACAAAACCTAAAACAGAAATAGCGAAAATTATACTTGGGACTGGGGCTGACACAGGAAAGATGGACGGAGCGACTTTAGCTTTCTACACTAACTTCATGAACTGTTGAAATGAGTGTTACTCATAAACATAATTTCAATAAAAATACAAGAAACTGTTAAATTATAAAGAGAATTTCAAGGTTTCTTTTTGACTCTTCAAAGGAAAATAACAAATGAATATTAGAGTCATCAAATAATCATCATATGTATAAATAAAAAGAAGGTTCAGCTTTTACAAATCTGTTTTTTGTGATCAGTTTTTATAAATCAGTTTCAAAGAGAGAACTGTGCTTGCACATGCTTCAGCTTTCCCAGTGTGGAATATCACTCTGAGGTGGAATCCTAGTAAAATCCCTCTAGAACCCCTAGTGATCGGAGTCTCACAGCTTCACTTATTCCATTTTGGCACCCTCAGAGCATTAGCTCTAATGGTTCATCTACACCTGACATCACTTGGCAGAGATGAGCCAACATTAACAGGTTAAATGTGGAAAGCATTTAACTGAGACTACAAAAAGATCCAAGAAAAGGAGCTCAAAAAGAACACTGGAGCCTGGCCAGGTGACTCAGTGGTTGAACATCGACCTATGAACCTGTTCAATTCCTGGTCAATATGAACCGGTTCAATTCCTGGTCAGGGCACATGCCCAGGTTGCGGGCTTGATCCCCAGTGTGGGTCATCATTGATGTTTCTCTCTCTCTTTCCCTCTCCCATCCTCTCTGAAATCAATAATAAAATATATTTTAAAAAAGAAAAGAAAAGAAAAACACAGGAATCTTCACTTACCATCCTACCAAGAATCAACTGCTTTAATTCTATGCATATCATCAGGTCCCACTGTCATGATCTGTAGTGCCTAAAGCAGTGGTCGGCAAACTCATTAGTCAACAGAGCCAAAATCAACAGTACAATTGAAATTTCTTTTGAGAGCCAAATTTTTTAAACTTAAACTTCTTCTAACGGCACTTCTTCAAAATAGACTCACCCAGGCCGTGGTATTTTGTGGAAGAGCCACACTCAAGGGGCCAAAGAGCCGCATGTGGCTCGCGAGCCGCATTTTGCTGACCACGGGCCTAAAGCCTCTCCTACGATTTCAGAACACAAAAAGGCCACCTTCAATATTAATTTTATCTAAAAGGAAAAAATGTTAGGAATATTTACTTTAAAGAATTAAATTCTTTAAAAATACAAAAGCAATAGCAACAGGAAAGCATTACCTATGCCTAGGTGGAAAAAAAAAAGCTCCAACTTCTCGGAATGCTTCCATTTCTACCTTGGCTCCTTGTCACTCAAAACAAAGCAGGTACTCTGAAATCGTTTACCTTAGTCTAAAGTTTTAGCTAAATAAGGATAAGTAAGGAAATGCCACACACAATCATTAGTATTGCTGATGGCTACAAGTTCATGAATTCTGAAACTCAATCACACAACACAGCCTGCAGAGATTCTCAGCCAGTCTAAATTCAAATACAGCTCCACACACTCGTAGAGGGAGGAATTCACATGACAGGAGAGCTCACACTTCCACACATCATCACCCTGTAGGATCTTGACTCTTCTAGAAGAGGGGCCAACCACAGCTCTACTATCAAGCTGTTTAACAGAGCTTCTAATTGGAATCTTAATCCTCATGACAGAAAGCAGCAGAAAAAACCCATGCCTTAGAGTCATGCTAACCTGGTAGCTCGTTATGAAAGAGACGCTTCAGAAAAAATCTAAAAATTAATAGCAGGTGACTGGCACCAAAGGGAAAAGGTTGCACTATTATCAAGAAGAGAGAATTTTTTTTAGAATGTCCTACTGAATTAGATTCCCAAAAAGAAAATGTAAGATAGATCTCCAAACTCATTTTCTCTGTGGGGTAGAGAGTACCAAGTGCTGACCACTGGCCTCCCATCTTTACTTGGCTATTTCAGTATTCTTGCTGTGCTCCCATGGCCATCAATACGATATTAAGCATGAAAAGGAGTCACATCTAAGAAAAATCAAGCATGAATGACCAAAAACTGCACCTGAATGTTTCATGCCCCAGACTCAGTTCCTTGTTACTGTGAACCATCAGCAGACAGAGAAGAGAGGAAAAGTGCATTTTCAGCAGCCTCTATGGTACACAAAAAATGCCACAACTTTTACCTGCCTTAGATCACAGGGCAGGCCTGTGAAAATCCAGAAAACCTATTACTTATGAGCTTATTAAGACTGTACGGGCAGGAGCTACGCGCCGGAAAATACAGGCGGAGAATGCTCAGGTTTGATCAATCGGGTGGGGGGCGTAGTGAAGTCAGCATTGACCTACCCTAACTGCGCACCCCCCCCAGGTGCCAGGACAGCGCATTCAAGCACACATCACCAGAGGGCCCTGGAAAGGTTATGAGGCAGCAATAACTCGCATGCTTGGCTAAAATATTAGCAAGGGTCATGATCAACTGATGTGAAATTTGCCCCCCAAGAGTCTAAAACTCAGAGGAGCATTCAGACTGCAGTTCAGAAGTCCTCATAAATTAATGAAAGTCAGACATGAAAGTTAATAACAGCTGGAATGGATCAAGCAGAAAGAAAATGCAGCATCGGTGGATGTGTTCTGTGAGTTTCTGAGAGTCCATAAATTTGCTATTTGGAGAGAAGGGAAATGTTAATTAGGAGAAATTTCATACTGGATTGAAATTTGCCATGGAGTCAGAGCCCTATTGTAAAAGCCCCTTGGAATCAGAAACTGCCCTCCCCAGCCCCAGGTCATGCCTTTCATCCTGTTACTTCATACTTGTTGATAGGTTTCTTAATTGCTTTCATGTGTTATTTCGTGCAGTCTCTCCCCAAAATATAAAATCAAGAGCCAAGGTCATAATTTCTGTGTATCCTGTGTGTGACACTAAGTCAATGTTGGGGAATCAATAAACATATCTAAGGAGCTATCCCTCTGCCCTCTCTAAATGCCTTGTAATAACTTTCCATAACTTTTAGACTCTTCTAGTTATAAATATCTCAGGGGATCTGTAATCACTCTTAAAAGTCTCAATATCAACGTTCCCTATTTTTCTGATACAGTCGGGGCTTTGTCACAACTTGTATCTTCCTAACCAGATCCCGACATATCTCAGGTCAGATCAAGTCCCCTGAAGCATAAAGGTATGCAGAGGGAATGGGATAGCTCACATCAGTCTTTACAGCAAACACCAGCCCTACATGCGGATCCCTGAGAGAAAGGGATCCCACTGCCTCCCCCTTGACTGTCTTCTGAGTCTTGTCCCTCCTTAGCATCTATTTCCTTAAGTCAGCAATTTTTAGCCTTCTTCATCTCATGGCGTACATAAGCTAATTATTAAAATTCTGCAGCACACCAACAAACATATTATAATTTTTTGCCGATCCAACAAAAAAAATAGGTATAATTTTTATTCATTCGCACCAAACAGCTATTGTTGTGTTGGTTGTTGAAATCTTCTTATTTGACAATCTAAGGGGAAAAGGTTAGTGTCCCTGACTAAATAGTCAAGTCTTGCATGTTTTTTTTTTTAATTTTTAAAAAAATATATATTTTATTGATTTTTTTACAGAGAAGAAGCGAGAGGGATAGAGAGTTAGAAACATCCATCAGCTGCCTCCTGCACACTCCCTACTGAGGATGTGCCCGCAACCAAGGTACATGCCCTTGACCAGAATCGAACCTGGGACCCTTCAGTCTGCAGGCTGACGCTCTATCCACTGAGCCAAACCAGTTAGGGCAAGTCTTGCATGTTTTTAAAATCCTTGCATTACACCGGTTGAAAATCGCTGGCTTAAGTTATTCGTTGAAAGTTGCCATGTGTCTCCTTAGCCTGCACTGTCCCTGTTATTCATATTCAGTCTTTTTCATCTTTCCTCATAAATCATGCCTCCAGCCCCTTAATCATGCCTAACTGTTTCTCCCCAAGGTTCTTTCAGTTTATCTGAGATACCAAAGCCTGGAGACCAGGAACTGCCCTGCCCGTATTAGTGGGATGCCAAGATGTTTTTGGGCAAAAAGGACTGTTTGTATTCCCTCCTTCACCTCCCCAATAACATTCCAAGTATACTTATAAATAAAGGGGGTGCTCTGTCCCTGCCAATTCTATCCCTACTTATAAATAAAGGGGGTGCTCTGTCCCTGCCAATTCTACCCCTACTTATATATAAAGGGGGTGCTCTGTCCCTGCCAATTCTACCCCTGGCGGGGGCGGGGGGACAAGTTTATCTGATGCCCTGTATGTCACTGAGAAGGACAGGTGAGGGGTCACTCTTCCCAAACAAGGTCTAAGTGGGGCCAGAAACTGTATTATCCTGGTGACATGTGAAAGCTCGTGACTGTATGGAGGGAGGGGTAGTTTAACAAGACAAGTAGAAGAGCAAAGCACATGAGGCCTCCCTCACATGCTCCCAAACCTCGGCCATGGAGTCCAGACTCAAACCGGCACTGTAAGCCCAGTTAACTCAATTGCCAAATGGGTTTGTGCAAAAGCTAAATGAGGTCACGTGATGGGGTCAATAGCCCAGCGCCTGGCACTGTTTCCTCACACACTTATCCTCCCCAAATAGAGGGACACAGAGCGGATCCAGAGGCCTCCCCATAACTAAGTCATAGGTAACTTCCAATTCTTTAGGAGAGTATCAATTTAGAAGCAATGTCTCCTTCCCTCCCAAGGAGCAATGCCTGGAGCACAGCGACTGCAGAGGTGGCACCAAGCATACCTGTGTCTTCCACTAACAGATGTCTGGAGACCTGAGCGACAGGCAGCCTGCCCTCCAAGGGCCCTCCAAGCCTTTGCCATCACCACTGAACACCAACACCCGGTTCCTGCAGAGTTCCCAAGCTCGCCCCTAATGAGCTTAAACCACTGCCCACAGGGCCAGGCCCCTGCACAGACGGGGACTGCCACTTTGAAATCTCAGCAGTTCTGAGCATGGGTTAAGAAACTGAGCTCTGGAGCCAAACTATGTGAGTTCAAACACTGGCTCAGTCATTTCTGAACCACATAATAATGGACAACTTGCTTAGCCCTTCTGGTCCTCCATGTCCTCACCTGTCAATGGGGAACTTCAAGACATCTCTCATAATGATGTGTGTGCATTTGATGAATTCAAGAGCAAGGCTGGTGGCTTAATATGTGGCACAGAGGGCTCATTTCTGCTGGCTACAATTTCTGAGAGGGGACCATTTCCCACCTGGGCTACTGCAACAACCTAGCGAGTAACCACCCTAATTCTACTCTTCAGAGCAATACACACACACAGTAATGTTCCGCCAATAAAAATCAACTCATAGCACTCTATTGGCTTTCCATTGGCCCACAAGGTACCCCCAACCTGATCTCACTCCCTCACCAGCCCATCAAACTAGCCTTCGCTCTGCTCCTGGACATGGCCACACACAAAAAAACAAAATTTACAATCTTCAAGTAGAATGCTCTTCCTTAAAAAAACCAAAATTTACATTTTTCAAGTGGAATCTTCCCATGATGGGCTCTTTTTTATCACTTGGGTCTTGACTATAAAGACACCTCTGAGCAATGCCCTTCCCCGCCCATTCTAAGGTCTATCACTCCCCCTGAGCCTCCCTCGCACAGCACCTGTTTAGTAGGCTCAGACCACCAGCTGTGCAGCCTCCTGGACATCTCTGCCCCGGTGTTTGGTGTGTGTCCTCGAGGAGAACAAGGACCTGACTGGTCTTGGCAAGCAGTGACCTCTTGGGGTGAGGAGCAGGGCAGTGACATCCCATGACACTCCTTACGTAGAGGGAAAAACAGGGATGGGGGAGAAAATGTGAAATCTTGCTGAATTTGAAAGCAGGTTTATTCCACAAAAGCATGCTGAAAGGGGGAGGTAGGGTCCTCTTTCCTAGCACCTGCCATGGGCACTTCTCTGCTCCTCTCTAAAGCAGGAAACGCACCTCCTTTTATTCCACTCACAAGTCAGGACCACAGTCAGCATGCAGATCTGTGTCCCACTCAGTGGGCAAGTAAACACCCAGCTTCCTAGAGGGGCCTCCTGGGCCCTGCACAATATCAGCTGATTAGCTTTGCAGCCCCCCACGGAGAGGGCATATCTCCTCCTGGGGCTGGGGGGAGTCTACCATATCCCTTAAGACTCTTCCAGTTCAGGCCAGATTTCCGGCTTATCCCATCACTGGAAGTCTTTGTTCTTACTTTCCCCCAGGGTAATAGCTACTGGATTTCCCTGCTGAATTTCACTTTGTTGTTTCCGGCCCCTATCAGCAACCTCACCTTGGGCCATCACACAATTTCTCTAGCTTGACTAATGTTAGAGCATCTGAGAGTTTTCCAATAAGATTAAACTCAAGGCTTTTAAAATTAGGAATATTCTACTTTGGAGTTAAAATGTGTCTTGATACAGAACACTCTTAATTCATTGGAAATTAAGCCACATTTATTCCCCAATGTTAGGGATTTGTATTTCAAAATCAAGATATAGTGATTATCAGGGTTATCTCACAGAAAAGTTCAGCAGTTGGAGGACAAGTAGAAGTGGATTTTGTTGTCTTCAAGGGAAAATATGACACGCTACTCAGGGGAAGCAGCAGCAGTACCTGAGGACCAATGAAGTGCGGAGGGGATGTGGGTAAGAATCACACATGACAAATCTGAGTAAGGTGGTGAATTAAACTGTGCAACAAAAAACTCTGTGTCAGTGATGGGAAACATAGCTACGCAAAGATCTGTTTTAAACATTCAAAAGCCATGGAACAAGTTTCAGGGGTCACCATGTACTGGTGCAGAAGAGGACCAGCTCCCCCTGAAACAGGCTGGCCTGCATTCTTTAAAAAATACCCCGTCCTGCCCTAGCAGGTTTGGCTCAGTGGATAGAGCGTCAGCCTGTGGACTGAAGGGTCCTGGGTTTGATTTTAGTCAAGGGCACATGCCTGGGTTGCAGGCTCGATCCCAAGAAGGAGGCAGCCAATCTATGTTTCTCTCTCATTGATGTTTCTCTCCCTCTCCCTTCCTATGAAATCAATCAAAACATACTAAAAAATAAAATAAAAGTATCCTGTCTCCTGCCACTCCCTTCCCTGAGCTCCACCCTCCAACCAAAGAGCCCTGACCTCTTAGGTCCTCACAGGTGTCAGATTTTCCTTTGGCCTCCAGGCCTTTGCCAACATTCCTCTCTCTACCTCTTTGCCAGGGTGTCACTTCCTCCAGGAAGCCGCTGTACTCATCGAGTCTGAACCAGGCATGTGTGTGACCTGCTCCCAAAGGACCCTGCTTCCGTCTCTTCTGACTGGACCTTTATGTGGACCTTTGCACTACGTGTCTCAGTGTTCCACCAGCCTGAATGTCCATGGAAGCAAGGACCTTGCTCTTTCTGTCCAATACCGATGAGCACTTAGAAGACACTCAGTAAGCACATGCTCAAGTAACAATGACTGACAGATGAATGGCTAAATGAATTTAGATTTTTCCTCATTTTGTTCCAAGAGGAAGAAACTCATCAAAACCTGAGGTTAATAAAAAGCCTGGAGCCCCAAAAAGGAAGGAAGACATCAGGAAGATAAGAACAATTCATGGCGGGAGAGACCCAAAGTAGAGACCCAAATGTAAAAGCTACCAAGACTGAGGAAGTTGAATACTTTTCAAAGAATCCAAACTCTGTCAGAAATAGGAAGAACAGAGCAATAAAATGCTCGATCGGTTACCCTATATTAAACCAAACTGTGGAAGACACAGAGAAAGTGTAGCCCTTTCACTGAGAAGTATGACAACACAGCACAAATGTATAGGTACAGATCAAGAGAGCTCAAGTGAGACCGGAGATGCAGCTTTCAAGAGACATCAAAGGTAACATTCTTTAATTATACAAGAAAAAGAACGAGGAGCCAGGGATAACGTTGCCTCTGTTAGAAAATGGGATGGAAAGCTATTAGCACATGATTATGAAACAGCAGCGTGCTGTGTTTCTCGAGGTTTAGTCTACAAAGGCAGGAAGGAAGGAAGACAAGAAGGAGAGGAAGGGGGGAAAGAAAAGAAACTATAAGTTTCTTTAAAAGAAACTTATAAACTATAAGAAAAGAAACTGAGTGGGTGCCAAATTAGAAAAGGAAGAGGATGGCATGGGATATTTAAATGCCTGGATTCATGATCCCAAATCAACTTGTTGATAAAGTCTCCTGTGACCTTGCACACTTGGGCACTAACAAGTTGAAAAGTTACTACCAAATTCATGAAGTGCCTTGAAGACAAGACAAATCACTGAAATTTGGAAACGGGGAAAGAAATATGCTCACCTTAACTATACGAAAAATACCTACCTGTTCAATTTCAGATGGGTGTCAAAACAGGAAGGAGGTTAACTCCTGTGCTAACCCAACCCCAGGACACTGCAAATGAAGGTCCTCATTCATGTCTGCGAGTAAAGTGGCGACTTATTCCAAAGTAACAGTCAACCACGTGGGAGAATCCTAGCAGGGTTAAATGTCTGTATGTACATAGAAGCAAATATTTTTGATGTTTTAAAATGTACAATTTATAAATGCATAAATGTGCCATAAATACTATAAACCCTGCCTACTTTTAAAAAGGACTGAGTGACTGCATTTGGATAATAGGCTGCATACAATGACTAACTTGTCAAATGGAGGCAGAAGCAACAATCTCTTCAGATACCGAGTAGCCACCTCTGACCAGCAGGCTCTGGACACACTTCATCTCTGGTGTGACTGAGGTCCAGCAACCGAACAGCTTGCCCTTCTCTGCTCTAAGGTAGCATAAATGAGCCTTCCTGGTCCTGCCCTGAGACTCCTGGTGGACATATAAGAGCTCAGTAGTGCCCCTGGACTACCATATTATGCTGTTAAAAACAAGATTCAACCAAATACACTGGAAGATCTAACTGGCTTTATCAAGCAATTAACGAATTAGGCAGCATTCCATATAGAAACTAAAAGGGCGCTCCACGGAGTTGTATAAAATGGAAGAATTTTACAGGAAGAAAAGTGGGAAGAGGTAGGGGGCAAGGGAGCTATTAGAGAGAGAAAAAAAAGGGGGGGACAGTTTGGGGGCCAGGACACCTTTTCTTTGGGAGAAGGGAAGGGTTTTTACCATATAGATTGTCTCTTCTTTCTATGGGGCACTGAGTGGGCCCACCAGACAGATTACCTTACTGTTGCTTGACCAGAATATTCCATACCAGTTAATTAAGATTATGTTTCTCGGAGAAGCTGAAACTGGAATTAGATCCAGTATTAAATCTAAGTTTGGTATCATGGGCTTTTAGCAGGAGCGATGCCTTTTGGCATGTGACATTTTTTCCTGTAACAACCTAAAGATCAACATACAAGGACGCAGCTATGATATGTTTAAAGGTGAGAATTACACATCTACTTGGTGACAAGGTAGGAAAATAGCCTGGTAAAATGGAACTTAAAGAAAACATTCAAGGGAATGGAGTGTAGACTGGGCTTGGAGAAGTAATAGGATTTGAAGGCGAGGAGGAACGTTAAAGGACGATTCTAGAAGGAGCACCAGGATGAGCCGGGCAGCCTGAGAAGAAGCTTGTCAGAGGGAGCCTGACTTACCTGCGGGGAGGACTGTGTTAGGCAGCAATGAAAGAAAAGGCTGGGCCAGTGCACCAACAGGCCAATTAATTTTCTCTAGAACATGGTCTCCCTTAGCGTTTTCTTTCTATTCCTCTCCTAACGTGGCCTTCAAGCTTCTCCCTTGTCCTCTCTATTAAATATATCCCCAAAATTCAATGGATAAAATCAGTAACTATTTTTTTCAAATGCTGCCGTGCTTTTCTTACCCTTAGTTCCCAATTTCACTTACTATCTCCCAAGATCAATATGAACAATCACAATGACAGTAGGCACAAGGGTTGTCAACATTTACTGGCAAGAGTAAACTGGAACCCTAAGAATTATCCCTCAGCCCTGACCGGTTTGGCCCAGTGGATAGAGCATCGGCCTGCGGACTGAAGGGTCCCAGGTTCAATTCCGGTCAAGGGCATGTACCTTGGTTGCGGGCACATACCCAGTAGGGAGTGTGCAGGAGGCAGATGACTGATGTTTCTCTCTCATAGATGTTTCTAACTCTCTATCCCTCTCCCTTCCTCTCTATAAAAAATCAATAAAATATATTAAAAAAAGGAATTATCCCTCAATTTCTACCACTTTCTGCAGTTACCTTGCATTATAATTCTTTTAAAAAAAATCTATGGAAGTGGCTCACTATTTCTAGTCTTTAAACATTACCTCAGGGTTGTTGAAAGAAAGTCTGGATTATTATATCGAATTTCTAAGAGAAAGACAAGAATAAGCAGGGAGTTACTCTTAAGCTCACAAATAACACGTTTGCAAAGGTTCAGAGACTTGTTTGCATTTCCCACTCCAATTCCCCCTACAAGTCAAGACTAACATCCGAGGAAGCAAGATACCTAGAGAGCCCCCAGAGTATGATCCAACATCAGTCTTTCAGGTTAAACAGTCTCCTGTTCAAGGGGAAAAAAGCCAAAACACTCCTGATGGGCTCATCAACTGCTCTCCAAGAGGCAAAGAAAGCTGGGTAAGAACGGAGCTGTGTGCTGAGACGCGTCACTGCCTTTGCAGTGTGCTCAACACCAAACCATTCATTTGTGCTTTGTAGGCATTTCTGTCTCTCTCAGTCTCCACATGACACTCTGACAGTAAGAGAAATGTGAGCAGGTGCACCTATTAAATATGTAAAATACACATCTTCTCTTCCATTCACTTAGAAGATGTATTTCTAAGGAGTGTAGAAAGTCACCTACTATAAAGACAGATAGGTAGGGGTACAGATCTCATATGAATTTTCCTTAAGCACTTAAGAATGCAAGTGGGCTCAGGACATCAGCTTTCCACAGAAAATAAATGCAAGCAATTAAAAATTCAGTTTCTTTTCTTTAAGACACTTCCTCCAGTTTTGCTAATTAGCCACTAATAGTTTTGTCATCTGAGCTGGAAGACATAAGGAAGAATACCAGTGGAATGTTTTCAATCACAGCACTGGCATGGAGGAATGAATCATATTTTCCAGGAGGAATGACTGCTTGGGAGCAGTTGGGGGCAGAAGTAAAGCAGCCTTCACACAACTATAAAACTGTAAAAGAGACTTGAAATTTTAGGAAAGGGGGCATCTTTCTTCCCCCATGAACAAAACCAGCAGGGAACCTAGAGGACATGACTAGTGAATCCAAGAAACTCCCCACAAAGACCCCTGCAGGGACTTTTAGAAAACTCACCTCTTCACAGTAAGACTAAGACAGAAGACAATGGAACACATGTTTCCTGTAACAGGGAGGAGAATAAAACTTAAGTGTCACCCAGGATAAAGGAATGCTTTAACTATTATGTCACCTGCCTCACAAGTTTATAGAAGAATAAATGCATGGCAGTAAGTGAAAGCAGAGGACGATGGTGATTTGAAATATCTAGCTACAGATGGAACAGAAGCAGAATACAACTGCTAAGAAATCCCTGGGAAGGAGATGGGGTTCCTTATCCTGACTCCAATACAAGCAGGTCAGGTCCCACAAATCCGCCCCACCCCCCTCCACCCCCATGCTCTCCCCAATTATCAAGCGCCAGTGATCCTGCAGCCGTGAGCCTGTCAGCACCACACCATGTCTGAGCCATGCAGCCTGAACGTCTACTTTCTGGCCTTGATATACAGCCCATCCACAGCTCCCTTCATGAGAGAATAACCCCCAATGCCCCCACGAGGATTTTATTCCAAACATATGTTGCAAATGTTTGAAGTACCCACTATCCCTGGGTTTTCTTTTCCTTTTTTTTAAGTCAAACCCACAAAACCTAAAATACTTTGAATCTTACCTAAGTGCATTTTGTGAAGATGCAACTTTGCATGCCCAAGTATAATAAAGTCTTGTGCAATAAAAATTTTACAGATGTCTTTCTGAGGGGAAAAAATTATGTTCCTTTTTCCGGTCTTACAGGAAGCCTGCCCACACATTAGAAATACAAAGTTAGTATATATAGAAGCACAAATTAGGCATCTTGGGAAGTTTGCATTTTCCAACCACAGAGAAATGAAGGAATTACTGTGAATGGTCAGATACCCAGCGACACTGTGTTAGAAGTCTTTTCTCTCCCACAGCATTGGTGGAGCTGGCTCAGGACTCAAAAGAAAAGGGAATGGCCCCAAAAGGTGTTTCTGAACCTTGAGCTGCTGAAGGTCTGCAATGAACCTGTGTTACTGACAGTGCTGCAGGGCTGAGGCAAGGTAAAGAAACGTGATCAAACTTTGATGTCTCGTGTTATTTGAATTTAATTTAATTAATTTTTTTAAATCCTCACCCGAGGATAAGTTCTCATTGATTTTTAGAGAGAGAGGAAGGGAGAGAGAGAAAGGGGAAAGAGAAACATCAATCAGTTGCCTCCAGTATGCACCCCAACCAGGGATCAAACCCGCAACCTAGGTATGTGCCCTGACGGGGAATTGAACCTGCAACCTTTTGGTGTGCAAGATGACACTCTAACCAACTGAGCCACCTGGCCAGGGCTTACATCTCATTTTTAAAAGATGGTACTTTTCTCATACACTAAAAGTTTCTTAGAAGATGTGATGTGATATATCAATTTCAGCAGCATCATATTAGTTATTAGCTTTACTTGGATAATTCAGTCTAGATAAAATCTAACAGCTTTTATTATAAAGTACCTAAAATATACTCTTTATACTAGTAGAAGATTAAATAAGCCAACAAGGGTCTAGAAAAAGTAAAGTCATATCGTATCTCACTCTTTGAGACTTAGTTTAGGACATCTTTAAATTGTTTACTATAAATAAATAATATTGTTCCTTTCGTTTTCCACATGTATTAAGTTTGTTACATAAAACACTTTCTGTCGATAACACGTTAAAACTTCTCAAATGCATTTAAAAGCTTTAAAACTTCTTTACTTAAAAAAAAATAGGGAAAAAATTATAATCAATCTACTCAAGTTGCATGAGGAATGGTTATGTTCAGAAGGCCACAGAGCAGAGTTTCAGGCCATGCCAACCCTTTTCCTAAATTTATAAACCAACCACTCCATCTCTAATCTGTGTTCACAGGAGACACTGACCTCAGGGAGGCAGGTGAACAGGTCTGGCAGGGAAAAGCCAGTCTACCCGGAACCAAACACAACTGCAGCACCAACAAAAATAACTTGGTTTGGAGAATGAACTCATCATGTACAGATGAAGAGGATGATGGTGGAACAAAAGGAAGAGGGAGGAAATAGGAATAGGCGGAGGAGGAGGAGGAGAAGGAGTCACCACAGGGCAACTACCATAATACTTTTGAGGCACCATGAGCTAGCGATTTTATTAAATACTTTATTTGCACTGGCTCACGTAATTCTCAAGAGAACACCATGGGGCAGGCAATCACATATCAACAGTTAGGAAATGATTCCTAGAGAGGTCAGCACACTTGGCCAAGGTCACACAGCCAATAATGGCAAAGCTGGAACTTAAACTCAAATCCCCTGAGTGCTCAGCCAATCTGTGTAATCTCTAGGACTCCCTGTCCATATTATAGATACAATGATACCATTTATTTATGACCAATTTAGGGAGTACATTGCAGTGGTGGGTCAAAATAGCAAGTGCTTATAAGTTATCATGTAATTTTAATAGTGATTTGAACAATACTGTGGGAAAAGCTAAAGAATAACCAACCTATTGATGCTATGCCCTCTAAACAGAGGGACAATGAGCGGTTCCAAGCCCACTACGAGCTCCCCAGTGCCCAATTCTAGTTAATATTTCCCTGGGGGCTTGGGAGGTGGGGTGCACACACAGACCACAGAGAAGTGAGGAGAGTCCCTGGTATGCAGAGTTCCTGGACCCTCAAATGACGGGGAGAGGATTCAATGGGCAAACTGTTAGAACAAATGGATCAAGAGCAAGCTGCAAGGTGAATGGCACAGAGAAAGTTAACGGTCATCTCCCTACTTCTGTCAACCAAAAAAGAAGTTCTCTCAGCTGCCCTGACCAATTAATACCTCACTAATTAGAGGGCATCTGGAACAGAAAACAAAGCAGCAAATGTATATGATGGGAAAAGTTTTGTTCACACATAAGGATGAAAACAATGCAAGGAGCTTATGGCTAACAATCCAGACTTAACAATTATAATCTAGTGCACTATCGGAGAAAATTAATATAAGTAGAAAGTATGTAGAGTCCCTCACATTTCCTGCATGGATGATCTTTAATAGATACCCCTAAAAAAACCCCAATGTATAAAGCAGGAATGTGCTCAGATAAAAACCCTAACAACACCATTTTAAACTGTTATTTCTGAAATAAACTGAAACGAAATAACCCTTTAATGAAGGAAGGACGGGATCACGCACACCACCCCTCCTGACTCCCAAAGCTGTGAACATAAAAACCGCAGCCATAGGCTTGGCAGGCACTTTTTAAACTGAGAAGTTGTGGACTTCCTAAGAATCCATAAAACCTTTTCTTCCACACTTCTGACCACTTTTTTAAAAATCCTCTCTCCATTAAAAAAAATAATAATAATGTATCTCCCATCTTTACCAACAATATTGGGGGAGGGCAGTTGCTGAAACTTCAGGTTGTGCGAGGCCCTTTGATCTGCACCCTGATGAGGGACCGTCCCCCTCTGCTGCAAGTCAACTAATGAAGGGATGGAATTAGCTTTTATCCTGGGCACTTTCTTGAGCAAGAAAATATGCACTAATCAGCTGTCCTCAATAATCAGTCATCTGGCTAATGACCTTTTGCCTTAAAACACTAAAATTTCTGAATGATGTGGAAAAGGGGAAACAAGAACCAGTCCCCCACTCCGGAGCTCAATGGATCATCTGGAACTGGAGCCGGGAAGGTTAAATGGCAAGCCTGTATCCTGGCAAGGTGATAAATCTGTAATCAAGAGCTGCAAGCTTTGGCACCTCAATACTAACTTCATTACTCCCCAACCAAATTATATTTCTTAACTAGAAACAGGCCAGAAATAAACTCAGCACAGTATTTTCCTTCATAGTGTCTGCCTTTGGAGAAAACCATTGTATATCTGTGTTCAGAGTCCACTTTATTAGTGCTGAAAAAGGGAACTGCCGATGTTTCTGGTAGACCGGTCAGTGAAGAAAGTAGAGCATGTACAAAAATATTCTATGTTAAGGAAATCTGCACTGATTTGTTGAAAGATGTTGGTTCCTCCTCAACAATTAAGCAAAAATTCACTGAAAACGGGAATTGCTGCTGTTAAAGATTTCAGCTAATGCAGCCCAGGGAGTTAATAACTCCCCCAGCAACCAATTTTCCTCCTGCAAAGTCTAGGAGACTTTGGGGAAAGAAAATTGGGTGCCAGTTCCCAGGAAAGGTCCCTGTGAGTGAGCCACAGGTGGACACCTTCCAAAAGGCCACCCCACTGACGTCTGAAGTTACTCAGGGATATAAGGAAATGACTCTCCCTAAAAAAAGAATGGAAAGGATATGGGAGAAGAAAAGTGGGCAGTTAATTAAACATTTGTATAAATCAATGTTAAGCCAAATAATTCATAAAGCGCATGTGCATGCACACACACAGAGCTGCCCATGGCTCTGGACCACATGCCATGAGGCAGGACCAACTTACGGTAGTGAGGTTCCATGTAACCGTTCCTGGGGTCCATGGCGAACACAGCCCCGCGGTACGGGATGGAGGGCTCAGCCAGGTGGGGCAGGGACCCATGGATCTCCTTCTTGATCAGCGAGCCCCTCTCGTCACTAGATGTGGCAGGCTCCTCGCTGATCTTGCCAAGCCCCTGGACACTCTGTGGCTGCATGGTGACTGCGTTTCTTCTCTCTCTGTGATAGGTCTGTCCAGGACTTTCATCCTCTAAAGAAAGAAGGAACACAAAAGCTCTGTGACCATTTTAAGGAGCAATTCAACAACAGTCATCCCTTAGGTCTTCCTCCAAAAAAGAAGCCCATTTCTCATTCTGGCAACTTTGAAAAGCTACACCATGATGGGATGTTCTTCAGACAAAACTGCTTGTGAATGAGGGTCCAAAATACAAATGGAAGAATGAAGGGGAGCCAGAAAGGAGCCAATTAAATTGAGATATAGGGAGAGTCAGCAAATTATCACCACAGGCTCACAGCTGAATCTGCCAGTGAGGCTCTTCCTTGGGGACTTGCCAATGCCCCTGCAAGTCCCACTGGAGCTGGACATTTTGCCAGCCTAGGGCTGCGGGCGGGCAGCGAGTTTGACATGCTTGGTGTACAGCTTCCCCTCATCTGTCTGGAAGCCAGGCCTCTGGGGTAACAGGGGCTTGGATGCCCACTGAGGCTCTGGGTAATCCTGGGGTCAAAGAGCCTCTGTACCTCAGAGGATGACCTGTTAGAAAGTGATCCAGACATTCTCGTGTTTTAGTTTTTAAGTCAGATTTGTAACCCAATGAGAGATTTAATAGAGCCAGAAATGGTGCAGAAAATCCAGTGGTTACAAAGGATAAAGGTGCCGATCCTGGAAACCTCCAGGACCCCTTGCATGACACATCTGACCATAGAACAGAGCTGATAACTAGAAGGAAAAAGGAATGAAGGTGAAAGTTCAAGGGTGAGATGGCTCTAGTGGTGAAGGAGGCGCCCCTTCTGCTGATAGGTACATACTCTGGTGGGGTCCAGACATTGCTTTAAACATGAAAAAACAGCCCAATGAGATTCCCAGCTCCCTAATACTTCTGGTTTCCTTTGACCTGTAAGAACTTTCTATCTATCCAGTATGGTTCTCTACAAATGTGATTGGATGACCTTTCCATAACAGCAGATCAAAGAAACAAGGCATAAAACGAAACCAAACTGGCAATCTGAACCCACAACAAGTGAACCAATTCATCTGTTAGAACCATACACACACTCTGAAACCACATACGCCAAACAGGCTCTGCATTTAACCACCAGACTGTGCTCTGACAGGCAAGTGCTCATGGAAGCCAAGTTGTTCAGGTGCTGCTTCGGCACCTAATCTGAAAACTCCTGATCTGAAAAAAAAAAAGGAAAAAGAAAAAAAAGAAAAAGAAGAAGAAAGAAACTCTATTTGAAAAACAACAACAAAAAGAAACTATATTTGAATATAAATAATAACAAATTTTACATGGACAGATTTTGAACATATCCCAATATATAAACTTACCTTCAAAGTATTTCATAAAGCAAATATGTCTAGGTGAGAGACCCTAAAAACCAGCAATAGTGTGCTTTAGCAGTCTAGTTGTTGTTCATACAAATTCGGAAGGAAACATAGCTAGCTATAAACACAGACCAGCATGATAATACAAACTAAAGTAACGACTACTGTTTTGTGTTGAGTAAGGACTTAAACTGCCTAAAGCCAGTACTCTTTCTGCCTATGTCCAGGACTTTAAGAAATAAGCAATGCATTATTTTCAGTATAGCAAATAACTTGCAAAACAGTATAAACCATGAGGTACACTTTAGTTGTCAATGAATTTGCTGACTACGACAGGGTAACTGTGAAACATTATTGTGTGCAGATCCTTACCCCAAACCTTATAATTATGGGATAAATAAAGAGTTTAATCTATCAAATAACTACTAAAAAAAATAGATGTAATACCACATTTCCACACATTGATCTTTACAAAAGCAATTCAAACCATGCTTTTGCTGATTTAAAAACAAACTACAAAAAAAAAAATCCTACATTTTTATTTTCCTTCTGATTAATACTATCCACCCTTGTACTTTGTTAGCAGTAAAATTGCAAACTATAGAATAAGGGCTCGCAGTCATGTAAAAGCAAAAGGGTGTCAAAAACACTAAAACTCTCTGTCAGTTTTATAAAATTTTCTGTAACTTACAAATGGCTAAAGTCATATTTTCCACTAATTTCTGCCTGTATAAACCCTTTATTTCAAATTTCAACCTGAACTTGTAACACTGAGGTGCAAACGCTATAGAATGGACCTTCATTTGGAAAGCTAGAAAGCCCTTACCAAGAGGGGCTGAAACTCCTAATTAGCATTCTCTGGGAAAGATGAATAACCAAGCCCTATTAATCTCTTCCAGGTTTAAAACAGGATTCCCTTGACTTACTCTTCCTAGAAGAAATGAACTCTTCTTCTCTTAAAACTGTACCGCTAAATTGAGGGAGTTTCTTTTAGAAACCATGCCTTTATAATGAGGATTTGAATCCAACTTCATGAATAACTGAAAATTTGGTATAGTCTGTTTAGAGTCCTCCCACCTCCCCCCAGCCTCTTGGGAGAAGGAAGTTGCGGGGGAGAGAAAATAAGGGTGTCTTTTTAGCTAAATGGTCCTCTTTTCACAAGTACTTAACTTTATAAAAATGAATTATTTTCTTAATGAGAGTTAAGCCAACATGTGTGGATATTAAGTTATAAAAAGAAATAAGCAAAGTTCAAATATTTAATACAGAAGAAAATTAACTAATTCCCTTAAGTTAAAAAAAATCAGGCAAGAATTTTTTTAATGTGGAAACTTTCATTAGACTTACTTTTACAGTAACAGTTAAGGCTACCACATTTTTACCTGCCCTCCATCTCCAAAACAGTCCAGTAGACAACTATTTCATGAAGTTTACCTCGTGCACTGAGTTGCTTCTGACGGGTATTCAGATGAAAACTTGACAGTGCACACGCTCCAGAATACAAACAGCGACGGGACTTAAAAGCACACTCTCCACAGTGAAAGGGAAGCCTTCCAAGCAATATTCCTGCCTACTCTTATAAATTTAGCAACCACTTCAGCAAGCCAAAAGACCAAAGCTGTCTAATCTTGTTCAGTTGAACCGAGTTGTTCAATAAAGTTTGAGAGTCAGTGCAGACAGCTACACCAGGCCAAATTATTGACAGAAACATACTGTCCACCATGGCAACAAGCAGAAGTCGGCTGCAGAAATGTAAGCAAACAGCCCACTGCTCCAGGAGCATCTGCCAATGGACTTTAACGGCCAAATATAAGGCGGCTGTTGGGTTTCTCCGTGTTAAACTGTTGCATGCTCAGGGGTCACACCAAAGCATGCAGTTTGGGGGAAAAAATTATTTCAAATACCGTCACCATAATCCCAACCTTTTACCTCCTTCTTTCTGTATACTCTTGCTTAAGTGGAAGTTAACGGATTCCTGCCCCAAATGGAGAGCTGCCCAAACATCACATTTAAAAACTGCCCCAGATTTTCCAAACTCATCCAAAGGCAACTACTGACATCGAGCCAGACACTCTGGGCCGTAAACTCTGAGAACTCAGAAGTTGCTTCATTGCAAACACTGCTTAGACTGTTTACAAGAAAGATTAAGAAGAAAGTAATCCTGCTGCGTGAAGCGGGACTAGAACACACACTCCTCCCATGCATGGCTCACCAACTTCTGATGATTTCTCACTGACCCAGGAAACAAGTGTATATTCGCCTAAGACCTGAGATGAAAGTATCGAAGGACCCTTCCAACATAAAAATAAAAACCCTGCTCCGCATCACTAACTAGGAACACCTCCTGTCACCCTAACAAAATCAGCTGGTTAGGAAGGAGCTCACGGTACAAGTGTTCACCTTTTTTAAAATTAACATGCGTTTTAAGCTGTTCCCTTAAATCCATTTTAACACCGTTCCTCCTGTCTTTCCCCAAGATGCAGAAGACAGAGTGTAAGAGAAGAGACAATACTTACAACTCAGGCCCCAGGCTCTGGCTAGCTACTTTCTGCAAACTTCTCTTGGTGGGCTTTCTCTGACTGTGCAGACCCTCTAAGGAACATTCTGGTGTCTCCCTGCCTCCCTCTCCCACTCCCTGGCAGTGCTTCTCCCATTAGAGGAATTAAAAGTGGTTGGAGCCATGCTAAATTTAACAAGCTCATTAGTATTCTTTCGGAGTGCTTCTGAGTGAACTCTCTCTATTCAAGCCGATCTCTCCAGGAGAAGGGTCAGGCGGCTAATCATTAAATCAAACTAATGTCACCCTATCACAATCAGCCCGAGAGAAGGAGGGTTTATTATTTCAGTTTATGCTAAATAAACGGTTTTACAAATGGTCCCCAAGCAAGGTCAACAACAGCTTCAATTACAAGACAAACTTAACAAGAGTTGCTATAAACCAAGTACTCAGTATTGACTTAAGAACAGGCTCAACTCCACATATTGCCACTAGCCGAGTATTACAGGAATGCATATTGTAAAATAAAGGAAGGGGGGGGGCTTCTTTCTTTGCCAGAATTTGCGACTGCACAGAGACTCCTCATTCACCTCTCTCCTACCAGCTAACCGCTCAGCTCAATTCACCCCACACAAAGGCTGGAGCCCAGACCTCAATGGACCGAGTGAAACATGTTCAAAACTAGGCTCTCTATTGTGACTGAATTTCTTAACATCTTTTCAAAAAGCGGAGAATGCCTTGAGGCTAAAGGAAGAAACAGGCTAATGGTGAATTGGGAATTCTGAGCAAATTTCAGAGCCCTTTCCTCCTAGCTTTTGAGGTTGAAAGCAAGCTCTTTCCTTTCAAGTTTCAAAGTCCTTTTTCCTCCCGCAGTGTCACAGAAGGATTTGAAAAGAAGGTAATTGTGCTCGCAGTCTCCCTGATCAGAGCTTACGTCCTATTTCTGGTATTTCGGAATACTTCTTGCAATAATAGTGCATATAGCTCAATCCCTTAACCGGCCTGCACTCTGCAATTGCTCATTAAATGAACAATTGCGGGTATAAAATGCCTTTTATGTTCAAGGTCTGGATATAAGATAAGCATTCTAGGACTCTAAATTTGGTTTACTAAGGAAACTCTCCATCATTAAATTACAAAACTGAAGTCAGAATATCAGGCTTTCCCAGAAAAGTGGCACTCAGATTTCGGTGAGCCAAAATGAAGGGAGAATGGGGGTGGGGTGAAGGCAACAAAATGTTAAGAGTGGTGGGGGTATGGGGTGGGGGGGAGGGAGGGCCTGGATACTCAGATTTCTAGCCGAATGGAATTCTAAGGAGAAAATAATATTTCCATGTTTAGGAAGGTCAGAGTTTGTGAAACCTAATCATTTCCAAACTGAATGATATAAAGTCATCTTCTAATACATTAAAGCAGGGGTCTGAGACTATCAATATGCAGAGGACTATTCATGACCCCTCACCAGCAAGCATCACACACACACACCCTTAAAAATAGAAACAATCCTTTACCAATATGGAAAGTTTTATCATTTATTATCATCTCACTTCCTCACAACCCAAGGCTGTGGAGGGCAAGGTGTTAGGTCCAATTTCCAGATCAGAAACGAGTAACCACTTCCAGGCAAGTAGGTGATGCAAGAAGAATGCCACCCATGCCTTACTGAAGCCACACAGCCCTGTTAACAGGGCCGGAGGTCTGTTCCTGGGCGGGTTTGGGGATGGCACCTGAGGTAGTCTGCATTCCCAGCCTCCACCACCACCGCTACCACCCATAAAACAAGAATAACTACACATTTATGCACAGACATTTTCAAAATTCCAATCCTCTCCCATTAAGTTTTGGTCAACATACGTCCACTCCTGGAAAGCACCCAGTACAAACGATAAATCTGTGGTGAGACATCCAACCTCAGGATCTCAATACCATAGAGCATCCTATCCTCAGGGACATGAAGACACACATTTGCCTTACACAGGGCTGCACCCCGGCCCCACAGCAAACTGAGGCTCAGCCAATGGCTGTTGAGTGTTACTGCAGTTCTTAAGGTTACCCCACAAGCCTGAAGCCCCACCTTCCTGTTCAGAGCAAGAAATGGAGGGTCTTTTTCTGCTTCCTTCCCAGAAAACTGCCTCGCTGTGCTTGCAAAGAGCATTCTTTCATTTTTTTTTTCCTATTATTCATTTGTTGCATCTTGCCAGCTTTTATTTCTTTGGTATTTTACATTTTGATGTTCTTTGAAGAAAAAAACAACACCGTGGAATCCAAGTTCTCACCTCCCTGATTCAGAATTCTCATAACTTTGACCAAAGAGGGACCAGAAGTGAAAAAAAAAGAAGATACTTAGAATATTCCTACATATTGTAGAACTGTGCTAGGGAGGGGGAATAAAGTTCCTGTGGTTTTTAGAAGAAGACTCTTGCCTCTTCCCATGTGACTGCAGTTATGCCTAAACCAGGGGCTGTTCAAGGAAGGCTAGAGCTTGGCTTCCACAGGGAGACAGGGAACAATGCTTCCTCTAAGAACATTTCCAATGCCTTGGCGTGAGACATGGCCCTTCTGAAGCTACAAATACTTCTCCCATTGACAATGACTGATGACAGAGGGCGTGGTCCCGATGGATGAGAAAGAAGCATTCTGCTTTGTCTGCAACCTTTACACCACACTGAGGAGCCTACAACACGAGAGGGCTGCAGCAGGACCTGAAGCTCTGGAGAAATTCAAGTGGAAACCCTCATTCAAAGACGACAGAGGAGCGCTCTCTTCCTACTTTCATCCACCTGGAGGTCCGGAGGTAAAAGGACAGAAAAAATGCCCTTCATCAGTCTTAAGAGAATCTTAGTTATGTTAACATTTCTAGAGCTCTTTGGCCAAAGAATCAGATATAGTCTAGACCCGTGGTCGGCAAACCGCGGCTCGCGAGCCACATGCGGCTCTTTGGCCCCTTGAGTGTGGCTCTTCCACAAAATACCACAGCCTGGGCGAGTCTATTTTGAAGAAGTGGCGTTAGAAGAAGTTTAAGTTTAAAAAATTTGGCTCTCAAAAGAAATTTCAATCGTTGTACTGTTGATACTTGGCTCTGTTGACTAATGAGTTTGCCGACCACTGGTCTAGACTAACTCCCCACTGGCCCTTCACCGGAAAGTATTTGCTCCAAAGTTCAGGTTAGCGCTCAACCCAAGGCTGATTTCTCAGCTCACTCCCCACTACTCAGTTTACAGAGCTCCATTCAACTTCAAAAGGGGTTCCCTGGGACCAGAAGAGAGTAGGCAGAGAAAGCAAGATGAGAATTTAGATAAACTAAAATGCAAAACCCAAAATGGCTGTGACCCCAGGGACTGCAGCAGAGGGCTGTGACGGTATGCCGAGCAAGCAGCCTCCTGCCTTTTTAAAAAGATAATACCGTGAGGGCTCTGCTCTTGCCCATCTGGAAAATCAGGAACTGATAACACTATCTGCTTGTCTGCAGCCTCACCAGGCATGCCCTGTGGCCTGTAGGGTTTTCATTTACTTTCCTTGTGCCTCTGAACCCTCACAAATCAGAGCTCTACAACCCTGCTCCCATCTGTACCCCCACCTCTGAGAGGATGCTTCTGGGCATTGATGACATGGACAGCAAAGAGTTACTGTGGCTTGGTCAAACATTCCCCTACACATTAGGGCATTTAAGTCCAAGAACAAACCCAACCATACTAACCATCTTTCAAAATCCCAGACAGAAAGCACTAGCTAATCCCACCTGTACTTGGAGGCGGGGGGAAGCGGGGGGGGGGGGGGGGGAACAGGACCCTGAGGGTCCCTGAGGGTTTCCCTATAAAAGAGAGGAGGAGATAGTCCCTATTTTTCCATGGGCTTAGAAAGACCCTTCCTTGAACTAAGAATTCTAAAAAATGTCATGGAGCTTTTCTATTAGCCTGCTATTAGTTACTAGTCACTGCTTACACAGAGTGAGTTAATTAGTGACATCAAAGGCAGTACAATAAATTCTCAGGAGGGCAAATTTTTTCCCTTCTGCCTAATAGTGCATTTATGCCTATCTGTGAATGACAGCCTCATGAACATTTAGGTATTTGAGATTTCTTTGAGAACTTAATTTTAGTCTTTTGTAAGCAAAGAATGAAGAGTCTCTCTTCCTTACTTTGCACATACAGACCTGAGCAGTTAAGATTCCACAATGAGACCTACAGCCAACAGTTTAACAGAAACAGTGAAATGTCCTTTCACAAGGCCAGTGTCCAGGGTGCTGCAGCCTGCTGCATCCTCAGATGAGACCCACCTGGAGATCTACCCGAGCCCAGGGTCAGAGGGAGGAAGGAAAGAGCCTACCCTTTCTTTCTTTAAAGATACGCAGGAATAAATCTCGGTAATAGCTTCTGCTGGCATCACTTTCAAAAAAAGGTGGTCCCTACATTCACACCCCGCCCCTCACAACATCAATGTCCAATTTCCTAGCCTTTCTGCCATTTTTTGAATTGCAGGAGGGAACACAAACTTAACTGGCTTCAGCTGGTGAGTTCATGTTGCATGGTTTTTGTTTTTAGAAGATTAGGTAATGAGGAAGCCCAAGCATACAGCGGTGTGTGTTTAGTTGGTGTTTTTTTTTAAGTTTTAAAGATTATGCTTATTCCATTACAGAAATCAGACCCTCTTGGAGAGTACATTTAAATATCAGGAGAATATCCTCACTGTACCTAATGAGCTGGGGCTCTGCCCACACTGTGACAGGATTAGAGATGGTGAGCGGGGCTCACATCTGCTGACTCGGCTCTGAGCAAGGCCGGGTGCTGCCTGGTCAGGTTTCTACAACAGAGGATCCCTCTAGCCCACCCACTTTCACCTATGAAACGTGCATTTGAGAAACCCATACCACCACACATTTCGATTCTTCACAGTTTTATACAGGTAAGGCATGAGATTGCTTTCTTCTAGTTACAGTGGCAAAAGTCTGCAACTTTGTAGACTGCTTGCACAAAACGGCTCCGATACTGTCTATGAGTGAAGCAGGAAGAGCCACGACGAAACCTAATCTCCCCCAAAAGCCCGTCTTCATGGTCACAGCCAAGACAGGAAGCGCTGGTACTCAGCTGCTCTGCTCTCCTCCTGCCACCTGGGTAGGACAGAAACAGCACCTACCTTCCCCTGCAGGGAGACTGGGAACCAGGACACACCCAGACCTTTCTTTTGCCCTTGTTCCAACTTTCTAGGCACATGTAGGAGAACCTAATGTCCCAACACCAACGGATGTATTTTGATTTTCAAGAAGTCCCAGTAAAAGCAACTGAGGAAACAAAAGTCCAAACTCATCTACCTTTTTAAAATACAAGTGATTTAGACTCAGTCATTTTCCTACCAATCTCTTTTTTCAAAAGCCTGCCAACTCAATCTGTTAACCATATACCAATAAACGACAGCTAACAGCTAACGTTCAGTTACTATGAGGTAGGAAGGACTTCAGACAACATTGTCCTTATGCTCCTTTGCCAGAGGAGAAAACTTTGGCCCAGAGAATCTGGGTCACTCACCCAGCTTACCCTGCTGGTTCTCAGGCAGAGCCTGGAAGCCCAGGCAGTCAGACCCTAAAGCCCACATTTACATATTTGGCTATCAGCCCTTCCTACTCAGTGACAAAAAAATTTAAATAAATTTGAATTTTGGTCAATGCCCTAAAACACAGGTCTGCCAACTTCACAACTACCCAACTCTGCTGCCTTTAGACTGAAAGCAGCCATAGGGTAAGACTTGAACCAAGGAGCATGGCTGCGTTCTAATAAACCTTTCTTTGCAGACACTAAAATTGGAATTTCATTCAATTTTCACGTCACATTTTAAAATGTAAAGAACCGCCCTGGCTGGTTTGGCTCAGTGGATAGAATGTCCGTCTATGGACTGAAGTGTCCCAGGTTCGATTCCGGTCAAGGGCACATGCCGGGGTTGTGGGCTCAATCCCCAGTGGGGGTGTGCAAAAGGCAGCTGATCAATGATTCTCTATCATCATTGATGTTTCTCTCTCTCTCTCTCTCTTTCTCTCTCTCTCTTCCTCCCTCCCTCCCTCCCTCCCTGAAATCAATAAAAATATATTTTTAAAAAATAAAACTAAAAATGTAAATAATCATTCTTAATGGGCTGTACAAAAACCAGTAGCATACTGTAAAATAATAATTGAGTTTTAGAGAGGGTACCAAGATATAGTCACTTGCTTAGACTATCAAAATATTTCCATAATTGGCTAGGTGTATCAAATGATTCCTTCCAGGATAGATCTTAAAGAAAAAAATTAGCAAACATATTAATTTATATTCAAGGATGTTCATCACACTGTTATTTATAATAAGAAAAACAAGTTAGCAAAATAAATGTCTATTATCATATTATATGATGAAATGTCATTAAATATAGTACACTCAAGGATTTCAATGAACATAGGAAAGAACTGGGCTGAGTGCCAAGTACTGTTTGTTCTAAGGCATTACATGCCAATCCTATGAGCTAAGTATGATTGTGATCCTCATTATAAATACAAGAAGTACTTGTCCAAGCAAACACAGCTAGAAATTGGCCGAGCCTGGATTAGAATCCAGAGTCCCCTCACTTACCCACTAGATTACCACACCTCCAAATTTTTTAAGGATCCAAACTGTTGGAGGTTGGGAAGGTGAGAAAAAGAGAAATATGTAATTATTTCTATACAAAATTCCTAAATTTAAAAAAAAGAACTTTAAAGAAATGTACCAAAATAGCATGAAAACATTTCTATATCTTTTTCTTTGTTTCTACATTTCCCAGTCATTTTAGATTGCAGAAATAGCTTATCTAATTTACTTTTATTTTAATGTTATCGTAAGTATGACCTTTACAATGATTCTCTAGAAAAGTCCACATTAAGCACACATAAATTGAAAAATTATCTCACAAATTTATATGTTGAAGTCTTGTTTTAAATTATTACACCACCATAAAGTCTAAGTACCTGGCAGGCTATTTTTACACATATTAGGAATACCTGACATTGATATTGGGCTTTATGGAGATTTCAATATATTTTCTTATTTAAAAATCATATGTTATTTTAACTATTTTGTATCTGTACACAAGTGCCTCCCCCAGGTGAGTACCAAAATTCCCTCACCTCCCTCCCCAAAAAACTTGGTAACTCAGCTTTCACTAATCATCCCTGAATGGTTTAAGAGGGAAACTACATTAGAAAATATCGTGATTACCATGGCTATCGCTCGTATTTATTGAGCATTTACCCAATTAAATGCCAGGCCGTGTGCTCTATGTTCCATGCGTATTAACTAATCCACTCAAATGCTCACAGGCCTATTAAGTATGCAGTATCACCACGGTTCCAGTTATTTAGGTAAATATCCTGAGGCTTAACAAGTTTAAGCAACCAGCTTCAACTCATACTTGATCAGCACCACTTTCTCATCTGTGATAAATGACTAGCAACCCTCGCAAAGTATCTCCTGGATAGAAGCCCGCAGAGCACTGATTTGCTTGTGCTTTTCTATGTGTGAGGATTAGCTTCACTGTTAAAACGACTCTACCTCTCCCTGTAAAGGTTATTGGGAAAGGCTACTGCAAAGCGTATTCAGATGAACCTCACTGTAAACTTTAATCTAGAGTTATGAAACACGGTTAGAAACTTCTCTGAAGTTCTGATTCTGCTTCAGTCGTTGTTATTGCCAAGTTTGGATCTTAGTAACGTTCAGGATCTTGCAGTGTAAATAGCACCTCTCATGCTCAGGCTAAATTATTTTTCACAACTCCTTCTCCAAGCCCTTCCCTTCCACTACCTGTTATATTTTTACTAGTGGCCCGGTGCACGAAATTCGTGCACATTAAAAGGGGATTAATTAGAGGAAATAATTTAATATTGCTATTTGCCCTTTCTCTATAATAGAAGTGTCAGAGATGAAAGAAAATTAGTAAAATGTATATGAAAACCTTCCTCCTGTCAGAGTCTGGGGCACACCATGGGACCCAGAGTCAAGTCCCCGCCCACCCACATGTGCCTCAAAATCGCGTGAGACCCAGACCCGGCCGCCCGCCCCCCTCATTGGGATAGATCCAGACCTGGCTAGTCCCACCCTTGCCAAACCCTGCCGGGCAGGGAACATAGCCTCAGGTCCCCTGGCCCAGAGCCAGGACAGGGGGCGTGGCCTGAGGTCCCCTGGCCTGGCACTGTGGAGGGGGGAGCAGCCTGAGGTCCCCTAGCCCAGCACCAGGACAGGAAGCACACCTTGAGGTCCCCTGTCAAGCCCCTCTAGGTGGGGGGTGCAGCCTGAGATCCCCTGTCAAGCCCCACAGGGGCGGGGAAGGGCGTAGCCTCAGGTCCCTGCTGATTGCTTGTTAAGCTCCTTATGGGAACTTGGCCTCAGTTGTGGGTGCAGCCATCTTTGTGACGGAGTGATGATTAGTTAGCATATTCCCTCTTTATTAGATAGGATAGTGCTTGTAGGTTCTGAATAGCCATTGTGCAAAGGATATTTCACACTATTTTCTGGGGAACTGGGTTGTAGGCTTAGATGCAAGAAGCAGTCTGAGTATTTGGTTTGTGTTCAAATTAACTAGAGTTCCAACAGTTAAAGCCATACATGGTTTATTGAAAGGGACATATGTCCAATAGTTAAAGAAGCATAAAGAGAAAGGGAGAAAACTTGCTCTTGGGAGCAGCTTTGCTTGGATTATTTACCAACAAATAAAAGGCCCGTCAGGATGCCCCAGAAGGTTGCGGCCCTCCCGCAGGCTGGAAAGTAATGCTGAATGAGTCCATAAAATCAGTGTCCCACTCAGCAGCAACCTTCGCCCCCACGGTAGATGATTATCAAACTTTAGCAAGTTAAACAAAGTTTTCTCTTTTTTTCAATCAAGAACAAAAACCAGAAAACCAGATTACTTCTTAAAATGCACTATTAGGAATTGTAACTGTTCCTAAAAGTGCCAGATATATTTCTACCCATGCAATATTAAAATAACAAGCGTCTTTCCAATTTCTTTTAATGATGGGGGACGCAATAAAAATACAGCAGTGCTTCATTTCGCCAAAGGAGCTGAAGCAAAAAGAACCAAAATAAATAAATAATAAACTTACATGGGCCACTTACCAAAAATAAAGTCACTTAATTCAAACATTTACAGGAGATGCAGGCAGCATTTTGAAAGCAAAAATTCTCATAATACAAATCTCCACTAAAAATCACTGCCAGGGGCTGAGACAGGGCAGGATGTTACTTTTCAATTTATTTTTTAATGTTTGGGTATTAATGACATCACCTCCATGCCATATAATAAGGCAGCATGGTATAATAAAAAAGGAGTTTGAAAACCTAGGTCCCAGACTTCTCTCGAGCATTTAGTGGGTATATGACCCAGGGTAACTTAAGCTATATCATATTGTCATTTTAGATAGCAGGGGGGTGATAAAACTTGTCCCTCTTATTGACAGAATTTTCTGAGTATTAAATAAAATAGTATTATGAAAAGGATCTTTTTAAAAATATATATTTTTATTGATTTTAGAGAGGAAGGGAGAGGGAGAGAAAGATAGGAACATCAATGATCAGAGAGAATCACTGACTGGCTGCCTTCTGCACACCCCTTACTAGGGATTGAGCCCACCACCCATGCATGTGCCCTGACCAGGAATCAAATGGTGACTTCCTGGTTCACAGGTCAATGATCAACCACTGAACCACGCCAGCCGGGCAGGATCTTTTGATATAAACTCTATATTTATGAATGCCAGGGACTACCACTATTGTCATCTATTTAATAATAACACAAAGCAGGCTAGTGGGGTGCAAGTGTCCTGGACCAGAAGTCGGAAGGCTGAGTTTCCAGGCCTGCTCCTATGGCTAATGTTGATTGAACCTCAGGCAAGTCACAGAATTTCTCTGGGCTGCTGCTTTCTCTTGTAGAAAATGAGACATCAGTCATGTATTCCACTCAAGTTCTCATTGATGTCCTAGAAAAAGATGGGATGCTGAAGAAAAAAGTGCTCTGAATCCTCTAAGGGGACAAATCAACATACACCTTCACCAAGAACCAGGCCAGATAGCTTGGGAGAGAATAATTGCTGTTTCACAACCAGAAAAAGGATCCAAGTGAATGACCTATAATTACAACTGGTCATCTCTTTCACCCACTTCTTTGAGTCATAAACAGCATTTACCAGACAATTATGCCCCCTTGAAATATGCACAGAAAATATTAAACTGGCCTCTACTTGATTTTCTACAATGACTTGAGACACTTGAATCTTCCCAAGAAATCCATTTTAATATTTCTCCATAAGCAATATTTACTATAAAAAAGATTAAGCAAATTCTGTTAGGGTGATTGTTGGCAATCTACAGCCACTGCCTGTTTTTGTACAGCCTATGAGCTAAGAATGGATTTTACATTTTTTTTTAATATATTTTATTGTGTTTTTTTTTTACAGAGAGGAAGGGAGAGAGATAGAGAGAAACATCGATGAGAGAGAAACATCGATCAGCTGCCTCCTGCACACCCCCCACTGGGGATGTGCCCGCAACCAAGGTACATGCCCTTGACCGGAATCGAACCCGGGACCCTTCAGTCCGCAGGCCGACACTCTATCCACTGAGCCAAACCGGTTAGGGTGGATTTTACATTTTTAATGGCCGAAAAGTAACCAAAAGGAGAATATTTCGTGAATTTTAAAAAGTACATGAAATTCAAATTTCAGTGTCCATAAAGTTTTATTGGAACATAGCCAAGTTCATTCACTTTTGTATTGTCTGTGGCTGCTTTCACACTATAAGAGCAGTGTTGAATAGTGACCAAATGGCCCACATAAATCCAAAAATATTTATTAGCTGTAAATATTTACCAAAAAAGGGTTCCATCCCCAACTTACTATCTCAGGACATGCTAAGAACACCCATCAGTAAAACAATAAAGCATACCTGGGAAATACAGACAAAAATTAAGGCAGCACCATTTTCAAAGTATTTAGTATTGATGCTTCTAAACGTTAAGATAACTGTGAGGCAGGTAGTAATATCACTGAACTTTATGGATGAAACAGACTTAGAGAAATGAACTTCCCCAAAGTTTCAAGTCAGTAAGTTGGGGATCAAACCAGTTCCCTGTAACTTGAACCTATCAATTTATACGGTGAAAAGGGGAGAATTTTTGGCTTTTATCGTAACTTAAAGGTAGAAAATGTTTCCTGTTTCCTCTGTGCTAAGCACTAGGGTAAGTAATAAATTTTAAATATAAAATCTGATATACACATGATTAAACGTCTGTCTTCTTATCCAGCTTCGATTGTGTTTGCAGTTGTTTGGGTTGTCTGTTTGTTTAAGAACAGTCACAAAACAAACAAGTACACACTTATGTTCAAAGTGCCACTCTCTCTGGAAGTTGAAGGTGACAAAGGCCATTTCCCACACAGCAGGCTATTCAATGCGCCTTGTTTCAAGTATAAGGGAAAGTGCCCTCTGTTGAGCCAGAAGAATCCCAAAAGATCTGTTTTTGAAAATAGGATGAACCAGACCGGCATGTATTTTTGTTAATAGGGATGCCAGACTAAAGTTTTGAGTCTTTCTGTTCCCACCAAACCAAGAATCTCCTGGCCAAATGTAGTCAGGGTTCCAAGAGAATGTTTCTGCGCCTTGGATGAAAAATTGAGCTCAGAAGGATTAGGGTTGTCTGAGTCAACACAGAGAATGCAAACTGACCCAGGTCTGCCATTCTCTACACTTGGTTCACATCGATGCACCATGTCAAGGTTTCCATGTGTCCTAGCACCAAATCTGACTTTCTGAGAGGAGTAACAGCAAAAAGGTAGCTGCTCTTCCAGGCCTTATAACTGTGATTTCTCTATATGTGAAACTATCTGAGAAGGGAAGGATGGGCCACAGGGTTGGTACAGAAGACGGGGTAGTCAATAGTCAACATTGGAGTAGGCTATTGGGAAGCAAAGGGCTCATCTTCAGATGTTGAATACAGGAGTGTAGACCAGAGAGACAGTCATAGAGTAGGTTTGGATAAGATCCAATTTGGTAAAGTCTTAGGTGAATCTCCTCAAATTCAGATTTTCAATGAGATTGATCATCCCTCACCTAACACCTCAGGGATTCCTTCAACTCAACAACACAATATTAATAACTGAGGGCTTCCATCTGGGGTTTTTTTGTTTGTTTTTTAACTTTTCTTTCTTCTTTAATTCACATCTTGCTGACACAAGTAGAAATTCCTATTTCTTGGCAAGAAATTTAAGTTTACTGCCAAGCCATTCAGATATTAAAATTCTTCCACCCTCACTCATCTCATTGCCCAGTCCAGCTCTAAAGCCCTCAAGAAGAGCTGGAGAAGACAGCAACCCAAACACATAATCCAGGCAATTTTATTATGCTGAACAATTTTATTAATTCTATTGGGTCTCTTTAATCTATTCCTTTAATTTGTAAGGGGCAAAAATCCTAGTATGATCCAGATAGCAAGAGCAATACCGTCTCTTCCTATAAAATGAAAGCATTTCACCATTCATTCAGCAGAATATTAGCAACCATTGAGACTTCACTCTTGGCTCACTCAGAGAGAAGTTGCTGCCTCTTAGCTCTCAAGTAGCCCAGCCTCACAAAGCAGTGAGTGACGGAAGCTCATCCTTATGTGTCTTCCTTCCTGTGCATTATTGGCTCTTGCTTAAGGTCCAGGAGAGACAGAAATAAACACTTTTTTTCTATTTTCAACCTAATTTTCAAATCTACACCACAAACCTGTCTTTTCCTGTCAAATAACAATGGTATTTGCAAATTACAGATCTTCTATCCAAACACTGATTCTTTACAATCATAACCTCTTTCTGCAATATTCAGGCCATAGTCTTCCTGGCTAAGGGCCTCATAAATTACTCAGAATAAAACCAAGACAGGCATTTATCTCTACACACCTGTCTTTCCTTTCATTCTGCTCCTCCTTCCCCCACCCCACCCCACATTAGAGAGTGCTCTTCCAGCCCACCTTGACCATCACACCCCTCCCAATGCCAGAAAAGAATACTCATCCCCATCAGCAATTCACCTGTGCCATGTAGCTGCCCCTCTCTGATTTACCTTTTCTCCAATTAAGCCTTTATTGGACCCAACACCACTTCCATCCAATACAGCAGCTTTCTTCCATATACATCAGAACCACTGAGCAACTTCTCAGATCTCTGACCCGGTATCTCTCCTAACCTTGAGTGGCTTGTACCTGCCTCCTGAAGTTGTCTGTAATGTTTCCAAGAATTGTGTTTGGGCCAATTTAATGGCCTCTACCATTTAAATTTAAATGGCTTCAAATGTGAGTAAACAGTCCTTTGTAAATGTGGTTATTTTTTAATAAATCTATCAAAATAAACTTAACATTCATTGTAGGGTAAAAAAATCAAAGTATGTGTACAAATATAAATTTTAATTTAATAATACAAGCAGAAAAGTAATCAGTTAAACAATCCTGTATATACCCCTGCACTAAACAGATAAGGTTTCAAAGGTGGGGTGTTAATATAGTTGTATACTCCCGTGTTTCAATCCACTGAAGGAATCTAAAAAAAAGGTTTCGTTTTTATGTAATGAAAGTACATTACAGGAGCAGTTTTATTAGGGCAAGAGAAAGAAATAATGAAATGATGAAGGAATTAAAACCTATTCAATAGATTGCAGTCCTTGGCAGGTATAGCAAATCGGTCCAAAAACTTTTAGCTTTAGAGAAATTCCCAAACGTTTTAGTAAAATTCCCATCCTCTGAGGTTGCCCCAGTCCCACCCAATACCACTTCCTTATCCAATGTGAACTGTCTTGTTATGTTCCTATTTGAAGGCTATTAAGAGTTAAAATAATTTGCAAAAGCATCAGGGTTTTCATGGGGGCTAGGAGGATTTTTACTTAATTACTTTTTAATAAATATCTCCCTCAGAAATACATATTCCTGAAGCCAAATTTGTAGCCACTTTTCTACATAAGCGCTGAAAAATGAGAAAACAGAAGTCCTGAGTTAGCTTAATTTCACTAATCAGGTCATGAAGATATAAATTTGCCACACAATTTATCAAGTCATTAAATCAAAATATGATGCTAGTGCATTTGGGGTTCTCCTTCCCCACTTGTGCCATGACTTGGGCCTTAACCTTGTCTCATTGAAAACCAGCTGCTGATGATCTCAAGTCCTGAACTTTTGTGCTCTGCTGGGCTGATATTCCACAGAAAGGAATATCAAAAAAACAAACAAACAAAACAACAGGCCCCTTGCCCTGACCAGTTTGGCTCAGTGGATAGAGTGTCGGCCTGGGGACTGAAGGGTCCCAGGTTCGATTCCAGTCAAGGGCATGTACCTTGGTTGCGGGCACATCACCAGTGGGGTGTGTGCAGGAGGCAGCTGATTAATGTTTCTCTCTCATCTAATGTTTCTAACTCTCTATCCCACCCCCTTCCTCTCTGTAAAAAAATCAATAAAATATATTTTTAAAACAAAACAGGCCCCTTAACAGTGAACCAGTAGATTCTGTAAAGTCACTGAGCATGCCCTAGCTGGTTTGGCTCAGTGGATAGAGCGTCAGCCTGTGGACTGAAGAGTCCCAGGTTCGATTCTGGTCAAGAGCACATGCCAGGGTTGTGGGCTCGATCCCTGTAGGGGGTGTGCAGGAGGCAGCCGATCAATGATTCTCTCTCATCATTGATGTATCTCTCTTTCTCTCCCTCTCCCTTCCTCCTTGAAATCAATAAAAATATATTATATAAAAAAAAAGTCACTGAGCATAGTAACATTCTGAAAAATTCCATCCAAAATGCACAACCCAGTCTGGCAAATAAGCTTCAAACCACAGAGGAAAAAGACAAAACACTGGGAAATAGATACCTTGTGGATGCTAAAATTACATATTTCAAGAATGCAAAAGCAAACTCTTTGCTTAGTACAGAAAACTGAAGCAATGTTGAAAGTTCTGGTGTTCCTCACTCCATTGCCTAAAAATCTCCTAGAAGCACATGTCACTTCTCAGTTCCCCGAAGGCCGGCTGTCTACAAGGCTAACGCCAACTGCTTGTCCTGAATAAAGCCTGAGCAAGAGGAACCACCCTTGGACTCTTCTCTCCCATCCTCTGAGGCTGCCCCAGTCCCACCCAATACCTGCAAGAGCATTTCTCACACATGAATCATGTTAGCTGTGGTATCACTGTGCCTACATACCACTGGCACTAGAGAATTATTCTATGGATGAATAAGTAATTGAACGAAAGGGGTGGGACTTGCAGGTACCGTCTGATAGTGACAGGGCAAGTTTCCTGCCTCTCCTGTTTTCAGTTAGCAGCAGCAGCAGCAGCAGCAACAGCATCTATCTGCTCAGGATCAAGCCCCAGAGGAGAGGATATGGGGGTGTCTCTGGAGAGCCTGGAAATGGGACCCCAAGAAACAAGCTGCCAGAAAGAAAGCACAGCTCCAAAGAGGTGAAGGAGGATGAAGAAAGGACAGAGGAAGTCACTTATGATAGCATTTTGCAACAGGTGGGCTCTGACTCTTTATGCTCCCATTCACTGTTGCCAGACTATCAATTAAGAACACTATCCTCCTGCTGAAACCGGTTTGGCTCAGTGGATAGAGCGTCGGCCTGCGGACTGAAGGGTCCTGGGTTCGATTCTGGTCAAGGGCATGTACCTTGGTTGCGGGCACATCCCCAGTGGGAGGTGTGCAGGAGGCAGCTGATCGATGTTTCTCTCTCATCAATGTTTCTAGCTCTCTATCCCTCTCCCTTCCTCTCTGTAAAATATCAATAAAATATATTTTAAAAAAAAGAACACTATCCTCCTATTCATAAACTTAAGGCTGGTATCCTTTAATGGCAGATAAAATATTAAGGACAATCAAGCAATGAGAATGAGAATAAGCAAACAGATAAAGGGCAAGGAAAATGGACAGGAACTACTACACCACAGCATCAGTGTTTCCTCTGTTCAAATAGGTTAACACTTTTCATGTGTTCAATACTAACCTCATGGAAGTTGCTGTGGAGATTAATATTTAGCCTATTTTTTGAGCAAAGTATAAAGTGATCCACAGTTTACAGAAATACCAATAAAATTGGAAATGTATTAGCAAATATCTGGCCTTCCTTGATACTATGAACTATCAGGTTAGATGTGTTTGGGAAAGTATCAGTGACTTTTAAATAGATGTATACACACTTGATGGATTAAAGAATACAAATGTAAGAATTTAGCCTTTTCCCTACACATATAGGGGAGGGGGACAGAGATTATCAGACAGAAAGAGGTAGGGAGGGAGAGAGGAGATGAAGAGGGAGAGAGAGAAAGAGAAAATAGTAACCCTGGCAATTCTTTAGAGGTAGAGCATTTTTGTGTTGCACAAGATTTTTTTTTTAAATCTCAGCCTTTCATCTTCACTCTGGTGAGGACTGCATTTGCCACAGGCTGATAAGTGAATGGGGTAGAACTTCAAAACTCATATCAACCAAAGAATCTAGAGAGAGGGGGGAAAATTAGACAGAAAGCTGGTAAAAGGCAGCTATCATTTTTTAATGCCTTTTATTTAATTCTACCAAAAGATCATACAGCAGTGTGATCCAGATTTGGTACATCTCTCAACGTCAACTCATGTACACACATGGCCTTAATCCAATTCCTTAGCCCAGTGGTCGGCAAACTCATTAGTCAACAGAGCCAAATATCAACAGTACAACGATTGAAATTTCTTTTGAGAGCCAAATTTTTTAAACTTAAACTTCTTCTAACGCCACTTCTTCAAAATAGACTCTCCCAGGCCGTGGTATTTTGTGGAAGAGCCACACTCAAGGAGCCAAAGAGCCGCATGTGGCTCGCAAGCCACAGTTTGCCGACCACTGCCTTAGCCCAAAGATGCGGTTTTCATTAAACTAGTAAACCTAAGAGTGCTGCTTGTATAACCACTAAGTTAATAAACTCCTCTTAAGACAATCTGAACCTTCAATTTACTAGGATGAATCAAGAACTGATAGAGAAGAAAATATAATGTAAAATACAATTCTTCACATGACAGTGCGGCCTGAATCAGTACTCAAACCCTTAGAGAACTTCATTACGTTCATCCTTACTAAAAGTAAAACCAAGGAAAGACAGATTACAAGCACTGCACTGCACTGCTGGCCCTTGCTGTGTTTCACTTGGCTCAAGAGATGTAGGGAGAGAGGTCAGAAGGAGATTGTGGGCACATAAACTTTTGCTAAAATGTCAGTTCTATTCTCCAAACCAGGGATACCTTATAGCAGTACTATCTGCAACCAAAAATTTGAAACTACAAATGTCCATCATAAGTTGTGGCATATTCATACAGTGGAATATCACACAGCAAGGAGAATGAATGCTTATAACTACGCAAAATGTAGGTGAATCTTTTAGGCAGAAAGTAGAGAAAAAGAGAAGCTGCCAGCTACAAAAGGAGAACGGATTTATAAAGTACAAAAACAGCCACAACTAACCTAGGCTAGTAACCTTGCCCAGGGAAGGGATGCGGGGTGGGAGTGGCTTTGAAACTGTTAGTGATAAGTCTGTTTCTGGCGCTTAGTGCTGATTTCATAAATATGTTTGGTTTATGAAACTCGTGGAAGTGTACAATTTATGATATGTGCACTTTCCTGCATGCATATTTCCTTCAGTAAAATGTGGTAAGTGTCAGTTCTAAAAGCTTCCAGACGGTTGCTCAAGGTCAACTTCTTCAGATTTGTCTCTTGTGCTCCCATTCACAAGTGCTATTATCTTTCTTAAACAGGAAACTTACAGCTGTGTATTTCAGGTTAAATACAAATCTATTTAAATATTTGCAATATGTAACAAAATGTTACTCTATAACAAAAAGAATTCCTAAAATAGAGGTGATGGGCATCAATAGGCAATTCACTAAAGAAGAAATTTAATAATGTGCCAGAAGAAAATGAAAACTAGTTTTTATTTCATTATAGAGTGAAAGAAGTGAAAATTGAAATATTATACTGGGTATTTTGGAGGGTTTTTTTGTTGTTGTTATTGTTTTTTGCCTTGGTACCAAATCAGGAAGTGTTGGCAAAGGCTGAGAAAAGGAAAATACAATATGATCAGCAGAGTAAAGTAGTACATTTTATATAATCACAAATCTGTACACCAGTTTGGTGATCTGTATGACAGGTCTTAAATGTATATACCAGTTTACCCAACACTCCCGTTGCTGGGTACATTCCCAAAGAAGGAATTTAGGTTCCATGCAAAGACTTAGTTACAAGGATATTCACTGAAACATTACTTATAACAGAGGGGGTAAAGCTCGTAAATGACCAATAATGGGAGATTAATAATATCAACAAAGCAGAGAGAAGGGCTGGGAGGAGAGAGGGGAGAAAGCATATACCAAAATGTTAGCAGTAGTGCTTATCTCGGGGAAGTCGATTATGATGAGTATATTTTATTATCTTCTACTGACTGCATTTTCTGACATTTCTCTAAAATTAAAAAAAAGTCTTAAAGTTGTTCAATTTGGAAATAAATGTGGCTTTTCAGAGCTGTTTCATGCTTAAATAGTAGATAGAACATACCGGCTCTTTAGAAATCTCTTGGTCTTTTTGAAACATGAGTTAGTGGTAAATAAAGGAGATGCCAGAACTCTCCCTGCAGTTTCCACAATCAAGCATTTGCTTGAGTATTTTTTTTTTTCTTTCTGAATCCCCATGGGTATGGGAAGGAGGTTAGAGACATTTTGTGAGCTCACACCCAGTTTAACCCTAATTCCCCAGACAAAATAGAACCTCTGAGGATTCATTTGTTTCTCCTCTCTGCAGCAATGACCATCACACACACACACACACACACACAACCTTGTCTTTAACAGGCCACTGCCAAGAGCTTTGTCTTTACCATGCAGCAACCTTGTGAACTATGAAGATTACTTCACATTTTAAAGCCATGGAAACAGAGGCTCCGAGAGGTAAAGCATCTTCAAAATCCCACAGCTAGCAAACAGCAGTCAGAGCGAGACAACTAGTCAAGATGACTGACCCAGGAGTCCAGCCCTCCAGCCCTGTAGTAACCCAGGCTGCACCTCACACTCTGGAGGGTACACAGCTGTCAGCCACTTGTTAGTCTCTCTGCAAGTCAAGCTGCCATGACAACAGTTGCATTTTCATTTTGCATCCTGCGGCAGGTAGCGGCCCTGTAGGTGCTGGTGAAATGCCTGGTGCCTCTCTCATCTGGGGAGGTGGAACCTTCAGGAGCACCAGGCTGGATTGGCCCAGCAGGTGCACAGGTGAGCAGTCTTCTCAAGGAATCAGCTGAAAAGCCTAACGCATGCTGAGAGCTTTTCTGTCTGGTCTCCCTCACATCCCAAGCAATGTTAACTACTGCTAAGGCCCGAGTCTGGCTATAATTTCTGAAAAGGGAGTTTAAAAATTGCATTAATGTTACTTTTCAGTGTCTACAATAAATCTAGCAGCATGAACAGCTGAGTGTCCTACACAGAGCTGGATGATAACTTGGCAGTCTATTTTCCCTTCTGTGGAAAGCTGTCCATTCATTCTGATTTAGAAGTAAATATTACAATATTCTCCAACCTTTTGCTCCCAGTTCTCCCTCCCTTTCTTCATTTGCATTCCAAGTTGGGCCTGCCAGAAGACTGACAAGAGCATGGCAAACCAGGCTCCTCTCAGGAGCACAGCGGGATTTCTGAGTCACTGATCCCCAGAGCAGAGAACCCTCAGGAAATCCTTAAGTAACATGATCAACCAAAATTTAGCCAATGACTCTCAGGAAGGGGCTGTGTTCATGCCCATGTAGACGTGTCTCGGGGAGATGAGGAACAAGAGTGACTGCTGTAGAACCTGAGAGAAAAAGCAGCACTTGTCCATTTCAGTTCTCACAACTTTGTATTTTCAGTCATTAAATAATGGACACACACTTGACCACTGCCACTTGGCTTTTGCTGAGGGATTATAGAAATCTTGCCTTACTCTGTCAATTCTTCAAAAATATCCCAATTTTCTATTTCTCCCAAAGGACAAAAAGGCAATGTAAAGCAGATTCCTGATAGTATTTGAGTAAACAAACAAAAATGTTAAGCGTAGTATGGTTTCATGTATTTTATGGAATAAAAGACTCACTAATATGTATGAGGCATTAATAGTTACAATATAATATAAAATATAAACATTCTGACTGTTCAAAAATTTCAGATGACAATTTTATGACATTTAAAATCAATGAAGGATGCCTATCACCTGATAATATCTGGGCAACTGGTTTTTCTTTTCCATCTGACTTATTCCACCTAAACCAGGTAACCTCCCTTATCTACAAATAATACAAATAAAGATTTCTTTTGACAAGTCTTATCTGTGAGAAATGGGGAACTGACCAACAAATTTGATTTCCTGACTTTTGTTTACAGGGAACTCAGGTTCATAATTGGGTCTAGAGATGTCTGCACTGTATGTCAAAACTTCTTTCCACAGAATTCACCTTTCAGCCAATCCCACAGACTTGGCTGGCTTCATCCCTGACACCTGCTTATTCATTTCCTCCCCCTGAAATGTTAAAAGCTCTGTGTTGCTAACCAGCTGGTAGAGTTGAGCAAATCCCCCTAAATCAGCCCCTGCCAGACGACCCGGGAGTTAGTTCATGGTGGCTCTTTGCTGACACACAGAGAAAACAACTTAAGTACATTCTGGTTCACAAAAGAGCCTCCACGTGTTTCACAGACCTCTTCTTTCATCTGTCGGTTCACAGCTCGTTTTTGATGAACTGTGTTCATCAGCCGCCCCCCAGGGCCGCACAGAGGGTGACAGCACGGGCGTGGAATCTGGCTGCAAGGGTTCAAGGCCTGACCCCTCACTACACTCAGTACAGAGTCCCTGAACTCCCAGCGCTGCTTCCTCATCTGTGAGTTGTGGCAGTGGCAGCGGGCTTGCCGTGAGGATTAAGGGGCACACATGAGAAGTGTTCTATAGATGTTAACGCTCAGTAGAACCGCTCGCCCCATGCTGACATACAGTATGTCTGTACAGATGTGGGATCATCTTTCCTGCCTGATTTATATTAAGTTCAGCCTCCTACCTTAGAGTTGCACCCCATGCAATTTTTTTGAGTCCATTAAGTTCCTAGAGAGACCTGAGACCAGCTGATCAAAAACACACCACATATGCGACATTACATGCACCTGTGTGTCTGTAACCAACTGAGTGGTAAATGTTTCTAAGTGCTACCATTTACCAGTGATGCTAGCATAAATGCAATGCCCTGCACCAATTCACCATAATGCTCACCTTCCACACCTCAGTCCAGCTGTGGGAGCTGGGAAAACAAACTGCACCCCTTTGGGCCTCAGTTTCTTCATTTTGAAAAATGGAGGTGACAACAGCTTCCCTCATAAAACTTTGGTGAGCAGGAAATGAGTTACCTTACACAAACTTATACAGAAAAGCAGAACTGCTCCATGGAGTAAGTGGATCCTAATTTGCATACTGGGATAAATAATAATATTAACAGCAACACCAATAGCTATCAAGTGTCACGCTGTGCAAGCCCTTCACATCTTTGATTTCCTTAAATCCTCACCACAATCTTATTATTCCCATTTTGCCAATGAGAAAAGCGAAGGTTAGAGAGGGTAAGAGAGTCTCCCAAGGTCACAACAGCAGGGTCAGACGAGACCCAGGTCCGAGTCCCACAGCACACGTACTCTACCCTGGACAGTACAGGCCCAGAAGCATCTTCTTACTTTGGCAGCTCTGAACTTGCCAACTGAGCTCCAAGTCACAACAGTATAATGGAGGAGAATGATCACACGGGTTAGCCAACAAGATCATTGAAATCAGGCACAGAGACCAGCAAAGGGATAGATGACCGGACTAGTCCATCATGAAATCCTATTTCAACTGGATTTAACATTTACTCAAACCTCATTACTTGTACCCCACACATGTTGGTGCTGACCAAAGATATCCTCCAAGATTCATCTGGTATCAGAGGGAGCTGGTTCCCAGCTGAAGTACAGGGACCGCCTCCACATTTTGTGCACTACTTGGCCCCTAGGTCTTGACAAATCCTGTTTAGGCCCATGGATCACATAATACTCCTTCATGAAAACAGATGTCAGCTCAGGTTTCTAAAACTTCTCTACCCTTCTCCAGGATCTAAACCAGTCCATGGAGCCAAGAATCCCAAGAACATCGTTTCTCCTCTACCCTTCACAAACACAGTTATATATTCAATGTTCTCTCTATCTATCTATCTATCTATCTATCTATCTTTATCTCTCTCTCTTTCTCTCTCTCTCTATCTTTATCTCTCTCTCTCTTTCTCTCTCTCCGGGTACTTGGCCCAGCTTGGCTCCTCGTTCAATCAGAAGAAATAGACTAAGGCATGAACTCATGCAAACAACTGCCCAAAGCAGTACAAGCCATCAGTTGTATAAGTAGCAGACTCCCTGCCCCAGTCTGAACCCAACTGGGAAAAGTCTGCTTCCTCACGTGTCTAAGACAACCTACTTCTTCAGCCCTAAGCTACTGAGAAAAATAAAAGGTCCAAAACTGAATTCAGCAAGGAATACCTCCAAGGAACTATTTCCCAAATCTTCCCTTGGTTGTGCCATTCTCCTTTGGACTCGGGTGCAGGATTATTGATCACTGCATCCTGCTTGCAGCCCAGCTCCTGGCTCCCCTGCCTGAAGAGGGCTGGGAACGTAGGCAAGAAGGCTTGATCCTATCCCCTCGGCTCCTATGAAATCTTTCTCCAAATTTCAAGTCAACAGCCAAGCTATTTGACTGGAGCACACACTGAAGTGAGCCAAACCTGAATCATACTGAATTTCTCATGGGGCTGAGAAGGGGACAATTCCATTTATGCTTTCTTTGCTGCCTGATTCACCTACTTACTGATCACCGGCTATTGCACACAGGGCTATGCCAGGTGCCCATAGGACAGCCCCAGTCCTTCCCTCTGGAAGCTTACAGACACCTGTTGAAGAGTCCATATTCTAGTGGGGGTTAGTGGGGGTGGCTAGAGGTCAGCAAAGGCCTCAGGGGACCCTTAAGCTAAATAATGGGATATATCCAGAGATACCAGCTCTGGGAGAAGAGACAGATGAGGCTGGGTCCATTATCATCTCCTTTGCATGTAAGGAAACTGAAGTACAAAAAAGCCAAGAACACAGGTAGTACATAGCAGCGCTGGACATGAACCCAGTCTGACTCCAGGACCCAAGCCTTTGATCCTGAGCTCTAATTCTACTTTTCTATGACTTCAAAATGTAGAAATGTAAAACATTAGGCTTGATGGAAAAGTGATCACTAATTATCAGTTTATCAAAGGAATAAGGTACTGAAGACAAACTGCAGAGTGAATCACAATTATAAACATAGATGGATAGCACAGACAAGGGGCATTTTAATAGCTCAAAACTGACACAATTCCATGTGCCTCAGTAACAATCTCCATGCTTCCTGGCTTTGGCTCGTCCAATAAAACGATGCTAGTGTCATATTTGGTGGGATACCTAATACATGAGTTTCATTCCCCAAATGCTTTATTGTGGTAAAATACACATAACATAATATTAGGATCCTAACCACTTGTAAGGGTACAGTTCAGTGGTATTAAGGACATTCGTATTGTTGTATAATCATCACCACCATCCATCTCCAGAACTGTGTTCACATCCGCCTAATGCATAACTTCTGATGAGGTTCTGCTTTAAGCAATATCACTCACAATGTTGTTCATTAAACCCTGCCATGTGTGTGAGACAGGGCTAGATGTCAGTGCATCAAAACAGATTCAACACAGCACTGCCTTCATGGAGCTCAAAGTCTACTAGCAGAACTGGACACATAATCAAATCAGGGCTTAACCAAATTTCAAGGGCTGTGCAATTAAGAAATCAAATGGGTACAATTTAAGATATTTGCCCCTCTGGTGTTGTTCAGTGGTTAAGCATTGACCCATGAACCAGGAGGTCAGGGTTCAATTCTCGGTTAGGGCTCATGTCTAGGGTTGTGGGCTCCATCCCCAGCAGGGGGCATGCAGGAAGTATAGCCAATCAATGATTCTCTCATCATTGATGTTTCTATCCCTTTCTCCCTCCCCCTTTCGCTCTCTGAAATAAATAAAAACGTAAGTTTTTTTAAAAAGAAATTATACTGACAGTGTGCACCCAGCTTGGTCCCAACTGAGAGGATGCTAGCTTAAGACAGCATGCAAATGTCACAGAGGACCAGAAGCCACTCACACAACCTCTCTCCTTTGGAACAGAAAGTTGCAGAAGGAGACAGGGCAAAAATATGCATTACCCAAAGCACTGATAAAGTTTTAAAAATTAACTCTATGTTTCACACAGGTAACCTCTGGGGGGACCCGAATTTCCAGTAAGTAGTCAAACTGCAGGCGACTAAGATGCAGGTGATTAATTCCACAGTCACATGTGCAAGTCCCTTTGGCAGCTACCAGCACTGCAGAAGTCAGGTACTGAGCATCCTGGAATATGTGTCTTTGAAAAGACAGCCTGCTCTCACCACCTACGGTAAAACAATACAACAAAAAGACCTTGACTTTGATCTCCAAGGAACTCATCTCCCCTCTCAAGAAGAAAGGAGAGCTGTTCCTTTAGCAATCAGATGAGCCCCATCTGATTGAATCAGGGCCCCTTCTTTCATTCAACAAATATGTATTAAGCTCTTACTATGTACTAGAAATTAGGAACTAGACCCTGTTTCAGGCACTTGGGCTACTACAGGCAAGAAAATAGACACAAATCCTCATCAGCAGAGGAAACAGGCAACATCTGTTAGAGGGTAGCAAGAGCTATAAAAAAATAAAAAGTGGGGTGATGTATGTAGAGACAGGCAATAGGGAGAGAGGGGGAAGGTGGGAGGAAGGCAGAAGGCAATAAGGTGACACTGGTGGATCTCACTGAAACACTGACATTAGGGCACAGAATTGAAGGAGATAAGGGAGTTAGAAGAGATAGGGAGGAGGGAGGAAGAATGAACAGTTAGAACAAGAGGCCCCAAGGCAAGGGCTTTCCTGATGTATTTGGAAAACAGCCCAAAGCAGAGTGTGGCTTAAGCAGAGGGAGTGGGGTGGGGGGAGAGCATGCAGGGCCCTGGATTTGGGTCCAAGTGAAATGGTGAGTTCACAGCAGAAGAGTGACACAATCTAATCTACATTTTAAAGGCTCACTCTGGCTCTGTGTTGACAGACATTAGGGAAGTTAAGATCCAGGCAGGAGGCAGGCAGCTATTGGTGAAATCCTAGGAGGAGTTGAAGGTAGGCTCCTAGGAAGACAGCAGGGAGCCGAGGTTTAGGAAGGTAGAGCCGACATGGCTCCAAGATGTTGGGCCTGAACAACTGGAAGGATGGCGGTACCATGAACTGAAAAGGTGGGATGAGCAGATTGGAAAGGGTTGGAAATCTGCTGAGTTCTTCAATGACATGTTTAGGATGATATCTGTTATACTAGTATAATGCAACAGAAATGTCTAAGTAGTTGAATATACGAATCAGAAGTTTTAAGAGAGCGAGGTCCGGGCCAGAAGAACAAATCTGGTAGTTACAAGCAAATCAAGAAATCAATGTTTTTCAATTTGCTATCACCAAAGGAATGAGCAGAGATAGAGAGGAAGACCCTGAACTCTGGGGTACCCCAACATTAAAACAATGGAGAAAGAGGAGCCAGCAAAGGAGACGGATAAGTAGTGCACAGAAAGCAGAAAGTGGGCAGAAAGATGAGCTGGATGTCAAGTAAAGAAAGTACACTGAGGAGGAGAGAGGGAAGAGCTGTGTCAAATGCTGCTGAAGGGCCAAGTACGATGAGGACTGAAAACCGGCCATTGGATTTACGCACATGGGATCACTGATGGCCTTGACAGAGCAGGCTCCATAGAGCAAGAGATCAGAAAAAAGCCAGAGTGGGTGTGAAAGGGAATGGCTGAAGAGAAGATGGAGACAGTGAATAGAAACAACTCCTGGAAGATTTGCTGCAAATACATGAGGGGCTGGGGAGCTGGTCACTGGTGAGGGTGAGTAGGATCAAGGGGCTTGTTTCTTTCTTTTAGGAGGATTGATGCTTATATACTGGTAACATCATTCAGCAGAAAAACAAAATAGATGATTTAGAAGGAAAAAGGGATGGCTATGGGCATTATGGCTGGAGAAGATAAGAACCGGACCCATAGGATATCTGGAGGAAGTGGCTTTAGATATCTCTGGTAATAGAAGTGAGGAGATGTGGCTGTACCAGCTGGTGCAAGTTCTCTTGCATTGGCTTAAATGTGCTTAGTAAAAGCAGAAAAGTAAGCCCCTGACCAGGTAGTTCAGTTGGTTAGAGCATCTTCCCGATACACTAAGTTCAATCCCTGGTAAAAGAATTTCTTTTACAGAATCCCAAAAAAAACCCTATTAAATTTTAGCTGTTATCATCCCTTCAAGCTTAAACATCACCATACTAGTAGTGCCAAGCAGTCCCATAACAAGGGCTTACAACAAGCAAGCTTTGAACAGTAATGATTCCTGGGGACAGCAGGGAGGAAAGGGTTCCTGACAGGAATCCACGTAAGTTAGTTTACTTTTCCTTCCCAGGTCACTAACAGATCTGTGACAGCCCAGACTTCTCCCAACCCTTCATAACCTCAAAATAAAGAACATGTATGGGCATCCCCTTTCATATGCATACTTATCTTATAAATTGGCTCAAGTTAAAACTCAGGAGTCATCTCAGATTCCTCTTTTCTCCCATACCCAGGTCCAACGGCATGTCCACACCACAGGCTGAATGCAGCCATTTCTATCCATCTCCAGAGTGATAATGCCTGCAACAGGCTTCTAAATGGCCTCCTAAATACACTCTTACCCTTCATATTAACCAGGTGATCTTTCCAGAACAAAGAGGTCAGGAGCACAAAATCGTGAGCCTGACCTCCCCAGATTGGGTCCCCAGCTCTGCCACTTACCAGCCCTATGGCCTTAGGCAAGTCATTTAACCTCTGTGCTCAGTTTCCTCATGTGCAAAATGGGGATAATAGCAGTTCCTACCTGATAAGGCTGCTGTGAGAGTTAAATGACTTACTCATATGAAACACTTAAAATAGGACCGGCACGTGCTAAGTGCCCTCTCTAGAAAAGCCCCCTATTTCCAAACCCTCCAATAACTCCTGGCAGACTCAGAAGAAAATCTAAATGCCTTGCCTTGACCTCATCTCATTCTGCTTCTCCGTGTTCTTGCTATTCTGTGTCTGCTCTGGAATACACCATGCCTATGTCCCCTACAAGCCTCTGCTCTGTTATCCCCTCAGTCTGCAATGTTCTTCCCACATCTTCCCGTGGATGTGCCTTCTGGTCTTTCATAGCTCCTCGGTGACTCACCATCTCAGTCCTTTTATGACCATCAGAGCACTTATCCCATCAGGTCCCCTTGTTTACCCACTGTCTCCCAACTGGAAGGCAAGCCTGCTCCTCAGGGCAGGAACCTAGTCTATATAGTGCTCTACCTCCGGGACCTAGAAGAGTGCCTAGTTTTAGTAAGTGGACAGTGACCACTGTGACTGATGATTGCTTCCATGAATGAATGAACAAACACACAAACATAGCCATGTGATATATAGGGTGTCCCCAAAAAAATGTATACATACTTTACAGCTGATAGAATCAATTGATGATTCTTTCTTTTCAGATTTAATCATGCAAAGTATGTATACATTTTGGAGGAACACCCTGAGTATTATGGTGAACATCCAAATGGTCAATCCAGACCTCACTTCAAAGAACAACCTGTTGCTACAGCTGCTATCAGCCAATTCCCTTCAACTCAGTGCCTGCAGGGACTGCCTGAGCTGTACAGAACTGCCTTACTCAAGGTAACCCTGGTTGTTGGACAGCATTCACCTGATAACGGATCTACGTGGGGGTATAAAGGTCTGGCCACCTCAGTCCAATTCAGGACAACTCTTACAGTCCATACTAGTTGAAGAGCCCTGTGCGTTGGCTGAAGCTGGTGTCGGGCCTGCATTGCATCTCAACATTTTTCTGCACCCACTCCTGCTCCTTTCCACATGTGCCCATCTCAATGGAACTCCAATAAACATCCGCACACTAAACTCCACCTCAGAGGCCACATCCCAGGCAATGCAACCTGCAATGCACACTATGCTGCAAGGGGGACACTGGCCCCATCCACCCAGGCATGCAGGTCCTCAGGCTGGGGAGGGCTGCACACCGGGCATCTGCCCAGTTCCGTGGGTCCCCTCTTCTGCCTGGACTGATAGCTTTTTCACTATAGTGCCTGGCCTCAGAGCCCACCCTGATGTGGTGGTGATGACCTTGGGAGGAACTTCAGTCCATGTTTTCCTGATGCCATCAGGATCCACACATTTTCAAACCTACAAGTGGCATTCTAGTTGTAATTCAGCCTTTTTTTTTTTTTTTTTCCCAGACTCAGGGGAAGTAATGTAGAACTGCTTCCATCTTTCTGGCTGCTTTCTCATTCCATATTACTCATACATGTTCTCCTACATCCTTTTCTGGCAGCCACTCAGAGATGATTCAGAAACATGCTCAGAAGCCTTTAAAGTGGTAATTTGAACCCCACACGTGAAGCCATCTTTTTCTAATAATTGCAGCAGGATGCTCAGAGGTATTTTCTGTGTACTTCTCAGATGCTACACATGAGCTTCGTCTTGCAGGACTAGGGAAGCACAATGCTTTATCCATGCCATTCTGCAGCCACCCAAATGCACTGCAGCCACCCAAAGGCACCATCTGGTGCGGGTACAGTGGTGCTGCCACAGGGCCACAAGTGCACGGTCTTTTTGACCAGGCAGTGGTGCTCTCCAGCCGGCAACAGGGGCAATTCGTGTCCAGGATGAAAGATTGTAATTTTTTTAAAAAATACTCAGGTAACAGAATTCGAGTCATGCTTTCTTGGGTTGACCATCTCTACACACACACCTTGGAGCACTTGACTTCTCCCTGCCGTTGGGGTGCACTAAGCTTGGCTCCTCTCTGGATGATGGCAGCCATTTGGTGACAGCTGGCTGGTGTGCTCCTGGCAAAATCTAACTGGAGCAGGGACTAAGAATTTAGCCTCACTGTCACCTTGTGTTAAGCAAATAATCAAAAAAGCCCAACCATATCATCAGCCACCTGGGTATGAAATTCCACCTTAAATTGACTTGGCACATCAGAACCAGGACTTAATGCTACAGAAGCTTATATCTGAAACAAAAGTCAAATCTTAGCACCTCTGACAATACTCTCCCATGAAATAACTGATCATTCTCTCTTTTGTCTCCCAATACCACTCTCCACCATTATATTGGTTGTAAATATTGCCCAACCCAAGTTTGAATTTTTGAAACTCTGTCCTTTCCATCTCGATTAGCATCCCTCATGGCCAGCACAGGGCCTGGCACAAGGCAGGTCCTCAAAAAGTTACAGAAAAGACAATGAAGCTCTTGATTTACTGGGAAAAGGATACTTTAAATGTCCTCAGCCATTGCTAAGGTAATGTCATGTTATGATAAAGTACCTAAGAACATACGCTGGAGAAAGGGAAGTCTTCAATAAATGGTGTTGGGAACATTTATATGTGGAGAGCCACATGCAGAAGAATGAAGCTTGACCCTTATCTTACACCATACACAAAAATTAGCTCAAAGTGGATTAAAGACTTGAACCTAAGACCTGAAACCATAAAATTCCTAGAAGAAAACACAGGTGGTAAGCTCCTTAACAAAAGTCCTGGCAATGATTTTTTTAACCTGACACCAAAAGCAAAAATAAACAAGTCAACTACAATTAATGAACTGCATTAAGCTTCTAAAAAGCTAAAATGCTACTGCACAGTGAAGGCAACCACCAACAAAATGAAAAGGTAACCCACCAAATGGAGAAAATATTTGCAAATCATATATTTGATAAAGGATAAATTTTTGAAATATAGAAAGAATTCATACAACTCAATAGCAAAAAACCAAACACTCTGATTAAAAATTAGGCAGAGGCTCTGAAAATACACTTTCCCAAAGAAGACATACAGATGGCTAATAGGTACACGAAAAGGTGCTCAACCAGTAGGGAACTACAAATCAAACCTACAATGAGTTATCACCTCACACTTGTTAGAATGGCTATTATCAAAAAGACAAGCATTAACAAGTGCTGGCAAGAATGTAAAGAAAAGGGAACCCTCGTGTACTGTTGCTGAGAACATAAATTGGTGCAGCCACTATGGAAAACAATATAGAGGTTCCTGAAAAAATGAAAAATAGAACTACCATATGATTCATCAATTCCAGTTGTGGAATTGTGGTTATTTATCAAACGAAAATGAGAACACGAACTTAAAAAGCTATATGTACCCCATGTTCATTGCAGCATTATTTACAATAGCCAAGATATAAAAACAACCTAAGTGTCCATCTATGGATGATGGACAAAGAAATATATATAATGGAATACTATTAAGCCATAAAAAAAGAATGAAATCTTGTCATTTGTGATAATATGGATGAATCTCTAAGGCATTTTGCTAAGTGAAATAAGTCAGACAGAGAAAGTAAAAAACCATGTGCTCTATCTTATATGTGGAATCTAAAAACAAACCAAGATCACAGGTAGAGAACAAACTGGTGGTTGCCAGAGGCAGAGGGCACTGGGGAGATTAGTTTAAGTAATCTAAATTTAAAGAAAAAAGAAATATAGGAAACATAAAGATCATCGACAGGTCAAGGGAGAAAAGCCATAGATCATGAAAACAAAAAATTGTGAAAAGTTATCCAATAAAAATCAGCACACATTTTTTATTAAAGAAAAAGTACCAACCTCAGAAGATAGTTCCTTAACATGATAAAAATAATAATAAAATTATTAAAGTAACAGCCAATATGGTTATCATCAGAATTAATCACTATTATCTAGGAATTTGAAGGCAGTTTGATGTGATAGAACACAGAAATCAAGTAGATAGCAAATGGGAGGGAAAGAAAATATTATTGGCAGATAGCATTATAATCTAATCTAGATGTAACAAAAATTATTAAAACAAATATAATATTTAATATGGCCATAAAATTGAAAATAAATATCCAGAAATCAATATTCTATTTATCAGAAATTACTAGTTAATAAAAAGAGATATTTTAAACACATATGAACTTCCAGAAATAGTGTTAAGTCCTTAACACATTAGCTCATTTAATTTTCACAACAACCCTAAAAAGTAGATAACATTATAACCTGCATTTTATAGGAGAGAAAACAGATACTCAGAAGGATTACATATCTTGCCCAAAATCACACTGGTAGCAAATGACGAAGCCAGTATGAAAACTAGGCCAGCTGGGTGCAAAGTCCTCATGTCCACTCCCTTCCATTCCACCTCTGTCTCCCAATTAAACTGCAAAGGGACACTCTTAATTCAAGCAAACATTCTAAGAATAAACACACAAGAAATACATGCCACATATATGAAGGCATTAAAAAGAAAAAGCTTTCTGACAATCACAAAAAAACCCCATCTGACTATTTATACTCTCACCGTTGTGATTAGCTAGTTTACTAATATTAATAATAGAAAAAGAGCAAAGGGGAGGCCAAACGTTGTAAGCATAGTCATCCATGCAGCTTCACCAGGAAGCTACAGCTTCACGCTCCCCAAGGAACCACTGGTGCATTCCCTGCAGATCACTGGGGCAAGGGACCCTATAAAGGGGGAGATGGAGGCATACACAGCCAAGTCAGGGTGCCACAGGGGAAGTGCTTGCCTGTCAGTCTAGCCTGGGGGGAAAAACCATTAGCTAGAAGGGTGGAGTCACCACAAGGGCACGAAATCTTGGAAAATTAAAATATCCGAAGAGTTCCCTCTTCTTGCTCTCTCCTGTTCTCTTATTCGCTCTTAGCCTCCCTTGCTCACTCTTGTTCCATGACCCGAACTCACCCGTGCATGTGCTTGTTCTCTCTCCACAGCCATGTGGTCTTAAGCAGCCACATGGCCATGGACAGCAGCTGGGAACACAGGCCAAGCTAGCCAGATGCTGGACTGGACTGGACTTCAATACGGAACAGAAATTCTGCGCAGCAGCCTTAATTCTGGCCCTGCTGAAGATACGGTTGGACTTTTCCCGTGGTGGGATGCTCGGAGGGGAACCCCCTTAATTTTACATGATCAATAAAGATTTCCACGAAACCCCATCCTCCCCCTGGGGACCTTAGGAAATTATTTTCCTCAGGGCACCCCAACAATTCCACTTCCAATGAAAACAATACCATACTTCACAATTATAAAAATGTTAATTAGCCCCAAAATAATAAATAGATTTGATGTAATTCCAATCACAATTTACAGATATTATTATTTTTGTTGATGTTGTGCTTTCCTTGGGTGAGGCAAAGTTTAATAACAAGATTCTAAAGTTCCTCTAGAAGAAAAAAAAGTGAATATCCAGCCAAGAAATTTTAATAACAGGGATTAAACTGCCCTTTAAGATGTTTGTTATGTCATCTCCAAGCTTCGATCGGTTCCACATTCCTAGAAGCAATTTTCCAAATAAGAGGTCTGTGTACACCTTTGATAGCCACTGAGTTTTAAGATAAAGAAACTACAAAAGAACTCACAAACCTAGAACAACAGATAGGTGAACATTCTAAAGAAAATAAGCTAACATTTTAAATAGCTAACATGTGAAAGTGATCAAATTGTTTAGTATCCACTTATTGGTCTTTAAACTTTATAGTTATATTCTTTGTATCATTAAATGTTAAAAGAAAAAAGAGCAAGAGAAAGGGAGAACGACAAATGTAAAATAAAAAAAACTAATTTTAAAATTACCTTCAAAAAATTCTTAGAAAGATTGCATACCATACATTCAGAATGTTTAATGTGGAAAAGCAAGGCTCAGGAATAATTTCACAGCTGTATTAAAACAGAAGGCGACACCAAGGCACCTTTATTCCCTCCCTGCCATCTCTTCAGGCCATGCTGACAGTCCCACTCCAGGGCCCCCCCTCCACCAGCCTTCCCCCCACAATCCAATCACCTCCTTCAGTGAGCTGAGCGCCTTTTGCAGTCCCTTCTCTACCACACAGCACCAAGTTCTCTGACACTCGTGTATAAACTGGCCCGGGGAGGAGCAGATCTGTCTCCCACAACCTCCTCCAACCCCAACCCTCCCGACTTCACACCCCCCCACTGCAAGAGTCAGATTCAGGCCCTGCAAGTCAGCACTGTGGCTCTAGGAAAGTTTAAGGTTTCAAACGATGGGGAAATGGCCACATCAAAAAGGTGAGGATTTTTTGACTAGCTCCAGCTTTTTAAAAATATTATGTTTCTAAATAAAGTAAATGGATACTCTAGAGAAATAGTTAAAGAAAGGTCACAGAGCAGAGCAAGACTTGATAAATCAAATAAGCAGTGAGGTCAGCACAGGAAAGCAGAGAGCATGCTACAGAACTCTTGCCTTTTTGTTTTTCCATTAAGGAGCTGTTCTTATAAACAATAAGCCCATTCAAAAGGATTTTCTTTTTTAATCCCTGGAGGAAGCTTCTATCTCCCGGACCCCAGTGCCCCTCACCCTTTTCTCCTGTCTGCGACCCCTGAGGAGCAGCATCCTGCTCTCATTTGGATGGAAACACCTTTGATCACCACTCCAAGAAAAAACAAAAAACTCCTGACTCCAATTACTCAGGAATTCTATTGGTAGCAAAAGGTGAGTGAAAAGTAAAGACTCCACGGAGAATGAATTTTCTCTGGGCCCTGTTCCACCAAAGGCCAGGTTTCCCAAAACCGATAGGTGTTTGGCTGTCTAGACCCGTGGTCGGCAAACTTCGGCAAACTGCGGCTCGCGAGCCACATGCGGCTCTTTGGCCCCTTGAGTGTGGCTCTTCCACAAATACCACGGCCTGGGTGAGTCTATTTTGAAGAAGTGGCATTAGAAGAAGTTTAAGTTTAAAAAATTTTGTTCTCAAAAGACATTTCAATCGTTGTACTGTTGATATTTGGCTCTGTTGACTAATGAGTTTGCCGACCACTGGTCTAGACAATCCCATCCCTTTTAATTTGTTATTTATTTTTGAACATTTATTTATTATTAATTTATTACTAGTGATTATTACCCGTCTGGTTTTCATGGATTCCTGGGGCTAAACTAAATAGGTAGTCAGCACATGCACATCCCATCTTATTTTTCTTTCATTCTTAAAATTTCTAATTATGAAATAGCCACATGTACAGAAAAGTCCTAAACATGATATGATAACTCTCCATTTTTACATACAACCCGGATTTAAGCAATGTTAACATGTTCCCATATTTACTTCAGATCGTTTTAAGGAAATAAAACAGATATACCTGAAGTCTCCCATCCCCTGCCCCAGATATACTTATTCCCTCCCTCCCTCTCCAGAAATACAAAGTTGGCAAAGAACTTAAATCACTGTCGATCTTTCCTGTGGATCATTTTCAGAAGAGCTTCCCATCTCACAATCACTCTGTACTGATCAACCTCATCATAGGCACAATCTTGCCTACCAACATCAAAATGAAGATAACAAACTTAGGAAAGAATAAAAAGAAACAAGACATAAATATTTACCATTAGAAAGAACAGGCCCAAACTTTATGGTCAATATTCTAGGAAGACATACCACATTCTCATTTAGCCAAGCTCTTTGAGAAATTCAGCATTTCTTCCTGTATCTGCGCATTATGCACTGTACCCCACGGTGTTCAGGCCTGCAGCCATCCCTTCTTGCTCTGCTTCTGTGACCTTGTGCCTTCCCAATTACCATTCACATTTCCAACCAGGCCTCTTTTCTAAGGTTCCAATCACTTGGATGCCCTCAAACTTAACCTGTGATTTTGAGGCTATAATAGTCTCCAGACTTGCTCCTGGTTCCTGTCTCAGTGGATGACACCACCATCTACCCAAGAAGCCAAGCTAGAGGACGAGGAAGCATCTTTGATTCTCCCTTCTTCATCCTCACAGTTCTAGTAAATTATTAAACATGCCAAACTCAATCTAATATGTCTCTAATGCATTCCACTTCGTTTATCCCCCATTGCCTACAATGTAGTCTAAGCTACCACCAATCTGTACACAGACTATACATTCCCTAAGGGCAGAAATTGTTTGTGTAATTTACCCCTCCGAACTTAACAGTGTTTGGCATATAGGACGTTTTGGGAAAATATTTACTGAAGAAATTAATCGATGGATGGATGGATGGATGATGGACGAATGGATGCATCAATAGGCATTCAGTAAGTCTGGTTTGCTGTCTTCCTCCTCCAGGGCACATAGGCCAAGGGAACAGACACAATGTCATTTTCTAGCTAGAATGCAGTAATTGAATTTATTTCTATTTTCATCTTTTTTCCAAGATGGTTTTTTGTTGCCAGACTGTCCAGGTGGAGTGTCTCTAGTAAACTAAACAAAGGCAAACACAAAAATTAATGGCCAGAAAAGCAGAAATGGTGTCTCACCCTCAGTAACACAAGATAGCACACATATGGATAAGGCAGGTCCCCAAGTTGTTCCAGAAAACAATGCTGCCTCCATTTATGCAGTTATGACTGAAGATATTTTCCTCATCCTAAAAAGTTAAGGGAAATATTTTTTAAAGGATCTATATCTAAATGTAGACACACTGTAAATCTCTTTCAGCAAGGACTGGTAAAGAAGCATCGCTGTGAGTCAGCTCTTCCAATTTTAACTAACAATTCTCAAAGCGTTAAATAAGAGCTTCTTCAAAAATTGTGGCGGGAAAGGGAAAGTCAATCATATAAAAGGTTAAATATTTTCCTACAAAAGACTCTTAACCAACATTTCATCACAGAAGATGTACCTCCCACGTAAAACCTTTTAAAAGTCTATGTTTAAATGGGACAGCCAAAGAAGTATGTTACACAAAAGCATTGGCCAGTATTCACTTCTAAAAGCAGTAAAGATTTGATTTACACAAATGGACCTTTGTCAATCCAAGTTAACACTACAGTTTCATCTTTGCTCCGACTTAGGAATCTGATGAAGACAATGTTGCTCCTGACATGAAGATTCCAATTTCCCTCTGAAGACTCCTAGGTATTCTAGATTAGATAAGAGATCATTCTTGAGGTGGTTTCATGTCTCATGAGATGTCAGAAAATGTTAAATCTTTCTAATTGAGGGAGAAAAAATAATAGAAGGGGGGGAGAGAATTGGAGAAAAGAAAAAAATGAAGAAATCTATTTTACCAATCTATTAATATTGATTGGCAACATTGGAACAAAAATGGAAAGAAGCCATAGAAACATTTTCCAAAAGAAGGGGACTGAACATGGAGTTGACAGTTAATGAGAATGTACGTCATTCTTTTACTCCTCATAGCAACCACTGGAAAGTATTATGATCCCTACTTTACAAATAAGGAAACTGAGGTCTACAAAGTATCTTTCTTCGGGCCTTCATAGTCCCTGCTACCAATGGCAGGATCTGAACTCACATCCAAGTCTGGCTGGAAGTAGAACCCATTTATACCAACAGTTCTCCATCACACGTTCCTCTTTAATATCATAAAGTTTTGTTGACCTTTCAACTAGAAAAATCATCTTCAAACCCTATCAGCAACTATCCGATGTCTATGCAGCTGAACGAGTGGTTATGTAACAGTTACTCCGTTTTTAGGCTTAATCTAATGCACCAATACATACCTGGCAATCAACAGGCTGCACCTCATCTGCACCTAAGGAAGGTGAAGCCAAGTGAGGAAGCTTCTTCTGCTGAGATGTAGCTCCTTTCTGGAGAATGAAGGGATCTTACAATGAAGGAAGAATGAAGGAAGCCCTTTTCTTATTTTAATCCTCCAACTAACCAACGGAGACAACCAAAGACAACCAAAATTAAAACTAGCAGCTCACTAGAGAGCAGAGGTATTTGTCCACTGGACAGCCTTGAACCCAACAAAAAAAAGAAATATTCCACTACTGGAGCACTGAGTAGACAGAGAAGAAAGAATGTGGGCTTTGGTCACCTCTAGATTTACCACATCAACGTTCCCATTGGCAAGAGGCTAGCTCTACTCGTAGGCCTAACAACAGTATCAGGCTTCACCATCCCAGCCGTGAAAGTGAGCCCCTGACTCACATTCTGGACTAACTCACCTGTCTGATCGCGTGTTACAGAACTGTAAGGACCCCCGAAGACTCACTCTGTGTTTACAGAATGCTCTTGCTCCAGATGACCGTCAGGAAGCCTACACTGACATTTCCAAGGAAACCAGTCAAGATGGCAAAGATAAGATGTAGGGGGGAACAGAGTAGTGATTTTAGTAAGTAAAGGTGTAGCTTCCAAAACATTTGGCACAAACATCTACTCCATATATTAAATAGAACCCACCAAAACCTGTAGAACTCTATCCTCTAAAAGAAGTGAAAATTCTCCCAAATCCCTCCAGCCATGGCTTAAAGTCATTTCCAGATCTACACATATTTATTGAGTCCCACACTGTGCTGGCCTCTGTTCCAAGCAGAGGTTCAGAGTGAAGGAGACAGGAGAGGCTCTTGGTTCTTAGATCCTGGTGAAGAGACAGAAAGTAAACAGGCAAACATAAAGGAAAATAACTGGATAGAGCAATATGTTCTTTGAAGAAAAAAAATAAAGGAAAATGTGATGGGGAATGTGGGCAAGGGGAGGAAGGGCCAGGAGAGAGGCCTCAGAGAGGACAGCAGGGAGCTGAGGCTGGACTACTGGAAGCAGGAAGCCTGCACAGGTCAGAACCAAGCCCACTGGGCTGAGATGCCTGCCAATTCCACTTCCCATCTGAGTAGCTGCCCTGAGACATCAGTTGCAGAGCCGATCCTAGGGGTTCTGACTCGGGTATGTGGGAGGATTGCATTACTGTACTCACAGGCCAGGACAAGTTTTGTTTGTTCTCCAAAGATCCTCTACCTCAACTCAAGGTGGTTTGGCAAAACTTGGAATCATGGCCTTCTAGGCAAATGGCTGTGGTCTCTTTAATGATATCAAGACTGTAATATCTAAATCTTTAAAAATCTTTAAAAATCAGTATATCGCTCTGGTCTAACTTTGAGACCCGCTTAAGACATGCCACACAGATACACACGCACACACACACACACACACACACCATAGGCAGATTAAGTCTTCTGCATAGAAAACAGGAGACCATGATATTTCAGACACAATCAGATGAAACACAATCAATGTCATCAAAAACGTACAGCTTAAAATTCTCAAACCTCTTTCAGAAAGTTATTGTTACTGGTTTTTTTTTGACTACGGAAAAGACTGGGGACAATCTCACTGCCAACTAGAATGAGAAAGCATTTTTCTCCCCTAAGTTTACTATAGATGGCATCTATAAAGCAGTCAGCCAATAACCAAAAAACAAAAGAATACACAGCAAAGACAAAGAACCGAGTTAGAAACAGCCTGAGACATGCAAGAAGCGCCAGTCCTTTGAAAATGTACAACTTGGTCTAAATGTTAGATGTGGTTTTCACTATTCACCACAAAGTGGAGTTACTAACATTTCTAAAATTTCTGAAAATGATTTTCAGGCCACTAGCCTGCTTTGGAGCAGATGAAAATTTTCCATTGTTAATATATAGACATTAGTATGCAAGATAAATAAGAGGCAACAAGCAAGATATCTAATCCTAATAAGTTTACAGAAAGCACGTTGGAATTCTCATTTTCCTCAGCACACAACATGGGCAGAGTGGGGAGGAGGGGCAACTACTGCTCCCCCTGCTCCAAGTCCACTGTCTCGCCAAAAAGGGCCGAGGGCCAGCCAGGCAGGTGAGGCTCACCGTGCTTCACTTCCTGACATGAGTTTATTTAGGGTCAAACAAATAACACTCAAGTCATTTTCAGGACAAGAGTGGCAGAAATATGACTTAGCATAGACGTGAACAAATACCTAGGCACGCATGTTTACCTCGCGAAGAGTGGATCAGTTTTGAGTGTGAGGTCTGGCTGCCCAAAGCCTACTTCCATCTCCTGCAGTAACGAGAGCAGCGCCGCCCTTGTGTACTATGTACTATCACACTGAGATGCGTGTTCGGGCCCAGCTGGATGGACAGTGAACACTCACAGCCACCCCAGAACAAGAAACAAACGAAAAGGAAGGAAGGAGGTCTTGGGGCCTTATCAAATACTAGAGGCCTGATGTACAAAATGTGCAAGAGTAGGCCTTCCTTCCCCCGGCTGCCAGCACTGGCTTCCCTCTGGCACCCGGGACCCAGGCTTCCCTCGCAGCCCCGTCTTCGTCCGGAAGGTCGTTCAGAAGGACGTCTGGTCTAATTAGCATATTATGCTTTTATTATTATAGATTTGCAAGTATGGTGGTGGTGGGAGGGGGGTTGCCTCTACCTTGTGTGAATCCAGAAGGCCAGAGAATCTTCCCACACACATTATTTAAAGTGCTTCTGAAGGCAATGGGGGTGAGGAGGGGGCAGACAGTGTTGAAATTATGGGGAGGTAGAGCTTTGCCACATACAGAAAATATTCTAGTAATGAGAACTGTCTGAAAATGGAATGGGCGGCCTGGCAAAGGCTTCTTTCCTTCTTAGCAGTGGTTGTGGCAGCACTTTTCAGGGCTCTTACCATCATTTTTGTACATTAAAAAAGGGATGGACTCTAAAATCTACAAGACTTCCCACTTCTAGCAGGTGATGGTTCTATCAAGATCCCTCCACCTTGTGGGGGATGGAGGGGGGCGGATATCGGTATATTAGTGCTCTTAAGCACTAAGAAAATACTCCTCTTGCAAAAACAAAAAGAGAAGGGTGGGGAGGGAGGAGATGAACTAACACATGTTGTTCTATGCTGGCAACAACAATGGTAATGAATCTAAGACATGTAGTCACATTCATTAAAAGTTGCTTTCCAAGGACCCATTTCCATCTGTATTTGCTCCCATCTCATCTTGGTGGGACAATGACTCTTTACTTTATCTGGGGGAGGGGGAGAAAACATCTGAAAGGGGCGGAGGCTTCTGGGGGCATCTAGACATTTCCCAGTCAGGGAGCTACACAGCAAGGCACTGTCTGTGTAATGCCCACCCCCAGCAAGGTCCTGGCTGGTACAGCTGATGGGTTACCATTTCAGTATCCTCCTACCTCCTCTGGGAGGGCCACCAACTTAGAGTAAGAGGGGAATGGAATGGATTGGAAAACCTCCCCTAATTCAAAATCAGCTATGTCCCAAGAAGCTTTGTTCCCAAAAGATTTTCAATCAGCATTTCACTAGCCCTAACTTTTGTACCTGCAACATTTGTTTCTGAAAATTGCTAGCCAATTAAATGTTATTACTTGCAGTTGTGTTTTTTAAAATAATCTGTCTCCATTAAGGAAGTGTGGTAGACATAAAAAGTGATGCTGACAGACTGGTGAATTATATAACCCTATATAATAAAAGACTAATATGCAAACTGTCCCCTCGACCAGGTACCGGGAGTTCGACCAGGGGGTGGGGCTAGCCAGTCAACCACCCGCAGCCCCTACCCCCGGCCGGCCGACCAGCTGGCCGGCCAGACCCCACCCGTGCACGAATTTGTGCACCGGGCCTCTAGTTTTAAAATAAAGATGGCAAGAACTATTTTTTGTGTCTGAAAGAATGTGTCTCTTACTGAACCAACTGGTTGGGCCATTTTGGTTGTGAGGAGGTTTAGACTTTTAGTCCTGTTCTGGCTCTCTCTCTCATGACTTCTTAGGCATTGCAAGCAAATCTCAAGATAGAAAACTCTCATTCATTTTAGACCTTTCGGGGCGGGGGAAGCGCGGGAGACTTACCAATCATTTATATCTAGATTCTTTCAAGAAGAACCAGTCTTGAGACATAAGGAGGGATTAAAAGGCATGAATACATGAACCATTCCTAGGAGAATAGAAAAACTCCCAGGTTTACACACTCTAGGATTTGAAAGGTAACAACAATGAGCATTTTAGAGCTAACTAATATTTATAAAATAATAAGTGTCCAAAACTTGCTAGACATGAGGTAGAAAATGTTATTGCCACAGCTACAGGACAGGGCAAGTTCGTCATTCTGAGACCCAAAGCTTGGCAAAGCTTGGCCACCAGCAATACTGCGTGTTATGACTACTCTACACTGAGCATTTTTAGTGCCTTATAAAGTGCTTCCAGCCGAAACCGGTTTGGCTCAGTGGAAAGAGCGTCGGCCTGCGGACTCAAGAGTCCCAGGTTCAATTCCGGTCAAGGGCATGTACCTTGGTTGCGGGCACATCCCCAGTGGGAAGTGTGCAGGAGGCAGCTGATCAATGTTTCTCTCTCATCGATGTTTCTAGCTCTCTATCCCTCTCCCTTCCTCTCTGTAAAATATCAATAAAATATATTTAAAAAAAAAAAAAAAGTGCTTCCAGATACTCTCATTTGTATTTCAAAGTAGTCCTTTTTCAGTTTGTTGTGTTAAGACGGGATTATATGTTTCAGTTTTCCATCCAATGGCAAAAAAAGAACACAGATTTTAGAGAGGAAAAACTTGTATGCTATATAAGGATACAAAAACAGAGACACATGCTCAGCATTTATGCAAATATCCTAATATATAAAATGCTAGGGTCCGTCACAACCTACACGTCCAGACGGACGACCTAACACCAGGCTAGGGTCCCGGCCGGCACGGTGGAAGTCAGTCCTGGATCCAGGCCACCCGCAGCGGGAGTCAGTCCTAGGTCCCAGCTGCCCGTGGTGCAGCGGCGGGAGGGAGCTGTGGGAATGGAGCCATGCTGCAATCGGACTGGCCTCTTGGTCTCTCCCCCCACCCGCAGGCTCTGGGGAACTGAAGCCATGCTGCGATGGGACTGAACCCTACCCGAGGGGTCCCGGATTGTGAGAGCGTGCAGGCTGGGCTGAGAGACACCACCCCCCCCCCCACCGAGTGCACAAATTTTCGTGCACTGGGCCTCTATATATTTACTAAAGGCCCGGTGCACGATTAAATCATGCATGTGTAGGGTCCCCTAAGACTAGCCTGCCATCAGGGCCATATCCGCTGCCCCGCGATGCCTTGCATGCTCCGTGGATGCTGCCAGCGCCCCATAATGCTCCCAGCTCGCACCCTTTCCCCACATGCCACCTCCCCCTGTGGCTGGTCGCGTATGCCCCCTCCCCTGCCCCCGCGGCGGGAGCACCTCCGCTCGCCACCTGGGGACCCGCACCACACTCCTCACCCCCGCCCGCACGACGCCCACCCCCTGCGACCTCTTCACCACGGAGCCCTCCACCCCCACCGCCCACCTTGCTGCGCCCTCTTCGCTGCACGGCCCCCCGCCAGCCCCGCACGAGCCCCACCTCGCTTCATGGGCCGCAAGTCCCAGCCTGTGAGAGGTGCTCCATGCACCTCCTGGTGACCGGTTGTTTGATCGTGATGCCCCAGGCCTTTTACGATATAGATATACATATATATACATATATATATATATATATATATATATATATATATATATATGACTTCATAGTGATTAGCAAAGAAACTTCACCCAACAGAAATGATCATTTCTCACTTACTGCAAAATATGCCAATGCTTGATCTTTGATTCCAGACACAACAATGTAACACCACCCCTTCCATGACCCCACTCCCTCCTACCTGCTCTTAGTGTAAGGAGGCCAGGGGCCAGGAAAGCAGGAGTCTGAGGATAGTCCTGCTAGAGTTCCAGCTATGGGACTAGAAAAATCCCTTCTCTTGAGTCTCAGTTTCCTTATCTATAATATGTGATTTTAATACAGATGACCCCATTCAGTTCTGGCAGGCTATGATTTGTGGTGAACAGAATGACATCTCAGAATAAGCACAATGAATTTCTCTGAAAAACCCAACATGAATTCTGGGCCATAGCAAAAGTGAGGGAGTCCTGAGGCACAGGTTGGGAGCACCCCTCAACTAGAACAACTCTTTCTGTAGCTCCTAACCCCCTTTCCCAGCCATCCAAGCTGTCCACAAGAAGCTCTTCATTTGATTTACTTAGATGGTCATGACTACTGAATTAACAAACACTGAACCTAATTTCACAAAGGAAAACAAAGATGCCTTAATGTTCATCCTCATGCACCTCTTAAGCTATTTTTCAGGAAGCAATTTCTAGGATTTTACATGTGTATCTGTCCCCACATCAAAATCCTCAAAGCGGTGACTCCATCATCATTAATATAAGAAAAAAGAAGAGAACCAGTGTGGAAGTGTAGTCTTTTCTCAGTCAAGAGAAAAGCATTTTGGGAGATTCATGAGACTTACACATGGGAGGATGAGGTTTAGTTCACTGGGGTGGAAATAGAAGACTAACCCCTGGGTTCCCAGTGTTTATTTCCATCCATCCCAACTAAGGGAAAAAGCCTTCACCAAGACCAGAAACAGGGCCAATGTCCAAAGATCCTATGCTATGCCAAAGTTTAGTCCATTTCAAAACCTAGTCCAGTTCCAGCCGTCTCCAATACCCAGGCTCAGCTTGGAGCCTGCTTGAAGCAGCCACATGGCTGCTAAGGCCACATGGTTGCAATGGAGAGAAAACGCAAGAACCAACGAGACAAGTGCATGCTACCAGTGAGAGAGAAAAGGGCCTTTGTCTTCGTTAGGCTCAGATTTTATTATCCCAGGCTTGGGAAGGTGCTTCTTTGATCTAACTAATCAACTTCCCAAGCTTTCCCAGCTTCTCATGGGTCCACCCCCTAGCCAATCTATTTCCCAGATCTTCTGGGGTTCTGTGTCCCTTATCCCTTCCCATCCTCTCCCCAGGCTAGACCAACAGGCCTTTATAATGGCCATCGTGGCTCCTGTTGCACATTCCTCATAGAAGCACCTCCCTCTGCACCATCTTGGCTTCTACTGCTTCCACCACCCCCACCTCAATCAGGTGATGGGGGGTGAGCTGCTCCTTACCTGGGGGATGCTCCCATCCCTTGGGTACCTATGAATGCTGCAACTTCCTAGTAAGCAGGCTAATGCTTCCTTGTTGATTATCCTTAATAATGTCTGCTTTCCTTTGCTCCCTTCCTTTACTAATATCTAGCTACCTGTGCTAACACCAGGAAGCAGGAAATGCCTAGGTGGTCCTGCGGGCTGCACAGGGCAGGTAGTCGTATGGTGCTGAGAATGCCTGGGGTGCTATGAGTCTTCCAGCACTTCTGAGGGTTTCTATGTCTCCCTCCTCGATGCTTCCATTCTCTCCACTCTAAGTCATCCTTTCCACCGAGACAAAGGTAGTTTTTAAACAGAGGATATACTGTCACTGCCCTCTTTCCACTCACCTTGATGATGAAGCCCTAACTCTTTAGCTTTGCATTCACAGGCCTCCACCATATGGTCTCAATATGTCTTTCCATTCACATTTTCAATCACAACCCTCCCTATTCCCAACCCATGCTTATCCCATAAGCCACCTACATTGATTGGTATCATTTCCCCAAATCACCAACAATGTCCCTACATCCAAATCTCTGCTTATGCTGCTCCCTCTACCTGGAATGCCTTTCTCCTTTATTTTATTCTCCAGACCCAAGTCCCAACTCCTGTCAGCTCTGCTTTAAACATTTACATTTAAAATATCTAACTCAAGTCCAGCCAGTGTGGCTCAGTGGTTGAATGTCAACCTATGAATCAGAAGGTCATGTTCAATTCCTAGTCAGGTCAGGGAACATGCCCAGGTTACAGGCTCAATCCACAGCAGAGGGCATGCAGGAGGCAGCCAATCAATGATTCTCTCTCATCACTGATGTTTCTCTCTCTCCCTCTCTGAAATCAATAAAAATGTATTATTTTTAAAAAGTAGTTTTTTTAAAAAAAGGCCTAAATCAAGTGTTACCTCTTCTATGATACTGCACCTAACAAGTGTACTGTAATTTGGGCTTACTCATCCATTGCAAGTATCTTGAAAGCAGACCCCACATTAATTAATCTTCGGAATCAGATACAATGTCTGACATTTAGCAGAGTCTCAGTAGTGTTTGTTGACTATGGGCAGCACATCAGTAAAAAGGAACCTTAGACATATATATATATATATGTGTATATATATATATATATATATATATATATATATATATGTATATATATATACACACACACACACACACATATACATATATATATATATATATATATATGTATATATATATTATTGATTTCAGAAAGTAAGGGAGAGGGAGAGAGAGATAGAAACATCAATGATGAGAGAGAATCATTGATTGGGTGCCTTTTGAATGCCCCACACTGGGGATTGAGCCCACAACCCGGGTATATGCCTTGACCGTAATTGAACTGTGACCTCCTGGTTCATAGGTCGATGCTCAACCACTGAGCCATGTCAGACTTCTAATGGCATGGATTTGGAAGCAAAGAGTTGGAAAAATATAATGATCCAGGGTTTTCTATATATCCCTTTCCTGCATTATGTCCCCAATCTTTTCCTAAGCTTTGTTCCATTTGAGTATACTTAAGAAAAAAGAAAAGGTTCTTAATACACAGAAATCCCCTGGGCAAAGTCTAGACATGAAAAGTTCTATTGTATGCATAATTTCCCCAAGACACTCCTGTGAAAAAGAAGGAAGTTCGAATTTCTCTGTGGGCTGGCAAATTTTCTGTACTTATTGGCATTGCTATGGTGAATGTGTATCTCCCCAGACAAAAGGCCAGCAAAATGCTGGATGATCTGAAATTTGGGAAATAAACAAATGTCTCTCAATTATTTCCAAAAGCTTTAGGCAGTAGATTGTGGGCATGATTTCAAGTGTATAAAGTTGAGGCTTAAGAAACTAGTAGAATTACACCTTTGATGGCAACACTTCCTATCTTCAAAGGGATGTGTATTCTGCTACTTGGAGTTCTTAAAGTCGTTGTGATTATTTTATCTTTATGAGTTCTACTTCATACTCATGCATTACAGCAATATGCCACACACAGAACCAAGACCATATCCTTCTCAGACCTCTCTTTAATTTGGCCAAGACCAGAATCAACTTAAATCCAGCACTTCCAAGTTATTAGTCAACAAAGGTTACCCCAATGTGAAGGTAACTTAAGATCAAAAACAAGAGTGCCACCCAGCCAGTGTGGCTCAGTAGTTGAGCATTGATTGATGTAGGAACCAAGAGGTCAAGGTTCGATTCCAGGCCAGGGTACATGCCTAGCTTTCGGGCTCAATCCCCAGCACGGGGTGTGCAGTAGGCAGGCAGTCAGATCGATCAATGATATTTTTCTCTTGTCAATGTTTCTCTCTATCCCATTCCCTTTTTCTCTCTCTCTAAAATGAATTTGAAAAATTTTAAATATTAAAAGAAAACAAGAGTGCCAATATTCCTTTGGCCATTTCTGTCACCATCAATGGCCTTCCAATAACAGCAACAATAAACAAATAACAAAGAGCCTCAAACCACTCCTAATTCTTGATGCTTGCATGTTGATTATCTCAGTAGAAAAGGCCACCACATAACAGACACCACTCTCCAAGAATATGGAGAGCAACTGCCGGGACTTGATAAAAATGCAGAGACGCCAGAGCAGAGTTTTTTTCCTGGAGAATACAGGTAGTATTTACATTAACCCAGGTACTTATTGATGTACCCGAACCTTTCAATTCAAGACAGATAAGACAAAAGAAAAACTAAACTGCTTGCAGAACATGTTAAAGTATAAGAGGTGAAAATAAAGCAAACACCTGTTAGGTCTTCCCCACTGTTATTTCCTACATATTTTCTTATAAGTGACAGATTTTTTTTAAAAAAATCACTTCTGAATATGAACGCAGGACACCAAAGTGAGTGTGCATTTGTGTGTACTTTGATGTATGCCTGGGGAGAGAGTAACTTTGTGAGAATGCGGCAGAAAACAACTGAGACTGTTTCTTATAGCCAATATAATTACAATACGGCTATAAGAAACCGTTGTAAGTTGACTGAATATAATTCCAAACAAAATTTCAAAGTGGCATCTTTTAATCATGACCTATGTCAGAGAATAGTATAAGCGACACTGAGATACCCACCACCCAGACTTAACATATTAAATCGTGCCATATTTCTCTTTAATGAACATAGGACAGATACATGTGAGCCCTCCCCCATTTTATTCCTTTCCTCCTCCCCTCCACAGGCAAACACTATTACTGAAACTTTTGTATCCACCCATGTTTTTATGCTTTTACTACATATAAATGAATTCATAAACAACAGAATTCCAGAAAGATATTCCTAAAGTTCACCTAGAAGACAAAAACTGAAAAAGAGCCAAGGAGCATTTAAAAAGGAAGAATAATAAACGATAATGTGTACCATCAGATAAAATCTGTAGGTTTAAAACATCTGGTAGAGAATACTACTGGCTAAAGAACAGACAGGTCAATAGAATAAAATAGTTCAGAAAAAGAAGCTACAAAATATATGAAAGCAGGGCAGTGTTAGAAATAGGCATTCTTTTTGGTGTCCTCAGACTCAAGTTCTGATGGGGGGGGGAGGGTCCTACACATAAAACAAACAATTCTCTGTAAGTCAGCAGGGTGCGTGAGAATTTAACTTAATTCTGACTCTATCTACCCAGAGGTAGCATCAGGTGGCACAGGTTAAGGGTTCAGACTGCCCCCTCCCCACTTCAGACACCAGTGGCAAATCCAGGTTGTTAGCTATACTAGGGGTTCCCAGATCCCCATCTTTGGGTTCAATTAATTTGCTAGAGCATCTCATAACTCAGAGAAACATTTTACTTACTAGATCACAAATTTGTTGTAAAAGGCTATAACTCAGGAACAGTCAGATGGAAGAGATGCATAGGATAAGGTATGGGGAAAGGGTACAGTGCTTCCATGCCCTCTCCAGGGTCCACTCTCACCACATGTTCACCAACCAGGAGGCTCTGGGGACCCTGTCCTTTGGGTTTTATGGAGGCTTCATTGCATAGGCGTGACTGATTAAATCACTGGGCCTTGGGGATTTAGCTGCCCACCCTCCCCACCCCAACCCTCAGGTCTGGAGTGGAGTTGAAAGTTCCCACCCTTTAATCAAAAGGTTGGCTCCATTGGCAACTAGCCACCCCCCACCTCCATCCTTAGGTGCTTTCCAAAGTCACTTTATTAACATAACAAAAGAACTTTATCACTCAACACTTAGGAAATTCCAAGAGTTTTGGGAGCCCCAAGCCGGGAATTATGGAGGAAGACCAAATACGTATGAGAAACATATTTTGGACATCTAAATGACCAATTACGTATTTCTTGTAAATCACAATATCATAGGTATCATGGCAAATCAGTGATAGAACTAATAATCATCTGACCCCAGTTGAGGCAAGTGTGGGAGGCAATCAATTGATCTCTCACATCAATGTTTCTCTCTTCCTCCTCTTTCTCTTTCTCTTTCTCTCTCCCTCCCTCCCTCCCTTCCACTCTCTCTAAAAATCAATGGGAAAAATATCCTTGGGTGAATATATATAATAGTAAAAGCATAATATGCTAATTAGACCGGACAGCCAAACAACCTTCTGGACATCATTCTGGACGAAGCCACGGGGGTGGGGGCCAAGGCAGAGGAGGTTAGGAGCGATCAGGCAGGCAGGCAGAGTGGTCAGGGGCGATCAGGCAGGCAGGCAAGTGGTTAGGGGAGATCAGACAGGCAGGCGAGCGGATAGGAGCCAGCGGTCCCGGATTGCAAAAGGGATGTCCGACTGCCGGTTTAGGCCAGATCCCACAGGAATTTCGTGCACTGGGCCTCTAGTGTGTGTGTGTGTGTGTGTGTGTGTGTGTGTGTGTGTTATTTTTTTAAAAAAAGACTTCAGAGCTCACCTTTCCCCTGGTATGAAAGGTTAGAGGAAATACGGTTCTTTCCTTTTCTGCTTAGGCTCGAGTGGCTGCTGTTAAAATTGGCAAGTTTATGAAACCCTGGAAGGTGATGCTGGCCCCAGCCAGTTGCAAAGGGGTTGTCCTGGAGAACATTGATAATGGCCCCTCAGGCCACCCACAACCATGATCTGGTGGCTAGAATTGACTCCTACGCCTAAAGAAGAAATTGTCAAGAGGTCAAAGATCAAGTCTTTTGTCCAAGTTTATACCTATAATCACCCCATGCCCACAAGGTACTCTGCTGAATACCCCCTTGGACAAACCTGTCATCAACAAGGATGGCTTCAGAGAGCCTGCTCTAAAACACAAGGCCCAAAGGGAGATGAAGTTTGAGTCCCAAGAGAGGTACAAGATGAGCAAGAACAAGTGGCTCTTTCCAGAAACTGTGGTTTTAGATTTTTTTGTTGTTGTTTCTGTCATTAAAAATAAAAAACATAGCCCTAACAGTTTTTACTCAATGGTTGGAGCGTCTACTCTCAGACTGAAGGGTCCAAGGTTTGATTCCTGTCAAGGGCATGTACCTCAGTTGCAGGCTCGATCCCTAGCCCCATACTCAAATGTCTCTCTCTGTCTTTTCCCCTCCCTTCCACTCTGTCTAAAAATCAATGGAAAAAATATCCTCAGGTGAATATTAACCCAAAATAAAACAAAAAAAAACCCTCAAAAATAAAAAAATAAAGACTTCAACGAACACCTCACGAAGGAGTATGTCCAAATGATCAATGAATATCTAAAAAGATGTTTAATACACTTAGTCATCAAGGACAAATTAAAACCAGAATTAAATAATAGAAAAGACCTAGTGTTGACAAGAATGAGGAGCAAATCTGTACAGCCACCTGGGAAAACTATTAGGGATTATCATCAGCTAAAACTATTAGGAATTATCATCAGTGTAGGGTGGTTAACAGCCAACACTGGAAATCACCAAATGCCCATTGGTAGTAGAATGAACAGAGCAAGCCCTGGAACAGGAGGAAGTAACTGGCCAGGGAATGAAAGGGCCTTTCCAGGGACTAGTAGTGCTTTCTTCTTGATCAGGCTGCTGTTTACATCATGTGTTCACTTTAGAAAAATTCATCAAGCTGTTCAAATATGTTATGTATACTTCTACTGTATTATACTAGAGGCCCAGTACACGAAATTCATGCACTGGAGGCGGGTGGCGGGGGGGTCCCCTCAGCCTGGATCGCTTGCGAGAGGGCGCAAGCCAGGCCAAGGGACCCACCAGTGCACAATCGAAGCCAGGGAGGGATGCCGGAAGTTGGCCAGCAAGGGAGGGACCGCAGGAGGGCTCCAGGGTGTGTCCAGCCCATCTCACTCAGTCTTGATTGGCCGGACCCCAGCAGCAAGCTAACCTACCAGTTGGAGCATCTGCCCCCTGGTGGTCAGTGCACGTCATAGCGAGCGGTTGAGCAGCCTTAGCATATCATTAGCATATTACGCTTTGATTGGTTGAACGGACAACCAGAAGACCGGACACTTAGCATTTTATTATATAGGATTTCAATTAAAAATTTTAAAAACGAGGTGAAGTTTTCACCTATCATATTTTCTTCAAAATATATCACTAATGTTGACAAGTATCTCTGAAAATGAACACTCATAACAATCTCATGGAAATATAAGTTACTACATTCCTTGGAGCTAATTTGGTAAGATTTCTTTAAGATGTAAAGGTGTTTTTGTTTTTTGGTGTTTTTTGTTTTTTATTTTCATCACATCCTTATTTACAATAAGAAAAAGAAAAGAAAAACATAAATGTCCAATGATAGAGGATTGGCTAAATAGATTACATTACCATTACAGTGAAGTTGGAGAAGAGTAGTGCATGATATGGAAAATGCTCCCTCCATACGGTTACCTAAACATGTAGGCAAATGAAGAGAGAGAAAAACTAAATATATAACAAAATCTTAACAAAGGTTATCACTAGGAGGTGAGAGTCCTGGACATGTTCAGGCTTTTCTTAATGCCTTTCTTAATTTCCCAATGAGCACATATTACTTTAAAAAAAAAAAAAAGAACAAAAAAAAAGCTTACGAGAAGTAAAGCTGAGATGACATGGGTAGTTCTAAAGTCTCAGTCTGTGGGGAGTAGGCTGTCTAGATGCTGGTTAAGGGAGAAGTGCACTTCATTCCTTGTATTCCTTTAGGTTCCATTTTCACTGAAATGCTTTCTAAATGGCATTATTTTAAAATTTTCTGCAAAATGAACCACCTCATCTTGCTTACAAATTACAGCCTCTTCTCAAGATGTCCTGGGAAGTGTAGCATTCACCCAAATCCACAAGGGTTTTCTGGCGTCTGGCTCTGCACCCTTCCCTGTGTATCTGAACAGCAACAGTAACAACGCTTCCCAGGTTCCTCCTATAAATTCCATTCTCAAAAACTAATGATAAGTATGGGTTACTTGAGCGGTTCAGTGTTTAGGAATCTGGTAATCAAAGTTTATTGTACTCCTGGTTTTGTTTTCTTTTTCCCCTCCAAAGAGTTTAAAGCAACTAAATTAGCATCAAAGAAATTTGCAAAAGCTCTCAGTGAAGCTGTGATGAAATATAACTACATCAAACCAGATGCCAAACAGAAAACTATGCAGAGCACTCTATGAGGATGTTGAGGAGATTCAAAAGAGGGCCATGGTCTGGGAAGAGTTAGTCACACAAATGTCAAAATACCCCTAGCAGTCCCAAACACAGACTATGCCCATGTACTCCTAGAAGATACATGCAGAAGTTAGGTCGGCGATGTGTGACACCAGGTCCAAATCCAGGACACACACATCCCAGATTTCAATAGATCTATTGCTTTTGTGGCAACTCCCTGTAATTATCAGCAATTTACTCAAAATTGGGCAGAAAACCTTCCTGCATTTACACCTGAAATGGACAGCTACAGACTGCCCTCCAACATACTTGGAATGTTTAAAATAAAATAAAAACTATATATATACTAGAGGCCTGGTGCATGAATTCGTGCGCGAGTGGGGTCCAACCAGCCTGCCTCAATCAGGCTGGGCCGGACCTCTGGGGGGAGGAGCTGCGGGCAGTTGGCCAGCCAGCCCCGCCCCCTGGTGGAGGGAACAATTTCCACATTAGCCTTTTATTATATAGAATGTTTTTATTGATTTTCAGAGAGAGAGGAAGCAAGAATGAGAGAGCGTTAGAAACATCAATGAGAGAGAAACATCACCAGATTGGCTGGAGGAAATAGACTTCTTGGTTCATGGGCTGACACTCGATCACTGAGCCACACCAGCCAGACACCTGGAATGTTTTTGACTTAACAATGTAAGACCACATTTTGGCCTAAAGAAAATCTTCAGTAGTTTTTAATCAAAGATAGATATATACATGTGACATATGACTATTTTTTTAAATCCTGATTGTTGAAAGTATTACATATGTCCCCTTTTTTCCCCCATTGACCTCTTCTAGCCTGCTCCGGCTCCCCTACCCCAGGCCTTCACACCCTATTGTCTGTGTCCATGGGTTATGCATATATGCACACAAGTTCATTGGTTGACCTCTTCCCACCCAGCCACCCTCCTCAGCCTTCCCTCTGGGATTCCACAGTCTGTTCCATGCTTTGGGGCTCTGGATCTATTTTGTTCATCAGTTTATTTTGTTCATTAGATTCCATATATGAGTGAGATCATGTAATACTTGTCTTTCTCTCACTGGGTTATTTTGCTTAGCATAATGCTTTCCAAGTCCCTCCATGCTGTTTCAACAGGAAAGAGGCCCTTCTTTTTTACAGCTGCATAGTATTCCATATGTAAATGTACCACAGCTTTTTTAAAGAAAATTGTGGATTTCCCTTTCTAAACTTAGTTATATTAACTCATCCCTTTCAAGCTCCTCTTAGCTGACATCTTTCCTATCATTTTATGTTCTTCTAAATTCCTAGGGAAATTAAAGTGAATGTTATGGAATCAGCTTTTGAAAGGAAGATGGGAAGAGCTCTTTAAATCAACCCAAGTTCTTCATTCAAAGAGATAAAGTGATATGCAAGCAGAATCTTTGGAATCCTTAATGTGCAGCCTCTCTAAAGTAAGCTGGGTCACAGCTGTGGTTACCACATCACATTTTGTATGAGAAAGATTCAGTTTCATGGTCCCTAATCACTGAGAGGTGCTCTTCTCATAGATAATCATCCCTTCAGAGAGCAATTCTAATCTTCAATCAAGATTTTCCTGGAGAAAGTTAGAGCTCCAGAACCTATCCGTTCACCAGTGGCTCTGGCAAATACTACGTCACGAGCCTATTTAAGAAGCTGAACAAAGAGGGAATACGCACATGCCCATGAAGCACTGCATAAAGTCATTGCAAGGGGTTGGCCCATTTTCTGACCCTATCCATGAAACCCAAGCGTTCCTGAATTGCTAATGAACAAGACGGTTCATTGCTCTTGGCTGCCGTGCTGGGCTTGAGGTAGCTCCCACCGTGTTCAATGGTACTTGTTCCTAAACTGATAGTTGTCAGATGGGAAGGAGTGTGGGGGGCTGAAGAAAAAAAAATAAGTTAAAAAATACAAATTGGGCCCTGACCTGTGTTGCTTAGTGGATTGAGCATTGACCTGTGCACCGAAGGGTCACGGGTTCAAGTCACAGTCAAGGGGATGTACCTGAGTTGCAGATTGGATTCCCAGCCCTGGTCAGGGTGTGTGGGGGAGGCAATCAATTGATGTGTGTCTTTCACATCGATGTTCTTTTCTTTTTTTTTTCTTTTTTAAACATATTTTTATTGTTGATAGTATTACAGATATCTCCCATTTCCCCCCCTTGTCCCACCCACCTCCCCCAGGTCTTCACAACCCTATTGCCCATGTCCTTGGGCTACGCATATAAGCACTAAGTTCTTTGTTTCTTTTTCTTTCTCTCTCTCCTGTCCCTTCCATTCTCTAAAAAAAAAAAAAAAAAAAAAATTAATGGAAAAAAATATCCTTGGGTGAGGATTAACAAAACAAAACAAACAAATTGGTAGTAGTTACAAAATAGTCATAGGGATGTAAAATACAGCATGAAGAATATAGTCAATAATATTGTAATAACTATGTATAGTGCCAGGTGAGTACTAGACTCATCAGGAGCATCACTTTGTAAGTTATATAAATGTCCAACCACTGCGCTGTACACCTAAAACTAATATAATATTAATTGTCAATGTAAATGAAAAAGTTTTAGTTTAAAAAAAAGATACTTGTTCCTGACTTTGTGGAGGCAGGAGCCAGGCTGTTCTAAAGCTTAGAAACTAACATCACCTTCATGAGAAAGATTGTCTATAAAAATATAACTCTCTTGCTTTTTAAGCACATATCTCTTACTCATATTTAAAAATAAAAAGCATTACCCCCTAAAACATTAAAACAAGGTATAAAATTATACTAGCACATATATGTAAAGATTTGTACTTGTATCACTAATTTACCAATGTATTCTGAAGTTTCTATATTTAAACACTAACTGGCTCCCTGCCCCTGGATCCACCCCTCACTCCCCAGGAGTGTGAAGACCACTGGTCTAGTCTAGAATAGTTGACAAAACAATATTTTGTAGCCTGATCCCAGCTAATATAACCACTTCTTTCTTAAAGTAAGCAAGAATTTTTCTTTTCAACAACTTTCTCCCAACCTTAAACTTTTTAAAGAGTAATAAACAAAAGGCTGTTATTTTTAACTAAATTTTTTCTTCTAAAAAACAAAAAAAAAAGGGAGAGATTTGCAAACAACCTTCTTATCTCTCTTTTCTTATTATCTGTTGTTGTTGAAAAGAGAATCAAGGTATAGATTTTTTCAAGATAGCCAGATGAAGCAACAAGCACATATAGGACATGTCCCCCCTCTTCAGTCTAAATTAAAAAAAAAAAAAAAACAACAACAACAATCCAAATAGGAATACTACCTCGTGCTACACCAGCACTGGTCACAAGCAACAATAGAAATTGTCCTGCTGCAAAACTGCACACTGCCTCTCACATATTAATTACCGAGCCTTTTTAATCCTTGGATCCCCAATTTTCAACCAATATGTATATGCCGATACATGTTTGAGAGAACATATTTATAAGAATCATTTTTTTTCAATTCACCCAGTTTTTCTGAGTCAAACTGTAGATGAAAATATTCTCAATTTGTGTGAAACTGATCAAAGAAAATGCTTTGAATTTATGTGAAAAAGTTTCCCATTAAGATGGTAGCTATTTTTTTCAAGCATGATTCTTTTTAATTGCGGAAAAGAGCCCAAAGGCTTTGTCAAGGGGCACATGTTTCCTATAAATCAAAACATAAATAAATGTGAGGTTATTTCACTAGGCATACATATGGTTTTTGCTAAGTAAACTCTATTTATAAAACATTGTTAGCCTCCACCGGAACTGCTGTCAACATTTATAGGAGAGGAATTTTTCTACTGCTCTGAAACTTGCCAGCATTTGAAAACAAGCCTAGAAACATTAGTTTTTTAAGACAGATTTGACTTTAACTTAATGTGAAATGGGCCACTGTGTGTTTTCTTGTTCTTAAATGCTTGGAAGAAATCTTCAACTGAATATTCAAAAATGTTTTCCTTGCTGGAAGTTCCATTATTTTAACCATGACATTGTTGTATTCTTTCTGGAAGTTCTTTTCCAGTTATAGGCAAGGGTCAGGGATTATTTTTCTTATCACTGCCAAAAGAACAAAAATATTCTGAGAAAGGAGAGTCTTTGACATCCATTAAAGCTGAGTATTCATAATTGCGTCACCATCTTCTCTCAAATGCTCATTATTTGCATGATCTCCTCCCTTTAGGTACTCACCCTACACTATAAAAGCATTTATCAGTTCTACTCAGAGGGCAGTTCTCAAAATGAAGTTTTCTGTGAAAAGAATTAGCTATAAGCAAGCCTGAAGCAATAATCTTTGACAACCAACAGCAAACCCTAGAAGGTAACAATAACTATGTAATAATTTACCTTCTCTATTTTCCATTCAACTTTTCTTTCTTGGGTTATGTGCCTTCCAACACAGAATGCGTTCCAATGCTTCTGCAATCAATCCCTACTCTAAGGGGATGTGAGCCAATAGTTACAGTGCAGTCAAGAGTGCTTCCAGAAAGAGATCTCTTGCTCTCTCCTGTTTTTTATTATTTCCTTCCAAGGTACATCTTCCCCAGTTGTCGGATTTGTCACCTCTTGTTAGAGAACACATTTGTTTTTATTTTTGAATGGCAAAGGGAAAATGTTAAAAATTTCCATAAAAATAATCGAAAGGGTTTTTTAAAGTCCTAAAATCATAAATTTCCAAGGTAATACAGCATTTAAATCCATCTAATGATAACCTAACGCATAACTACCTGTATATGATTAAACTGTTTTGGAAACAATGTAAATGTTTTCACTGTTGTACATTGTCCCAATTTTTATGTAGAATTCCAAAATACTTATCCCATTTATATAAAAAATTCTATTTCTTTGCAACATACTTAAAGAGAAAGATTGCTTATAAAATGCAGGCATGTCTCCAATAAAAATAGACGTAGATCCAGAAGAAAAATATAGTATTTTGTATACTGTTTATTTTTGTAATTTTGTGGATTAAGAGTTAGTTACCCTAATGGTGGACACCAATGAATTTGACATTATAAGAAAGGCAGAATTCTCCAGAACTTATGGTCCTAATCAATCACCAGAGATCAGTGACATCATTACAGCCTTTGATCACAGCTCCTCTTTAAAGCTCAGATGGGACTGGACTGATCCTTGCTGGCACTGAGAATAGAGAAACACCTAGGAATACAATTCACCATGAAACATGAGAGGTCATCAGCAACTCTTTCTCTCCTTGGAGAGCAACAGAGAGCGCATTCCAGAGCAGCCCAACACCAAACAATAGAGCCACCTCATTAAATCCAAACCCAATTCCGTTCTTACTAGGATTCCCAGAGCACTTTAAGAGAGGAGTACACAATATGCTACTTTTCTTTCCATTTCGTCTTCCTTACCCACTCCCCACCCCCATACCTACCAGGGCAAGCCCCAGATCCCTTCACCATGGGCGGGAGGAGAGGATCTGTGGGTATATTTTTCCTATTCTTCCCAATACAAAGCATTTATACAGTTCAGAACTTCCCTTCTCCTCCTGATTCACTGAATGAGTCTTTACTAAACATGCTAGTTTACTCCACATGGCCAAAAAAGATAGTTCCTTGAATATAACGTTGGCTTCCATAACTTTAAAATACTTAAGACTGCAATTACCCAGAATGTTCTGATCTGAAATGGTCACTTTGGGAATGAAAAGTTTTAATTGACCTTCACGACTTTAGTTCCATTGGTATTTGGGTTTTTCCCCCGCCTTATTTGTAATGCGAATCTAAATGAGCTTTGTGAACACTGGTGAAACGTAGTTTATTATCTTCCTCATCAGGTGATCAATGATTTCATTAATAAGATAGATAACAAAACTGTCATATCATCGACACTGTTATGAAAGATGATCCTAGCTTCCAGCTCCATTTTCCAAGGTCCAGGGTTCTCTGTGGCAGCTCTGAGTCTATTCAATATTTTCCACAGACAGAGAAAAGTGAAAATCCATTTTGAAACCAATTTCAATTAGGATCCAGAAGCTGTTATCACAGGTGTCTCAGAATGGGCCGGTAAGTGGAAATGTCGCCTATCCATTCTGAAATGAAACCTTATCAGAGGCTACAAAGATGGCTGGGGACAGCCTATCTGTAAATTACTTTTCGTCCTGTGTTAACTCAACCTTAGTCCTGTCATATGGAATTCTTTCCATCCACTAGTAATAATCTAATGACTAACTAGATACAGCACCCAAAGAGCATTCAGCTGGACAGGGCTGTCCCCTTAAACATGGGTACAAACGCAAACACACTCAGGCCAGCCGGTGAGCAAAGGGATACGCATGCTTTAAATGACAGAACTAAAAGTTTATTATGGGAAATAAAAGAAGCCCGACTCCACCCATTGCATTCCTGGTGATTTTTCAATTGCAAACTCCAAGGCCCAGTTATTTCATTAATGCAGCACCCAAGTCGTGAGGCTTTTCTCTCACATCTTTCAGTCCCCTTTTAGCAAATTATCCCATGACGGCGGATTTATTCAGTCAAAGACCTCGGACTTTGAGAGGCAACAAAAGAATCAAGAGACTTTCTGGTCCACCTGCCTGGCGAATGATGAGGCAGGGAAAGTCTCCCCCAGAGAAACCAATCAAACCATTGTGTGGCACAGTCAGACCTTTTCAACTGTCAAGCCAGAGAGCAGGGGAAGAGATGAAAGAACGCGGAATGAAGCTACCATTTACAGAACCATGTGGGAATGGTCTCCTAAGATTTAATAATTGGGATGGAACTCAACTTTCTAGCACTAAAGGGGAAAAAAAAATAGAAGAGAGAAGAGTCAAAGAAAGGGGGGGGGAAAGGCAAGAAAGAAAAAAACAGCACCCTAAGTCAGACTAGGAATAACTTTTATATATAAATGCCCCCTCCCTGAAATGAAGTCCTATCTATAAAAGTAAAGGGGAAAAGAATGTTACAAAAAAAAAAAAAGAAGAAGAAGGAAGGAAGATTTAAAACCTTTGATATCTTTCCTCTAGGTTAAGATGCATTAAATGTTCTGATTCCTACCTCTTGTGCAATTAATTCATAGTAGCAAAACAACAAAAAAAGCCCTCATTAATATGGCTGTAGTTTTAAGTATAAAATGGCATTTTAAATTGGCCTAAAAAGAAACAATACATTGATTGGACACAAAAAAGATTCAGACTGGCAGACACTAAGTCATATATTTCCGAGCAGTGTTCAAGTATATTTTAGTTGTAACGAAAGGAACTATTTAAATAGAAAGGGGGGGAAAAAGTAAGTTCTGGTAAGAAGACCTAAAAAATCATGAATTTTTTAAAAACTCTAAGTCAAATACTGTCAGATACTAACTGTAGTTCTAATGCTTTCTAATATTACTGGTGACTCATACTTCATGTATTACCATACCGAGTTTAAAAAATAAGTATTTGTTGAAATTTTAGAGGTGCTGGAAACCATTCTGTTTGATTGTGGTGGTGGTTACATGCCTTCTTGGATTTGTCAAAACTCATAGATCTCTACAGCAAAAAGAATAAATTATGTTGTTTGTAATTCTTTTTAAATAAATAAAAATTACAACTGATCTACTGGGAAAGATTTCCATGTAAACAAGATGAGAAGGTTTGTACTTTCACCCTCACCTCGCCTTCTTCTCCTCTGCCTGGGGCCCTCACGCTTCCCAGTGCTCACCGCACATACTCTAGCCTCCCAGGGTGTGAGCTGCCTGGAAAAGCAAGCTTTCTCTCTCCCTGAACTTGGGGCTCAAAGTGGTGCAAGGATGGGAGGCCATGCACTGCCTCCCCGGAGGGAGACTGTCCTCCCACAAGCACCATTTTGCCCCCGGGGCTTCCACTCTGCAGTTGCTATTTCTGATTCTGACCAGTTTGTTTCTGGAAATATGAATTACCCACATCACATGATCACAAGTAATCAAGGGCAACCCAGAAACTTTCCACAAACAGAACACATCATACTGTGGCTTCTTTTTACTCCAAAGTTTGGGAAACAGCCCTGGCTGGTTTGGCTCGGTGAAGAGAGTGTCAGTCCTCAGACTGAAGGGTCATGGGTTCGATTTTGGTCAAGGGCACGCACCTCATAAATCAGTTGCAGGCTCGAACCCCTGCAACTAGTCTATGGTCCTCCCTCACATAGATGTCTCTCTCTTTCTCTCTGTCTCTTACCCTCCCTTCCACTCTCTCTAAAAAAAATCAATGGAAAAATATCCTCAGGTGAGGATTAACAAAAAAATAAGAAAATTAAGTTTGGGAATATTTATTTTTTTCCTGATTTATCTGAGCACCCAACAAGTGTTTTTTAGAGTGAAAACACAATAGCTATATACAAGAGGAAAAAGGAGCCTTAAGAATGACTGATTTCAACCTGAAACTACAATGAATGGGAAGTATACCCTAAAAGTAACTGATCGTTAAATCTAAACTCATGCTAATTTCAGGACTAGTGGTTTGAAGTACTATTTCCTGATCCCATCTCCTATATCAACTTGCTACATCCTTGTTAAGCTACATCCTGATGACCATCACATTTTAAGGACTATTAGCCAACCCCACTAATTCTCTCAGATTGCTGCTTATTAACAAATGATTTTGTACCAAAAGGAGTGAGATTTAACATATCAGTGAATTAAATCCTACCAAATTATATCCAGTAGACGTTATTACTATCCTATATAATAAAAGGCGAATATGCAAATAGACCGAACAGCGGAACAACCGAATAACCGGTCACTATGATGTGCACTGACCACCAGGGGGCGCGCACGGAACATGGCGGGCGTTGGCCGTGGCGGGATGGTGGAGCAGGTGAGTGAGGGCACCAGACCAAGGCGGGGTGCCGGTGGCTGTCATCAGGGCGAGCCTCTGGTGGTTACAGAAAATTCTTTGCTCCTGTGCGTCACGATCCCGCCCAGCGCTTGCACCTACTGCCAGCGCTGGCCCCACTCGCACCCACTGCCGGTGCCTGACACTGGCCGAGATTGCTCAGCACCATCGGTGGGTGCAAACAGTGGCTGCCAGCCCTGATTGCCCCTCAGAGCTTCTCCACTTCCCCCTGCTCCTGAGGGGCGATAGGGGCCAGCAGCCACCTCTTGCATCCACTGCTGGCGACAGCTCTGCTTGCACCTGCGCCGGAGCCGGAGCCGCCACTTGCACCCATTGCCGGCACTGGCTCTGCTCGGAGCCATGGAGCCACCGCTCACACCTGCTGCTGGCACCTGGTGCCGGTCCCGATTGCTTGGGGCCGTCAGTGGGTGCAAGTGGCAGCTGTCGGCCCGATCGCCCCTGAGGGCTTCTCCACCCCCGCCCCTGCTCCTGAGGGGCGATCGGGGCAGCAGCCACTGTTCGCAACTCCTGACAGGGCTGGCCCCCTCCCAACCGCTGCTGGCGCTGGCCCCAATCACTCCGTGCCATCAGTGGGTGCAAGCCAGGCCGGCACCATCAGCAAGTGGGAGCCGGACTGCCAGCAGACAGGGGACCAGGGGCTGGGCGGGGGTGCGGAGGATGGGCCAAGACTAGCCCCTGTGCCTACCACAGCCTCGCGGCCCACAGTTCCTTTCAAGGTGCACGAATTTGTGCACTAGGCCCCTAGTTACTAATAATAGCTAACAGGTTTGGGTACTCACTCTACCAGCCTCAGAGATGTTAAGTAATTAGCTCAAGACCACACAGCAATTAAGCAGTAGAGCTAAAATTCAAACCTTGGCATTAACATTTAACACTTCTGCTGCGCCCACATGGCCCCCTGCCTACACTGAGCCGAGTCAAGTTCTGGCAGGCTTACTGAGTGTCTGCTGAGAACCTCCCAGCACAAAATACTGAATGGGAGGTGGGGATTGGCATGAGGAAAAGACAAACCAAGTGCTTCTCTCCAAAAAGTCTACCTAAAATGTAAAAATTAAGTATTATGGGGGAGAGAGAGATGAATAAATGAAGCACAGGGAACTTTTAGGCAGTGAAACTATTCTGTGTGATAGTGTAATGGTAGCTACATGACATTATATATTTGTCAAACCCATAGAATGTACAACACAAGGAGTGAACCCTAATGAAAACTATGGACTTAAGTTAATAATAGTGTATCAATATTCGTTCATCAATTGTAAAAATGTACCACACTAATGCAAAACATTCATAATAGAGAAAATGGCGTGGGGATGAGGAGAAGGGTATATAGGAATCCGATACTGTCTGCTCGTTTTTTCTATAAACCTAAAACTTCCAAAAATATAATCTAGTAATTAGAATTAAAAATAAAATACAAAAAAAAAAAATCAAGTGTTATTAGGTAAGTCCCAAAAGGACCCAAAGCTATATGGAGAAAAAGAGACTGAGGACATAGTTACCTTTTGAGAATAATTTAAACATGCACTGACGTTAGGAAAAACATTTGTTCTATGTAGGAACAATATGAACAAAGGCAAAGAGCCCCACAAGTTAGCAAAAAATAGGTTATGGATGGGACATTATAGTGGCAGCATATCAAATTGCAAAGTCAGACTGGGGTCAGATTTCGGAAGTAGCTGGGAATCACTGAAGGTTCTAGAGAAGGGGTGTGTCATAAGCAGAATAGTAAAAGGATGCATATGGCAGGGGCAAATGCAATGAAAGAGAATAGGAGAGAATAAACACAAGGTGACTGGAGAGAACCGTTGAGCTGCAAGAATTCTTAAAACATGCAATACCTGACTATTTAGTCAGGGACACTGACCTCTTTTCCCTTAATTGTCAAATAAAAAAATGACAATAGCCATCCGGTGAATCAAAATCCACTGTCAGATCAACAAAGAATATATTTCTGGTGTGCCAGGGAATTTTAGTAATTAGTGTATGTGTGCCATGAGATGAAAAGGTTGAAAATTGCTGGGATAGAAAGGTTGCTTTACCATAATTGTCTAGGAATGAGGTAGTAAGGTTTTAAATAGCACAGTGCAGTAGCTGTCCTTAAGGGACATATGGGTGAGTAATTACAGAGGAAAATCTACCAGGACCTCAAAACTGGTTCGTACATGGGAAGCATGAGAGGAAGGGGTCAAAGGTGACTGTGCGGTTTCAAGGCTGGGTGACCACAGAAAAGGCGATATACTCAGCCTAAATAAGAATACAGAGGTTGCTGGGGTTCAGGGACATGGGAGTTTGGAGCTCAAGATAGCAAGGGTTTTTAGGAGAAGCAGATTATTCATTATTAGTTCATTGGTTTAAAATGTTAAATCTCTTTTTAGAAGAATATAATCTGACTTTAATCCAGCACAACCACTCTGTAAAGGGGTATTGCTGACCTGAAAAGAAACAGTTTACCCCAGAAAAATAATCAAGAAAAGGGACATGCGTGTGCTGTTTCTAATGCAAAGACATATAATCAACATTAGGTTTCAAGGTCAAAAAAATCAAAATAAATTATCTGAAAATTATCTTCCCTATTTTCTGACTTTGAAAGGCACTCACAAGGTAGAGAAACTTTGTTAGATACATCTCGTAAGACGTGCAGATCTGGTCACATTTGGAATTTGTGAAACATCTTGAACTATTTTTCAGAGTCCAGCAAATTCAAAACTAATTTTGCCAAACATTTTTCCTTAATTTGAAAACCAATGTGTATTTTAAAAAAAACAAACAACATAATCCTTTTTCTTTGGATTTATAACATTTAACTTATCCACATGATTTCTCCTAATAACAATGGCTGACATTTGCTAAGATCTTACCATGTGAGGTGCTGTTAGAATGGTACAGGCATTGATTGCCTCACATAATCTTCCTGGAACTTATGAAGTGGGTCGAACTATTTACCTTGGTAAGTAGATGCAGAAACTGAGACTGTGGGAAGTTAATTTCCCCACGCTCACAGAGCTAATCCTTGGTGTTGCCAGAACTCAATCCAAAGCTTTCAGACATCAAAGCCTGTGGGTGCTCCTAACCAGGACCTATTTTATCTGATAGTCCTTTCCATCCAACTGTCACATGCCAGGAAATGGGATGTGGCAAGAAAAAAAAAAGGTTGAACACCTAAAGGGACAAGAAACCAAAAATTCACAACCTACTGTCTATAATGGTATGAACTGCACAGAACTAAGCCTTCTTATTCCCAGCCTGGAGGCCAACGAAATCACCATCACAATTAACAACTATGTATTGGGCAGTTTAAAAGCAAATCATAAGTTCAAGGGGAAACATAAAGTATTATCTTCTTATTGTTTACAGACCATTCATACCACTTTCCCCTTACAAACTTCAAAAAAAGCCCCTGGCCAGGTGGTTCAATTGATTGGAGCGTCATCCGGTACACCAAAAGCTTGCAGGTTTAATCCCAATCAGAGCACATTCCTAAACTGGGGATTGAATACCTGGTCTGAATGCATGTGGGAGGCAGCCAATCGATGTTTCTCTTTCACATTAACGTTTCTCTCTCACATCAATGTTTCTCTCTCTTTCTCTTTCTCTCTCTCTCTCTCTCTCTCTCTCTCTCTCTCTCTCTCTCTCTCTCTCTCCTTCTCTCTCTCTCTCAAAATCAGTAAAAATGTATCCTCAGGTGAGGATTAAAAATAAAAACTCAAACAAAAATTTTTAAGCAGAGAAAAACCAAGCCCTTCTTTTTGAAAGAATCAAAGTGAACAGGGAAGTTCCTCTCTGTTATTAATCTATCAACTTTGGTTTCATGTTGCATCACCATTAGTATAATCACTTCAGCTGTCTATCACTTTAAGTAGATAGTTCCCAATAACTATCAGATCTAATAAAAGATCTCCAAGACCATGGCCTACATGCGTTTATTATTATTTTCCTTCTTTCTTTTTTAAAGAAATCATAAATAACAAATATGAGACGGAGCGGAGAGAGTGAGGAGGCTGCGTCCGGCTCCAGCTCTCACAGCCATTGCAGTACATTGAGCTCCATAGATACAGCGCCCAGGCAAGTGCGAGCCGGGCACTGGTCAGCTCTGTGCTCACTGAGAAAAAGTAATTAAACATGGGCAAAGGAGGTCCTAAAAAGCCAGAGGCAAAATGTCATCATATGCTTTCTTTGTGCAAACTTGCCAGAAGGAGCCCCCAGATGCTTCAGTCAACTGAGAGTCTCGGAGACGTGGAAGACCATGTCTGCTAAGACAGATGAAAATGTGAAGACAACACAGCAAAGGAGGACAAGGCCTGTTATGAAGGAAATGAAAATGTATATTCCCTAAAGGGAAACAAAAAGAAGTTCAAGGAACCCAATGTAATCAAGGCCTCCTTTGGCCTTTTTCTTGTTTTGTCCTGAGTATCATCCAAAAATCAAAGGAGAGCATCCCGGCCTGTCCATTGGTGATGCTGCAAAGAAGCTGGGAGAGATGTGGAATCCCACTGCTGCAGGTGACAAGCAGCCCCGTGGAAAGAAGGCAGCTAAGCTGAAGGAGAAATACGGAAAGGAGACCGCTGCATATCGAGTTAAAGGAGAGCCTGATGCAGCAAAAAAAGTCATCAAGGCTGAAAAAAGCAAGAAAAAGAAGGACGAGGAGGAAGATGAAGATGAAGAAGATGATGACCATGACTAAGTTGGGTCTGGTGCAGTTTTTTTCTTGTCTATAAAGCATTTAACCCCCCAGTACTCATTCACTCCTTTTAAAGAAAAAAACTGACATGTAAGGTTGTGTAAGATTTGTTTTTAAACTGTACAGTATCTTTTCTTATACAGTTAGCACACTACCAAATGTGTCTCTAGATGGCCCTGTCCTGGTGGTATTTTCAATAGGCACTAACCTTGCCTGGTACAGTATGAGGGTTGTAAATTTGCATGGAAATTTAAACCAGGTTCTGTACTGTTGCCCAGAACAAATTAGTTATATATGGGGATGGCAGTTTTTTCATCTCCAGTTGTCTCTGATGCAACTTATATGAAATAATTGTTGTTCTGTTAACTGAATACCACTCTGTAGTTGAAAAAAAAAATTACAGCTGTCTTGCTGACATTCTGAATGCTACTGATTAAGTACAATTTTAAATAAAAAATATCAGCTTACTCCTTCAAAATATATCCATAGGCCAAAAATGAGACAAAACAATTCAAACTGAAAAGTCAATATTTACAAGTCATTGAAGAAAATTTTATAGGATAATGAGAATATTTAAAAGATCCATATTAAAAAACTTTTATAACTTATAAAACACAACATGTAGCTTAGAAATCTATACCAGAAACAAACAGATTATTAAGGCATTTTACTTATAATATTAGGATATTACCAGATTTTTTAAGTAATCAATAACACTAAATATCTTAGTGCACACTTTATATGTAAAAGACACCATTTTAGATTCCAAAAATGATCACTTAATCACAATCGCACTTAACAAACATCCAAAAAATCAAATGTCTTCTCTTTTGTCATTTATCCTTAATAAATAACAGTAAAGCTTAAAATCTAACTATGGTACATCTATCACACATTTTGGTTTCTGAGTAAGAATACTAAATGCTTTATATTCAAAAATCAAATTTGTCTTCTTTTTTTTCCATAGAAGACTTAGAACATAGTTTTTAATTTGTGTTTTTTTAAAGTTCAGTGTTAAGAGGCAAATGCTTACTTAAAATGCTGTTCAAGGTTTTTGAACCATACCTTTTGGTTGTGTGTGTTTAAACAAAACTCTGTATGAATGTTATTCTAGAGCAGATACTTAGTTGAGAAAAGAAAGAAAACAGATCTGTAAGGACATGCATTGGAATGTGCATGTTTGGCTGGAAAGCTCACAATCAGGTACAAACTGCAGCACAATAATGGCTGAGAAGTTAATTAAGTCAACTTAACACAGCCAAATAACAAACATTTTTGTTTACTGTATTTTAATCATGAAATTGTGGACAGGAGAGAAAATTCATATAATACATTTGTTTGGTTCTTGGTGCTGACCTCATTTTTAATTGTTCATTTATAAATTCCTGAATTTCAAAGCTTTGTAAAGGAAGCATAAGAACCTCCTGGAAACTAGCAACCAGTATTACTCCTATAGGATCCAAACGATTTTAATTTCCTTTTTGTGGATAATCTTATTACAGGAATCCAAGCACTTCTGAAATGTCTGGAGGAAAAAAGAAAGAAAGGGAGACAGAGACAAAACAGATGGATGGACCAATGACCATGGCAATGGCAGCCGCCAGCCAGCGTCACACACAGTGTGTCAACCTTTGAAAGTCCCCACCCATGAACTCTAAAACCCAAATGGGACACAGGACCAAAGCTCTCATACTAGCTGTGTGGTCACTTCTGAGGGCAGAGGAAAGCGTGCAACTAGATAGAAGCTTACAGACAAAGAAAAGGCCGGGCCATCCTATCCCAAGAGCATGATACTTGAGCGGTAAAGAGACTTAACTAGTTAGATGAAACCTGCATAGGACTTTGTTAAAAAGGTCATTACAGTTACTAGGATTGCTTACCTAACACAATCACCAAAAAAGAGGTTTATATTCCTTTTTTTTACTTTTCCCATCACTAAATTTCTTTGCTGGTTTTCCTTTAACCTTCTAGTAGGGTTGCAATTCATGCTTAAAAACAAAACTATTTTTCTTTTATTTAGATTGGGTCTTTATATCATCCAATATAAAAAGCAGTAAATCCTTTAGAAGAAACAGGAACACTGAAAAAATGGCAAGAATTACCAAGATGCCCTAACCGGTTTGGCTCAGTGGATAGAGCGGGGCCTGCGGACTGAAGGGTCCCAGGTTCGATTCTGGTCAAGGGCATGTACCTTGGTTGCGGGCACATCCCCAGTAGGGAGTGTGCAGGAGGCAGCTGAATCGATGTTTCTAACTCTCTATCCCTCTTCCTTCCTCTCTGTAAAAAATCAATAAAATATATTAAAAAAATAGAATTACCAGGATTTCTAGGACAGCTATCATTTATGTAAGTGCCCTGCAAACATGACTAACGAGTGTTTGCCCCCAATAGGAATAGGTTTTACACCCCTTTAGTTGGGCATGTGTGCTTCAAGGGTACGGGCTGGTCAAGGGGGAGCCAGTGGCATGTGATTCAGAAATCAGTTCTGTGGTTAGTTCAGACTATCGAACTAACTTTGTAAAACGTAACTGCCTCTTCTCTGGCTAATGCTCGTGAGTGGTTTCCTGGCTGCCCCAGGACTGCTGAGTTAATTCTGTTCCTCGTCACCCTAAATGGGTTCATAATGGCAACCCCTGGTCAGAGTGGCCGAAGACCATGGCGGCAGCACCAAACACATCCTGAGCACGTGTGTGGGTGCGGGAGTGGCAGAAGCCACAGCACCTTCAGGAGAGCAGACCACTGCTGTTCCTCTGCTGAAATTCACAGGAAGGACAGTGGTTCATAGGGGCTGCCCGTACCATGTCTCCTACCTACTCACACTCCTTCCTTCTCACCTGTTCTCTCACGCACATTCACACACCCTCACGCACATTCACACTCACATAAGCTATAAAGATAACCAAGTCGATGTTTCCCATAAAGCATAATACACAGAAAGTGCTCATTCCTATAAAAATACTATTACATTTACCAAATAAGCAACACTGCATGGATTGATTCTACTTCTGAAATAATAAATTTGTCTAACTTTTAAAAATTCCAGAGGGTGCAGGGGAACAAAAGTCACGTGATTTTTTTATAACTACATTGGAAGAATAATGCAAATACCGGGCTCAATTAAAATAAGCTCCAGTTCTGATTTGAAACACCAAAAATAAAGGGAGAAGTACAGATATATTTTCATGTGTATGCAAAGTAAATTCATTATTTTAATAAAGACATCAGTATATCCCCCTAAGGATCAATTCAAAACAGGACTCATTAGCCAGCAGGTTTAACACCAGCCAACTAGCCCCTCTCCTCACCCAGTCAAGCCAGCAATGCACACTGATGACATCTGCAAAGGAGGACACCTGAGTAGTACTTACTCACCATGGATGAGGATGGGCAGAGAGAGCAGGGGTAAGCTCCTCAGTGTGTCAGCTCAAGCAGTGCCACAGTCAGGGCAGGAAGGTGCAGTGTTTTTACTAGATCTCCACCCTTGGAGTCTATGATTCTGACTCTCCAATTGTATGTTAAAATATTGTAAATCAACCTAGTAAAATCCTTCTAGGAATAAATAAGACATAAGCCCACTGAGAGGGAGGTAGCAGGTTAACTCATGCAAATCAGTGTGCCCACATATGCAGTGTCCAGGAAAGGGAGAGCAGGCCAACCAGGGCATGTGGAAAAGCAACGTGCAATTCAGGGAGGCCAGGGTAGCTATTAACTATCCAAACTGCAAAGGCAGTAATGGCCTCCAAGGTGGAAAAGCAGGGAAAGAAAGCGAAGGTTACTATTGACCTATACAGTCTGTTTTTTCCAGAAGGGGCTCTGGAATTCATTTTCAATGCTCCATGCTTGACTTGAAATGCCTCTGAACACTTAGCTTAAAATATTAATATAGCATGTAGAAACAGTGAACTCTATTGCTATCTCTGAACACAAATTAGGCAAATTGATTTTTATAAGCCAACAGCAAAACCTGTATCTCAGATATTAATATTACCTTGAGGCTCAACCATTAACTTCTAAACTCCTTTAAAGCAGACTACTTAAGAGTTGGGGGTAAGGGAATCCCATCACTAACTTTGACGGGGCAACTTTTGTGTCTTTTGTAATAACTAATAACTTTTTTGACTAGTGTAGACTTTTCCACGTGAAATGAAAAGGATCCTGAGCTCCTGCCAGACCAATCAAGATGATTTCCAAAATGCCCAAACAGGAACTTTCTATGATAAACAACCCATCACATATACATCTCAAATTAGAAAATTAGAAAGAAAACATGCTGTTTTGGTGCCAAAATAGAGATTCCAAAAGCCTGCCCATCCTGCACACCCACTCACCCATCTACGCCCCCCCCCCCATACACACACACACACACACACACACACACACTTCAATCCCATCTGCTTTCTTTAGCCCCTTCTAGAATAAACACTGGTCCAGGTGCAGATACTCAATTCACAAGGAATGCAGAGAACATAAAAATGACGGTAGGGTTGGCTGCTGGTAATCCCCGAGGCTGCTTACCATTGGAAGTAGTGCTGGAGGCCACGGCTTTCTCGCTGACATCTGTTCGAGTGGAGCATTTTACTACAGAATTCTCAACTTTTTTCTTCTCAGTGGTCAGGGAGCTGTGGGACTGGGCCTCCATGATGACTTCTCATTACTTCAGCTCTCTGGTACCAGGAACACCTGAATAACACAACGGCGTCATCAACTTCAAATAAGAGGGGGAAAACAACTCACTCAAAAGCCCACTTTGCCTGTCCCCTGAGGAGGTGCCTACCGCTTTAGCAAGTTCAAAATGTGGATGAGCCTTCCCTACATGTTTTCTTGCAAAAAATGCATCGAAGTTTTATTAACAAGCCAGTCATATTGTCTGCACGTGCAAAAGGAGAACAGAGGGCAATGTCCATAATGTGGGACTTTTCCCAAATTCCTACTGGGCATTTGTTATTAAATGATCTAAATATCTCAATTTACAGCTGTGTTTATAGTGTGAAACCCAAGTGTCACATTACTCTTTTAAGCCACATCTACAAATGTCTCTTCAGGTGGCCAACTTTATAGAAAGGGGCATTAGGACAACTTTCCAAGCAGGGGAAAGCTTTTAATTAATTAGATGTGTTTAAAGAGAGTGCAGCAATTTCTCAAATCTAAGCCCTACTCAAAGTTCTGAATCAGAGGATAATTCGGGTCAAGAAGTCAGTGATTTTTGCTTCCTCTCACTGAGATATTTAAATTGCAATATGCTTCTTGATCCTAATTTGTTAGGTGAACCATATTCTTTAAGCTTTCTTAAAACGTAAGACCATTTCAATTCATTTTAGTTATATTTTTTTAAACAAACAAAGGTAATAGAACAATATTGCTCTCGATCCCACAGAAAGTCAAAAGACTGCCAACAGAAAAGACTGGAACCACTTAAGAAATATTAAAACTCAGCTAAAGGCAAGTTCAGTTAGTCGGCCTTTCACTGGCTTCATTCATGTGATAAATCGCCCTAACTCATCATTCATCAACTTTCACTCAATTTGGTGTCATGTTCTTTTTTTTGCAGCCATGAAATACAAGAATACAGGAAAAGATGACAAGTACCCTCTCTAGAATGTTTTCTTCCAGCTATCTAGATTGTAACACTCATGGTGGGCATTTCTTCAGTTGAGTCATTTGCTTCTTTTCTACATTTAGCAAAAATGTTCAGTCAAAATGATTAGTGAAATAAAATAAGCAACTGCCTAACCAATGAAGAGTTAAAATAGCAAATGATATATTTAAGTCATCCTTAACTCAGATTTGCAAGGGAACTGCAAATTCTTTATTGTACAAGAAATCTGGAACTCAAGGAACTAGAAAACTTTAAGACCCAGAGCCTCATGCCAGCTTTTCCACTAATTTCCATTTCTTTTCCTTCATTACCCAGTATCATCCATTGTAAAACACACAAGTTATTCAATAACTTTTCTAGAATAAAAAAAGTACAAAGTTAAATTTACATATCAACTGTAAGATCCACTGCAAATTCAGAAACAGCCCTCAGAAAACCCTAACAAAGTACAACAGTATGAAGGAGCTCAGAATGTCCTTTCACAGGACTGCCACCTTGCACAAGTCCAGGGTGAGGCCTAGTTACTGGCTACCTGAATGGAGTTGTTCGGTGCCTGGTTTCTCATCTGTCACATGACAGAATCACACAGTGGGACTTAGCCTTGGGGGGAGAAGGTGCAGTCCTCTTTAAGAATATGTTAAAAGTTATGGATCCTCGCCCTGACTGGTTTGGCTCAGTGGATAGAGCATTGGCCTGCGGACTCAGGTTCAATTCCGGTCAAGGGCATGTACCTTGGTTGCGGGCACATACCAGTAGGGGGTGTGCAGGAGGCAGCTGATTGATGTTTCTCTCTCATCGATGTTTCTAACTCTCTATCCCTCTCCCTTCCTCTCTGTAAAAAATCAATAAAATATATATTAGAAAAAAAGTTATGGATCCTATCCCTAGAAGAATATTCTTAAACACTAAAGTGTACACTTAATTTCAGAGGGAACACGGACCCTCCAAACTTTTCCATGAATCCAGATAAAGACTCCGGAAGGAGAAATTTTTTATGGCCCCTTCTAGCTCTAACAAATTCTTTAATTTTGTAACACTCCTCCAAAATTGATTTAAACATCATCTTTAAAGTATTCCACAAGAACAGTTCAACCCCAACCACAACACTGTTTCTCAGAGTGGTACAAGAGCCACTTGAACGTGCCCTCTGTAATGCCTGTGAAACATTCAGATTGCCAGGTCCAATCCCTTGTATCTGGGAGGGTGGCACCAGGGGACCAGAATTTTAACCAGCACTAGTGATGATCAGGCTCACTAAAGCTTATAGACAACTAACTGCTCTACAGATTTTTGTTCACTGCTTAGGTACTCAGTGCAATAGGTCCCAATTGAAGTTTTAGCTGACTGCATAAGCTAGTCAATGAACTGCACCCCAACTGAATTCCAACAGCCTACTTGAGTCTAGCCCAACACCCATAGCAATGAACTCTTCATCTGGAATTTTTGCTGAAAGTCCATCCCGCCTCCAGACAGTAAGCTCCATGAGGACAAGCTTTGGCTATCTTTCCAGCCCCCAAGACCCATAAGAAAGTGTACTGAGTGAAAACAGGATCTAGTGAGGACCCCATGACGCAGATGGTTACTAAGTCCTGAGCTGATGTCTTAAATCTTAAATGCGATTGGTTTAACTGTATGTCTTTAATCCAGTGTTTCTTTGAAAACTGGCAATTACACAAAAGCTAAAAATTTTAACAGGAATATTTAATTAGTCAAAACACTCCATTCTCAATCATTTTGGATAAACAGGCATTTACTATAATTTTCCCCCTCAAAACACAGTTTTATATTGGTTGAATATGAATGGAGTTTACTAAATTCAAACTGCAAACTGAAACAAGCCAATGGACCAGAAAAACCCATGAAGAGATGGGATTCCTGGTAAGAAATCAGCCTCTTAGTAGACAGAGCTAATTAACAGCAGTGAGGAGACAAGTCACTTTAGTTCCTTGACAAACTTGGTTTTTGGAGTTGTTGGTTTTTACCCCAAGCAAAGGACTTCATTTTAACAAAGTAATAAACCCTCCAAATACTCATCACTGCACAGAGGGACTCCTGTGAGAAGAGGTAAAGCCCCAGGCACTGACTGAAATCACACTAATTAATGGTCCCAGAGAATACTAATTCCTACCTTCCACCCCTTGTTTGAAATAGATTTTTTTAAAATAGGCCCTTTAGTCACTCAAGAGTCGACCTTCTTCTTCTATTTTGACGACTTATTTTTGGATCTCATTAGTAAGTAACTAATTATTTAAAAGTGTGGCTTGTGTTTGAAACAAGGGCTATAAAAATGGCAACTTGCCAAGGCAGACATCTGCTTCCTGCATATCCCTATAAATTATATCAGTTTATTTTACTGATAAAATCACAACTTTGTCCCTGCCAGTTACAAAGGAGAAAGTCTTAACATTCTAGACTCTGACACCTCATCAACACTCCGCACCAAGACTAGTGAGCAGAAAAGAGAATCTGCTTCTAGCTGTAGTGGTTTTTTTCATAGAATTATTAGCCAAGTTGAGAAACTAAGTCCTGAGCTGATACACAAAAGCCTGAGGTATAGAAGTGGCCTGTAAAAATTCCTGATGGAATCCTAAAGCATACATAATTGGGGAAATAGCCCAAAGTACTACTTTTAAAACCTGGAATTTCCTAAACAATAAAGTACAATTTATTTAGAACATAATGATCAAGGAAAACATTTCGGTTCTGCTTCACTTCAAAGATTTTTCTGAGGAAAATGCAACAGTTTTTTAGATGTGAATGAAATGAGACCTTTTCCCAACCACGGTTCCCTTTCTTACAGCTCCACACTGTTCTCCTTCAATCCCTTTCACCACTGAAACATTACGTGCAAGATTTGCTAGCATGCCCCTTGATATTTTATGCTGATGAAGAAAAAAAGAAAGCTGTAGCTAATGGCTGAAACCCAGCAGTTCCAGTATTAAAAAAAAAAACAAAAACAAAAAAAAAAACCCTGCAACCAAGGAAAACTGCGCTAATATTGTATGCCTGCTAAAGCCTGGAGCCTCATAGGTAAATGGAGGGGTAAAGCTTTTTTCCTGAAAGCAGTCATGGCTTTTCCTGACTCAATGGACCCTGAACCTTTTGTAATTTCCTGAAGGCCTAAACCCTGGGCACAATGAATTCCAGAGCCTATTTTAAATCCTATCCTTCTCCTAGTAGCAACCTGCCTGCAGGTGGGTCTTTTCTGTCTAAATTGTGAATCTGAACTTGCTTATCCTCCTGCACAATAAGGCTCTGGTATTACTGACCAGCAACATTTACCAAATTCGTGAATTCTTGTGGGGACCTTTCACACAAAAAGCCTAAGGAGGCCCTCTCTTTAGAGTTGCCACTAGGGCTGCAATGAAAAGAAAAAAAAAAATACACCCACACAGAAACTTTTATTTTTGCATATAAGTCCACTGGAAACACGTCTTTCCTTAGGCTGCGGGGCTGGGTGGTTTTGTCTGAGCGCTGGCTCTCAGTGTGTCCACGCCGGGCTCTCTGCACGTGTGGTCCCTCATACAGTTCCAGAATCCGATCTTCACACCCTGGCACTACCCCGCCACGGCGGCCTGCCCTCCGGGTCCGTGCTGGGCGCCCTGGCCGCCCGGTCCTATGCTCCGCGCCGCCGCGCCCCTGCTCCTTTCCTGGCCGCGGGGCAGCCACGGGCGGCAGCTTAGGCCCCGCGCCCAGCGCGCAGCGCACACAGGTCTGGCTCCTCTGAAACTGCTGGGTATCGGGGCTGCGGGGCGCTGCCAGCCGGGTTCCCATCCGCATTCCAGCAGCGGTCTCCTGAAAGTGCAAACCCGAGCAGAACAATCGGAACCCCGCAGGGCCTCTGCAGCCCAAGAAGCGCCCCTTATCACTTCCATCACCCTGGTTATCTGCTCCACGGGAATATTCTAATTAGGGCCCGGCAGCATTTCCAGCAGACAGTTATCCCAGGCAACCCTGCTCCCATTCGCACAGCTGTTTTACCAGCTGAATACAGAGGTGCAACTTTCCAGATACTTTGCAATGCTCTACACCCGGTGTGCTGCACGACAGTAAAATATTGGGACCACTTGGAGTCTTCAGGAAACCAACGGGCGTGAGCTTCGCTCACTAAACTTGTAACTCACCGTCCACTAACCTGGCTCCCAAAAACTGTTTCTTCAGCTGTCCTAATAGATTCCGGTGTAGTGAATGGGTAGGGCACACACACACCTCGGTGCCTCTCCAAAGTCCAACCTTAATCATGAGGCTTCTGGTAGTAAATATAGGGAATGAAAAGAATCAAAGTTCTGGAAAGTTGCAGAAATCAGCCTTTTCCGCTGGCAGGTCTCTGCAGTGAAAGCTGGGATCCACATTGAAGCAGGATTCCTTTATCCTGCTTAAGATTTTTAAGAGAAAGCACCAGTACTAAAACCACCATTTAAAATAATGTTTGAACTATATAAAATGACTTTCTAATCTAAGGTGAAAGGAGACAGTGATTATAACTGTTAATGCATGCTTTGTGAATAGCAGACTACTTCATTTACTTCCCTAATCCAGTTGGTTTATTTTTAAGTTGCTTAAATTTGGGCAAAATCTCTGTTTGATTTTTTTTTCTTAATGTGTTTTAAAGACTTAAAACAACTAAGTTAAAAGCCTGATTAATGGTAACCTGATCAGTTTCTGATAGGTTAAAACAACTACTGCCAATGAGGGATCAGAAAGAGAAGGCATTCCAGGAGGCAGAGCAGAGCTTTTAACAGCACAGTGATTAAGCCTTAAGAAATTATTCTGTGCAACTTAGGGAACTACTGCTCAAGTGGAATACGGCCTTTGTTTGGAAGAAATTACATTTACTTACACCTGCCTATATGTTTATAAGCTGAATGTATTGCTGCTTTAAAAATCCAGAAGGCACCAGCCTGTAAAAGGATTGAAGGGAGGGGGCTCCCTGCATCACTGAGGAATGACATTTCACTCATACTTTATTACTACAGATTTGCTGCTACTTCAATATACTGCTCTTAAGAAATCATTCAGGTAAAATTTCTATTAGAGTTATACCATCCTATATCATTAAAGCTCAGTTCTTAAAGACAATAAATCGTTTAGGGAGAGAAATTTCTGAAAATAAGAAAGCACAAACCTAATGCTGATTGTACCTTTTGATCAATTCTGAAAGTTTGAATTTCAATGAACAAAATTTAGGGAGTTTAAAATACTTCAGTGGATTTAATACAATCATGCATTAGAGTTAACCTTTTATAGCTGTCTAGTGTGGTTGATGTTTTCTTCTGCTCAAAGAAAATAATTTCTTAACTTAAAATCAATTAGATATGCATAACCCCTGTGACACACCAACAGTTCCTAAGATTTCTAAGGTTCTAAGGCTTCCTTCTCCCTTCCCTATCTGCACTGCCTCTCTTTTCTGCAAGAAAAGAAACACAACATCCTAAGTTCTTAATGAAATTGTCATGAATGTTTAACTATAGTATTTTTAAGTACAATTATTTTCCTTTATATATGATTTTTTTCCCATAATCAGTAAAGCCTAAAGCCTTGGTAGCCTAGAGTTTCCCAAATCTGCTGTATTTTGTTTTCAATCTTTCCTACATTTCTGAAGCTTTTAATATCTGATAAAGCAGTATTCATGATCAATACCCAAATGGAATTACTTGACGGGGAAATAATTACCTGGCTAAGGATTAAGTAAATTTGGTTTTAGTAAATTAACTACATCAAAACTCTTAAGAAACCCATATATTGAACTTCAACCACTGAAAAGCTTATTTGACATGAAGTAAATTAGTATTACAATTAAAATCACAAGTGATATTTTGTATGCCAGTTTTACTTTTCTGCTATATGTAATTAAAAAAGATTATCAGCTACTCTTTCTCTACTGCCAGTAATACTTTATGAGAAACATTTGATGGGAGTATGAGGCCTGTATTTAATAGTTGTTACCATTTCTGAGTTTTGTTAAACTGTAAAACACCAGCCCAGTGTACTTTGGTTAGGCTTAGCAGGAAGCACCATGCACAGCAGGTGCCATTAACGAACGAGCAGTAACATGGAGCAAGCTGGCATCCCCACTTTCTTAGGGTTTGCTAGAGACAGACAATCCTGAACTCAGACAGAAAATTAGATCTCTGTCAGTTATCAATCTAAAATCAGCTAAGCTCATGAAAACAGTGAAATCACAGTTTAAAGCCACAAATCACAAAAACATCATGAAGGATCAAAGGTCTCATTTCACTGAACTTTACAGGAATTAAAAGTTTTCACACATTTTCAGAAGGGAAAGTAACTAAATTTAAAAATTATTCATATAGAACTTCCGTAACTTTTGGTTCCTAGAATCATGTGTGTCTTTACAATCAAGCTTAAGGGGGTAGAGTGCATGTTCTATGATTAATAATTTTACTTTTAAGCCATCACAAATATTAGACCATTACCTGCTGGGTGTTAAAATCAACTGAAGATATGCCAAAGATATTAAGGTATTATTCTGTTAAGTACTATTCGCATACTTTATCCTCCCAATTTTTAAACTTGTTATTCTTGAACCTCAGTTGCCATTTAAAAAGCAAATTTTTCAAAATTTAAGAATTTTAAATTAAGGCTCATTCAGTGAAAAATTACTTCCTTTCTACTAAGCCTATAAACTTTGCTTATTCAAAGACAGAATTCTTCAGTTATCTTTTATTCAGCCCCCTCCCCCAATCCTGCACAAAATGCCAGTGTAAACTATACCAAACTGCACACCCTCCCAATGAAACACTTTGGCATGCAATTTCATTTGAACAGCCAGAGCTCGAACAGCAGATGTTGTCCTGAAGTGGCGTGGCCTGGTCCACACTTCTGGCCACTCCATTCAGTTTTCCATATATTTTAGTTCATTAAGGCTTCATTCTTAAGCAGCTGGCTGAGATTTCTTTACACACAGATAACTCTCTCTTCTTTTTTTCTGTTTTTACAAATAACTCTCTTGAAACTAAATTATTCTTTTTTTAAAAAAATCACAAAATGAAATCAATAATAGGGTTAACCGCCTCATTCCTTCACTACCGCAATTTCAAAGTCATCGTTCATCTAAATTGTGAGTTTTCCATCTATTTTTGTAAAAATTAACAGTTTATCATGCAAAACACTCTGGAATATTGTTAGGCATTTTATGTAATCTTCAAGAAAAGTCAAAGTAGCTAATGCTAAAAATTCCCACATGAAAATAAGCAAATAAGATGTCACACTACATTCTGAAGGTATTCTAATAAACAGATTTAAATAAAATTACACTTATTTCCCATTATTTAATTTAATTTTGTGGCATAAAGATTACTCAAATATACAGTCAAATGCTTATGTTTAAAACATTTTCTCTCTCTCTCTTTCTCTCTCTCTCTCTCTCTCTCTCTCTCTCTCTCTCTCTCTCTCACACACACACACACACACACACACAGTGTCACCCCTTCCTCCAAAAAAGAAAAGAACCACTAGCTGTTTCAGGCCAGCAATCAATCCAATTTACTGCAGGTACAATTTATATGTACAGTCCATTCCATGACAAAACCACAGTGTGATGCCAACCGGGCCCTTAAGAAAGTTTTCCCCTAAATCTCTGGAAAGGAGCTTTAAAAGAAAGCAAGGATTACAGTCAGCTAGAAGGCAGGGAGGGGACTTACCTCAAACCCAGCCAAGCGGAAATCAGAGCAGTAATTCTACAAGTCAACAGAGTACACTTTCAAAGCTATAATGGTGTGAAGAAGTGCTGGGCAGCATGGCCTGAAGGCAGCACTAATACACTGATGACTAATGGCTGGGCTGGGGCAGACAATGAATTTGGGGACTGAAAACTAACAGAGCCCATGCAGTACTTTGACAAATGGGCTTTCACAATTTCATTCATTGAATAACCTTTAAGCACAAAATTGGCTCCAGTTCTCTTGGGAATTACATGACATGTTGTTGGACGATGATGTAAGTATTTTCTTTTTTTAATTATGACTCTTATGCAAAATGCAAAAGCACCATATATGAGGACACAACTCCAGGTACTGCAGATGAAGATGTGGAGCTCAATACAATATTACCTTTCAGGAGGTGCTGAAATGTTCCAATGCCACCTTATTAACTATGTGATAGCTTGTTCATTCACTTTCTTTAGAGAGCCATAGATTTTCTGGGATATTTTGTCTGGTTGAAATATACACACACAGAACAAAAATAGTTTCACATGTAAAAAAAATAATAATTAAAAGTGATTATGAATAGCTTAAAAATGTGGCACTAAAATATGGTGCATTTATAATTATAAGTGGAAAAAGTCTAATTTAAAGGGCCAGGAAAAGGAAAAGCGCCTTAAGACAATTACAGCACCATGTAACGTTTGCAATGAAATGCACTTACTAACATATTTAACATCTAATTTCTTTCAAACAGCTCCCCTCTCTCATCCGTGCATAACAAGCCCTTCAATTAAAAAATAATAATTCCAGCAATTTTTAAAGAAAGAATGAAATATCTCAAGTGTCTCAAAATGAACAAATACCACTTACTCCAGACAGCATTGCCTTTAGCAGCTCCTAAAAACTTAAGAAACGGATCTTAAAACAGGAAGCTTAGTGAGCTCATAAAACTGTTGTTGGAGCCAGGAACACATAGCATATTTAATCTGCAAACTGTGAGAGTCTACAGTGATTTCAGCAAGATCTGAGGCATGCCCTTAAGGTTTGCTGGGATCTGGGATTAGGGGGTTGATAAGAACCTCCACTGCCCATGGACATGTTTTTCTTCTGCAGTTAAACACAAATGCATAGAGACGTTTGACTGCTGCTTGGCGTTACTGCTCAAGTTATATAAAAGCTTGCAGCTCCTTTTGCTGTCAATATATCAAAGTTTAAAAAAAATCATCAAAGTGTGAAATTTCATTTAAAGTCTTCACCGGTCTACAGCTCTATTTCACAGGCCCATCAAATAAAAGTAAAGATGAAAAATACACGGAAAGTACTTGAAAAAGTTTGCAGCAGTGCCCCTGCCCTGTTGTTGTTTATTCTGTCTCCATCTCTTTGCTTTGAAACTAGAACAAATCAATTTTCATCTAGAAAAATGACAACATGAAGTAAAGGGCAGCAACTTCTACTCGACTTTAATTAAAAGACAACCTGAAGGGAATCTTTTGCTTAACAAATTGAATACATACACATTTCCTCTCTATCACTTCAGCATTTTAATTGCCTCTCATATATAAGTTGGCAGAAAATTTCTTGACTCTTCCAAAACAAATCAGATTGACTATAGAATATGAATGCCAGCAAAACTAAAACCTCCTTCAAAGAATTCTTTAGCTGGGGATTTACAACAATTGCATAAAGAAGAAAAGTCTGACTTTTAAGATAATCTACTATAGTCTAAAAGCATTAACATTCCATTACTAAGGTTTTCTTGAGGATTTCATGACTCATTGATTCACTTCTCCTTCAAGACTGGTTTTTCCTAGTACATTACTGTCCATATAAGTGAGTGCATAGAACAATGATCATTAAATTGTTTCCTTTCATAAACTCCCAAACCCTAACTTCAAAAAATGAGGGCAGGCGAATCTTAGAGGGTAAGATACCTTACACAGAAGGAAGGACCTCTAGCTGGTTAAGAAAACACAGAAGTCTGAAACCCTTACAACATGCAGGTAATTAAGAAAACTGGCCTCGAAACAAAGGGAAGTTAAACTTTTAGGCTTGGGAATCAAACTGATAAATTAATGACTCTTTCATTAAATAAGTAATGAAATAACTCAACAAAGTCATTTTTCATCAGTACTCATTTTCTCATTTCTGTGTGTAGGTCTTTGCAAACCAGACATACAATAAAATGTGTTTATACAGGGTTTAATCAAGGAATACAAACTCGTTAAAGGTACTGGGAATTGGTAGGTATCTGAGTTGGACCTACTATTAATAACAATATAAGCTATACCTTTTAAAGTGTTTCACAAGACACCTTTCACATTCAGTCAACTCATTAAGGCATCTTAAACCAAAGCTTCCCTAGGCTAACTTTAAGAATTATATACCCTGAAAGGATACTCCCTTAGGCAGGGAGTTTTTAATTAAATAGCTTTTAGTATAACATAAATTCTCTTCTCTTTATAAGTATGCTGTTACAACTGATTTACATATTATTTCATGTTTGTTTTAGGTATGACTATAGTCCAAGGGGCCAAAGTGTTTGCACACCAGTTTGTTAAGACCAATATTTCCTAACATAAACAAATTATTTTGATACTTCACACAGTTTACATGAAGACCGATCACTACTGCCTTATATCCCCACAACTGAAATACTGTTATGCCTTGGGAAAAAAATGAAGAGATTTTTAGGTTATTTCACTACTTTAAAACATAGCATTTTCCTCTTTCAAAATAATCTTGACACATGTAATTAAGAAACTGTCAGACTATTATTAATTTTTAATTTAAAACCTAAATGAAATAATTACAGGAATCAATCAATAAGGCACCTATTCAAATTACAGAGCAATTACATAAATACTCAAAATTAATACTTTAGGCCAATTCTTGACAATTTCAGTCTATAATATGCTAAGACATCAAACAACACAATAAGCATAACATGGGAAGGATGAATAGTTCCTGCCTTAGACTAAAATGAAATCATTTCAGTTGGCCAAGGCAGAGCTCTCCGCCCCCTCCCCACCAGCCATGCCCAACCCACTCAAGCTACAACTCTTTTTAAAAGTTAATTTATCTCCACGAGACACATATTTCAGGGATCTAAAAAAATCGCCTCATCCAAATTCTGTACAAAATCACATGGTGGGGGGAAATTCGCTTAATTATTGTGACTTTCTAGCAAAGTGCTCTGGAAAGACGAATTGGGGAGGAGGAAAGGAAAGCAGAAGGTGTTTTTTAGAACTAATAATACCAGTCCAGCTTATGGCACTGCCTTTTCACAGTAGCCAGCCTTCCATCCCTCTGAGAGGGACCAAAGTTTTGCCACTGCAAAATATGCCTTTTGGGATATTGATTTTTAAGTTGGTTATCTATAATAATAAAAGTGTGATATGATAATTAGACTGGAAGTCCTTCCGAATGACCTTCCAGACAAAGCTGGGGCTGTGAGGGAAGCCGGGGTCTTGGGGCCAGAGGGAAGCCAGTGCTGGCAGCTGAGGGAAGGAAGGCCTACTCTTGCACAAATTTCGTGCATCAAGCCTCTAGTAAAGAAATGAAAGGCTCAGAAAAAAACCTTTGACCCTCCCACTTGCCTGCCTAAAGGGATTCAGATGGAAAAACCTGCTTACGGATGGGAGCATCACCGTAGCATCATCACATAAAGTAAATGTGGTCGACAGGGAAAAATACAGCAAAGACTGTTTTCTGGATATTCCTCTATGTCCAATTGTCTCTGGGTGGCCCCGCAAGAATTTGTTTACCACGTTTGCTCTTTCTCATCTACCTGTAAATTGCCTGCTTTGCTTTTGAAATCCCAGTCCCCTGCCTCCCTCTCCTTTGTCCAGAATGGCATATAAACCTCAACTGCCTAAAGCCTCCTTGGGTCTCATCTTATGGCACCCTTGAATATACATATGTAATAAATGTGGACATTTTTCCCCCTGTTAATTTGTCTCATGTTAATTTGATCATTAGCCCAACTAGAAGAACTTAGAAGGTGGAAGGAAAAATTCTACTTTGTCCCCAAACCTCTGACTAAAGGGCTCTTTTACTCGGAGATGTGGACAGTCCATCATTTCAAAACTGAAATGGCAGCTGGAAAATGTGGAACAGCTGGCAAAGAGCTGGGAGAAAATGTTTTACATAAATACATGTACATATAAACTGGCAGAGGGCCATGAGCACTGTACCCAAGGCCAGAATCTATTGGGCCACTGCACACCAGGGAGATGAGAAGTTGGAGGCAGGAGAGCTGCAAGGAGGATGGATGCCTCCTTCAGCCTCTTTCTACAAGGGGTCAGCAAGGGAGTCCAACTCCTCCAGGGCATCTCCTGAAGCAGGTGCAATCAGGCACAGGAGCACAAAGTTCAGGGAAGGGGAAAAGGCCCGGGTATGCAGTGGTGCTTTGGCAACTGGCAATCTGCTTAAAAGTCGCTTCACCAAGTCTCCAAGTTTGGGGTAAATATTTACTCCCTCTACCCTCCTCCCGCCCATTTCCCCTCCTAACTCAAGAAAGTAACTGTCCCCTGCAGAGTGGTTCATACACACAACTCTGTGAAAATGCGGCCGCTTAAGTGATTATTGCAGGGGGCACGGTTATGTACACCCCCGCACTGACTCCCTGCAGCTTCTAACAATTTTAATTCTCATTCCTTTCTTTTTATTTTGTGTGTGTGTGCTGTCCCTGAAAAAGAAAAGAAATGAAAGAACCCCAAATCATCTACAGATGGTACAACTTTCACTTTTCCTCTATTACAACGGAGGCGCGCCTCTCCCAGGGAGCACACCGCTCCCCCGCCCTCGGAAAGGAGGCGCAGGCAGGAGGAACCCCCGCAGCCGCTAGCCCCACGCGCCCCACCGGCCGCCCGCCGCCCGCCGCGCCAGGCACCCGAGGGGGGTGAAACGGTGCGCAGTCGGGCGCCCAAGCTTCGGGGTCTAAGGTAGTTCCTTTTCACCCTTGGGATGGGGAGTGGGGGTGAGGTGCGCCAGTGCAACTGCTGTAAACTTCGTCCCCCTCTGGGATGTGCAATTCTCCAGTCCGTCTCCGGATGGCCAAGGGGTCAGACACTTGGAAAGAGAGCTTCAAGGAGGAGGAAGCGAATGAAAGCCTTGCTCTGACGCCTTACCCATTGCTCTGTAAAGCTGGGCGCCTTTGACAGCCATTTTCACTTCCTCCCGTTCCCCCTATTGGAGACCCTCTGGACCTGGAAGCGCCGGCGCGGCCGCAGGAGCTGGCTACCCCGTGCGGGGCCCGCGAAACAAAGAACTTCGGGCGGGACGTACCTGCGGCGGCGGAGGCTGTCAAGTCCCCTAACTTCCCATAGACCCGCGTCCCGGACGCAGGCGGGCGGCTCCAGGCTCCGCGAGGCGCGAGGCGCGAGGTGCCAGCCGCTTGGGCTACAGCGAGCGGCGGGGCTGGGCCCGGAGGGTGCGGGCCGCCGGCAGTGCGGCGCGGGCGGCCGCGGGGAGGGCGAGTCAGGGCGGCGAGTGTGCGCGACCGCGAGTGTGGAGCGCGCCGGAGGAGCAGCCCCTGCCCGTTCCCTCCCGCTCCTGCAGCTCCGGCATCGGTTTCAAGGATCGTGTAATCCGATCCCTTCTGACTCACAGGCCCTGAGTGACAGTTCTGATTTGGTTAACCCACGGGAAGGAGGGAAAAGAGAAAGAAAGAAAGCCCCCACCGTGTGCCTCTCCTGGCATCCAATCGACTTTCTCGAAGAAGGTCCCATCCCCGTCCAGGAGACCCGCGCTGGAGAAGGAGCCCCCCGCCCCGGCCCAGCGCAGCCCGCGCTACTCACGCGGTGGAAAAGTTGTCCCTCGGCTCTGCGCGCCCCTCCCTCGAGTTCTCTCCTTCCCTCCTCTCCTCTTCCTCCTCCTCCTCCAGCCCGTGCTCCTCCTCCCCCAAGTTTTAACAGATGTTGCGGGACTCTCCCCTCACCCTCGCGCTCCCTTTTCCTCCGCCCAGGCCCCCGCCCGGTCCCTTTCTTTCTGCCTTTCTGCCACTCTCCAGCGCGGTGGGGACGCGCAGAGCAGCTGGATGCCTGCCGCCGCAGGGGGCGAAGTTGGGAAAACTTAGAGTGCAGCTGGCCTTACTTTTTCTTTCTCGCTCCTTCCAGGCCGAGCCTCGTCCCCGCGCCCGGAGTGGGTTCCTACTGCGATGCGGGCGGTGCTGGCGAGGAGGCAGCGCGGCCTGGGTTGGGGGCTGGGGGGAGCCTGGGCGCCCCAGCCACGCGCGCGCTCCCTCCCCCCTCCGCCTCCGCCGCCTCTCTGCGGTCCTCACACAGACACATTCATGCCTGCTCCTCCTCTTCCCCCTCCTTGACCCCGCGCCCGCTCGGCGCGCCGAGGCCCCACCCACCCGGCGAGGGGAAGGGGGCCCGGGCATGATGTCACGGCCGCCCTCCCCGCCTTTGCTAGCGGCACCGCCGGGACGCCCTCGCCGGCTTCCACCTCAGCGCTCCGCGCGGGGGCTGCGTCCTGCCTGCTCCCTTTGCTTACACCCCGCCTCTCCGCTCCCCTTTTTCCTCGCTCACAGTTTGTGCCCCCTTTATTCTTTTAAAGCCTCTCTGAGAACACCCCCAAAAGCTCCCCCTCTACATTTTCCAAGGCCAACCATGAACCTCTCTCTCTCATCACCAGAGGATGCTTGTGGAAGCTCTTGGTATTCCTTTCCGCCTAACTCATCTGTCCTTGGGGCCAAAATCTGGGAAGTGGGAACTCCCACTGCACAGCTTGCTGTCCCCATGGGCCACTTTATAAAGGACACAAAAACAAAGACCCCCCCTCTCCCCCCCCGCCCCAACCTGGTATGGAACCTGGACTCCAACGTGGTGCTTTTCCGTGAGCTACAAAGTTTCTCTGTCCCTGATTTCTTTTCAGCGGCCCATGCTAGTAAAAATTATTTTCCTCCTTCCTCAACCAGCCAGCCCACATTCATCTGTTCCCTTCCAATGTATCCAACCTGGACCCAGGACTTGAAAAGGGAGTTTCCATGGGGGCTGAGGGGTCGGGGAGACAAAGGAAGAAAAAGGAAAGAAAAGGAAACGACTGTGGCATTCCAAAATCTGTTCTCCTGGGATAAACTGAGCTTCTACCCACCTACCCTCCTACCCCTCTGCAGTGCTTGGGAGCTCAGCGTGCACTTGTGTTGACTGGCTGAGGCTCTTACTGAAGGAAGAGAGTGGGTAGATGAAAGATTAGCTATTATGATTTGGAGAGCATTTTGAGATTCAAATGCTTAACTGGAGAATTTTTTAACAGAATTGATGGTGGTATTCACCATTTGTTTTCTGGGACTTGTTGCTTATCTCAAAGACAGGACAAAAGCAGACTCTGACTTATGCTTTTATGGTAGAAGTGGTGGAGATAAAGTAGGCCTGAAGGTCCTTCTTAGATATTTATTTTAAGATTCCTCACTGGACCTCACCCCTCTTGAAATGAAGAAAAAAAGATAGAAGAAGGAAGGAAGGAAAAGAAAAGAAACACACCACTTACTCACTGTACAGAGCAAGGGTACATGGGTGGTGGTCCCCGCTTCCCCTCACTAACCGGCCTCAAGCCCTGAAAGATTGATTCTTTGAGCCCATCTGTGGGATGGTGAAAGGAAAACCAGGCTGCATACCTCCCAAGATTTATATGAGTTCCAATGAGATAATGCATGTGAAAGTGTAAAGGGACACAACTGTGTAAAAATTGTATTTATACTTTTACAATTGCAGAAAATTAAAAGCCACTCTTTCCCACACATATACTCCTCCAACATCAGCCACAAATTTGTTTGTATTCAAGTCCTGCTTCTGCCTCAATCATATGAATGCAAATACATTCTGATAGCATCCTCTGTTTACCCAATAGCAAAAAGTAAATAAAAAGAAAGACAGCCAATAAATCAACAACTTGAATAAACTAGATATTTTGACTTTTACGTTAAAAAGTCTTTAGCAGATTTTGGATCATGAAGATCTTGATTCTCAGTTTTAGAAAGAGAACAATAAAGAAAAACAGTCGATCTGTCCCCTTACATCCATCAGAATAGTTACAAACAAAAGAGGGGAATAATGCTGGTGTCTCCTGTGTGTCCCAGTTTCCTCTCCTTAGATTCTTAGCAGCTCTCGGCTTTAGTGGTGAACATATACGTAAGTGGGCACATTTTGCAGAAATGGCAAAGGGAAAAATCATGGGTAGTCCTAGTGTGAGTTAAATAGTGCCAATCTCTTTTAACACAAGGACTCTTTCTTCCCAATGAAATCTTATATGGAATCCCAAAACATAAAAGAGAGCTATTCTGGTTGCAGCTGGAGTGGGGTCCCTAGCCCAGCCCCTCAGCCTTTCTCTTGTCACCCACCCCCTTTTCTGCAATGGCTCCTGAGACATCTCTAAAAATCCCAAAGGAACCCTGAAATTCAGTATTGGAACCTTTCTTGTAATTTTAAAGTGCACTTACAGACATACAGGGCTCTGATATTGCCCTTCCTCCACGTGCAAAATTCCACCATTATAGACTCACTTATTGCCATCTCCCATCAGTTCTCTTTTCAAATGAAAATCTTCTAGGAAATTTTAATATAGTGAATCCTCAAAATGATTAAGCTTATAAGATAGATTTTTGAGGGGGGGGCAACAAATTGGATGAAGTAGGAGACATGAAGATACATTAGTTTCCTAGAGTTGACACAAAATGAGTGGCTTAAAACAACAAAAATCTATTGTCTCAAGTTCTGGAGGCTAGGAGACCATAATCAAGGTCAACGGAGGGCCATGGTCCCCCTATAACCTCTAGGGGAAGATCCTTCCTTGCCTCTTCCCAAATTCTGGTGGTGTATGTCAGTCCTTGATATTTCTTGCCTTGCAGCTACTTCACTCCAACTATGCTTCTGTAGTCATATGGCATTTTCCCCTTTGTTAGTCTCTCCTCTTCCTAAACCAGTCATATTGGCTTAGAAGCCCACTCTAGTGCAGTGTGACCTCATCTTAAGTAAGTACATCCACAACAACCCGGTTTCAAAATCAGATCATATGCTGAAGTTCCAGGTGTTACAACTTCAACATGTCTTTTGATCACTGGCTCTTTAAAAGTTGGTCCTTATGTATGAATATCTTACCAACTTTCTTTTTGAAAATAGCTCAGATTTGCTTAGCAATCTTTTTCCTCCTTAAGGATTAGTATCTCTTCTTTGTTCCCAACCCTAAGACAGTGAAGGCCCTTTTGATGTAAATATAAACATTGACCCACAGCCTTACAGTGAAGCTATTACTGTTAGGCCAAGCCTATCTGCTGCATGCTTTCTGCACTTCTGGTGAGTTATTTCCCAGGAGCCTCCACTGTCTGGCATGCAAATAGACTCCTTGCAGACAACATAACCAGCCCAACCAACATTTCAAATGTTTCTGAATTACAGCAGATAACACATTTTTAATGCTGAAACTGGACTTTCAACATCTTTGTTTGTATGTATGTATGTATGTATGTATGTATGTATGTATGTCTTTCAGAAGTTCATAGGTTCGGTTAAGACACTACTTCTCTAAGGATTCTCACCGCTTTGAAAAATGGTGGGAATTGAAATACCATATTGGCTGCATTTGAGAACTGTAATCCAAAACAAAAACAAGGTTTCTTAAATTCATTCATGCTCCCACCAACTGACCTGGCACCTGAGATCAGCTGAAGACGGCATAACTCACTCACAGCAAGGAAGCCCTGACTTGTAGAGCTACCTCGTGAATGTGAGTACAAGGAGAGAGGGAACCTGGCTCCTGCAGGTGTACAAGAGAGATAGAGTAAGAATCAAGGTCCCAGGTCCCAGTGTCATCCATCTCCCTCCTCTGTATTCCCCTGCAGACTCCTGACCACTGATTCCTACACGGAGCTGATTTGACTTCCTGAGGACAACTCTAGGCCCATTTAGAGTTCTTGCTCCCCCTTCTCATTTCCCAGGCATACTGACTTTGCATTTGGGTGGCTAAGGATCGACCTGCATCCCACCAGCCAGTATACACATAGGGAAAGTACTGGGGGATGCAGGTCGATTCTTAGCCACCCGAATGCCCCAGGGAAGGAAGCATTCCTGAGGTGGGACAGAGTGCATGGCCCTGAGCTTCCCATGCTGACAGGCTGGTTGCCAGAAAGGGAGAATCCTTTTAAGTGCATCACACAGGTGCCCTTCCGAGGGTCTCTCACTCAGCACCCACATAACTTATGCTTCCATCTTCCTGGAACATTGGGATTATAAATGTAACCCAGATGTTGGCTATTCACCTTGGAGATGTAGCTATTATTGGCTTGGACCTTAGCCAATCCCACAAGTGGGGAAGACCTAAAACCCTCCCATTGCAGTTCTGCAGAGTTCAGAGCCCCTGTGGATGCTACATGATAAGCCATACTCAGACCCTTGCTGGCCCCACAGGAAATCCACTCCTGCCCCACCCCCACTCTACACCCCCCCACCCCCCCGCGAGGCAATGGGGTGAACTTGATAGATTTTACTGATGATTTGGGTAGCCCAAGGGTGATTTTCTCCATCCCTCTCTTTCAAAAAATAAAGTTTCTCTCTGTGTCTCAAATAAAGCAGTTTAAGGACCAGTGTCTGTTTCTTAAGGTCTCACCTTCCTTTCCTCGGAGCTTCATGCATGTGACATTCTGGTTTTACTTGCCTCTTTGCCCAGGGTCTGCTCTGCTCATTATCTTTGTGATCATCTCCCATCTACCTGGCAGTCATGCTCAGCACTTCTTTGAGTTTCCTTAAAGCTAAAGTAACAAAAGTGGCCTGTGGGACAATTGCTAATGCGCAGTGTTAGATGTGCATGTGTAAATTTTGCCCTGGACTCTGCATTTTGCCACAGTCTCTACCATTCCTCATTGGTTCTACTTGCTACTCTCATTTACATAATCTGCCTCACTCCTAAAAACATTTGAATTTTCTGTTTTTGTCCTAAATAATCCACTAAAACAAGCTAGGTTTTACTTAGAGTTTTTTTTGTTTGTTTGTTTGTTTGTTTGTTTTGTGTTTTTTTTTTTTCTTCAAAAAATAAGGTATAAAGGAGGGGATGTGATCTCAAACATCACAGCAAAAGTTCCAACATTTCCCACTAGAATTTCTGTCCTTCATTTGTTTCTGCCAGTGTCCCCACTATTATTATTTGCTCCGTTCATCTCTTGTTCAGTGCCATCTTCACTGCCAGGAGCTGTGGAACTGGTAGAGCAGTGCTTATGGTGGCCATGGGAGAATGTTAATGAACACCAGAGAATGTGGAGCCTCAGAGAGTCAGAGAGCCAAGCCAGGGCGGGGGGGGGGGTGGGGGGGGGTGGGGGGGGGTGGGGGGAGGGAGGGTGTAGGAGCCATGTGCTACATTATCTCAATAGCTGAGAGCTCAGAACCAGTGATTATTTTTATATTTTTGTCATTGTAACACCCCTGTCACCTTCCAGGGTCCATCATGGCCAAAGAAAAAAAGCACAACTTATATAGAGAAGATAAAAAGTAAGAGTTTCTCCCTCTCTCTCTCTCTCTCTCTCTCTCTCTCTCTCTCTCTCTCTCTCCCTTTATATCTCTCTTTCTCTGCCCATCCATAATATATACCATATTTTTATTGAAAAAAATAAAACAAAACTCTTTTGTCAGTTTATTTTGTCAGTCTTACTTCTTTGGGGTTTAATATTAACCAGAAGCATACAAGACAGACCAGACCTGGATTTAAATCATTTCTCCACCATTACTAGCTTTGAATCTTACCAAGTCAATTCACTCAGTGTGCCCATCTGTAAATTGGAAATACAGTTGTGTGTTGCTTAAAGATGGGGATACATTCTGAGAAATGCATTGTTAGTCAGCTTTGTCACTGTGCAAACATTACAGAGTGCAATTAAGCAAACCTAGATGGTCTAACCCAGTGGTCGGCAAACTGCGGCTCGCAAGCCACATGCGGCTCTTTGGCCCCTTGAGTGTGGCTCTTCCACAAAATACCACGGCCTGGGTGAGTCTATTTTGAAGAAGTGGCTTTAGAAGAAGTTTAAGTTTAAAAAATTTGTCTCTCAAAAGAAATTTCAGTCGTTGTACTGTTGATATTTGGCTCTGTTGACTAATGAGTTTGCCGACCACTGGTCTAACCTACCATACACCTGGGCTATATGGAATAGCCTAATGCTCCTGGGCTACAAACCTGTCTATACTAAATACTATAAGCAATTGTAACACAATGGTAAGTATTTGTGTATCTAAACATAGAAAAGGTACAATAAAAAAAACAACAGTATAAAAGATTTTTAAAAACGGTACATCTCTATATGGAACTTACCGTGAATGGACATTGTAGGCCTGGATGTTGCTCTGGGTGGGTCAGTGAGTGAGTAGCAAGTGAAAGTGAAGGTGCAGGATGTTACTGTATACTGTAGACTTTATAAACATTGTACACTTAAGCTACACTAAATTTAAAAATATTTTCTTCAATAAAAATAATAAACTAGGCTTAGCTTACTGTAACTTTATTACGGTATAAACTTTTTAACTTTTTGAAAATTTTTGAGTGTTTCTTTTCTTTTCAATTATAGTTGACATTTAATAGTATATTTGTTTCAGGTGTACAGCATAGTAGATACACATTTATATAATTTTTGAAGAGATCCCCCGTAAGTCTAATACTCAGCTGGCACCATACATAGTTAATACAATGTCATTGACTATATTCCCTATGCTGTACATTATATCCCATTAATTATTCTGTAACTGCCAGTCCATACTTCTTTCTTTTATACATTTTTATTAATTTCAGAAAGGAAGGGAGAGAGAGAAAAAAAAATTGATTGGCTGCCTCCTGTGCGCTCCCCACTGGGGATCAAGCCTGCAAGCTGGGCATGTGCCCTTGTCCAGAATCGAACCTGGGACCCTTTAGTCCACAGGTCAACGCTCTATCCACTGAGCCAAACCAGCTAGGGCCCATTTCATACTTCTTAATCCCTTCACCATTTTTACTCAGCCACCACAACCTCTCATCCCATCTGGCAACCATCAGTTTGTTCTCTGTGTCTGAGTCTGTTTCTTGGTTGTTTCTTTGTTTGTTTTGTATTTTAGATTCCACATGTAAGTAAAATCTTATGGTATTTCTCTGGCTGACTTATTTCACTTAGCATAATACCATCTAGGTCCATCCAAGTTGTTGCAAATAGTAAGATTTCATTTGTTTATTTTTAATTGATTTTTAGAGAGAGGAAGGAAGAAGAAGAGAGAAATAGAAACATCGAAGAGAGGGAAACATCATCGCATGGCTGCCTTCTGCATGCCCCCCCACTGGGGACCGAGCCCACAACCTGGGCATGTGCCCTGACTGGGAATCGAACCAGTGACCTTTTGGTTCATGGGTCAATGATCAACCAATGAGCCACACCAGCCAGGCTCATTTTTTTTATACTTTTTTATTGCTGACAGTATTACAGATGTTGCCCATTTTCACCCCTTTTGCCCCCCCTTCCTATGCCAGTCCCTGCCCCAGCCCACACTGTTCTCTATGTCCAGGGCTATGCATATAATGCATATATGTTATTTGGTTTATCTTTTCCCGTCTAGCCCACCCACCTACCTTTAAGATCTGTCAGTTTGTTCCATGAATCCATGCCTCTAAGCCTATTTTGTTTATTTGTTTGTTTTGTTCATTAGATTCCACATAAAAGTGAGATCGTGTGATATTTGTCTTTCTGTAACTGGTTTATTTCACTTACCATAATATTCAGGTCTGTTACAAAGAGTAAGAGATCATTCTTTTTTACGTCACATAGCACACCATCGTGTAAATGTACCACAGCTTTTTTATCTGCTCACCTACTGATGGGCACTTGAGCTGTTTTCAGATCTTAGTGATTATAAATAATATTGCTATGAGCACAGGAGTGCATATATTCTTTCTTTTTTCTTTTTTTTTTAATATATATTTTATTGATTTTTTACAGAGAGGTAGGGAGAGAGAAAGAGAGTTAGAAACATCAATGAGAGAGAAACATCGATCACCTGCCTCCTGCACACCCCCTACTGGGGATGTGCCCACAACCAAGGTACATGCCCTTGACCGGAATCGAACCTTGGACCCTTCAGTCTGCAGGCCGATTCTCTATCCACTGAGCCAAACCAGTTAGGGCCATATATTCTTTCTTAATTGTGTTTCTGAATTCTTAGGATATATTCCCCAAAGTGGGATCTCTGGGTCAAATGGCAGTTTTATTTTTAACTAGAGGCCCAGTGCATGAAATTGTGCACTCAGGGGGGCAGTCCCTCAGCCCAGCCTGCGCCCTCTCGCAGTCCGGGAGCCCTCGGGGGATGTCCAACTGATGGCTTAGCCCTGCTCCCCACTGACAGCGGGCCTAAGCCATCAGTCGGACATCCTTAGCACTGCCACGGAGGCGGGAGAGGCTCCTGCCACCTCTGCTGCACTCACCAGTGTGAGCCCGGCTTCTGGCTGAGTGGTGCTCCCCCTGTGGGAGCGCACTGACCACCAGGGCGCAGCTCCTACTTTGAGCAGGATTGGGCGGAAAACAGCTCTCCGACATCCCCCAAGGGATCCCAGATTGCGAGAGGGCACAGGCCAGGCTTTGGGACCCCACCCGTGCACAATTGGGGTCAGGGAGGGACGTGGGAGGTTGGCCAGCCAGGAGGGACCACGGGAGGGCTCCAGGGCATGTCCAGCTAGTCTTGTTCAGTCCCTATCAGCTGGACCCCAGCAGCAAGCTAACCTATGGTCAGAGCGTCTGCCCCTTGGTGGTCAGTGCACATCATAGTGAGCGGTTGAGCAGCCTTAGCATATATTAGCATATTACGCTTTGATTGGTTGAGCGGACGACTGGACACTTAGCATATTAGGCTTTTATTATATAGAATTTTTTAAAGGAACTCCATACTGCTTTCCACAGTGGTTGCAACAGTCTGCATTCCCACCAGCAGTGTACCAGGGGAAGTTCCATTTTCTCCACGTTCTTAACAGCACTTGTTTATTGATTTATTGATGGTAGCCATTTTGGCAGGTGTGAGATGATACCTCATTGTGTTTCTAATTGCATCTCTCCGATGATTGGTGACATTGAGCATTTTTTCATATCTCTCTTGGCCATCAGTATATCCTCATTGCAAAAGTGTTTATTCAGGTCCTTTGGCCATTTTTTTCAATTTATTTATTTATATTTAATTATCTTTATTGTTGAAAGTATTACAGATGTCTCCTTTTTTCCCCATTGACTCCTTCCATCTCTCACTCAACCCACCACACTCCTTCACAGCACTACTGTCTGTGTTAATGGGTTATGCATGTATGTATATCAATCCTTTGGTTAATCTCTTCCAATCCCCACACCTCCCAAGTTCCTTCTGAGATTCCTCAGTCCTTTCCATGTTTCTATGTCTCTGGATCTATTTCGTTCATTAGATTCCACATATGAGTGAGATCACGTGATACTTGTCTTTCTCTGACTGGCTTATTTCAGTTACCATAATAGTCTCCAGCTTTCTCTCCCCACCCCCCTCCACCACCTCCATGCTGTCTCAAAGAGTAAGAGATCCTTCTTTTTTATAGCTGCATAGTATTCTATTGTGTAACTGTACCACAGCTTTTTATCCATTCATTTACTGAATAAGAGTGGTGAAAACAGATATCCGTCTTTTTTTTTTTTTTAATATATTTTATTGATTTTTTACAGAGAAGAAGGAAGAGGGATAGAGAGTTAGAAACATCGATCAGCTGCCTCTTGCACACCTCCTACTGGGGATGTGCCCGCAACCAAGTTACGTGTCCTTGACCGGAATCAAACCTGGGACCTTTCAGTCCGCAGGCTGACACTCTATCCACTGAGCCAAACCGGCTTTGGCGATATCCCTGTCTTAAGGGAAACACTTCTAGTTTTTGCTTATTGTGTATGATGTTGGCTGTAGGTTGGACATAGATGGCATTTATTATGCTGAGGTATCATTCCTCTATTCCCACTTTTGTGAGAGATTTTATCATAAATGGGTGCTAGATTTTGTTGAATGCCTTTTCTGCATCTATTGATATGATCAGTGATTTCTATTCTTCATTTTATTTATGTGATGTATCACATTTTTTGATTTGCAAATATTTTACTGGCATTGCATCTCCAGAATACATCCCACTTGGTCATGGCATATGATGTTTTTAATGTATTGCCAGGTCTGAGTTGATAAGATTTTGTTGAGGATTTTAGCATCTATATTCACCAGGAATAGTGGCCTATACTTTTCTTTCTTTGTAGTGTCTTTATCTGCTTTTGGGATTAGGATAATAGTGGCCTTGTTAAAAAAAAAAAAAAAAAAAAAAAAAAAAAAAGCTTGGAAATCTTCCATCCTCTTGAATTTTTTAGAATACTTTGAGGAGGAAAATACCATCTCATATAATAACAATGTTTTTTTCTAGAATACCTCCTAAAGAACCTGCCTGAAGTGCTTCTTGAAGATATGTCACTCTTTTCAAAAATATGTCTATGTGGTTTGCTTTATTTTTTTTATCATAGATTTGCTTGAAAGTAGATAACATACCATTAACATTGCTCTCTATTAATGAAAACCTTTTGGTGTTGTGGTCCATGTTTTCAAACTTTTTAAGGAGTTTGTTAAAGTCTGAAAACACTGCTTAAGCCCTTCACCCCTCTTGGGGCCCTTCTTCCTTTCCTTTTCCTTCTCTTCTTTAGCTGTGCTTTCCTATTCCAGTTCTGACAGCTCCTCATTAGTCATTTCCTCTGGAACCACCTGCAGAAACTTCTCAGTGTCGTTCTCATCCACACCTAGGATAAAGTTGTTTGCATTCTCAACCACAGTCTTGTTGTTTTTTGCAACCTCCTCATCCTTGGTGAGTGCTTTGAAGTCCTGAATCTCTTGAGTGTCTTCTTCCAGATGCCATTTATACATTCCTTGGTGACATCACTCCAAGCCCAAGAGAGGTTGTTTATACAGTCACAGATGTTGTAATTCTTCCAGAATTGCATGTGTTTTCTTTTTTCTTAGTTGGTTTTAAAGAGAGAGAAAGGGAGAGGGGGTGGGAGGAAGAGAGAGAAACATCGATTTGCTGTTCCACTCATTCATGCATTCACTGGTTGACTCCTATATATGCTCTGATTGGGGATCAAACCCTCAACCCTGATACATTGGGACAATGCTCTAACCTACCAGGCACTGAGCAGTCAGGCCGCATCAGGGTCTTCCCAGTGTCCTCTTTGATTGCAGCCATAGCCTGCACAAAGGCCTTCCTGGGATAGTAAGCCTTAACAGCTTCTATAACTCCCTGATTGGACCAAAGGGGGAATATTTGGAGGGAGAAACACCACTTTGATATCAGGATGAAGATCACCAGTAAAAGGAGGATATCCAGGAGCATTATCAACAACAAGCAAACTCTTGAAAGTTATATTATTCTCCAAACAGTGTTACTCCATTTCTCTGGCATAACCATTCGCAATGGCAGCTTGGAAGAGCTGGGTCATCCATGACATTTTACTGCTCCTGTAATACACTGGCAGTGTGTGCTTGTTGATATGCTTCAAGGCCCGGGGGTTCTCACTGTGTCAGATCACAAAGCATTTCCATTTGTAGCCTGAAACATTGCTCCCACTGTTACTCTGTCTTTAGACGTTTTTTTTGTTTGTTTGTTTGTTTTTTAAATATATTTTATTGATTTTTTACAGAGAGGAAAAGAGAGGGATAGAGAGTTAGAAACATCGATGAGAGAGAAACATCGATCAGCTGCCTCCTGCACACCCCCTACTGGGGATGTGCCCGCAACCCAGGTACATGCCCTTGATTGGAATCGAACCTGGGACCCTTGAGTCCACAGGCCGACGCTCTATCCACTGAGCCAAACCGGTTAGGGCTGTCTTTAGACGTTTTAAAGCCAGGCATTGTCTAGGCCTTCTCATTGGATGAAGTCCTTTCAGGCATCCATTCCCAGAATAAAAAAGTATTCACCTTATATTTAAAAAATGATTTTTAATTGATTTTTGTTAGAGAGGGAGAGAGAGAAACATCGGTGTGAGAGAGAAACATGGATTGTCTGCCTCCTGCATGTGCCCTGACAGGGAGTCAAACTGGCAACTTTTCAGTGCACAGGATGAGACCTTACCAACTGAGCCACACCAGCCAGGGCCATATTGAATATTTGCTCTAGTGAGAAATTTCCTTCCACAATAAGTTTATTTAACATTTTCAAAAATTCTTCAGCTGCCTTCATATCAGCACTTGCAGACTTACCACTCACTTTCACATTATATGATGAATAATAATTCTTGAATTGCTAAAAACCACCGAGAGCTAGCAGGAAATTCAACATTGTTGTCAGATCTAGCCTTTACTTTCAACAATGTAAACAAACTTTTTGCTTTGGCATGAATGTCATGATGCTGAGAAGGATACACTACTGTGTCTTCTCTTTAATCCAGGTCATTAGAAGTTTCTCCAGGTCTGCTTTAGGTCCTTTCAAATTTATATTAGTTTCATTGTCTTCAATGAAGCATACCCTTTAACAGCTTCCATAATTTTGTTCTTGTTCTTCAGGATCATAGCTCTGGAGAAATGGGATATGCCTGACTGGTGAATAATAACCATCACTGGTTTCCCACCTTCATAGTCTTTAGCCCCTTTTAATTTTATTCCAGATCAATCACTCAGCATGGCCTCTTACTGGCAGCCTTAACAGTAGATTTTCTGTGTTTAGAGGCCATGATAAACAAAACACCATGAGACAAAATCAAGCACAGATGCAATCAAGAGACACACATGGTAAATATGACATATATAAGGCTGTGTAACCATAGAATGTTATTTAACAGAAACCTTTTTAAAAAAATAAGAAGAATGCGTACACTCTAAAATAATGATTAAAAAGTATGATATAGTCAATTCATAAACCAGTTAACAGTCATTTATTATTATTAAATATTATGGAATGTACACCTGTATACTGTACCTTTATGTGACTGGCAGAACAGTAGGTTTGTTTACAACAGCATCACTGGAAACATGTAATGTGTCACACCATGACATACAGCGAAGGTGATAGGAATTTTACTGCCCCATTAGACTCTTATGGGCCTACCAACATACATGTGGCTCATCACTGACTGAAACGTCGTTATTTGGTGCATGACTGGAATGGTATCCATCGCACAGAGTTTTTGTGGGAAGGAAATGAGATAGTGTATATAAAGGGGCGAGCCTTCTGTCTGGATTAGGAGATGCCAAGAAAAGCAAATTTCCTCTTACGTTCTTTTATGACAACTGAGTCCCATGTTATGTCACAGTTTTTTCATACTGAGTAAAGAAGACACTTGAGGTGTGGGGGCTTAAGTCTTTTCTACCACACCTATAAAAATGTGACTCATTTTGAATAGTTTTTCTACTGAAATACACGAAGTCACAAAATATATTCCAAGTTTCTATAACTCACACAGAGCTTTTGGGAGAAAAATTTCTTTCCCAATGAAACAACCTGCCCATTCTAGATAACATGCTACTCTTCCATGCCCACAATCATTTAGAAGTTGTTTGCCGGCACATCATTCAGAAACAGCAAAGATACAAAGCACCCGCACCATAGCTACTCTGGGTGTTTCTTTATACAAACCCATCTGCAGGTGTGGCTTGCGGGATGACAGTGTGCAGACAGAGCTCTGTAAGGAGGTGGGCTTTCCTTCCGTGTTCAGATTGCCTACACCCGAGGGACTTTCGATTGCTTCTCCACTCAACCATTTACTCATTCAACTAACGCGCATGGAGCATGTGATATGTGACAGGCTGCACAAGCTACTGGGCATATGGGGGTGAGCCAACCAACAGTCACATTGTTTGCTTTCTCAGAGCTTAGAATCTAGAAGGGAAGACAATATGAACACACACACACGCACGCACACATTGTGGTGAGCACTATAAAAGAAAAAAAACAGGGTAATATTTGACAGATTTCAGGGTGAGGACCTACCGTAAATGGGTTGGTCCTGGGGGCCCTCTCTGAGAAAGTGACTGAGGCTGAGATCCAAGGATGAAGAGCAGTAGGGAGGCTGAGTGTGTGCTGCAGGCAGAGGAAGGCAGAGGATGTAGTAACATGGTTGAAGGCTCAGAGTCACGTAGAGCTTGCTCGATTCCAGGCCAGAAGGTCCGTGTTGGCTTTGCTTCCGTTCAGCCTGATGCAGGAAATTAATCTCCTAGCCTTACAAAATGACAAAAAGGGTTTGAGATCCTTGTTTAAAAGACATGTTATAATGAACAGTCAGTATAGGCTTAGTTTATGGTTTTACTCTGACATAAATTTAGACCCACACAATGCATTTTTTTTTTCTTTCCTTAATGTTTCACATCATATTGGAAAGCATCGATTCTACATGGTGCTTCAGTTCCCATGATACTATCTGGAAAAAACATATGCTCCACTTATTTACCATTTGAAACACAAAATAAAAATATTCATACTGCCCACTTCTTAAGCCTCACCAACATTAGCTATGTTTTAGAGGCCTAAATGTACGAGTTTGGTACACGTGGGGTCTACTTGTACAACACATTCCAAAGAGAGGCACACCAACAAGCACGTATGTATGAAGGCTCAAAGTAAAATCAAGGTTGAGCCTGGCATACCAATGCATTGCAGAGTCTGTGTTGCTTGTTAACTGGAATTAACTGTGCCTGAGCAACTGCAGTCAGATTTCATTTACACATACAACATGTAAGTGCAGAACTGAGTTAAATTATCTTCATATGGGCCGGGCAATTAAGGCAAAATGTGGTTAGTTAGTCCGGATTACCCAGATTCTGGTTTTATCAGATGGCTGCAACAGGAAAGGCAGAATAAAATACCTTTCATTTTAAATTAAATAATTAAGTGTTGATTGGAAAGGTGCTGGGTAGATAGCCATAAGGTTAAAGTCACCCAAAGAAGGAGTCTGGCCATGAAGAACCCCTTCAAGCTTGCCCAAATGAGAAACACTTGGGCAGTAGTTAAAATCTTGCATATATCTCAGACACAAGGAGAGGGCATTCATCCTAAGCAAGGCACCTTTCACAATAGAGCTTCTATTAAGAAGAAGGTGTTAGGGATTTTAGAAACTAACTTTTTAATTTTGTACTGTCAGTCACACAACGCTCTGGAGCAGGAATGGGCACAGATACTTATATTTCCAAAGAGAAAGGATTCATGCTCTAGAATCAGAACCCTCATCTCCAGCTTGCTCTCCAGGAGCTTTCACTAAAGGGTCTACTGGTTTATGGTCAACTGGACTTTCCCATTTTTTTAAAAGTGTTTTTATTGATTTTAGAGAGAAAGAAAGGGACAGGGAGAGAGAGATAGAAACATCGATGAGAGAGAAATATCGATCAGTTGCCTTCTACACAGCCCCTTCTGGGGATGGATCCCACAACCTGGGCATGTGCACTGACCAGGAATCAAACCAGCAACCTTTTGGTGCATGGGACGATGTTCAATCCACTAAGCCACACCTACAGGGCTGGACTTTCCCATTCTTATCTCATTTTCATAAGACCCTAGTTATGGAAGTAACATAAGGAAAGTGGTCCATTCACTTGTGTATCTGTGATGTCTGTGGTAAATTTTCTTCTTTCATTTGTGATTTTACTTATATGAGTCTTTTTTCCCCTTAGTGAATCTAACCAAGGATTTGTCAATTTTATTAATCTTTTCAAAGAACTAGCTCTTTATTTCATTAATTTTTTTAAAATATATTTTATTGTTTTTTTACAGAGAGGAAGGGAGAGGGAAAGAGAGTTAGAAACATCGATCAGCTGCCTGCTGCACATCTCCAACTGGGGATGTGACCGCAACCAAGGCACATGCCCCAGACTGGAATTGCACCCGGGACCCCTCAGTCCGCAGGTCGACACTCTATCCACTGAGCCAAACAGGTCAGGGCTTTCATTAATTTTTTTGTATTGTTTTTTTGTTCTCCACTTCACTCAATTCTGCTAGAATTTTTCTTATTTTCTTTATTCTGCTGACATTGGGTTGCTTTTGTTCTTATTGTTCTAGTTCTTTAAGATGTAATGTTAGGCCTAACTGGTTTGGTTCAGTGGATAGAGTGTCGGCCTGTGGACTAAAGAGTCCTAGGTTCAATTCCAGTCAAGGGCATATACCTTGGTTGCGGGCAGATGTTTCTGACTCTCTATTCCTCTCTTTAAAAAAATCAATAAAATATATTTTTAAGAAAGATGTAATGTTAGGTTGTTTACTTGGTTTTTCTCTTGTTTCTTGAAATAGGCCTGTAATGACATAAACTTTTCTCTTACTACTACTTTCACTGCATCCTAGAAGTTTTGATATATTGTATTGTCATTCTTGTCTCCGTACATCTTTTGATTTCACCTTTTATTTTTTTGACTCAGTCATTTGTTAGTAGTATGTTGTTTAATTTCCACATATTTGTGGGTTTCTTCCTTTTTGCAGTTGATTTCTAATTTCAAAGCATTGTGGTCAGAGAATATGTTTAGTATAACTTTAATCTTCTTGTTGAGGCTAATTTTGTGACCCAAGATGTGATCTATTCTTGAGAATGTTCCATGTGCACTGGAGAAGAATGCATAACCTGATGTTCTGGCATAAAAGGCTCTGTAAATGTTAATTATGTCCATTTTTTTCTAATGTGTCATTTAAGGTTGATATTTCTTTATTGATTTTTGGTTTGGATAATCTACCTAGAGCTGTCAATGGAATATTAAGATTTCCAACAATGATTGTGTTTTTGTTAGTTTCTCCATTTAGTTCTATTACTTTATATATTTTGGTGCTCTTTGATTGGGTGTATATATATTAAGATGTGTTAAGTCCTCTTATTGTAGTGTTCTCTTTATCATTATAAAAGGTCCATCTTTGTCTCTTGTTACCTTTGTTATCTTGAGATCTATTTTGTCAGATATAAGTATGGCTACACCTGCTTTTCTGTGGATGGTATCTGCTTGGAGAAATATTCTCTACCCTTTCACTTTGAGTCTAACTTTGAGACAGCCTATGTGTGTCCCTTGAAGGCAGCATATGGTTGAGTTTTGTTTTTTGCTCCAATCTGCTATTTTATGCCTCTTTATTGGTGAATTCAGTCCCTTTACATTTAGGATAATTATTGATGCATGAGAATTTCCTATAGCTATTTTATTTTCTCTTTTCTGGTAGTACCGTGCCTCCACTGGTTCTCTTCCTTTGTGTTTCTATTGATTTTGTTTGATGGTATTCTATACTTCTTTCCGCTGTTTCACTTTTTTTTAAGCTAAGTGTCTCAGTTTTGATTTATGTTTGTGTGTGTGTGTGTGTGTGTGTGTGTGTGTGTGTGTTTACCAGTAGGTCTATGAAAAAGAAAGTTTCATATATACAGACTTTTTTTCTTTTGAGTGCATTGATCTCTATCCTCTGTTGCGAATTCAGACCTTTACCCCCTCTTCTTTTATATTTTGTTGTCACAAATTATCCCTATTTTTACTTAAGTTTGTCAGTGATCTTACTCATAATTTTGTGACTTTCTGTTCTTGTTTCAGGTAGAATAATCCCCTTGAGTATTTCCTGCAATGGAGTTCTTGTGGTGATAAATTTTCTCAGCTTCCGTATGTCTGGAAATGTCATTATTTCTCCTTTATACTTAAAGGATAACTTTGATGTATCTATTATTCTTGCAGGGTAATTCCTCTTTTTTTCCAGTAGTTTGAATATTTCTAAAACCATAACTTTTGACTGATTGTGGTAAGCTGTTTACACAGGAGCAGGCCTAATGTCTGGCTTTTCAAAGTTTGGGGGGAGATGCATTTGCTAGTGTTGTTTTGTTTTGCTTTAAGTGGGGCATTGGCAAGGTGTTTAGAGGTGGCTGGTAGAGGGGAGAGAATGAACATTTTAAATTGCCTTCCACAGTCCCTTAACTAATGTAAAGTCCTTCTGCTAGCCCCTAGCTACATGGGGCTGGGATCGTTCTAGCTTGCAACCAAGACCACCCAGGACAGATATGGATTAATCCATGTGAGTTTCCAGGTAACTTTTTGATTAACCCTTGATAAAGAACTTCTAACCATGTCAACATACAGTCATCATCTAATGTATTGAGAGGCTTCAATTCTCACCCAGCTGCAAACAAAGTAAACAATGTAGAAAGAAACAATACAAATATCCCATTTCTTTTTGGCTCATAAATGGGTTTCTGCATCTTGTTCTGCTTCCATTTAAGTTTGTTGTACAAATTCAGTACTGAATTTTATGATAGCCTGATGTGAAATCCAAGGTATTAGAAAGGGCTTAAAAATCATTGACATTGCATTGGACAGGGGCTACCAGAAGTTCCAAGGGAAGAGCGGGTAGCATGTTCTATCTGAAGCCCCCGATCTGGGCAGGCTCCTGTGGAAGGAGTTTCTCTTTACAGACTGTTCTACAGCCACAACTACGTTGTCTGGAGGAAGTGAGCAACAGAATAAACTGTGAACAATGCAGAATGAACTGTGAACTTGCCCTATGTAGAATTACAATTTTGCTTCTGAGTCTTCCTATCAGATCCATCCACCAATCAGAATAACCCTAGAGTACTGATAGATACATGCAATGACTAAGAAACACAATGAGTACTTGTTTAAGTGTCTGGATTCATATGTCAATAAATGGAACATGCTAGAAAAAAAAGATTCAATATTTTTATTGTCAATTACTAGAAGTACATTATTTAACTAAAAGAAATAAGAAGTGCCCATTTAGCCCTACCTGGTTTGGCTCAGTGGATAGAGCATCAGCCTGCGGACTGAAGGGTCCCAGGTTCGATTCCAGCCAAGGGCATGTACCTTGGTTGCGGGCACATCTCCAGTAGGGGGCTTGCAGGAGGCACCTGATCAATGTTTCTAATTCTCTATCCCTCTCCCTTCCTCTCTGTAAAAAATCAAATATATATATATATACCCATTTAAATCTCATACCAGTGTATTTTTATATCGTTTTCTAAAGACCCCCAAATCTCAAATTGGTAATACACTATGGAACTATCAAAGTTTCTACAGTTTTTCTCTCAATGCATTCCTGGAAATTTTCTTAAAAAGCAAATCATCATAAAATTGCTCATATTTTCCTATAGGGATAGTGCCATAACTGGGAGCTGAGATACTGACTAAAGATTTGAAATAAAATAAATCATATATATGGCCACCAATCTATCATAAATGCAAAGCCATAACTGCTATAAACCTTAGTGATCACTTAACATTTTAAAATTATGTTCTAAGTCACAGAGGCCTATAATTTATTACTGTAAAGGACCTTAGGGATTATCTTATCCAGTCCACAATTTGGAGGTAAGGAAATTTACCTCAAAGATGATTAAGTGATTAACTTAATTTACTTAGAAGCAGAGCCAGGACTGTGTCTCCATCTTCCCCCTCTGCTAAGTTCTTCCTTGGCAAACTCTGCAAATTGAACATATAAATAATGGTAAGAAAAGAGTAAAGAGGAAACCAAGATGGTGGCATAGGTAAACACCTAAACTGCTGCCTCGCACAACAATTTCAAAACTACAACTAAAAGGCAGAACGGACACCATCCAGAACCACAGGAAAGCTGGCTGAGTGAAAATTCTACAACTAGAAGGAAAGAGAAAAGCTCACAGAGAATTGGAGGTACAGCAAAGGGTCTTTGTGCACGCAGAGAGGAAGGGCGGCTGAGAGCCTGGCTGACTTTCTCTGGCGGAAGGGGGAAGGAAGCCCCCGACCGCACTGAACCCCAGTTCTGACTGCACTGAACCCCAGTTCCAGGCGAGCCCCTGGGGACCCACGCTCTTATGGGGGGAGTCTGGACTCTCGGGCGGAGACTCGGGAGCCGGGGAAGGCGGAGGACTGAAAGCGTGCGCACGCCAGTGCGCACAAAGGCTGCGGAGGTTGCCACAGGCTTTCCCTAGTGGAAGGGAGTCAGAGGATCCTGACTGCACTGAGCCCCAGTTCTGACTGCAGTGACCCCAGTTCCAGGCGAGCCCCTGGGGACCCACGCTCTTGTGGGGGGAGTCTGGACTCTCGGGCAGAGACTCGGGAGCCGGGAAGGCAGAGGTCTGAAGGCACGCACGTGCGCGCAAGGGCAAGGCTGACGGGAAGCCAAGACTGAGACTCCACCCCATCCAAGCCGAGCACAGAGGCTATTGCAATTTGGCAAGTCTAATCCTATAAGGCTGTCTCTAGCACCGAACTTCTCCCAGCATAGACACAGCTGATCCTTACAGCCAACTGGCCTGGAGGTCAATTCTTCCCAGTGATACCAACAACAATAAAGACTTAATTACAACAAGGCTGTACACACAGTCCACAAAGGGGTGCACCAAGAGTGTCCACCTCAGGTTAACTGGGGAGGCAGACCCACTGGGCCATATTGGAAACCTAGCACACAAATCTACCTTACCAACTCAGGAAAGCAGTGAAAATGCGGCGTCAAAGAATCAGATCACAAACGAAAGAAATGGAGGAAAACAAACGACTGGATATAGAATTCAAAACCATGGTTATAAGGCTTTTTAAGAATATCCTAGAAAAGGCCGATAAATATAACGAGACCCTCGAAGATATGAAAAAGGACCAACTAGAAATTAAACATACACTGACTGAAATAAAAAATATTATACAGAGACCCAAAAACAGACAAGAGGATCACAAAAATCAAGTCAAAGAATTGAAATTCAAAGAAGCAAAAAACACTCAACCGAAAAAGCAAAAAGCAAAAAAAAAATCCAAAAAGTTGAAGATAATGTAAGAAGACTCTGGGACAACTTCAAGCGTACCAACATCAGAATTATGGGGGTGCCAGAAGAAGAGAGAGAGCAAGATACTGAAAACCTATTTGAAGAAATAATGACCGAAAACTTCCCCCACCTGGTGAAAGAAATAGACTTACAACTCCAGGAAGCCCACAGAACCCCAAACAAAAGGAATCCAAAGAGGACCACACCAAGACACATCATAATTAAAATGCCAAGAGCAAAAGACAAAGAGAGAATATTAAAAGCAGCAAGAGAAAAACAGTTAGTTACCTACAAGGGAGCACCCATACGACTGTCTGCTGACTTCTCAACAGAAACTATGCAGGCCAGACTGGAGTGGCAAGAAATTTTCAATGTGATGAATAGTAAGAACCTACAACCAAGATTACTCTACCCAGCAAAGCTATCATTCAGAATTGAAGGGCAGATAAAGAGTTTCACAGACAAGAAAAAGCTAAAGGAGTTCATCACCACCAAACCAGTATTATATGAAATGCTGAAAGGTATTCTTAAAGAAGAGGAAGAAGAAAAAAGTAAAGAGAAAAATTATGAACAACAAATACATATCTATCAACAAGTGAACCTAAAAATCAAGTGAATTAAAAACCTGAGGGACAGAATAATCTGGTGAATATAATAGAATCAGGGGCATAGAAAGGGAGTGGACTGATAATTCTCAGGGGGAAAGGGGTGTGGGGGGTTCATGAAGAGACTGGACAAAAATCATACACCTATGGATGAGGACAGTGTGGGGGAGGTAAGGGAAGAAGGTGGGGTGGGAAATGGGTGGAAGGGAGCTATGGGGGGAAAAAGGAGAAATAATTGTAATAATCTGAATAAAGATTTATTTAAAAAAAAAGAAAGAAAAGAGTAAAAATATGAATAGAGGAGACAGAAAAGTTACTTTATCATCAACGTGACTGTTATTAATATTTTCATTGTAATAGATGTTTATTTGATATCTATTTAATAATTTTGTTACTCTTCTTAGAATTTAGGAGAATATTTTAGGGTACAAAATGTTCCTTATTCTCCTTATTAATAACCTTTCTTAAGCAACCATAGATTTTCAAAATCATTCCCTTCTAACAGGGACTGGCAAACCTTTTTGATAAAAGAGAAGGTGGTAAACATTTTAGACTTTGCAGGCCATACAACCCCTTAGCAACTACTCAACTCTACATTTATAGTTCAAAAGCAGCCCAAAGGACAGCAAGAATGGGCAGAGCTGTGTTCCAGGAAATATGCTCTTGGAGAGTGACATTTGAATTTTATAATTTTTATCCTATATAATAAAGAGGTAATATGCAAATTGACCCTCACACCCTCACAAGATGGCTGCCTACAACTAAGCCAGGAGGGGGGTTAGTGAGGGATGACTAATCGACTGAACAAGCAAGCTGTGTGGGGCGACCAGGCTGGCAGGGGGGTTAGTGAGGGGAGACCAGGCCAGCGGGGGGGGGGGGGCAGTTGGGGGCAACCAGGCCAGCAGGGGGGGAAGTTGGGGGCAACCAGGCCAGCAGGGGGGCAGTTAGGGGCAACCAGGCCGGCAGGGATAGCAGTAAGGGGTGACCAGGCCACTGGGGCGGGGGGCAGTTAGGAGCGATCAGGCTGGCAGGGAGCGGGCAGTTGGGGGCGACCTGGCAGGCAGGCAGTTGAGCATTTAGGAGCCAGCAGTTCAGGATTGTGAGACGGATGTCTGACAGCTGGTTTAGGCCTGATCCCCGGGATTGGGCCTAAACTGGCAGTCAGACATCCCCCGAGGGGTCTCAGATTGGAGAGGGTGCAGGCTGGGCTGAGGGGACTCCCCTCCCATGTTTGAATTTCATGCACCGGGCCCCTAGTTTGTAATAAAATGCTATTATTGGCTGTTGCTTAACTTTTTTATGTCTTTGTTTGACCACAGGTAAATGTGCGTGGTACCATACATTTCATAGGGTATTGTGAGGACTGAGTGAGTGAGCACCTGGAGAACCCTGTGGGGAATCTAAGCACATCAGATGTGGAATACATGTCAGCTTCATTTCCTGTTTTTCCTTCATCCTAACCTTTATACAAATACATACACATGCACACATATATACATTTTTTTAATTTTCATCCATATGTTATATTTATTAATTTAAATGAGACATTCCAAGTTTTTAACCATGAGGAGTCAAGAGGTAACATCTATAGCTGATAAGTTAAGAAAAAAGTATAAATATATTATATACAATTTCAGTGGCAATTAACAGTAGAACTTAAAACAGAAACTGTTAATAAACCTATGAGAAATGGGTGTGGGAGTGGTAAGGTGGGTAGGTATGGGTGGTGGAAGATATTTGTTGCTCATTTTAGACATTTCTGTACAGTCTGAATTTCAAAAACATGTGAAAGCATTACTTCTATAAATTAAAAAAGTTTTAAAATATAAAGAAAGAAATAAAATAAAAAATATTCATCAATAAGTGGCTGCTTAAAATATTATATGTAATACTATATAGGCGATAGAAAAAATACATCTTACAAATTTTAAGTAAAAAACAATATGGCAAGAATAATATCATTAATTTCAAGTGTGTGTGTATGTGTGTGTGCAGGTAGGTAGGTCAGTATATGTGTACACCAAACTTGGAGGAAATGTATCAAAATGATATCAAAGTGGAGAGGAGAGAGACATTTATTATTTATTATATATTTCTATACTTCACTATACTGTTTGTTCAAGAAACAGGCATTGAATATAAAGGTGTGTGAAATATTCTGCAGGTTCAAAGCTGAAGTAATTTTGAGTATTTCCCGTTTCTGATTTTTTATTGAATTTACTGTTGTTGCTGTTGCAATAGTAAATGGGATTATTTTTATTGAATTTACTGTTGTTGCTGTTGCAATAGTAAATGGGATTATTATATGATAGTTAAGTATTGGTCTACAAAAATGCCACTGATTTTTGGATGTTAATTTTGTTTCCTGCTACTTTGCAGAATTCATTTATTATATCTAGTAGTTTTTTGGTGGAGTCTTTAGAGTTTTCTATGTATAATACCATGTTTTCTGTGACTAGTGACTGTTTTGCTTCATCCTTTCCCATTTGAATGATTTTTATTTGTTTTTATAGTCTGATTGCTGTGGCTAGGACTTCCAGTACTATCTATATATATAAAAGCCTAAGCAACCGGAACGACCAGAACAACCAGAATGATCGGTTGCTATGATGCACACTGACTACTAGGGGGCAGGCGCTCAATGCAGGAGCTTCCCCCTGGTGGTCAGTGCACTCCCACAGCCAACCTCCCCTAGCCAGCTAACTTCCCTCGGTCCCTGCCAGCCAACCTCCCGAAGTCCCTCCCCCACCCCCCCCAGTCAGCAGGTCCCAATCGCCCGATCAGGGCTAGGCCCCAGGCTGGGACGGGGAACCGGGGGTGGGTGGCAGCAGAGGCAGACCCTTTCCCAGAGGGGCTGAGGGCTAGCTCCCTCTTCAGGGCTGGTTGGCCAACCTCCAATGCCCTGTCCCTCCCCCCAGCAGGCAGGCCCCAATTGACCCATGGCCCCTCCCCCCTTTTCTCCCTCTGGCCAGCAGGCCCCGATCGGCCCCGCCCTGATCAGCCTTGATTGCTGGCCAGGTCTAGGGACCCCACCCATGCACGAATATCATGCACCAGGCCTCTATCCTATCTAATAAAAGAGTAATATGCAGATTGACCATCACTTCAACACTCAAGATGGCTGCCCCCATGTGGTCAAAGATCCTGCCCCCATGTGGACACAAGATGGCCACCACAAGATGGCCAGCAGGGGAGCGTAGTAGGGAGGGACCAACCCTGCAAGGGAGGGCAGTTGGGGGCTATCAAGCCTGCAGGGGAGGGCAGTTAGGGGTGACCAGGCCAGCAGAGGAGGGAAGTTGGGGGTGACCGGGCCTGCAGGGAAGGGCAGGGGCAATCAGGCTGGCAGAAGAGCAATTAGGCATCAATCAGGCTGGCAGGGGAGTGGTTAGGGGGTGATCAGGCTGGCAGGCAGAAGCGGTTAGCAGCCGTGGGCAAACTACGGCCCGCGGGCCGGATCTGGCTGTTCTATCCGGTTCTCTTGCTCTCCCCTCCACTCCTTTACTTTGAATTTATATTAGTTCACACAAACACTCCATCTATGCTTTTGTTCCGGCCCTCCAGTCCAATTTAAGAACCCATTGTGGCCCTCGAGTCAAAAAGTTTGCCCACCCCTGGGTTAGGGGCAATCAGGAAAGCAGGCAGGCGAGTAGTTGGGAGCCAGCAGTACAGTGGGATCGGGCCTAAAAGGGCAGTTGGACATCCATTGAGAGGTCCCAGATTGGAGAGGGTGCAGGCTGGGCTGAGGGACACCCCACCCCCCGTGCATGAATTTCATGCACCGGGCTTCTAGTATTAAATAAGAGTGGTGAAAAAGGACATCCCTGTCTTGTTCCTGATCTTAAGGGAAACATTTTAGGTTTTGCCTGTTGAGTGAGATGTTGCCTCTAGGTTTGTCATATATGGCCTCAGGCCTGGGCCTTCATTAGCTGACCCTCCCAATCTCTCTGGAGCCCTGATGCTTTGGTTTGGGGGTTCCTGTGTGGAGCTGAGACCTCACTCTCAGGGAGGACTTTTGCAGCTGAGTTTTCCCTCCAGCTTCTCAGCCACTGCATTTGCGTGTAGGGAGCAGTCCTCTCCGTATCGCTGCCTTTATTACTCTCTGTGTAGTTTCTTCTATAAATCCTTGGACTTAATACTCCTGTTCAGCTGTCCTTCAGTTGGTCATTCAGGTTGATTGCTCCATAATTTAGCTGTAAGTTCATTTGGAGCTGGGAGGAAGTGTGTGTAGCTTTCACCTACATTGAAGACATCTTGGAATCCTCTGTAAGTCACTTTTCATCAACAAATATTTTTGGGCTGCTGTTGTCAGCCAGCCATGGTTAACTCATTTAATCCACTCAATAATCTACTGAGATAGACATTATTATTATCCACATTTTATAGATGAATGATCCAAGTCATGGAGAGTTCCAGTAGTTTGTCCCTTGACACATTTGCAGTAAGTGGTAAAGCCAAGCTGGCTTTTTAACAGCCATTCTAACAAAGAAATTAATATAAAATATTACAGAATGTAAATTGTAATTTAAAAATTTTTAAATAAAATAATTTAAAAAGTATAATCATAACAGCCCTTTATCTCTGAGACTGCCTTATATAAAAATTGCCCTGATCCTAGGACATAAAGAAGAAACAATATGCAAGCGATTACCAAAATGAATTCTAAAGAAATAAACTAATATGCCTATATCCATAGAGCATCCATATTGCAAATTACATATTTTACCCCAAACTGCTGAATTCTTGATTGAAAAATACCGAAGCCATAAGGTGACTAGGTTGTATTTGCTATAAGATTGAGACCCTTTTACATTTTAATTTGGGTATAATTCTCAAAGTAGATCCCATTCATTCCACAACTGCCTTCCTTTTCAGACATGTTCCTTAGCTATTAAAACCCTCCCATGGACCACCTTAATGGAGAAGGATAGAAGGTTGAGCCAGGGTACATGCACATAAGGCTCTGATGGGTAGACTGAGGGCATAGGGCAATACAGCTCAGCACATTTTACATCTCCATGTCTGTGGATAGGCACTTTTGGGCTCTGCTTCCTAAGCCCTCTGCCTGCCTTACCAATTCCCAATTCTGGGCAATTTACTTTAGATCCAATTTCTGCTTCCTAGATGCTTCCTTGGACTTTATTCTTCAGGTTTCCCCAGGCACTCAGTCAGACCTACAGCTCACCCTTTTTCTTCACAAATAGCCATACCTATTCAGTCTTATCTACTCCTCCACAAAGCCCTGGCTCAGAGGACCAACTCTTCAGTCTAAAATAAGTCCTTGGTCTCTGACTTAGCATGAGAGATCTGAAAATCAGAATCATAGGAATGGTAAGTCTCTAGCAGAAGAAGTAAAATCAAGGATTTAGAGGAGGTGATAATTCTAAAGGCCATTAGGAAAACCCAAAGAGATTGAAGAACTTTTTACCAAAGTTTACTGGAAACATATATTTGAACACTTACTCTGAAATGAACACAAAAGGAGTTGCAAAAAGACAACAGGCAAATGACCAATAAGAACATGAAAATATTCTCAACATCACTAATCATTAGTAAAATAAAAATTAAAACCACAATGAGATGGTATCATTAAAAAAACATAGGAAACAATAAGTATAGGCATGAATGTGGAGAAATTGGAATCTTTGTGTATTATTGGTGCAGCTGTTATAAAATATAGAGGTTCCACATATCATTAAAAATAACATTACCATATGAATCAGCAATTTTACTTCTGGGTATATATCTAAAAGAAGCAGGGTCTCAAAGATATATTGTACTAAGCAACCCAAGAATCCATCAATGGATGAATGAGTAAAGAAAAATATAGTATATTCATATAATGGAATATTATTCAGCCTGAAAAGGGAAGAAAATTCTGCAAAATGGATCAACCTTAGGATATTAGGCTAAGTGAAATGAGCCAGTCCCAGAGAGACAAATACTTTATTGTTCCATTTATATGAGATATTTAGAATAGTTAAAATCATACAGAGAGAAAGTAGAATGATAGCATTCAGGGGTTGGGGTATGGGGAAATAGGGAGTTGTTTAACAGTATAGTGTTTTAGTTTTGCAAGATGAAAAAGTACTGGAGATTGGTTGCCCAACAGTACAAATATATTTGACTGTACTGAACTGTACACTTAAAAATAATTCAGATGGTAATAAATAAAAACAAATAACTGTGTTGCATATGGACTATATGCCAGGATCTGTGTAACATACTTTAAGTGCTATGGCAGGAAAGCAGCTTGGAATACAAATGCCTCTGCTTTTCTTTTCCCTCTTCCTTGTTCAGTTCCCACAAAACCTGAAGGAGAAGGAGGACAGTTGAAACATAGAGTGAAAGAAATAGTCAGTGTTTAGTTTTTTAACTTCCAAAATAAGCTCTTGATCCCAGATCAGAAACAATACTTTTGGGAGCCAAAGTTTTTGATATGCAAGAGGAAGGTTTTTAAAAGAAGAAAAGACTCTTGAGAAGCAAAAAGGGAAGGCCTTAGAGGAAAAAAAGGGCAGAGCATTTGTGCCAGAACAAGGGGTTGAAAAGAGGATGGAAGAAAACCAGACTCCCACGCTCTATCCCTACCCCCAGGCCTGACACAGTAGATGTAGTTCAAGTAGACTCAAAGGCTGGAACATTCCACCACAGTAGTAGAAGGGGGCCAGGAAGGGTACTAGGTGTGCAGGACAGTGGAGGCCTGCAGACCATCATAACCCAGCAGTAGTGAGTATTGAAGGATGGCGAGAGCCCTGCCAGCATCTGGCGGGGGAATGATTCTACCCAAATTACACACCTCTGGGTGGGCTTTTACTAAGCCCCTTTCCCCAGCTTCATTTAACAGCCCCTTTTAATTATTTTTTTATTGTCTAAAGTTTTACATATGTTTCCTTTTTCCCCAATTGACCCCCCCCCCCCCCCAAGCCATTCCCACCCTGGGCAAGCCCCCACTGCCCCAGTGTCTGTGTCCATTGGTTATGCTAATATGCATGCATACAAGTCCTTTGGTTGTTCTCTACCCCCACCCCTCCCCTACCATTTGTCTCTAGATCGATCTATTCTTTTTTTTTTTCACCGCCCCCAGATCGATCTATTCTTCTTCATCAGATTATGTTGATCATTATATCCCACATATGCGTGAGATCATGTGATATTTATCTTTCTCCGACTGGCTTATTTCGCTTAGCATAATGCTCTCCAGTTCCATCCATGCTGTTGCAAATGGTAAAAGTTCCTTCTTTTTTATAGTAACAGCCCCTTTTTAGTAGGAGCTACAGTGTAGTAGTTAAAAGAACGCTCTACCACTTCATCAGTGCATTACTGGGTCTCAACCTAGAAGTATAGCTGATTCTTGTGCATGTGCCTCTCAGAAGGGTTGTTCTTAGGCAAAACCTGTAGGAAGTGCCGAAGCCGGTTTGGCTCAATGGATAGAGCGTCAGCCTGCAGACTGGAGGGTCCCGGGTTCGATTCCAGTCAAGGGCATGTACCTTGGTTGCGGGCACATCTCCAGTGGGAGGTGTGCAGGAGGCAGCTGATTGATGTTTCTCTCTCATCGATGTTTCTAGCTCTCTATCCCTCTCCCTTCCTCTCTGTAAAAAATCAATAAAATATATTTAAAAAAAAAAAAAAACCTGTAGGAAGTGAAGGGAGCAGGAAGGAAGGAAGGTAGCTTCAAGGAAGATGGCAAAGATGTAGGTGCAGCTGCAGGGTAGCCTTGAGAGACATCATCTCCCATCTGAGAAAAATTTCAGCAGTGAGGCAGGATTTAGTGAAAAACCAAGTAGCTTGGAATTTACCAGAATGAAAACACGATATGAACCTTTTTAGAAAGTGTGCATTGTGTGCCAGGAATATCTACAATTAAACTGATCTTGGTGAAACTGCAGAACTTCAAGCATAAAAAGAAAAGGTTAAGCCCTAGCTGGTTTGGCTCAGTGGATAGAGCGTCAGCCTGCGGACTGGGGGGGTTCCAGGTTCGATTTCGGTCAAGGGCATGTACCTCGGTTGTGGGCACATTCCCAGTGGGGGTTGTGTGGGAGGCGGCTGATTGATGTTTCTCATCAATGTTTCTAACTCTCTATCCCTCTCCCTTCCTCTCTATTAAAAAAATCAATAAAATATATTTTTTTAAAAAAAGAAAATGTTAAAATCTATCAGATGTAACTGCATAGAAACTTCATTTCCTTAATATGATCTTTCTTTTGATGAAAACTGGCCTCATCCAGCACCCTAACTCACCTGTCTCCTTCTTTCTTGCATGTCCCTCCCTTAATCATTAAGCCCTCAGGACAATGCGGTTCTGGTTGACATAAAATAATCTTAAGAACAAAGCTTTGGGTCTGTTGACCACAGAGAGAGTTTTGGACAAACTAGAGATAACATCCAGGCCTCAGTTGTGTTTCAGCTCCAGGCACAGAAAAGCCTCAAAGCCAGATGAAGCGATGCCATGGTTGACATCAGGACCATGTTGCAATAATCAACTAGTTCCTACCCTAGTGCTGACCAATCAGTAGACATCACCACTCTGACCGCCACCCTAACTCCCTTAGTCACCATGATGAATGATTTCCCCCCTAGAGAACTCATCCCTTGGAACCTATCAGGGACCCAGGTCTCCCAACATGGACCACTTCTTAAAAATAAACGCTTACTTTCTTTGCTGTAAACTCCTGTTTGTGTCTTAATGGGCTTTGATGCGCACAGGCAAAAAGACCCTTTAAAGTCTGGTATTACAGAGAGGAGAAACTCTAATACCCATAAAAAAATTCACACTTCTGGAGACACCAAGATCCTCACAAGCAACACCTGAGGCCAAAAATCTAGATTGTAATATCTTTAAAGTGCTGAGAAGGGAGAGGATGATGAGGAAGAGAAAACCCTACTGACTTAGAGCTCTACACTTCATTAAACTATGATTCAGAGTGAGAAGAAAATAAAACCATTTCAGTCATTTAAAAATTAAAACAATGCTAACAATGGATCCTCTTTAAAAGAAGTACAAAAGGATGACATTTAGCAAGAAGAGAAATAAACCGACAGAAAAGTGTCTGACGCAAGAAGCAATGATGGGCAAAGCTAACTAAAAGACTGCAGTAAACTTAATTAATTATACACTAAAATACAGCAGCACTATGAATAAGACCCAATTTTTGCATGAATCAAAAAGGTAGAAGTAACACTAAGGGTAATAATAATATTAAAGACCAGAGGGAAGAATTTGAAAAAGTTATATTAAAACATTTGGTTTTCTTCAAAGGAAAAATATAAGTACTAAATTCTTTTAAAAATTTTTATTGATGTTAGATTAAGGAAGAGAGAGAGAGAGAGAGAGAGAGAGAGAGAGAGAGAGAGAGAAAGAAGGAGTGAGAGAGAGAAACATTGATGTGAGATAGAAACATCGATAGGTTGCCTCCCACACACGCCTGGACTGAGGCTCCAACCTGCAACCTGGGTATGTGCTCTGACCAGGAATGGAAACTGCTCCAACCAACTGAGCCACACTGGCCATGGGAGGTACTAAATTACATTGTATTTTATTAGAGTATAAAGTTAAATGTCTGTGGTAAAAATTAAAGAGAACTACTAAAAATAGAAATACAATCTATAACTCTGAAATTAGCAGGGTGAAAAAAGGGAACAAATTTCATTAATCACAAAAAAATAGGTAAAGAACAAAAACAAGGGCAAAAACCATGAATAGAAAGCACAAAATAAGATGGCAGAAATAAGTCTGATTATATCAATAATCATCTACAGTAATAAAAGAGAAAGATGCAAATTGACTGTACCTTCGCGACGCCCACCAGCCAATCAGGAGTGAGTATGCAAATTAACCCAACAAAGATGGTGGGTTAATTTCCATACACAGATGCCAAGCGGCCTGGGGCAGGACGCTTGTGTTGTCGCCATGGCAATGATGCAGGCATTCCACACTGCCCCAGCCGCTCTGGGCCCCTGGGCAGCATGGGAAGGCAGAAAGGTGGCTCCAGGCCAGAGCAAAGGCGGTGCCGGCAGCCAGGGGAAGGAAGGCCCATTCTTGCACGAATCTTCATGCATTGGGCCTCTAGTAGTGAATATAGATGAAGTAAACTCATCCATCAAATAACACACTATTCAGTTGGATTGGAAAAACAAAAACAAGCTCCAAATATATGTTTCTCTGTTGCTTATGTGAAACATACTAAAAACAAATTAACAAACAAGAATCCTATCTAATAAAAGAGTAATATGCAAATTGACCATCACTCCAACACACAAGATGGCTGCCTCCATGTGGTCAAAGATGGCTGCCCCCATGTGGACACAAGATGGCCACCACAAGATGGCCAGCAGGGGACGGCAGTTGTGGGCGATCAAGCCTGCAGGGGAGGGCAGTTAGGGGCAATCAAGCTGGCAGGGGAGAAGTTAGGCATCAATCAGGCTGGCAGTGGAGTGGTTAGGGGGTGATCAGGCTGGCAGGCAGAAGTGGTTAGGGGCAATCAGGAAGGCAGGCAGGCGAGCAGTTGGGAGCCAGCAGTCTTGGATTGGTACGATCGGGCCTAAATGGGCAGTCAGACAACCCTCGAGGGGGTCCCAGATTGGAGAGGGTGCAGGCTGGGCTGAGGGACACACTCCCCTGCACGAATTTCGTGCACTGGGCCTCTAGTCTAAAAATAATATGTTAAAAGATATACCAGGATGTAAGATGGGTACTAGACTTAATCAGGATGATCTCTTCTTAAGGTATATATATGACTGTCTAATAATTATGTTGTATGCCTGACATTAATATAATAATGTATGTCAACTGTAATTAAAGATAAATTTTTTAAGTTATACCAGGAAAATACATGCCAAAGAAGACTAGTGAAAAAATATGTATACAGGTTTTAGACACATAGAATTAAAATGAGAAACTTGCCCAGCTGGTGTGGCTCAGTGGTTGAGCATCGACCTATGAACCAGGAGGTCACAGTTTGATTCCTGGTCAGGGCACATGCCCTGGTTGCGGTCTCAATCCCGAGTGTTGGGCATGCAGGAAGCAGCCGATCAATGAGTCTCATCATTGATGTTTCTCTCTCTCTCTCTCTCTCTCTCTCTCTCTCTCTCTCTCTCTCTCTCTCTCCCTTCCTCTCTAAAATCAATAAAAATTTATTTTAAAAAATAAGTAAATAAAATAAAATGAGAAACTCTACCATAAAGAAACATACTGCAAATTGATAAAAGAAACAATCCCTGAGAACTAATAAGCATGTGCCCGAGTGCACCTACAGCAGTCTCTAGGTTTATGAAACAGTGTTTGTTTTTGTTCTTTTGACTTTTCAAGGAACCATAAATATCTCAGTGTTGTAGGATTTCTGGTAGGTTTAGATTCGAGTAATTTTTGTCCCATGTATCAGGATATATTTTTGCTATAACACATACAAAGACACACACACAACTACAACAAAACAAAATAGCTGAATAAAGTTACTTACAAAAGGTTATTTGAATTGACTTAATTAGAAATCTGAAGATTAAAATTTGTGGAACTGGTTAATCCAGCAGCTCAAAAAGTCAGAGTTCAGCATCAGTTTTACTCTGGATGTATTGGCTACCTCTTCATGATCACAAGATGTAAGCCTCAAGCATTATTTCCTTACATATGTCCAAAAGCAGGAGAGAAGGCAGGGAGGGCCACATCTCAGAAAGCTATTAGCAGAATTCCTGGTATGTCCACTGGCAACCATGAGTCCTGTGGCTATCCTTAACCCATTCACTGGTACAGGGCAATGGGGTTCCTATGAAATGCAAGTTATGGTTCAAAGTCTGCGGCAAGTGAGGGCCCACTTCTCTGAGAACATTCATACCTGATACACCCACAAAATCAGTTTTTTTGGCAAGGAAGACAGGGTAAAGACTGATGGGAAGTCATCTGAAAAGAATTGTATATAGATTTATCTTTTGCCCATTTCTTGCTGTTTAAGGGCAGCAGGTGGTGCGTCTCACAGCATCCTATTAATTTTCCTATTCTCCTTAACATTCTAAATCTCCTAGGCATAAACATAAATAAATATAGAACGTGAAAAACTGAGAAATCACATTAGAAATGATTCTTCAGAAGTCTACGGAAATGCATTAAGCAAGCTAATGGTGTTTGGGCTGATAGATAAGGACTACTGCCCATGTGTAAGTTTGTTTAAATTAATGGAATTATTTCTACGTAGTGCCATAAAGCAAATCTTAAACATTCAGAACCATTGAGAGATTCTGCCTCAGAAATTATGTAACTCACGCAATGACTAGTTAGAAAAAACAAAGATTGTACCTCAAGATGCCATATCAACCCAGAATGCAACTCATTTTTCAATTCACACAAATTCCTATCTTCAAAGGATCTTTGGACTAAAATTCTTAGTTGGCTCCTCATTTCAAACACTCAGTCCAAACCTCTCATCAGGTCACACATGACTAGGCACTACCCAGTTCTCTAGTCTGTGCTTTACTGAACAGTAACACCTAATAGGACTATACAAAATTCATAATTTGACATTAATATTTGCTTGTTTATGTATTTATTGTCTAACCTTCCCCACCACTATCTCACATAGCAGAATTTTCACTGATACAGTGCCTAGGGCAAAAGAAACAAAGAAAAAATAAACAAATGGAACTACATCAAAATAAAAAGCTTCTGCACAGCATCAAAATGAAAAGGGGACTCACTGTATGAGAGAACATGTTTGTCAATTATACATCTAAGAAGGGGTTAATGTCCCAAAAATGTAAAGAACTCATGCAGCTCAACTCTAGGAAGACAAACAATCCAACTAAAAAATGGGCAAAGGACCTGAATAGGCACTTCTCCAAAGAGGACATACAGGTGGCCAATAGACATATGAAAAATATGCTCCTCGTCATCAGTCAACAGAGAGATGCAAATTAAAACCACAATAAGGTTTCACTGCACACCTGTCAGAATGGCTATCATCAATAAATCAACAAACAAGTGTTGGTGAGGATGTCAAAAAAAGGGATCCCTAATGCACTGTTGGTGGAAACGCAGACTGGTGCAGCCACTGTGGAAAAGAGAATGGAATTTCCTCAAAAAATTAAAAATGGAACTTCCATTTGACTCAGAGATCCCACGTGTGGAAATATATCCTAAGAATCCCGAAACACCCATTAGTAAGAATATATGCACCCCTATCTTCATAGCAGCATTATTTACAATAGCTAAAATCTGGAAGCAGCCCAAGTGCCCATCAGTAGATGAATGGATAAAATAAGCTGTGGTACATTTACACTATGGAATACTATGTAGCTGTAAAAAAGAAGCATCTACTACCCTTTGAGACAGCATGGAGGGATCTGAAGAGTATTATGCTAACTGAAATAAGCCAGTCAGAGAAAGACAAATATCACATGATCTCACTTACTAGTATATGTGGAATCTAATGAACAAAATAAACTAACAAACAAAGTGGATCTAGAGATATGGAAGCATGCAAGAGACCAATGAATCTCAGGGGGAGTGGGGGTGGAAGGTGGGAGGCAGGAAGAGATTAAACAGAGAACATATATACTAGTACATATATGCATAACCCATGGACACAGACAATAGTGTTGGAGGAGGCCTGGGGAAGGGGCAGGAACAGGGAGGAGGGGATCAATGGGGGAAAAAGAAAAGGAGACATTTGTAAAACTTTCAACAACAAAGATACTTTTTTTAAAAAAAAGCAAAAAATAGAAATAAAGTTTGCAGAAATGTAAAAAAGTAGTAGTCTTGAATGTAGGTCCTTGCTTTTTATCACTTTAAATATTTTGTGCCAATCCCTTCTGCCCTGAAATGTTTCTGTTGAGAAATCAGCTTATGATGTTATGGGAGCTCCCTTGTAGATAATTGTCTTTCTTCTCCTGCTTTTAAAATTGTCTCTTTGTTTTTAACCTTTGCCATTTAATTTATGATATGTCTTGGTGTGGGTATGTATGATTCATATTTGAAGGGCACTCTGCACTTCCTGGACTTATGTGCCTTTTTTTAAATTATTATTCACCAGGTTATGGAAGTTTTAAGTCATTATTTCTTTAAATAGGCTCTCAATCCCTGCTCTTTTTGTTTTCTGGTATTTTTATGATGAGGATATTGTTGCATTTCATGCTGTCTCATAGGTCCCTTTAATTGTTTTTTTTTTTTTAATTTGTTTTTATTTTTGTTGCTCTTTTTGGGTATTTTCTTTTACCTTACCTCCCAAATCAGTGACTTAATCCTCTGCTTTATGTAACCTACTATTGATTTCAAGTGTATTCTTCATTTCTGACTGGTTCTTTTTTTATGGTTTCTACGTCCTTTTTCATACTATTGAAGTTCTCACAAAGTTCTTTGACCATCCTTAAACCACTTTTTAAAACTCTGTATCAGATAGATTGCTTTCATATATTTCATTTAACTCTTTTCCTGCAAATTTCTCCTGTTCTTTCATTTGGGAGATGTTTCTTTGACCCCATTTTGATTTATTTATTTTTTTTTTTTTTTTATTTTTTAAATATATTTTATTGATTTTTTACAGAGAGGAAGGAAGAGTGATAGGTAGTCAGAAACATCGATGAGAGAGAAACATCGATCAGCTGCCTCTTGCACACCTCCTACTGGGGATGTGCCCGCAACCAAGGTACATGCCCTTGAGCGGAATCGAACCTGGGACCTTTCAGTCCACAGGCTGACGCTCTTCCACTGAGCCAAACCGGTTTTGGCCCCATTTTGATTTATATGTATGTGTTTCTTTCTGTGTATGAGGTGGATCCAATATGTCGCCAAGTCTTGGAGGAGTGACCTTACATAGTAAGTGTTCTATGGGACAGCGGGGCAGTCTCCTTCATCACCTGAGCTAGGTGCTTCAGTAATGTCCCTTGTGTGGGTTATAAGAGTCCTGCTGTTGTAATTGAGTCTTGATTGCTTGTAACTTATTTGTCATTGGGTTAACCCTCAGGCTGGCTGACTGTGAGGATTGAGCCCTACCACAGTGTATGAGCTGCTGTGCATGTACTAACCACACAAGTGGTAGTCATATCAGCAGGGTCCAGTGTCCACCCAGATCCCGCTTTGGTTGTACTGCTTATGGAGCTAAATGGATCCTGCTCTGATGTTGTTTGAAGCTCACCACTGGGTGTGTTAATTTCAGAGCCACTTGGGAGAAACTGTGGTGTAGGTCAATGTCAGACACTTCCTGTGTTTGGCCCTGCTCAACCTATTTGGAGCAACAAAACAATCAATAGTTTGTGCTTGCCTCTCCTTGGCCTAGGTGTGCTTGGAAAAGACCAAGCTGTGCACCAAGCATGGATTCCACCAGCACTGGGATTGGAGGCTGTCCAGCAAAAGGACAAAGGTACCCGGAGACCCGCTTCCACCTGCCTTTGTTTGCTGCCGCCTGCCAGATGCCTGTTAGGCTCAGTCACTGCGAGAGCCTCTGGCAGCACTTGAATTGAACATTGTAGGTTCTAAGAGAGTCACCAGGTAGGGGAGAGTGGTGTTCACCAGATTTATACAAGTTTAAACTCAGTGCCAGTGCTGGGTTTGAGGCCACTCAGGATAAGTCCCAGGGCATACCAAGGCTAGGTGCCATTTGCCAGGTGTCTACAGACATTTGTGATGGGACGGGGTCTCAGGGAGTTGTCAGAGTGCGGCCAGCAGAGTCACACAGACCTAACAGACCAAAATTTGGCAATGTGAGGAAAGGGCTCTACACCAGTCAGGTGTGAGAGGAAAAAATATCCCCCATCCTAGCTTCTACAAGTCATTCTTTTTATTTATTTATTTTTTTAAAATATATTTTATTGATTTTTTACAGAGAGGAAGGAAGAGGGATAGATAGTCAGAAATATCGATGAGAGAGAAACATCGATCAGCTGCCTCCTGCACACCCCCTACTGGGGATGTGCCAGCAACCAAGTTACATGCCCTTGACCGGAATCGAACCTGGGACCCCTCAGTCCGCAGGCCGACGCTCTATCCACTGAGCCAAACCGGTTTTGGCTCTACAAGTCATTCTGTTCTGGATTCTGCCCAATCCTCCTGGAAAGATGGGGATCAACAGGAGAAGCCACTGGGAGTAGGAAGGTTGGGTTTCTGGGAGTTTGGAGTTTGAGACTGCTGGGAATCCAGAGGGTGGGGCTAGTAGATCTCTGTGAGGGGAAGGCACTAGTCAGGCTCGGGGAAAGGAGGGGGAAATCAATCACTGACACTCTGAGTCTGCCCAAATCTCTACACCTCATGCTCAGGCAGCGGACCCCTTCACAGGGCATGAGCATCACAGGATGGGCAACAAGAAATCTGGAGGGGTCATTTATTGCATTCCTCTAGGCTTATGTCATATGAGGAGAGTGCTCCACCCAAGAAAGGTGGCATTGGCAGTGTGGGAGAGGGACTCAGCACAGGGTCCCTGGCAGAGGTGGTGGTTTCCTAGCATTGAGTGCAATGTGCTTACTATGTGTTGCTAGAAAACAGATGCTATTGGACAAGGATATATATATATTTTTATATATTTTATTGATATTTTACAGAGAGGAAGGGAGAGGGATAGAGAGTTAGAAACATCGATGGGAGAGAAACATCCATCAGCTGCCTCCTGCACACTCCCCACTGGGGATGTGCCCGCAACCAAGGTACATGCCCTTGACCGGAATCGAACCTGGGACCCTTCAGTCCGCAGGCTGATGCTCTAACACTGAGCCAAACCGGTTTTGGCAAGACAAGGATATTTCTGGGAGTAGAGCAAAGAAGATCAGCAACTAACTTTGTATTTAGAAAAAAGAAGTCAGATGCCCTGAGTTGCTACCCTCTTCTTTCTTGTACTGAACACTGTCAGTAAAAGAAATCAGAAAAAAAACCATGGGGTCTGAATTGACAGAAAATATGGGACTGGAATAATAATTTGTCTCATGATTTGATTGAAAATGTATGCCTAGATTTAACAATAACAGTGAAACCTCGGTTCTAGAACTTAATTCATTCCAAAGGCTGTTGGAGAAATGATGTGTTCGAAAACCGAAACATTTTTTTCCCATTAGAAATAAGGTAAATGGAATTAATTCGTTCCAGACCCCGAAATGATTCCCTGTTTTAATCTTTCTTATATACAGTGCATGTCTAATGTACTGTTGAATTTATAAACAAACATTTTTTCTTTTTTTTAAAAAAAAATATTTTATTGATTTTTTACAGAGAGGAAGAGAGAGGGATAGAGAGTCAGAAACATCAATGAGAGAGAAACATCGATCAGCTGCCTCCTGCACACTTCCCACTGGGTATGTGCCCACAACCAAGGTACATGCCCTTGATGGGAATTGAACCTGAGACCCTTGAGTTCGCAGGCCAATGCTCTCCACTGGGCCAAACCTGCTAGGGCAATAAACAAACATTTCTTTTCTTAAATTTACGGAATCAACCCCTAGTCACTCCCAGCACTTGTTCAAGGGGTGTCTTTTAGGAAGTCAGTATGTGGCCTCTGATTTTTCACAAATAGTGGCCTCTGAAATGCTGTCACCTGCTAACTGCTTTTCATTTATTCATTTCAACATTTTTTTCTACCTCTTCAGTTGCCTGTGATCATTGTTTCTTTCACACCCTTAGCAACATTAGCACTCTTGATGGCTTCTTTAAGTTATGAAATGGTGCTAATTGTCCATTTCACCAGCCACAAAAGCAAAAAACAAAAAACAAAAACAAAAAAATTTTCACAGCACAATTTCCTGAGATATTAGCAAGGCAAGGTTTAGCTGTAAATTGACTTGACTGGCTCAGGCTCTCCCTTGTTTGTGACCTGATAGATGCTTTTTGTCATGCTGATGATTCAGCAACAAGGGATTGTCAGGTGGAGAATGGAAGTTAAAATGGAAACATTGTTTCTGTGAATAACTTGGTGGAGAACCAAATTGTACAGAAGGGAGGAGAAGGGAGCTTTCAGAAACCCAGGTAGGTTTGACTATTTTTTCTAATTTAACAGTTATCAGCCTATTTTCCCCCTAAGTCAAATGATGCAGTGAGATTAAGTATTATTTTCTGAGGAAACTCCATACTGTTCTCCACAGTGGCTGCACCAGTCTGCATTCCCACCAGCAGTGCACGAGGGTTCCTTATTCTCCGAATCCTCTCCAGCACTTGTCATTTGTAGATTTGTTGATGATTGCCATTCTGACAGGTGTGAGATGGGACCTTATTGTCGTTTTGTTTCATATGTCTCTCGGCCTTCTGTATGTCCTCTTTCGAAAAGTGTCTATTTAGGTCCTTTACCCCTTTTTTGATTGGATCATCTTCCTTTTGTTAAATTGTGTTAGTTCTCCATAAATTTTGGAGATTAAACCCTTATCGGTTATAACATTGGCAAATATGTTCTCCCATACAGTGGGCTCTCTTGTTGTTTTGTTGATGGTTTCTTTTCCTGTGCAGAAGCTTTTTATTTTGATGTAGTCCCATCTGTTTATTTTCTCCTTAGTTTCCATTGTCCTAGGAGCTGTATCGGTAAAGATATTGCTACAACATATACCTGATATTTTGCTGCGGATGAAACTCCCATTTGACTCAGTAATCCCACTCCTAAGACTATATCCCAGAAATCAGAAACACCAATCAGAAAGGACATATGTACCCCTATGTTCATAGCAGCATAATTTACAATAGCTAAGATTTGGAAACAGCCTAAGTGCCCATCAGCAGATGAGTGGATTAGAAAACTGTGGTACATCTACACAATGGAATACTATGCTGCTGTAAAAAAGAAGGAACTTTTACCATTTGCAACAGCATGGATGGACCTGGAGATGGACCTAAGCGAAAGAATCCAGTCGGAGAAAGATAAATATCATGTGATCTCACTCATTTGTGGAATATAATGAACAACATGAACTGATGAACAAAAATAGATTCAGAGACATAGAAGCATCGAATAGACTGTCCAACCTCAGAGGGAAGGTGGGGGTGGAGCTGGAGGTGGGGGTAAGCAATCAACCAAAAGACTTGTATGCATGCATATGAGCATAACCCATGGACACAGTAGGAGGGGAGGGCATGTGCTGGGTGTTGGGAATAGCTGCGGAGAGGTCAATGGGGGAAAAAGGAGACATATGTAATACTTTAAACAATAAAGAATTTTTTAAAAAGGTATTATTATTTTCCTCCACTAAGGCACAGAGCAGTTAAGCAACTGGTCTGTGGTCTTCCTATGAGACAGAAAAACATTCAACCCTGACTGCCAGATTGCAGAACTTCAATCTTAAGCACTGGGCTATTCTGCCTTCCAACTATCTCCAACACAGAATTCATATTTCCAAAACATCTCTTTTGCTCCCTAGCATTCCAGAAGGAGGCAATTTTCAAAGCTCTTATTGCAAAAACAATTATTTAAACTGGTCAAAGAAACTACTTTTTCTGAAAATAATTTCGGTTTTTCAATTAGCCAGTGAAGGTGAGAACTGATTACGTCTGATTCCAGCAGAATTACACTCCTTGAAAGCCAGCAGGGCCCAGGGACTGGGATAAGGTCTTGACACATCTATGTGCTCTCCTGATAGAGGGCCTGAAAGAAGCTTATTTCAACCACCAAGTAAATATAGTTGATTCTTGAACGATATGGGTGTGAACTGTGTGGGTCCACTTACATTCGTATTTTTTTCAATAAAGTCTATAAATATATTTTCTCTTCCTTATGATTTTCTTAAAGACATTTTTTCCTCTAGGTTAATTTATTGTAAGAATTCAGTACGTGATACATATTACATACAAATGATAATAGACTTTGTTACCAGTAAGGTTTCTGATCAACAGTAGGCTTACAGCAGTTAATTTTGGGGGGAGTCAAAAGTTATACATGGATTTTCACCTACTCCGAGGGTTGGTCCCTCCAACCCTGCATTGTTCAAGGGTCAACTGTACCTGGGCAACAACTCAGCTACACTATCTATTGACAAATCAGATTAATCGATATGGGGAAGGATAATGATTAAACCCCAAAATTTAACATTAAAAATGAAATGAAATTTTTGTACTAGAACCCAGATTCTTTGTCCACCAGAGTTGAAGAATGAATCCACGGACAGAAAGTGGTATAGCAAAGGTGGAGATTTATTGAAGAACAAGTACAGACTCCCACGTGGGGAGAGGGAAAGTGTCTCACAGAATGGACTCCCACGTGGGGAGGGGGAAAGGGTCCCACTGAGTTCTTTTTCCCTATGGCTTATAAAGGCTGCAGATCTGCCGAAACCGGTTTGGCTCAGTGGATAGAGCGTCAGCCTGTGGACTGAAGGGTCCCAGGTTCGATTCCGGTCAAGGGCATGTACCTTGGTTGCGGGCACATCCCCAGTGGGAGGTGTGCAGGAGGCAGCTGATCGATGTTTCTCTCTCATCGATGTTTCTAGCTCTCTATCCCTCTCCCTTCCTCTCTCTGTAAAATATCAATAAAATATATTTTAAAAAAATAAATAAATAAAAAAAATAAAGGCTGCAGATCCCAGTGCCCTGACATCCCCTCTGACTGGCCACTACTCCCTTGGACTGGTTACTATAGTAACTCCTGGGCTCAAAGGCCTCCTTCCTTATTGTTTTCCTGTTCCCTTAGGGCTTTCTTCTTCTCCTTCTGGATGAAGTGTTTCCTTCCCTTTATTTTGTAAATACAGACCTTTTGCTGTTCCCAGCTCCCTCATTCTATGGAAATGTACCTGTTGCAGCTTTTCAGCTTCCCTATTCCAGTGGTCAGCAAACTCATTAGTCAACAGAGCCAAATATCAACAGTACAACGATTGAAATTTCTTTTGAGAGCCAAATTTTTTAAACTTAAACTTCTTCTAAGGCCACTTCTTCAAAATAGACTCGCCCAGGCTGTGGTATTTTGTGGAAGAGCCACACTCAAGGGGCCAAAGAGCCGCATGTGGCTCATGAGCCGCAGTTTGCCGACCACAGCCCTATTCTATGGAAATATACCTTCTTTATTAAAAATTTTTTATTTTATTTTATTGTTTAAGGTATTACAAATAGTAGTACATATGTTTCCTTTTTTCTCCCCACTGACCTCTCCCCCTCTTTCCTCCCCCCCACCCCCTGGCACACTTGCCCTCCCTGGTCCCCTGTGTCTTGCGTCTATTGGTTGTGTTTATATGCATGCATACAAGTCCTTTGGTTGATTTCTTTTTTTAAAAAAAACACACACATTTCATTGATTTTTTGAGGGGGAGAGAGTTAGAAACATTGATGAGAGAGAAACATCGATCAGCTGCCTCCTGCACGCCCCCTACTGGAGATGTGCCCGCAACCAAGGTACATGCCCTTGACCAGAATCGAACCTGGGACCCTTCAGTCCGCAGGCCGATGCTCTATCCACTGAGCCAAACCGGTTAGGGCCTTTTGTTGATTTCTTACTCCCCTAGCTTCCCGCTGTAATTTGACAGTGTGTTCGATGCTTCTTTGCCTCTGTCTACTTTTGTTCAACAGTTTGTAATGTTCTTTATATTCCATAAATGAGTGAGATCATGTGTGGTATTTATCTTTCATTGACTGGCTTATTTCACTTAGCATAATGCTCTCCAGATCCATCCATGCTGTTGTAAATGATAAGAATTCCTTCTTTTTTACAGCAGCGTAGTATTGCACTGTGTAGATGTACCACAGTTTTCTACTCCATTCATCTGCTGATGGGCATTTAGGCTGTTTCCAAATCTTAGATACTGTAAATTGCGCGGCTATGAACATAAGGGTGCATATATCCTTTCTTTTTTTTTTAAATTTAATAAATCTTTATTGTTCAGATTATTACAATTGTTCCTCTTTTTCCCCCCATAGCTCCCCTCCACCCGGTTCCCACCCCACCCTCTGCCCTTACCCCCCACTGTCCTCATCCATAGGTGTACGATTTTTGTCCAGTCTCTTCCCGCACACCCCACATCCCTTTCCCCCCAAGAATTGTCAGTCCACTCCCTTTCTATGCTGTTGATTCTATTATATTCACCAGTTTATTCTGTTCATCAGATTTTTGTATTCACTTGATTTTTAGATTCACTTGTTGATAGATATGTATTTGTTGTTCATAATTTTTATCTTTACCTTTTTCTTCTTCTTCCTCTTCTTAAAGAATACCTTTCAGCATTTCATATAATACTGGTTTGGTGGTGATGAACTCCTTTAGCTTTTTCTTATCTGTGAAGCTCTTTATCTGACCTTCAATTCTGAATGATAGCTTTGTTGGGTAGAGTAATCTTGGTTGTAGGTTCTTGCTATTCATCACTTTGAATATTTCTTGCCACTCCTGTCTGGCCTGCATAGTTTCTGTTGAGAAATCAGCTGACAGTCGTATGGGTGCTCCCTTGTAGGTAATTAACTGTTTTTCTCTTGCTGCTTTTAATATTCTCTCTTTGTCTTTTGCTCTTGGCATTTTAATTATGATGTGTCCTGCTGTGTTCCTCTTTGGATTCTTCTTGTTTGGGGTTCTGTGCGCTTCCTGGAGTTGTAAGTCTATTTCTTTCACCAGGTGGAGGAAGTTTTCAATCATTATTTCTTCAAATAAGTTTTCAGTATTTTGCTCTCTCTCTTCTTCTGGCACCCCCATAATTCTGATGTTGGTACACTTGAAGTTGTCCCAGAGGCTCCTTACACTATCTTCATATTTTTGGATTCTTTTCTCTTTTTTCTTTTCCAGTTGAGTGTTTTTTGCTTCTTTGTATTTCAAATCTTTGACTTGATTCTTGTGATCCTCTAGTCTGCTGTTAGATATCTATATAATATTTTTTATTTCAGTCAGTGTATGCTTAATTTCTAGCTGGTCCTTTTTCATATCCTCGAGGGTCTCACTAAATTTATCGGCTTTTCCTAGAAAATTCTTGAAAAACCTTATAACCGTGGTTTTGAACTCTATATCCAGTTGTTTGCTTTCCTCCATTTCTTTCATTCGTGATCTGTTTCTTTGTCTCTGCATTTTGGTTGCTTCCCTGAGTTGATAGAGTGGCTTTGTGTGCTAGGTGTCCTATAGGGCCCAGTGGCTCAGCCTCCCCAGTTACCTGAGATGGACACTCTTGGTGCACCCATTTGTGGGCTGTGTGCACAGTCTTGTTGTAGTTAAGCCTTGATTGTTGTTGGTATCACTGGGAGGAATTGACCTACAGGCCAATTGGCTGTGAGGATCAGCTGTGTCTATGCTGGGAGAACTTCTGTGCTGGAGACACCCTTATGAGACAAGACTTGCAAAAGCCTCTGTGCTCAGCTTGGATGGGGCGGAGTCTCAGGGCAGAGCAGACAGCATTGGTTTCCCGTCAGCCCTGCCCTAAGAGGCCCCTGTGTCTCAGGGTCCCATGGTAATCACTGCAAGCACCGCTGAGAGAAAGCCGCCCTTGAGTTCCGCCTGCTGCCAGACAGTCCAGTTTCTCCCCAAATGAGTCTGGGTCCCCAGAGTCTCGCCCGGAACTGGAGTTCGGTGCAGTTGGGAGCTTTTGTCTCCCTCCTGCTTGAGAAAGCCAGCCGCATACTCAGTTGCCGGTCCTCTCAGCGCATGCATCTCAGTACCTCTGCCTCCTATAGCTCCTCTGAGTCTCAGTGTGCTTTTCTCTTTCCTTCTAGTTGTAGAATTTCCACTCAGCCAGCCTTCCTGTGGTTCTGGATGATGTCCATTTTGTCTTTTAGTTGTAATTTTGAAATTGTTGTGCGAGGCAGCAGTTTAGGTGTTTACCTATGCCACCATCTTGGTTTCTCTGCATATATCCTTTCTGATTGGTGTTTCTGTTTTCTTGGGATATATTCCTAGAAGTAGTATTACTGGCTCAAATGGTAGTTCCATTTTTAAATTTTTGAGGAAAAGCCATACTGTTTTCCATAGTGGCTGCACCAGTCTGCATTCCCACCAGCAGTGCATGAGGGTTCCTTTTTCTTCGCATCCTCACCAGCACCTGTCATTTGTTGATTTGTTGATGACAGCCATTCTGACAGGTGTAAGATGGTACCGCATTGTCGTTTTGATTTGCATCTCTCAGATGATTAGTGACTTTGAGCATGTTTTCATATGTCTCTTGGCTTTTTGAATGTCCTCTTTAAAAAGTGTCTATTTAGGTCCTTTGCCCATTTTTTGATTGGATTGTTTATCTTCCTTTTTTTAAGTTGTATGAGTTCCTTGTAAATGTTGGAGATTAAACCCTTATCGAAGATAACATTGGCAAATATGTTCTCCCGTGCAGTGTGCTTTCTTGTTGTTTTGTTGATGGTTTTTTTTGCTGTGCAGAAGCTTTTTATTTTGATGTAGTTCCATTTGTTTACTTTCTCATTAGTTTCCAGTGCCCTAGGAGCTGTATCGGTAAAGGTATTGCTATGACAAATGTCTGCTATTTTGTTGCCTATGGCTTCCTCTAAGATTTTTATAGTTTCCCATCTTATGTTTAAGTCCTTTATTCATTTTGAGTTTATTTTTGTGTATGGTGTAAGTTGGTGGTCTAGTTTCATTTTTTTGTAAGTATCTGTCCAGTTTTCCCAATACTGTTTATTGAAGAGACTGTGTTGTCTCCATTGTATGCTCTTGCCTCCTTTGTCAAATATTAATTGAGCATACTGGCTTCTGTCGATTTCTGGGTTCTCTGTTCTGTTCCACTGGTCTATATGTCTGTTCTTGAGCCAGTACCAGGCAGTTTTGAGAACAGTGGCTTTGTAGTATAGCTTGATATCTGGTATTGTGATCCCTTCAACATTGTTCTTTCTCAAGATTGCTGCAGCTATTCGGGGTCTTTTTTTTTTTTTTTTTTTTTTTTATTCCAGATGAATTTTTGGAGAATTTGTTCTAGGTCTTTGAAGTATGCCATTGGTATTTTAATGGGGATTGCATTGAATCTATAGATTGCTTTGGGTAGTGTGAACATTTTAATGATGTTGATTCTACCAATCCATGAACATGGTATATTCTTCCATTTCTTCATGTCTTCCTCTATTTCTTTTATTTTTAGCGTCCTAAAATTTTCTGAGTACAGGTCCTTTGTATCCTTGGTTAAGTTTATTCTTAGGTACCTTAATTTTTTTGTTGCCATGGCAAATGGGATTGCTTTTTTAATTTCTCTTTCTGTGAGTTCATTATTGGTGTATAGAAAAGCCATAGACTTCTGAGTGTTAATTTTGTATCCTGCTACATTGCCAAATTCATTTATTAAATCTAGTAGTTTTTTGATGGAGTCTTTGGGGTTTTCTGTGTACAGTATCATGTCATCTGAGAATAAGGACAGTTTTGCTTCTTCTTTTCCAATTTGGATGCCTTTTATTTCTTCTTCTTGTCTGATCGCAATGGCTAGTACTTCCAGTACTATGTTGAACAGGAGTGGTGAGAATGGGCATCCTTCTCTTGTTCCTGTTCTTAGAGGAAATGGTTTTAGTTTTTGTCCACTGAGTATGAAGTTGGCTGGGGTTTGCCATATATGGCTTTTATTATGTTGAGGTATGATCCTTCTATTCCCACCTTACTGAGAGTTTTTATCAAGAAAGGGTGTTGGATTTTGTCAAATGCTTTTTCTGCATCACTGGTTATGATTATATGGTTTTTATCTCTCAGTTTGTTTATGTGGTGCATCACATTTATTGATTTGTGGATGTTGTACCATCCTTGCATCCCTGGAAAAAAATCTCAGTTGGTCATGGTGTATGAGCTTTATAATGTAAGGCTGGATTCGATTTGCTAGAATTTTGTTGAGGATTTTGGCGTCTATGTTCATGAGGGATATTGGCCTGTAATTCTCTTTCTTTGTATTGTCTGTATCTGGTTTTGGGATTAGGGTAATGCTGGCTTCTTAAAAAGTGCTTGGAAGTGCTCCTTCCTCTTGAATTTTTTTGAATAGTCTGAGGAAGATAGGTTTTATTTCTTCTTTGAATGTTTGGTAAAACTCCCCCGTGAAACCGTCTGGTCCAGGGCTTTTGTTTGTTGGAAGTTTTTGATTACTGCTTCAATTTCCTCCATAATTATTGGCCTATTCAGATTTTTTGATTCCTCCTGGTTGAGTTTTGGAAGGTTGTATTTTTTAGGAATATGTCAATTTCTTTAGGTTGACCAGTTTGTTAGAGTAGAGTTGCTCATAGTATTTTTTTATGATTCTTTGTATTTCTGTGGTGTCTGTTGTTATTTCACCTCTTTCATTTCTGATTTTGTTTATTCGGGTCCTCTCTCTTTGCTTTTTGGTGAGCCTTGCTAGAGGTTCATCAATCTTGTTTATCCTTTCAAAGAACCAGCTCTTGGTTTCATTGATATATATATATATATATATATATATATATATATATATATATATATATATATATATATATATTTGTGTCTATGTCATTTATTTCCACTCTGATCTTTATTATTTCCTTATTATTTCCTTCCTTCTGCTCACACTGGGCTTTTCTTGTTGCTCTTGTTCTAATTCTTCAAGTTGCAGAGTTAGATGGTTTATTACCAGTTTTTCTTGTTCTTTGATGTAGGCCTGTAATGCTATGAACTTCCCTCTCTGGACTGCTGTCACTGTGTCCCAAAGATTTTGGATTGTTGTGTTTTCATTGTGTTTGTTTCCAGGATGTGTTTTATTTCTTCTTTGATCTCTTTAGTAACCTACTCATTGTTTAATAACATGCTATTCAGCTCCAAGTGTTTGATTTTTTGTGATTGTTTTTACTGTAGTTGATTTCTAATTTTATGCCATTGTGATCTGAGAAGATGCTTGATATGATTTCAATTTTCTTGAATTTGGAGAGACTTTGCCTGTGTCCCAATATGTGCTCTATCTTTGAAAATGTCCCATGTGTGCTTGAGAAGAATGTATATTCTGTAGTTTTGGGGTGGAATGTTCTAAAGATGTTGATTAAGTCCATCTGATCTAGTGAGTCCTTTAGGATTGATGTTTCTTTGCTAATTTTTTGTCTAGAGGATTTTCCAGTGATGTTAATGGGGTATTAAAGTCTCCTACTATGATTGTGTTGCTGTCAATCTCTTCCCTGATATCTTCCAGAAGTTTTTTTTTTTAATGTATTTGGGTGCTCCTGCATTGGGTGCATAGATGTTTACCAGAGTTATATCCTCTTGTTGTATCGATCCCTTTAGAATTATGAAGTGGCCTTTCTTGTCTCTTATTATGGTCTTCACTTTGAGGTCTATTTTTTCAGATATAAGTATTGCTATGGAAATATACCTTCTGCTGCTCTGCTGCCGTGTGCTTCCTCCATAGTCCCCTTAATTTCCAAAATTTCTAAAATTTCCTAAACATGTCCTATTTTACCCCTAAAATTCCTGTTTCAAAAATACTGAAAAACATTATGCTAACTGAAAGAAGTCAGACACAAAAGCCACATGTGACATGGAGCCATTTATATAAAACATCCAGAATAGGTAATCCAGAGAGTTAGGAGACAGATTAGTGGTTGTCAGGGATGAGGGAGGAAATGGGAAGTGATTACTTCATAAGTGCAGGGATTCTTTTTGAGGTGATGAAAATGTTTTGGAAGCAGACAGTAGTGCTGGTTGTACAACATTATGATTATACTAAATGGCATTGAATTGTACTAAAAAATAAAATGGTAAATTTTATGTCATGTGAAGTTTACTTCAATTAGAAAAAAATTTAAAAATATTGCAACACGAAGGAAGGCAACATTACTCTGAAAATTCAGGGGAAAAACATGCCTTTGAAATTGATTTATTTTAAAAAGCAGAAAAAAAGCATCATTCTCAATAACTTCAATGGAATGTGTGAAGTTATGAGTGCTTGAAGCAGGTGCAGAAATAGCTAATAAGAGGATTTGTTGATGTTAAGTTAACAGAATAATGTGAAAGGATGTTACAGGTAATATGGAAAGTTTGAAACAGAATTAAAATTACATGGTAGAATTTAAATCCAGTTGAAGGTGCTCAAAAGCTTAATTGACACTGGAAAAGTAAATAATTGGTGCAAAAGAAAAACCTGAGATTCTCTCTTAGAATGCTGAAAGAAAGAACAAATATAAAGAAAAAGCCCCGCCAAAACCGGTTTGGCTCAGTGGATAGAGTGTCGGCCTGCGGACTGAAGGGTCCCAGGTTCGATTCCGGTCAAGGGCACGTAACTTGGTTGCGGGCACATCCCCGGTGGGAGGTGTGCAGGAGGCAGCTGATCGATGTTTCTCTCTCATCGATGTTTCCAGCTCTCTATCCCTCTTCCTTCCTCTCTGTAAAAAATCAATAAAATATTTTTTAAAAAAAAATAAAAAAATAAAAATAAAGAAAAAGCCCCAGCCAGCGTGGCCCAGTGGTTGAGCATCGACCAATGAACCAGAAAGTCACAGTTCGATTCCCAGTCAGAGCACATGTCTAGGTTGTGGGCTTGATCCCCAGTGTGGAAAGTGCAGGAGGCAGCCAATCAATGATTCTCTCTCATCATTGATGTTTCTATCTCTCTCTCTCCCTCTCCCTTCCTCTCTGAAATCAATAAAAATATATTTTTTTTAAAAAAGGAAAGATGAGAGGGTATGTAATAAATATGGCAGACAAAGAATAGTAGAGCTTAGAACAATACACTCACTGATTAAAAACATAATTGAGAGGAACCAAGATGGCGGAATAGGCAAACACCTGAACTTGCTGCCTTGCACAATCACATCAAAACTACAACTAAAAGACAAAACAGATATCACCTAGAACCACGGAAAGGCTGGCTGAGTGGAATTTATACTACTAAACAGAAAGAGAAAAGCCCACTAAGACTGGGAGGAGGTGCGGAGGTGCAGAGGTGCACGCAGAAAACGGCTGGAAACTGGGTACGCTGTTGTCTTTTTCAATCGGGAGGGAGATACAAGCTCCCAACTGCTCTGAACTCCAGTTCCAGGCAAGACTATGGGGACCCAGACTCAAACAGGGAGAAACTGGACTGTCTGGCATCAGGACGGAATATGAGGGCGGCTTTCTCTCAGAGGTGCTTGCAGCGATAATTGTTCCTGCACAATGCCACAGGATACAGAGACCCAGGGACCTCTTCAGGGCAGGGCTGACGGTCAGCCATTGCTGTTTGCTCTGCCCTGGTAATTCCCTGAGGCCCCACCCCACCCAATTTACAAACACACCCAAGCTGTGCGCAGAGGCTTTTGCATATGAATAGCCTGGCCTTTTGCAATCTAAAACATAACAAACTGCAGCTGGGTCAGAGAGCACCAGAGCCTCCAAAAGAAGGCCCAAGGCTGGACAGCAGCTTGCAGTGCTTCACAGCTGGGCCTCATCTGGGCACCTCCAAACCCCAAACAAAGAGGAGGAATCTGCAGATCTCTCTGTAGCACCTGCTGGGTGGCCTCAGGCAGTGGTTGACTTTGCACCTCCTTGGAGATCCAAGAGCCAGTGTACCCAGTGGTCAGAGTGAGACTATCCAGATTACAACTCTTCACATCCATAAGAGACACACTCAGGGAGCAGACTCAGTGAGCGCCAAAGTCCCACTGAAGCAAATCTTGCCCCATAAGGATGTCTCCAGCACAGAAGTTCTCCCATTGTAGACACAGCCACTGATCCTCACAGTCAATTGGCCTGTAGGTCAATTCCTCCCAGTGATACCAACAGCAATCAAGGCTCAACTACAACAAGACTGTGCACACAGCCCACAAAGGGGTACACCAAGAGTGTCTACCTCAGGTAACTGGAGAGGCTGAGCCACTGGGCCCTATAGGACACCTAGCACACAAAGCCACTCTATCAACTCAGGGAAGCAGCCAAAATGCGGAGACAAAGAAACAGGTCACAAATGAAAGAAATGGAGGAAAGCAAATGACTGGATATAGAGTTCAAAACCACGGTTATAAGGTTACTCAAGAGTCTTCTAGAAACCTCTGAGGAACTTAGTGAGACCTTCAAGGATCTTAATGAGAATGCCAAAAGAATGGAAAAGGACCAGTCAGAAATTAAGCATACACTGTCTAAAATAAAGAACAATATACAGAAATTCAACAGTAGACCAGAGGATCCCAAGAATCAAGTCAAAGATTTGAAATACAAGGAAGCAAAAAACACCCAACCGGAAAAGCAAAAAGAAAAAAGAATCCAAAAATATGAAGATAGTGTAAGGAGCCTCTGGGACAACTTCAAGTGTACCAACATCAGAATTATGGGGGTGCCAGAAGAAGAGAGAGAGCAAGATATTGAAAACCTATTAGAAGAAATAATGACAGAAAACTTCCCCTACCTGGTGAAAGAAATAGACTTACAACTCCAGGAAGCGCACAGAACCCCAAACAAGAAGAATCCAAAGAGGAACACACCAGGACACATCATAATTGAAATGCCAAGAGCAAAATACGAAGAGAGAATATTAAAAGCAGCAAAAGAAAAACAGTTAGTTACATATAAGGGAGTACCCATATGACTGTCAGCTGATTTCTCAACAGAAACTATGCAGGCTAGAAGGAAGTGGCAAGAAATATTCAAAGTGATGAAGAGCTAGAACCTACAACCAAGATTACTCTACCCAGCAAAGCTATCATTTAGAATTGAAGGTCAGATGAAGAGCTTCACGGACAAGAAAAAGCTAAAGGAGTTCAGCACCACCAAACCTGGATTATATGAAATGCTGAAGGGTATTCTTTAAGAAGAGGAAGAAGAAAAAGGTAAAAATAAAAATTATGAACAACAAAGTGACAACAAATACATATCTATCAACAAGTGAATCTAAAAATCAAGTGAATAAAAAAATCTGATGAACAGAATAAACTGGTGAATATAATAGAATTAGAGGCATAGAAAGGGAGTGGACTGACAATTCTCAGGGGGAAGGGAACATGAGGGGTGCGGGAAGAAATTGGACAAAAATCTTACACCTATGAATGAGGACAGTGGAGGGGGGTAAGGGCATGGGGTGGGGGTAGGGAGAACCAGGTGGAGGGGAGTTATGGGGGAAAAAAGAGGAACATCTGTAATAATCTGAACAATAAAGATTTATTTTTTTTAAAAGTATAGAAGAAGATAACAAGTAAAGACAATCATTGGCTATAACAATAAAACGAAACACATAAATTGCCCAAGTAAGATAAAAAAATTTGTAAGATTAGGTTAAAGACAAAATTGAACTATATGCTGCTTCTAAAAAACATACTTAAAGTATAATAACACAGAAAGTTTAAAATAAAGGCTAAATAAATATTTAGTCAACAAATATAACCCAAAAGAAAACATAAGGTGGCATCACCAATTTAAGAAAAACAAGTCACTTCTAATATTTGCAGGACTGGCAACAAGACTACAAATAGAAGCCGGCACACCATATGTCTCAATATTCAAAAGTTAAAAGCCAAACCAAGAAACTGTTAAATAAAACACCCTCTTTTCCTACCTTGACACACAAACCTTGAAAACAATCTGGAAGTCCAGGACCAAAAACGGAATTCTCAGACTCCTCCACGTTCCATGATGAAAAGTAGCAGCAAAGCTGTGGCATAGGCCCAGGGCCTGGCCTGCCCCCTGGGCTTCCCATCAGGGTCGGGCACTGTGGGACCACCAGATTGCTTGTCTCCCTACCAAATCAACACCCACCCCTTGCCTCAGGGATGTGCGCCTCCCAGGGAAGATAGCCTCAGAAAGAGGCTGCCCAGGTTTAATCTGCGTCTTTCACTTAACCGTATGCTAGGCAGAGTTTTCTGTAGCTCCATGTTCTTTGACAAGTATTTTCCCATGGCCACCTAACCTCAGGTTGTCCCGCAAAGCGGACAGTGAGAAATGGGCTTAGGATCCCTCCTTGTAGTGCAGACAGTGCAACTTCGTTTTCAGCTGCTTTATATGTTGAGCTTATACTTCAGATTTTGTTTAAAGTCAGGAAGAGTTCATCGCTTTTTTTTTTTATTTTTTTTTTTTTAAAGAAGCTTCCAAATTTCAATTCTAAAGACTTAACCAGTTTTCTGCTGTTAGGTATTTAAGTTGCTCCCAATGTTTCTTTATGATAAACACCTTCCTCCTCTTATCTATCTGGCTAATTCCTATTCTTTCCATTAAAAGTCTTTCAGATGTTGTCTCCCACTTTCCATGGGAAATTTGTTTTTAACTTTCTCTCAGCCCAGCCTGCATTTTCTTCCCAGGTGTTCTAACAGAAGCATGTACAGAGCCCTAGGATACAGCCTTCTTGCACTAAAAATCTCTACACAATCGGTCTCTGAGTAAGTTTGTGAGTTCCTTTAGGAAAAGCACTCCCCCTTCTTACCTCTGCATTGCCACGGAGGAGGGCTCACTAAAGTTTGTTGGATAAACGGATCCTCTCTGCAACTTCTTGTGCAAGGACCATGCTGCTAAATCAGCAGGCACGGGATCACTGGGAGAGTTTGTTAAAGTTGAGATCCTGGGCTCTCCCCAGAGATCCTAGTGAGCATCTCAAAGCCGCTGCTGCTGTCAGAGGACACACGTCCCCGAGGCATTGCAGTCACATCCTTCCGGAGAGGATTTTCTGGAGAGGACAAAATGTTCTGATAGTTGACAGAAACTTGTGGGTCTACTTGGGATGTTCCGTTTTACCCTGTAAAATTAATGAGCAGAAAGTTTGGCTTTTACAACTTTATTTTGGTGTGTGTGAGTTTGTTTAATATGCGCGCCTTTCCCTGAGTTTGGTACCCTGTGGAAAACTGACCAAATCCACTTTGCCTTCCTCGCCCAGCTCTTGGAACATGTGAGCCTCATTCTGGTGTGGCGGCTCTTGCAAGGCTCTGAGCAGCTGGCCAGGCAGACGCCTTCCTCCCAGGCCTCTCTATCTTCTGTCTCATCATCACTGCAACACATTAAATCTCTTTTTCTTTCTAGTCACTTCCAAAACTGACTACAGATTTATGCCTGCTAGCATGTGTATTTAGGAGCAGAAGGCTCTCCTTTAATAATTGTCACTAGGAGGACTAGTTGAAAAATACGGAAGTATGTCATTGTTGTTCTAGACATGGATGGAGGCAAGAATTCTGTGCTTCCGAAAGGCTAAGTCATAGCCAACATGCAAGGTAGGAGTGATGTAAGAGGAGAAAATAATTCCGAGGAAGAAGCTAATTATCCCCAGAGCTGGCTTGTAATAAAGGCCTGATTATAGCTGGGAAATGACCTTCTTTTTATTCTCATGCATTTAATGGTGCTATAGAGAAAGAGTCTTGGATACCCTGGCTCTTGTCCAGGACAATATGACTTAATAATAATAGGTGCTCAGCTCTCACCTGGTTGAGTTTGCAGGGTAGGAGATTAATTTGCGAATGCCCCTTTATACGTATTTAGTACCTTTAATTCCTGATATTTCACATTTTATTTAGTAGTTTAGTCCTCTCTCTCTTTCTCTCTCTCTCTCTCTCTCTCTCTCTCTCTCTCTCTCTCTCTCTGTGTGTGTGTGTGTGTGTGTGTGTGTGTGTGTGTGTGTGAGGCGGTGGAGGGTAGCAGTAGCAAATGTTACTGTACCACTTTATTATTTGGGCAAAAGGAACATCAGAGGCAGTGTACTTTGCTGAAGTCCACACCAATGGCTGCTGCTCTTCTCGGCAGTCTACAGAAGTTTAGAGGCCCAGTGGTTGGCCACACTTTTAGATTATTGTAATTGGTAATGATTCATTTAAATACAATATGAATCCATGATTTACATTTTCTCACAGAATTAAAAGAAATACAGACAACAAATACACACTGGCTTCTACTGCTAAGAATGATTACACTCTTTCCAAATGGCTTGGGTCCCAGTTATTATTAAAATTGTCATGTATGTTTCTATAAGACCTTCTAGGAAATTTAGCCAACCTAAAATAAAAGGAAATATTTCAAATTTTCAATGACAATAAGGAAATACTGTATAATGAAGATTTGAAGCTAACATGAACTCCAAGTCCCGATGCCAATACTGAATTGTTTCAGCAAATACGTAGGCAGATCTGATCAGCTGCCATTCCCAAGCCCTCCAGACTCCACTTTGGACAATTATTATCTCTCATGGAGTCATTTCCCTTAGGCGCTGCTGGGATAGGGTGACAAATCAGGTCCTCACTCACTCAGTGGATTGTTGGAGTATCTGGGGGATAGGGCAGAGGTACAGCAGGGATCCTTAGAAGATGTCATCCAGCTCTTGGAAATGCAGAGACCTCTCATGGATGGAGGGGGGACTGGTAAGAGTTCTGTGCTTCCTGGGGGGTAAGTCATGGCCAACATGCAAGGTAGGAGGGATGTAAGAGGAGAACATAATTCTGAGGAAGAGGCTAATTATCCCCAGAGCTCACTTATAATAAAGGGCCGCATTGCCCATTCTATAACATGGGGTAATGCCCATTTCTAGAGCTTGGAGAGATGAGAAACTTGCCAGCAATAATTTACAGGAGGATATGAGTAGTTCTCCTTTCATTCCCATAGATCTCTTAGACCATGGGTGTAGACTCCAACTCAAAATGGCATCCACACCTACCTCTTAAAGATAATCAGATTTTAGGTGCCTAGAAATAGGCTCCTCATCCTTTCCTTCAACTGCAACACCGCCCCCAAATCAACCAACCCTCCACCCACTCACCTACCCATCCACCCATCCACCCTCCCAACCAACCAACTGACCAAGTTCATCCTTTGATGCCAGATGCAACATTTTCCCTAACCAATGCCTAAAGAACTATAGCTCAAGGAACAAACTTAGCTTGAACATCAAATTCAAATTGCATACCCTGTCTTTACTAAACCTCTCCCAAAGTTTTTTGACCATCTGAATTAAGGTGTCAGCAATGTCATCTACTACTTCAAGGTCAGGGCAAAGCTGGCATTAAGTGAACCTCCACACAAGTTAATAATGGGGAATTGGAGGCTTAATATTATATTTAAAACTGGGTATTTGACAGCCATTTAGGGAACAGGCTGAATGGCTGGAAGGGAGTGTCAAGAAGGACCCAGGATCTTATATGCCTACAACTCCCAGGAAAAAAGATGAACTGTCCTCCTTTCCACCTTAAAGGGCAGTTTACAGACTCATGTTGTGACTGCCCCTCCCCTCCCAGGATCTTTAGCTCCAGAGCACCATTTAAGTGGCCCACCACATTCTTCTAATCGCGCATGTACAGTTTTCTCTGTGAGAACTCTCCAAAATAAGTTTTTCCTTTTTATTTTTAAAACATATTTTAATTGATTTCAAAGAGAAGGAGAGAGGGAGAGAGAGATAGAAACACCCATGATGAGAGGGAATCATGGATTGGGTGCCTCGTGCACGCCCCCCACTGGGAATCAAGCCCGCAAACCCGGGCGTGTGCCCTTGACCAGAATCGAACCTGGGACCCTCCAATCCGCAGGCTGATGCTCTATCCACTGAGCCATACCGTCTAGGGCTGCTTTCTTTTTTATTTTATTTCCAGTGTTTTTCTGTCCATTTTGGACTGGAAGCCTAGCAGCCTTGCCCTGCCCCTCAGTCTGGCTCTGTTAATGGTAATTAAAAGCCTTGGCAATGACCAGCCCAATAAATTCACCCACATATTTTAGATGGAGACCTCATCTCTAAGTACTAGTCCAAATACAAAACACACCTGAGACTCCAATGCTCTCTCATCTAATTGGAACCAGTTCTATCTTGTAAAAATAAACAAACAATCCAAAACATCTCAGATGTTAGTGTTGACCCATGCGAACAAGCCCATCATGCTACCCGCTTTGTTACCTAGTTTAAGTGGTGAGAATTATTTCTCAAAACAGAAACCATTTTGGTTATAAAACCAAACCAGCAGCCCTCTTAATTCATGTATCTCCAGGGTTAAAGGTTTAGTGTCAGAGGAGCAAACCATGTTAGAACTTTGCAGAGACTGTTAGCTTTTTAATCCCCAATAGTTTACCAGGGAATAGCATGGGGGAACATACAAAAGATAAATCTGCCACAAGAGTATAACTTTTAAGTTGGATATTTTAAAAAAAACAGAAACTAAAGAGTCATCTTTTTTTTTTTCTTGGTGGTAGGAAAAACATTTTTTTTTTATTGTTGGAAGTATTACAAATAGTAGTACATATGTCTTTTTTTTATTCCCCATTGACCTCCCCCCGGCCTCCCCTACCCCCCAGTACATGCCTTTACCTGCCCCCACCCCCCAGTGTCTTGTATCCATTGGTTATGCTTATATGCATGCGTACAAGTCCTTCGGTTGATCTCTTACAGCACCCACAAAACCTCCCCTGCCTTTCCGCTGTAGTTTGACAGTCTGTTCAATGCTTCTTTGCCTCTGTATCTATGTTTTCCCCATTTCTTTCCCTTAAAAAATCTTGCCTCTGCAGACTAGAAATAAACATATAATAACAAAAAATGTTTGAGTCCCAATTTCAATGTCCAACAGTTCTGAGTCCCCGTTTCAATGTCAAACAGTTCCTTATGTGTACATGTCAGCAATGATATCTGGATGGTGGGCACATGGTGGCAATGCAGGTCCGACCCTCTCTGGTTTGGTCCTAGGCAACTTGCTGCAATGCACAGCTGCTGACTGCTAGCGTGGCAAGGTGTCGTCAGCGTCTTCCATCTCTGGACTGTTTCTCCTCTTGTCTTCGTGGTTGGAGCAGACCTGTCAATTCCTCTCTGTTGCAGGAATCCACATGGTCTTGGAGTTGTTTTCTGAAAATATACAAACATATTCTCGACCAAAAGTTAATAAAGGAATCTTTTCTATATAATTGATTTGGGATCCTTTTTATTTTTGCCCAAATGATTTTCCTTTGTCTTATTTAGACACCATGTGTGTTTTTCTTTCTTTCTTTTTTTAAATTTTTTATATATTTTATTGATTTTTTACAGAGAGGAAGAGAGAGGGATAGACAGAAACATCGATGAGAGAGAACCATCAATCAGCTGCCTCCTGCACACCTCCCACTGGGGATGTGCCCGCAACCAAGGTACATGCCCTTGACCAGAATCGAACCTGGGACCTTTCAGTCCGCAGGCCAATGCTCTATCCATTGAGCCAAACCGGTTAGGGCCCATGTGTGTTTTTCATGGGTGTCTTGCTGTTAGCATTACAAATGAAAATTAATTTTGTAAAGTAAAAATTTTCTAGTTGTAATTTACTTATAGGATATTTTTCCTTACATGATATTACCCTACTATCCCACCTTTTTTTTTTTTTTTATTAATGAAGGCTTTTGTAAATTTTATAATGCAGTCTTGATAACTTTAAATTTTAATTTTTTGCACAAAAATATGACTGCTTTAGGTTCATTGCATGTTCAGGAATTTTACCATACTAGGATATTTTTATAAGAATCACAAAAACCAAGCTATAATGCTACAGCTAGACTCACTGATTATTTACTTTAGATAAACATGGAAATATTTAGAACACCCAATTGTCTACTGTTTTAAAATTCTAAAGATTATCTGCAGGTTACCTGGGATATAACCAAATTATATCTCTTATACTTTTTATTTGCTTGCAAAAAGTTTGGAGAGCAGGAACTTCCTTCCTTAGTTTTTAGACAAAATTACTAGAACTAGAGATACAAACTACCATTTGCTAGGCTGTAGTTAAGAACTTATTATTAAGCACCAAAATTAACTCAGAGTTGATCATGAACCTAAATATAAAATCTAAAACTGTAAGACATCTGGAATAAAACATGATAAAATCTTTGTAGTCTTGGTTTGGGCAAAGGTTTCTTAAATATGATACCAAGAACATGATCCATAAAATAAAAAAAAATAAATTGGTAAGATTAAATACTTCTGCTCTCTAAAAGGCACTATTAAGGAAATGAAAAACAAGCCATAGACAGGGGTACGTAATCAATGTGAACCACACTTTGATCGTGAAATGACCAGAATGGGCCAGCAGATACGGCAAAGTAATTTTGCTTCATGATAATGCACCAACACACACTTCAAAACCAGTTAAAGACACGTTAAAAGATCTTGCCTGGGAAGTATTAACCCATCCGCCATATTCACCAGACCTTGCTCCTTCAGATTACCACTTGTTCCCATCGATGGCACATGCACTTTCTGAGCAGCACTTCAAAACATATGAAGAAGTGGAAAATTGGGCCTCTGAATGGTTTGCCTCAAAACAAGAAAAGTTCTATTGGGACGGTATCCACAAATTACCTGAAAGATGGAGGAAATGTGTAGCTAGTGATGGACATTACTTTGAATAAAGCACTTCTGATGTTTCTCTTGAAATTATTGTGTTTTCTTTGATTGCAAAATCCATATTATTAACTGGTGCACTTGGTAAAATATTAGCAAAGCACAGATCTCACATAAGCTCGTGTATCTAGAATATATAAAGAATCCTCAACACGATAATGAGAAAACATTCAACCTAATTTTAAAAAAATGAGCAGAGGTTTAAACAGACATTTCACTGAAGAAAATCTTCAAATCAGTACATGAAAAGATGCTCAACATCATTAGCATTAGAGAAATGCAAAATAAATCACAATGAATTAGTAGCATACACCTATTAGAATGGCTAAAGATAATAACAACAACCCCAAACAAAATAAAAAACAAACATACTGACAATAACTAACCCTGAAGAGGATCAGGGGCAACTGCAACTTTAATGCATGGCTGGTAGGATTCAAAAATCACATACTCTGATTCCATTTTTATGAAATTCTAGAAAATGAAGAACTGTAGGGACAGACAATGAGATTGGTGAGGAGAGAAGTTGACCACAGAAGGCTTTGAGGTAATTTTTTAAGCTGATGGACAGCAGTTTAACAGTTTCTTCTAAAGTTAAACCTACACTTACCATACAACCCAGAAAACCCATTCCTAGTTTCTTTATCCAAGAGAAATAAAAACTATGGTCACATAAAAACCTGTATAGCAGTCCTTATGCCCAGTTTAGCTTTCCACAGTTTCTGTTACCTGTGGTCAACTGTGGTGTGAAAATATTAAATGGAAAATTCCAAAAATAAATAATTTTTAAGTTTTAAATGTTGTGCTATTCTGAATAGAGTGATGAAATCTTGCATCATCCTGCTCCATCCTGCCTGAGATGTGAATCATCTCTTTGTCCACTGTATCCACACTTTATATGCTACCTGCCTGTTAGTCACTTTGTAGCCTTCTTAGTTATCAGATTGACTATAATGGTGGTGCAGTTCCTATGTTCAAGTAACTGTTGTAAGTGGCCTAATGCTATGTCATAATGCCTGTCATTCTCCTCACTTATCTCATCACGTAAGTATTGTATAATCTCACACCATCACAAGAAGAATGAGTACAGTACAGTGAGATATTTTGAGAGAACACATTCACATAATATTACAGTATCTTGTTGTAATTGTTATGTTTTATTATTATTTATTGTTGTTAATCTCTTATTGTACCTAACTTAAACTTTATCATAGATATGTATAAAATATAATATATATAGGATTTGATATAATATGCAGTTTCATGCATCCACTGGGATCTTGGAAGATATTCCCTGTGGATAAGTGGGGACTACTTTATATATACTTATAACAGCTTTATTCAGAATAGCCCGAAACTGGAAGTCAACCAAGTATGTTTCCTCTTTATTTTTTAAAAATTCTTTATTATTGAAAGTATTACATATGTCTCCTTTTCCCCCCATTGACCTCTTCCTGCCCACTCCCGCTCCCCAGCACAGGCCCTCATCCCCTACTGTCTGTGTCTATGGGTTATGCTTATATGCATGTATTCAAGTCCTTTGGTTGATCTCTTACTCCCCTCCTCACACCCTCTCAACAAAGTATCTTTAAACAGATAAGCAAACAATTGTGTGTCTGTAAAATAAATCGTGTATCTATACAATTGTGTATCTAGTACCCAGCAATAAAAATGGTCACACTATACATGTAGCAGCACACATGCATGTCAAATACATTCTGATGACTGAAAGAGGTCAGATTCAAAAGTCACATACTATATGATTCTATTTTTATGAAATTCCAAAGAAAGGAAAACTATAGGGACAAAAAATGAGATTGGTGGGGCTGGGTTGGGGAGAGTAGTTGATCATAGAAGGTTTTGAGGCAATTTTTTAAGGTGATGGTTTTAAAAATATATATATTTTTATTGATTTCAGGGAAGAAGGAAGAGGGAGAGAGACAGAAACATCCATGATGAAAGAGAATCATTGATCAGCTGCCTCCTGCACGCCCCCTACTAGGGATCGAGCCCACAACCCGGGCATGTGCCCTTGACCAAAATCCAACCAGGGACCCTTCCATCCTCAGGCTGACCTCTATCCACTAAGCCAAACCAGCTAGGGCTGTGGTGTTGGTTTTATACTGTGTCCATTTGTTGAAATTAATAGACTGTTCACTAGAAAGTGTGCATTTCATTGTATGTATATTATATCTCAATCCGAGCAACTCCAATATCAATTACTGGGAAGAGATAGTCTGAATTATGAAAATGTTTAATTTAATAATTTAATATTATTTTTTGTTGTTGTTGTTCATCTTCGCCCGAGGATATTTTTCCATTGATCATTAGGGAGAGTGGAAAAGACAGAGAAATATCGATGTGAGAGAAACACATCAATTGGTGCCTTGGGGAGAAGCCTGCAACCAAGGCACGTGCCCCTGACTGGACTCGAACCTGGGACCCTTTGGCCCGCAGGCCTACGTTCTATCCACTGAGCCAAACCAGCTGGGGCTAACATGAAATATTCTTAATACTTTACTTCCTTGTCATCAGCAAAGGTCAATGCTTATACACAGAGCAATGCTTTAGCAGATCACCTCAGAGAATTTTCCAATCAGCCCCACGTTTAGTCCCACACTTTGGGCTTTGTTCAGGTCCTCATTTTCTCCCAAGAAGAGTATTTCATATGCCTCCAAACTGCTCTCTCTTCTTCCATTAGATTTCTTTTGACCCATGTTCCATATTGGTCTTTCTCTCATGAAGTCTGAAGTCCTTCCAAAGATGAATGGTCTTATTTTTAATACAAACTCTGCCACATTCACCTCCTCAAAATGCACACAAATCTGCTTACATTTGTTCATCTTTACATGCCATCATTCCATTCTCTCTGCCTGAAATTTCTTTTCACATCTTGTTTACCTGGGTAATTCCTACTCATCTATCAAGATGCAGTTAAAGGCATGCTGGGCATGGAAAATTTGTTATAATTTTAACTTTTGTACCTGTTTATTTTGTTCTGTCTCTGCAACTTTATTCAATCTGTTTTATCCTGATCTAATCCAAGATGAATTCAATAAATTCACTTAAATCATTCACCAAATCCTTATGAAGCAACTCTTTTGGGATAAGCATGCATTAGAATAAAGTCCCTGCTCACAAATGCCCCTTAGCCTAATGGGAAAGAAAGAATGAAACCAAATTAATCATAATGTACCTTGTGAAACATATTAGAAGTATGCACAAGAAACAGAGATACCACAATGCAATGATTATCTATACTAATAAAAGGGTTATATGCTAATTAGATAAGACATCTTCCAGATTTCCTTCCGGACAAAGCCATGGTGGCAGGGCCCAGGAAGAGGCAGTTAGGGGCAATCAGGCAAGCAGGGGAGAGCAGTTAGGGGGATCAGGCTGGCAGGGGAGGGCAGTTGGGGTGACCAGGCCAGCAAGGGAGGGCAGTTAGGGCGATCATGCTGGCAGGGGAGGGCAGTTAGGGGCAACCAGGCCAGCAGGGGAGGGCAGTTAGGGACAACCAGGCCTGTAGGGGAGGGCAGTTGGGGGGCAATCAATCCAGCAGGGGGGAGTAGTTAGGGGGCAATCAGGCTGGCAGGCAGAGGCGGTTAGGGGCGATCAGGCTGGCAGGCAGAGGTAGTTAGGGGTGATCAGGCAGGCAGACAGGTGAGTGGTTATGAGCCAGCAGTCCTGGATTGCGAGAAGGATGTCTGACTGCCGGCTGCTTGGTCCTAAACAAGCAGTCGGACATCCCCCAAGGGGTCCCAGATTGGAGAGGGTGCAGGCTGGGATGAGGGCACCCCCCATGTATGAATTTCGTGCACCGGGCCTCTACTGGTATAATAAATGCATAAGTAGAGAACTGCAGAAGGAAAGATGAAGGCTTAGAAAAAAAGGATGACTGTCCACCAAAAACTGTTAGAACTAATACCTAAATCCAGTAAAGTTGCAGGATATAAAATCAGTATGCAAAAATATGTGGTGTCTCTATATATGAATAACAAACTAACAGAGATTATTAGAAAGCAATCCTATTTATAATTGCATCAAAAAGAATAAAATACTAGAAGTAAATCTAACCAAGCTGAAAGAACTGCACACTAAAAACTATAAGACATTAATAAAAAAATTTGAAGAAGACAAAAATAAATGGAAATATATTTCATGGTCACGGATTGAAAGAATTAATATTGTTAAAATGTCCATTCTACCCAAAACAATGTACAGATGTGATGCAATCCCTATCAAAATTCTACTGGCTTTTTTTCCCCCACAGGAATAGAACAAATAGTTCTAAAATTTGTATGGAACCAAATAAGACTTCAAATAGCTAATTCAAATGTGAGAAAGAAGAACAAAGCTGGAGGCATCACACTTCCTGATTGCAAACTCTATTAAAAAGGTATAGTAGTCAAAACAGTATGGTATTAATATGAAAATACACAGAGATTAATGGCACAGTATAGAAAATTCTGAAATAAGCTCACACATATATGGTCAATTAATTTATGACAAAGGAGCCAAGACACAAAGAGAATGAAAGTAAAGGAGTAGAGAAAGATATTTCATGCAAGTGGAAATGAAAGAAAAATGGAATAGCAATACTTATATAAGACAAAATAGACTTAAAAACAAAGACAATAAGAAGAGACAAAGAAGATCATTACATAATGATAAAGGGATTAAGCCAAGAAGAGGAAAAAACTCTTGTAAACATTTATGTGCTCAAATTAGGAACATCTAATCATATAAGCAAATATTGATGAACATAAATGGAGAGATCAACAGTAATACAATTATATTAGGGGACATTAATACTCCATTGACATCAGTGGATAGATCTTCCAGGCAGAAAATCAACAAGAAAACTGTAGTCTTAAATGACACATTAGAACAGATGGATTTAATTGATATTTTCAGAGCATTACACCCTAAAATTGCAGAATATATATATTTTTCAATTGCACACAGAACATTTTTCCAAGATAGGCCACATGTTAGGCCATAAAACAAGCCTCAATAAATTCAAGAAGTTTGAAATTAAGCATCTTCTCTGACCACAATGTTATAAAACTAGAAATAAATTATGGAGGGTAGGTGGGGGGAATAACACTGAAAAACATAGAAACACATGGAGGCTTAATAACATGTTACTAAGCAATGAATGGGTAAATGATGATCAAGGAAGAAATAAAAGGATCTTTCGAAAATGAAAATGATAACACAACAAGCCAAATTTATGGAACACAGTGAAAGTAGTAGTATTAGGGAAATTCATAGTAATACAGGCCTAGCTCAAGAAATAAGAAAAATCTCAAATGAACAGATTAACTGTTCACCTAAAGGAATTAGAAAAAAAGCAACAAAGAAAGCCCAAAGTGAGTAGAAGGAAGGAAATAATTAAGATCAGAGGAAAAATAAATGAAATAGAACCTATAAAACAATCCTATCTAATAAAAGAGTAATATGCAAATTGACCATCACTCCAACACAAGATGGCTGCCCCCATGTGGACACAAGATGGCCACCACAAGATGGCCAGCAGGGGAGGGCAATTGGGAGGGACCAGGCCTGCAAGGGAGGGCAGTTGGGGGCAATCAAGCCTGCAAGGGAGGGCAGTTAGGGGTGACCAGGCCTGCAGGGGAGGGCAGTTAGGGGTGACCAGGCCTGCAGGGAAGGGCAGTTAGGGGCAATCAGGCTGGCAGGGGAGCAGTTAGGCATTAATCAGGCTGGCAGGGGAGTGGTTAGGGGTGATTAGGCTGGCAGGCAGAAGCGGCTAGGGGCAATCAGGAAGGCAGGCAGGCGAGCAGTTGGGAGCCAGCAGGTCTGGATTGTGAGAGGGATGTCCGACTGTCCGTTTAAGCCCGATCTAGGATTTTATTCTTTTTGATGCAATTATCTAGGATTGGGCCTAAAAGTGCAGTCGGATATCCCTCAAGGGGTCCCAGATTGGAGAGGATGCAGGCTGGGCTGAGGGACACCCCCTCCCCCCCCCCCCCGTGCACGAATTTCGTGCATTGGGCCTCTAGTATAAAATATAAAGGAAACAACAGATGGTTTTTTTGAAAATGATTACCAAAATTGATAAATCTCTAACCAGATTTATCAAGAATAAAAGAGAGAAGACCCAAATAAGTAAAATCAGATATTAAAGAAGAGACAAGCAACTGACACAATGTAAAAACAAATGATTATAAGAAAATACTACAATTATATGCCAACAAAATGAACAATTTGGAAGAAATTGATATATTCCTGGGAATATACAAGCTAATAAGACTGAAGCAAGATGAATTAGCAAATCTGAATAGATCAATTATCTATATATATAAAAGCCAAGCGACCGGAATGACCAGTGGCTATGACAGACACTGCAGCCGGCCAACCGGCTTGATCAGGGGTGGAGCCGGCTGGCCAACCTCCCAGCTGGCCCAGCCCTGATGGGCCTGATTGGGGCAGGCTGGCCAGACTCCACCCGTTCATGAATTTGTGCACCAGGCCTCTAGTATCCAATAAAATTGAAGCAGTAATTTAAAAAACAAATAGAGAGGAAGGTCTAAATGGTGGAGTAGATAAACATGGTATTTGCCTCCTCCCACAACCACATCAAAATTACAACTAAACCACAGAACAATCATAATTCAGAACCACCTGAAATCTGCCTGAATGGGAGTCCTACAACTAGAGAAGTAAAGAAGCAGCCACACTGAGACTGGTAGGAGGGATGGAGGTAAAGAATGGGCTGGTCTACACCCACATGTGCCATTTTTCTAATTGGGAGGGATATCTTAGCTGTGGAAGTCCCTGTGAGGAACAAGGGGTCCCAGCCCCACATCATACCTCAGCCCAGGGTTCCAGTACTGGGAAGGGAAGTACCTAGTAACTTTGGGCTATAAAAATTAACAGGGATTGAGGCTGAGGGAGGTGGAAGGCTGTTAAGATTCTCAGGCAGTTTCTCTTAAAGGGTCCACACACAGACTTACTCAGACTCACTCCCTCTGAGCACCAGTGCTGGGGCAGAAGCTTGAAAGGATACTGGGACATATGGGGAGAAACTAAATTGTCTGGCATCAGGGGCAAGAACTGGGGGCAGCTTTCTCCCAGACAAAAGTGTTGGCAGAGGTCATTGTTCCACGGCTAAGACCTCCTTTACCACAGAGTCCACAGGCAGGAGCCAAAACTGAGTCTCTATCAGCTTGGCACACACTGTTCACCCCGCCATGATGATTCCCTGAGACCCTTCCCTACCCAGTTTGCAGCCCCACTCAAGCTTTTTGCAGTGCCTATTCCATATGAATGCCCTGTACTGGCTCAGACTTGCCTAAAATCTCTCAAACAAGCAGCAGCTGGCCTCTGCCTGCCCCATACCTCTCAATAAGTGGCCCCAGGCCAGGCACTAGCAGCAGCCTGCCAAGGTTCACAGCTTGGTCTCTCCTGTGCATCTTCAAGCCCAGCACAAATGGTAGCCAGCTATAGATTGCTCTGTAGCTCGTGCTGGGTAATCTCAGGTAAGGCACACGTAGTAGCTGACTTTGCACTTCCTAGGAGGCCCCAGAGCCAGTGCAACCCAGAGCCAGTGGACAGCTTCAGACCATGCTAGACTGCAACCCTACCACATCCATGAGAGACATATGCCAGGGGTAGAGAAGACAAACAATACAAATAAAATATGGGTGGAAGACCTGAATAGACACTGGACAAACAGATGGCCAATGAAAAAATGTTCATTGTCACTAATCATCAGAGAGGTGCAAATTAAAACTACAAGGTATCACCTCACAGCGGCCAGGATGACAACCATCAATAAATCAGCAAACAACAAATGCTGGTGGGAATGCAGACTGGTGCAGCCACTGTAGAAAACAGTATGAGTTTCCTCAAAAAATTAAAAATGGAACTGCCATTTGACCCAGCGATCCCACTTCTGTGAATACAACCTAAAATCCCAAAATACCAATCAGTAAAAATGTTTACAATTGCTAAGATCTGGAAACAGCCCAAGTGCCCATCAGTAGATGAGTGGATAAGAAAGATGTGGTACATTTACACCATGGAATACTATGCAGTAGTAAAAAAGAAGGATCTCCTACCCTTTGCAGCAGCATGGAGGGACCTGGAGAGTATTATGCTAAATGAAATAAGCCAGTCAGAGAAAGACAAGTATCACATGATTTCACTCATATGTGAAATTGAACGAACAAAATAAACTGATGAACAAAAAAGATCCAGAGAGATAGAAGCATGAGACAGACTGTCCAATCACAGAGGGAAAGGCGGAGGAGGGTGGATGGGCAGGAAGAGATCAAACAAAGATGCATATGTGCATAACCCATGGACACGGATAGTAGTGTGGGGAAGGCCTGGGGAGGGGCAGGAGCTGGGTGGAGGGGGGAAAGTGGGGAAGTTTGCGGACATCTGTAATATTGTCAACAATAAATGAAAATTAAAAGAAATAAATGGCCCTAGCCAGTTTGGCTCAGTGGATAGAGCATTGGCCTGCGGACTGAAGGGTCCCGGGTTCGATTCCGGTCAAGGGCATGTACCTTGGTTGCAGACACATCCCCAGTAGGGGGTGTGCAGGAGGCAGCTGATAGATGTTTCTCTCTCATCGATGTTTCTGACTATCTCTCTCCTTTCCTCTCTGTAAAAAATCAATAAAATATATTAAAAAAAAAAGAAATAAATGCATTCTCAAAATAAAAATAAATAATTTTTAAAAAAGCATTCATATCTAATATTTCATGGACACATCACAGCAACTCTCCTGGGTAAAGAAGGGAAACCAAAAACTGGAGGTTAAGGCTGAATTAGTATGGGCTCAAATACAGACCAAAATGAAATATTCACTGTGTTCTTTGATGTGAAAAACATTCATTCTTGGCATGTGATGAAATTCTAGCATGGACTTTAAGTAACAAATATTGAAGATCCATGTAAGCCAGTTTACTAAAAAAAGAGGCAACATAATTATTAGCATAATCAGTGTCTCACAGATCTTAATTGGTGTGCTGAAACTTGGGAATACGATCAAAATTTTCTTATCAGCGTTACTGAGACATAATCCATAGGTCATACAATTTATTCATTTAAAGTATACAATTCTGTGGTCTTTAGTATATTCTCAGAGTTGTACAACCATCATTATAATTGATTTTAGAATAGATTTTAGATTTAGATTTTCAGAATCAATGTTTCATCATCCCCAATTGAAACCCCATATGCCTAATTACCTGTTACTCCCCCATTCTCCCAAACCCTACTAACTTGAAGCAACTACTGCTCCGTTTATATATATTTGCCTATTTTGGACATTTTATACAAATTGAATCATATAATTTGTGGCCTTCTGTCTTATTTCTTTCACTTACCATAATATTTTCATGTTTACTCATGTTGTAGCATATATCACTACTTTATTTCTTTTTATTACCAAGTAATATTCCATTGTATGGATATGCCACATTTTCTATCCATCAACGAATAGATATTTAGGTTTTAACCACTTTTTGGCTACTATGAGTATTTGTATACAACTTTTCATGGTGACGTATGTTTTCATTTCTCTTGGAGTGGAATTGCTGGACCATATAGTAAGTCTATGTTTATCATTTTGAGAAATTACTGAACTTTTTCCCATAGTGGCTATTGTGGACTGATGTCTGTATCTCCCCCCAAATTTGTAAGTTGAAACCATAATCCTCAATGTGATTGCATTGGAATGTAATTAGGTTTTATGAAGTTATTAGGCTTGATGCATGAAATTCGTGCAAGGATCTCGGCCCTCACAGCCCCGGCTTTATCCGGAAGGTCATCTGGAAGGTCGTCTGGATGGTTGTTCTGCTGTTTGGTCTAATTAGCGTATTAGCTCTTTATTATATAGGATGAGAGTAGGCACCCAGGATGGGAGAGTGTCCTTATAAGGAAGACAGACCTCTCTCTGCCCTGTGGGGATATAGTGAGAAGGTGTCTGTCTGAAAGCCAGGAAGTGGGTTCTATGAGGAATCAAATCCACCTTGATCTTGGACTTTTCAGAAATGTGGGAAATAACTTTTGCTTAAGTCACCCAGTCTATAGTGTTTTGCTTAATCAGCCTGAACTGACTAATGCAGTGGCTGAACCGTTTTACATACCCACCAGCAATGTAAGAGGATTCCAATGTCTTTACATCTTTGCCAATGCTTGTCATTTTTTCTTCTTTTGGAATTATAGCCTTCCTAGTTGGTATAAAGTGGTATCTTATTGTAGTTTTCATTAATCCCTGATAACTAATGATATTGAGCATGTTTTTCCTGTCCTTGTTGGTTGTTTGTATATCTTCTTTGAAGAAATATCTATTCAAATCAAATTATAAAATGCAGGAGAAAGCATACTGAATACTGTGAAGGCCATAGAAATGCAAGGTGTTATGGATGTAAAAGGGCATGCTGCCCACAACTTAAGGGAGGCTACTTAATTGTGGAAGTAAGAAGTAAGTAAATGGTAGTTTGGGAAGTTAAAGGTGAAAGGCAGGAGCCAAAGGATAGGAGAATAGAGGAAGAAATACATAAGCGAATATAAGTGGTTTTGATATATTTCTTGGATTTAAAAATGGAATGTAACTGTAAGGTTCGAGGGGCAGGAAAGGGGAGTTGGAGACCAAAGCATGTTAAAGAGGAAGTTTATTCCACCCTAACGAGTAAGATTCATTACAGAGGAGGGTAGAAAGACCAGGATTAGAGGAGGGGGAGGAGGAGAAAAAGGAGCCAGCCGGACTGCCTCGCAGACTGGGAGACAGCAACATGTGCAATGGTAAACATGCCTTTTGAGGGGAGGAACAGGAAGGGGTTGGGCCCAGGGCGGAACGGGAAGGGGTGGGGCCCAGGGCACTCGGCACACGCTGATTGGTGGTTGAATGTCTCAGGGATGTCCCAGAGTAGACGCTCATACTCTGCCCACCAGTTGGGGGAAGGGAGGATCTATCATTCCAGGCTTTTGGTGATATTAAAAAAATTGAGAGTCCTGGCAAGGTCAGGGGGTGAAGGTCCATTTTCTGTAGCTACTTCCTGCTGAGAGGGGGCATTGTTAGGGGCGTCTACCTGGGGTCTCAAGGATTCTGGTGCTAGGTTCTGAATTCAAGGCCAGATAGATCTCTCCCACCTTCTGGTTGGTGAAGGCATGCATTCTGTTCTGCAAACAATGAGTGAAACAGTGCATGAGACAGGGACCAAAGAGCAAAATTAAATGAATAGATACCAGTGGGATTAATGATGGGAGGAGCCATGAGGTAAGTGAGCAAAAAACAGGGAGTGTTTTCCGTGCTGGATGAGGGGTGCAGCGATCCTGTTGAGTCACTTGGGAGGTAAAAACTGGTCCCGAGGCTGCCACAGCACCACTTGTCTGGTTTTGCTGCTTTTCTGGGCCTGGAGCTGAAATACAACCTGGGGGTAAAGTTCTTGAGGAGGACAGAGTCCCCCAGCTGCAGGGCTGGTCCTCGGGAGTCTTAGTCGGCTGGTTCTGGCCTGGGTAGAAACTGTCAGCATGTTCCCAGAGGATTCTGGTCAGGGCCATGGGCAGGAGGTCCCCCCAGGAGCTGCAAATTTCTAGAGAGAGTTTAGTTAGATGGTTCTTAAGGAGGCTGTTTATCCTCTCAATTTTACCTGATGATTGTGGGCGGTAGGGTATGTGCAGTTTATTTTTATTTATTTATTTATTTTTAAATATATTTTATTGATTTTTTACAGAGAGGAAGGGAGAGGGATAGAGAGTTAGAAACATTGATGAGAGAGAAGCATCGATCAGCTGCCTCCTGCACACCTCCTACTGGGGATGTGCCTGCAACCAAGGTACATGCCCTTGACTGGAATTGAACCTGGGACCCTTCAGTCCCCAGGCCGACACTCTAGCCACTGAGCCAAACCAGCTAGGGCAGGGTATGTGCAGTTTAGTTAAGTCAGGATTAGAGAGAGGAAAATCTGAGAGTCCCACCCCAGGTTGAGTGAGGGCCTCTCACAACCTCAGGGCAGGAGTGTGTTGCCACAGGTTGGTTGGATGCAGCGGGAAGGAGAATGGCCGGGTTCAGGGCTGGGGACTGGGTTAGGGAGATGTCAGGACTCTCGTGGAACAGGAGATGGAGTTCCTGCATGCGAGAGGGGGCAAGGAGAGATAAGGATTGGTGGGACAGAAGATCCTGTAGTCTGTAGGTGAAGAAGACCTGTAAGGGTTGCTGGGGAAGAGTGCTGGGTTCTAACGAGCATTGTCGGAGGTCTCTGGGTAAGGCCTGGCCAAACAGATGAGGACTGTCTCTGAATCCCTGGGGCAGGACCGTCCAGGTGAGTGGGTCCTTTTACAATTCCTGTCAACAGTTAACTTTAGAACTTCTTTCTTTTTTTCTTTCAACATACCTTCCATTAAATATTTCTAAACATGTCTAGCAATTAATGTTTCAGTATTGTATGCTATTTAAAATATTTAGAAAAGGCAGGGGGAGGAGGGAACAGGCCCTGAAGCCTGTTTCCAGGCCTCTAACCGCTTGAATTTAAAACTGCCACTTTTTTTCCTAGAGATAAAGATCTAAGTTTCTGATAAGCCTGTGCAGGCAAGAAAGTTGTTCTCTAGGAAGGGTGGAGTGGGGGAGGGGGCGGGGTGAGAAGGCGCTGAGGCCAGAGCAGTTTTCAGAGCATTAAAAGGTGATTTGCCATCAATACCCATGACCGAGATTGTGGAAGGGAAGAGTGGCCCGGAAAAAGGAGGGCAGGACAGAAAAGGTAGCCCCTGTGTCGACCAGAAAGGAGACCTGCTTACCCGCTACCTTGAGTGTTACCCTGGGCTTGGCGAGGGTGATAGGGGTCGTCGAGTCCGGGCATCTTCAGTCTTCAGCCAGTCCCAGCATGGCCAGTGGCAGATCATGACCTGGAAGGGTGGCCCCTCTGTGCTGAGATGCAGAGGTCCCGTCACTTTTCCAGGGGCAGTCACTTTTACTGCACGCCGGACAGGGCTTGGTTGGAGTCAGGGGCCAGGGCACTGCTTTGCCCAGTGGCCTTCATTTCTGCACTTGAAGCATCTTCCAGGTGGCATTTGTCCTCTCATTGCACCCCCACCACGCACAGTCCCCTTTGGACCACGCATGGCTGCCATCGGCCTCAGAGCTGCTACCAAGGCTTGAGTTTGCAGATTCACCTTTTGTCGAAGGTGGGCTTATCTGCCTGCTCCTCACAGGCATTAAAACCTTAAAGGCCGTATTCGGATCTTGGACCTGGGTCTGAGAAGGCGTTAGAGGAGGGGGTGGCGGAGCAGGAGGCAGGCCGTGGGCCGGAGGAGGAAGAGGAGCCCGGCGGCGGACAGCCACACCAGGCTGGGCCTGCGGGGGTGGGCTGTGGGAGGTCTCAGTAACTATTTAAAGAGAGGGGTTGGACTTGCTATTTCAAGATGGCGGCCCCCATGGGAATGGCAAGCCATGCAGCCAACATGGCGGCTGCTCACAATACACAAGGGAAGAGCAAACCAAAACAGAAATCTCACTTAGCTGTATGGAGTGGCTGGTGGGACAGCAGAAGTGCGGCTCTCACGCTGTGCAGCGGCCTCTGGTCAGCTTGCAGCCTGAGGCGGCAACGGTGGTTCCCGCAGTAGTGGCCGCCGACCGGGAAAGGGGTGGCCAGGAAAGGGGCAGCCGCGGCGAAGAAGGAAGAGGAGGAAGAGAGGGAGCAGAAGGCAGGAGAGAGAGGGGTGGAAATGAGAGATCAGAGTCAGAAGACAGAGAGAGGCTGAGGACCGGTTTGAGGATAACCTGGGTTGTGGAACAGAAGGAGCAGAGGGAGGGACGGGAGCATAGATAGAAAAAGGCCTGGACATATGGGACCTCGGACCACTTCCCGGCTCATCGGCAGAAATTACTGAGGTCAGTGAGGATGTTAAGTCCTGCTTTCGGGTCATTTGGACCCATTACAATTCATACTGAGGCCATGCCATGTTACAGAAGTAGCCAGATTGGTGAGGAGACACCCTAAAGGTGTGCTAAGATCCTAGGTACCCATACCAAACCCTGGGGTCGGGTAGCGAAGGCTAAGGACCAGCATCCCAGTCTTTGAGCCAAGGCTATGGAGGCCAAAAGGCCGGAGAACCAGAGGGGGGACAGGAACGTCTTCACTGTCTCCCTAGGTTCGGAACCCCTCCTGGAGGGGCCTGGAGGGCTATGCCCAGAAGGCAACCTCTGACGTGGGCCGCGGTTTACAGACAGAGATGCCGGAGAAACAACCGCCAGGAATTAGCATGGGCTGGGACTTACTGCTGACACTGCTGAGGGGGGGGGAGGAGGCTGAGGGACCCGAGCCACTAGGAGAGAAGAGGGGGGCATCCCGGACCATGAATGGTCAAATGGGATGCTCGCACCCTCCCGGGTTTCAGCACCAGATGTAAGGTTTGAGGGGCAGGAAACGGGAGTCGGAGACCATGGCATGTTAAAGAGGAAGTTTATTCCGCCCTAACGAGCAAGATTCATTATGGAGGAGGGTAGAAAGACCAGGATTAGAGGAGGGGGAGGAGGAGGAGAAGGAGCCAGCCGGACTGCCTCGCAGACGGGAGACAGCAACATGTGCAACGGTGAACATGCCTTTTGAGGGCAGGAACAGGAAGGGGTGGGGCCCAGGGCACTCGGCCCGCCTTGATTGGTGGTTGAATGTCTCGGGGATGTCCCAGCGCAGATGCTCATACTCAGCCCACCAGTTGGGGGAAGGGAGGATCTATCAGTAACCATTATGCAATTGTGCATATAATGTGAATCCAATTTTGGGTAAAATTTTTCTATTATGCCTAGGGCAGATTTCTCCATTTTGACATGATTGACATTTGGGCCAGATGATTTTCTGTTGTGCCAGCTGTCCTGTCTGTGGTAGGATGTCCTCTGGCCTCTACCTATCAGATGCCTGTAGCACCCCTAGTTGTGATATTTTGCCCCTGCTTCCCTCTCAGATGAGAACTATTGGTGTAGAGTAAGGATGGGAGGGGTAATTTCTGCTCAGCAATAATCTATAATTGTTATGACCTACAAAATCCCATTCTAGACAGGTCTGAGCTGGACAGTATACCCTGAATGTCTGCATCACCAGTGGTCCTCAGCTCTTTCTGTGGTTTATTGCATGACCTTCTTGGGTGGATACTTGACCACTAGTTTGTCTCATTCAAATCTGTCTGAGTCTAGACTTGCTGGTTTCCCAGGTACTTTAGCAATTTGGGCCTTACATACCTTTTTTCCTGAACCTTCTCTCACTGCGCACCTTTGCATCAGCCACAATAAGCTTCCGAGTCTTTTCTAGAGGTCTATCTTCAGATATGATTCTACGTTTATATGCATTGTTCTCACAGCCAGGAGTTCCTTCCTTCGCTTTCCCGCCTAGAAAACTCCTATAAATCCTTTTTAAAGACCTAGCTCATATTTCATTTCCTCTGGGAATCTTTTCCTGACAACATTAGGCAGAATTTGTGACACCTTCCTCTGCATTTCTAAAGCACTTTGTTAATATTTTTATTGCAGAACATTTTGTACTGAATTTTAATGATTTGCTTTAATTACATGTCTCTTTTACCTATAACAGATTGGATTCCTGGAGGATAGGGACTGCTTCCTACTTTACTTGTCATGCTCTCAGCTCCTGTCACTTTGCCTTGGACATAGGAGGTGCTTAATACTGATAAATGTATAGAGAATGAATTGATGACTTGATGTATAGGGAGCCCCCCAATGAGGCATCCATAGCACAACTGGATGGTCAGTTTGGAGAATTAATTTAGGGATTTCAGTTCTCCAACAACTGAAGTTCTCTGATTAGGACTATTGAAAAACAAGAAAAGGGGTTACGTTGAGTAGAATCAAATAATCCTAGGGATGAGGTACATAAAAATCTACTTCCTAATTAATTGAGCCTTGCACATAGCTAATTACAATATCCAGAATGCAAGTAAAATCTTGTTTAATCACTAATACCCACTTGATAATCACAGTGCTTCGTGGCCATCTCTCATTTGAGATGCTGATGTGGGACTGAGCCCCGCCCTTGGTGCCTGAGTCACCCTGTCTGTTCTGGAATCTTGTGCATTTCTGCATTGTTCTCATGCCAAGTCCTGTCCAATTCCTTCAGGACATTTTGTGCTTCTCTGACTTTTGCTGCTGCTGTTGCCTCGGCTCTTCTGGGCCTCCTGCAGTTCTGCCTTGCATCATGTTGCACCCTGCTGAGGACTGAGGGCTGCCTCCAGGGGTCAGAATCTTGCTTCTAAGGTGCTGTTAATCCCACTGTGTGAGCTACATTCCGACCTGCCTGGCCTCAAAATGACCATCCTTCTTCCTGTGGCTCTCTGAGGTGTGCTCCTGCAGAAGTGCTCAGGTCACTGCTGTGCATCTGCTGGTAGCTTTCCTCAGCACTTTGGGAGGGGCCGTTTATTCCTCTGATTTCTGGTGGGAAGAAATAGCTTCAGGGCAGAGCCTTTTGAAAAGCACTTCTTAGAAACAGACTTCCTTCTCCTGGTTTCCTCTTGCCAACCACATTTAAGCCTCTCTTGCAGTATCTGGATGGTAGGAATTCTTGTGCCTATTGCATGCCTCTACTTTGTCAGCTAGGGTTGGGGAAAGCCTCCAGAGTCATTGGGAATCTTAGGATTAAGTACAAAAGAATGTGTGCAAAGCATAAGCTACCATTTGGGGGAAAAAGGGAAACACACACATAGAACACAAATGCTTATACTTAGAATTGCTATGGCATTGTAGTATAGTTTGATATTAGGTAGTGTGATACCTCATCTTGGTTCATCTTTGTTGATTGCTGTAGCTGTTCAGAGTCTTTTGTGGTTCTATATAAATATTAGAATTACTTTTTCTAATTCTATGAAAAATGCCATTGGTATTTTGTTAAAGATTGCATTAAATCTATAGATTGCTTATGGTAGTGTGGACATTTTGATGATGTTAATTCTTCCTATCTATGAGCATGGTCTATGCTTCCATTTATTAGTATCTTTAATGTCTCTTAATTTTTTGAGTACAGACCTTCTTGGTTAAATTTCTTCATAAGTATTTTTTGGATGCAATTGAAAATGGGATTTTTTTTTTAAAATTTCTCTTTCTGATCATTTATTATTGGTGTATAAAAATGCAACTAATATCTGAATGTTATTTTTGTTTCTTCCTACTTTACTAAATATATTTATCAGTTCTAATATTTTTTTGGTGAAATCTTTACAGTACTTTCTATGTAGTATCATGTTATCTACAAAATAATGACAGTTTTACTTCTTTCTTTCTAGCTCATTTTAGCTCATTTTCTTGTTTGATTGCTGTGGCTAGAATCTCCAATACTATGTTAGATAAAAGTGGTGAAAGAGAATATTCTTTTTAAAAAAAATTTCTTTATTGATTAAGGTATTACATATGTGTCCTTATGAAACAGAATATTCTTGTCTTATTTCTGAATTTAAGGAAAATACTTTGAGCTTTTTCTCAGGAGTGTGATGCTAACTGTGGGTTTGCAATATATGGCCTTTTTATGTTGAAGTATGTTTAATTTATTTTCACTTTTTTGAGGTTTTATCATAAATGGATGCTGAATTTTGTCAAGTGTCCTTTCTGAATCTATAGATATGATCATTTGATTTTTACCCTTCATTTTGTCTTTGTCTGACTGTGGAATCAGATTAGTACTAGCATTGGAGTAGTTTCAGAATTATAGTTGTTAATTATTTGTTAAATGTTAAAATTCACCCGTGAAACCATTCTGTGTAGGACTTGTTGGTTGGGAGCTTTTACATTACTGATTAAATTTTGTCTCTCTCTCTCTTTTTTTTTTAAAAACATATTTTATTGATATTTTACAGAGAGGAAGGGAGAGGGATAGAGAGCTAGAAACATCGATGAGAGAGAAACATCGATCAGCTGCCTCCTGCACACCCCCCACTGGGGATGTGCCCGCAACCCAGGTACATGCCCTTGACCAGAATCGAACCCAGGACCCCTCAGTCCGCAGGCCGACGCTCTATCCACTGAGCCAAACCGGTTTTGGCTCTCTCTCTCTTTTTTAAAAGATATATAGATTTTATTGTCAATTTGTTCTTTTTTTTTACGCTCTAGAGTCTTTTTTTATTTATTTTTATTTTTTTTATTGTTTAAAGTGTTACATATAGTAGTACATATATCTCCTTTTTTTCCCATTGACCTTCCCCCAGCCTCCCCTATCCCCTGTCGCATGCCCTCATCCCACCGCCCCCCCCCCCCTCAGTGTCTTGTGTCCATTGGTGTGTTTATATGCATGCATACAAGTCCTTTGGTTGATCTATTTCCCTTCCTCCCCAACACTCCCCAGCCTTCCCGCTGTAATTTGACAGTCTGTTCGATGCTTTACTGCCTCTGTATCTATCTTTTTGTTTATCAGGTTATATTATAACCATTATAATGTTCTTTATTTTCCATAAATGAGTGAGATTATGTGGTATTTTTCTTTCATTGCATGGCTTATTTCACTTAACATAATGCTCTCCAGGTCCATCCATGCTGCTGCAAATGGTAAAAGTTCCTTCTTTTTTATAGCAGTGTAGTATTCCATTGTGTAGATGTACCATAGTTTTCTAATCCACTCATCTGCTGATGGGCATTTAGGCTGTTTCCAAATCTTAGCTATGGTGAATTGTGCTGCTATGAACATAGGTTCTCAAAACAGCCTGGTACTGGCACAAGAACAGATATATAGACCAATGGAATAGAATAGAGAACTCAGATATTGACCCAAACCACTATGCTCAATTAATATTTGACAAAGGAGGCATGAACATACAATGGAGTCAAGACAGTCTCTTCAGTAAATGGTGTTGGGAAAATTGGACAGATACATGCAAAAAAATGAAACTAGACCATCAACTTACACCATAAACAAAAATAAACTCAAAATGGATAAGGACTTAAACATAAGACAGGAAACCATAAAAATACTAGAGGAATCCACAGGCAGCGAAATCTCAGACATATGCCGAAGCAATTTCTTCACCGACACTGCTCTTAGCGCAATGGAAACTAAAGAGAAAATAAACAAATGGGACTACATCAAAATAAAAAGCTTTTTCACAGGAAAAGAAACCATCAACAAAACAACAAGAAAGCCCACTGTATGGGAAAACATATTTGCAAATGTTATCACTGATAAAGGTTTAATCTCCAACATCTACAGGGAACTTATACAACTTAATAAAAGGAAGATAAATGATCCAATAAAAAAAATGGGCAATGGACCTAAATAGAATCTTTTCGAAAGAAGACAGAAGGAAGGCCAAGAGACATATGAAAACATGCTCAAAGTCACTAATTATCCGAGAGATGCAAATCAAAACGACAATGCGGTACCATCTCACACCTGTCAGAATGGCTATCAACAAATCAACAAACGACAAGTGTTGGCGAGGATGCGGAGAAAAAGGAACCCTCCTGCACTGCTGGTGGGAATGCAGACTGGTGCAGCCACTGTGGAGAATGGTATGGAGTTTCCTCAAAAAACTAAAAATAGAACTGCAATTTGACCCAGTAATCCCACTCCTAGGAATATATCCCAAGAAAATAGAAACACCAATCAGAAATTTTGTCTCTTCATATTTTCTTCTTCTCCTTCTTCTCCTTCTCCTTCTCCTTCTCCTTCTCCTTCTCCTTCTCCTTCTCCTTCTCCTTCTCCTTCTCCTTCTCCTTTCTTCTTCTTCTTTTGTTAATCCGCACCAAAGGATATTTTTTTCATAGACTTTTTTTTCCCTATTTTTTAAGAGAGAGAGTGGAAGGGAGCAGGAGAAACAGAGAGAAACACCAATGTGAGAGAGATACATTGATTGGTTGCCTCCTGTATATGCCTGAACCAAGGCCAAAGATTGAGCCTGCAACCATGCCCTTGACCAGAATCAAACTGGAGACCCTTCAGTCCACGGGCCAATGCTCTACCCACTGAACAAAACAAGCCAGGGCTGCTGTTTCTTCTTGATTCAGACTTGGAAGATTGTATGTTTCTAGGAATGTATCAGTTTTTTCCCAGGTTGTCTAATTTGTTGGCATTTGATTGTTTGTAGTATTTGCCTATATTCCTTTGTATTTCTGTGTCAGTTGTTACTTTCTCCTTTTTTTTCTGATTTTATTTATTTGGGTTTTATCACCTTTTTCTTCATGAGTATCATTAAAGGTTTATCAATTTTATTTCTCTTTTCAAAGAACCAGCATTTGGTCTTATTGATCTTTTCTATTGTGTTTTTAGACTCTATTCTGTTTACTTCCAGTGTAATATTTATTATTTCACCCCCTCATGCTGGCTGACTGTGGGGATTGATGCTGACCACAGTGTACATGCAGCTTTGTAGGGACAGACCCCATGAAGCAGAATTTTTTCCAGCATGTTCTGGTGCTTTTTGCAACCTCTTTTTTGCGTTGCTCGTGGAGCTAATCAGGTTGTGCTCTGACGTGGTCTGAAGGCAGCCATAAGGGTTTTCGGTTCTGGGGTTTCTTAGGAGGGACTTCAGAGCAGGTGAATATCATATTCTGCCTGCAGTCGACCCTGGGCTACCTGCTAGCTTCCTCTGCTGGGCCAGGGAGCGCATGTATTGGACCAAGCTGTGGACCATGGCCAGCTGCCACCGGTATTGGCACAAAATACCCTTTATTCTGCCTTTGCCCGCTGGCTGCTCATTAGGCTTATCCACTGTAATGGTCTCAGGTGGTACCCAAGTTGTGTGTGGCAGATTTTCAGTGAATCATCTGGTAGGGGTGAATGGTGTTCACCAGGTTTCAACTCGAAGCCAGTGCTGAGTCTGAGGACACTGAGCAAAATTCTCAGGGTACACCAAGGCCAACTACCACCTGTCTGCGGGCCTTGACAGTGGGGCATGGTTTTGGATAGTCATCAGGGCAGAGCCAGTAGAGTTCACCAGGCTAACACAGATAAAGATTTGGCTATCCGGAGGGAAGGCTCTGCACAGGAGCCGTGGTGCTTTGGGGGCCCTCAGGACAACCCACGCCCTAAAGCTATACAACTCGGCCTCTCCCTGTGTGTCTCTGGCACCGCCTGAACTTGCCCAGAGTTCTTCAAAAGTTTTTTTTAAGGAGGACTGCATCTTGGGCCCAGGCTGGCTACCACCAGCTGATTTCCCAGCTGTGTGCCAGCTTGGCAGGGCGGGTCCTCAGGGCGTCAGCAGGGTAGGGTCAGCATACCTCCCAGGTTGATACCATATGGAGGAGAGTGCTTGACTCTGGAATCATGACATCTGTGGTCCTAGTGGGAGAGTGACTCAACACAGAGACATTGGCCAATGTCCCTCTCACCCTCTCCTTGAAGCCACACAACTCAATCTGTCCCTGTATGACCCTGCTCCCCTCTGAGCTGTTCTTCCTCTGCCAGAACCTGGGGTGAGTGAGATGTTGTGCGTTGGCCCTTTAAGAGGGCTCCTGGGTTTCTAGCAGTCTCTTGTCTCACCCAGGAAAATGGAATCCCTCCTTATTTTTACAGCCAAATATTATGTAGGCTTTCTTCCTCACACTGGTGCTCCGGGCAGGCTGCCCACTCCTTAGGTGGCACCTCTGCAGCTGAGATTTGCCTCCAGATTCTCAACTGCTACTTGGTGTGGGTCTAGCCCTTTTAACATCTCCGCCCCTCCTCCAAATCTCCATGTGGCTTTTTCTGTCTGTATTTAGTAATAAGACTTCTGTTCAGCTCATCTTCAGATGGTTATTCAGGTTAATTGTTTTGGAATTTAGTTGTAATTTTGATGAGGTCCTGGGAATTGATGGCGCCAACTCTGACATCTTGGATTTTGTGAGGCTACTAAAAATGCTCCTTAGGAATTGGGGCAGTCAATAGATGTTTATTTTAGTTTGGAGTCTTGTATTTGTTTTTTTGTCTGTTTGTTTGTTTTTGGTGGTTTTATGATGACTAGAGGCCCGGTGCACGAAATTTGTGCACGGGGGAGGGGGTGTCCCTCAGCCCAGCCTTCACCCTCTCCAATCTGGGACCCCTTGAGGGATGTCCGACTGCCCATTTAGGCCCGATCCCAGTGGACATCCCTCTCACAATCCAGGACTGCTGGCTCCCAACTGCTCGCCTGCCTGCCTTCCTGATTGCCCCTAACCGCTTCTGCCTGCCAGCCTGATCACCACCTAACCACTCCCCTGCCAACCTGTTTGCCCCCAACTGCTCTCCCCTGCAGGCCTGGGTCCCTCCCAACTGCCTTTCCCTGCAGGCCTGGTCGCCCCCAACTTCCCTCCTCTGCTGGCTTGGTCACCCCTAACTGCTCTCCCCTGCAGGCTTGATCGCCCTCAACTGCCCTCCCTTGCAGGCCTGGTCCCTCCCAACTGCCCTCCCCTGCTGGCCATCTTGTGGTGGCCATTTTTGTCCACATGGGGGCAGCCATCTTGTGTGTTGGAGTGATGGTCAATCTGCATATTACTCTTTTATAAGATAGGATAGAGGCCTGGTGCATGGGTGGGGGCCAGCTGGTTTGCCCTGAAGGGTGTCCCGGATCAGGGTGGGGTTCCCTTGGGGTGTGGGGCAGCCTGGGTGAGGGGCTTGTGATGGTTTGCAGGCCGGCCACGCCCCCTGGTGACCCAAGCAGAGGCACTGGTATCTGGGGTTTATTTATCTTCTACAATTGAAACTTTGTAGCCTGGAGCAGAGCCAAGCCTTCTGCTTGCTCTGTGGCAGCAGCCATTTCTCTTGGGATTTATGTATCTTCTATCATTGAAACTTTGTAGCCTTAAGCAGAGGCCTGGGCCGGCCAGGGTGTGTGGAAAGCTTGGCTTCCTCCATCGCCGGGGGCAACCCTAGCCTCCTGCTCTTTCCAGCTCCGTGGCTGCCGCCATTTCTGTTTGGGTTTATGTATCTTCTATCATTGAAACTTTGTAGCCTTGAGTGGAGGCCTAGGCCGGCAAGGGCAGGCGGAAAGCTTGGCTTCCTCCATTGCTGGGGAAACCCAAGCCTCCCTCCTGCTCTCTGTGGCCATAGCCATCTTGGTTGGGTTTATTTGCATATTTGCTCCTGATTGGCTGATGGGCGTGGCTTGTGGGTGTAGCGGAGTGATGGTTAATTTGCATATTACTCTTTTATTATATAGGATAATTTCATCAGCTGAAATTTTGATTCTTGTCTGTTGTTTTCTCCTATTATCAGCTTGTGTGGATGTTATTTGCTATTTTCTGTTCATTTTGAAAGGTCTTATTTTTTCTGGACAAACAAAAATTGTAGGAATATATAATTGGGTTGGGTGGTTTAATTGATTTTTTTGGTGTAAGAACACCCTTCTCCTTTAATATAATAAAGTGCAGTTTTAAGAAATATTGGTTCTCTTTTGTTTGTGGGGGTGGAGAGAGAAGTTGGTATACCTTTCGTGTTTGTGATTTTTTAGAAGGCTCCTAATTTTCACTGGTTGTATATTTCCCCCCATGACTACCAAGACTACTAAGTACTACCATCCCTTCCACATCAGCCCCTTCTGCCTCTGAAGCGCTTCCTAAGACCTCAACCTCTGGTCCTGCACTTTCTCCTCTTTTTAAAAAGAAACCACACCTGCTATTCTACCTATTCTAAGTAGTTCTCCATTCTGAATTTAACTCCTAGTTATCACTGTTGCACTTTTCTGTTTTATTAAATACTAGAGGCCCAATGCATGAAATTCGTGCAAGGGGCTCGGCCCTCGCAGCCCCAGCTTTGTCTGGAAGGTCATCTGGACTGTCGTTCTGCTGTTCGGTCTAATTAGCATATTGGCTCTTTATTACATAGGATTGCAGGCTTTCTGTGACGTCGCTTCAGCATATGCACCGGAACTTGATCTGTTGGTTTTGAAATGTTTGTTTTCTTACTCACATGGAATTTTATGTTTGTAGTGTTCTTTGTTCCAGGCATAACTACAGGTGGGTAAATTTGCTTTCTTTATTGTTCTGTATAGTTTGGAAGGATTTTTTAATAGGTTCATATGTAGGTGTTTGATATTTCCCTATGGAAGTCCTGGAGATCATTCCATTTTATTACTTCATAGATGTTTTCAACTGTTTTCTGGATCTTATTGTTTATATGTAGAAGTTAGGTTTAATCAGTGTTTCATTATTGACAGTATGTCATCTGTTACTTTTTTCTGACAACTTCAAAACTCCCTCTTTTCCTTAGTTTTCAGCACTTACACTATGATGGGCTGAGGATTTCATGCTGCTTTTGGTTTGTGGTTTGTAGTGCTTTTCGAATTTATGGCTTGATAGATTTCATAAGTTTTGAAGCATTTTAGTAATTTTCTAAAATATTGATTTTGACCCACTTTCTCCTTTTTTTTCTGAACTCTATATTTTTATCCTCCCTTTTGTATTTTCCTTCCTTTTGTCTTCTTTCCTGATATTTCTTTCTTTCTAGATATTTTCTTCTGACCTAACTTTAATTTACTATTTCTCTCTTCACATGTATTTACTGTGCTATTAATCTTATTTTTTTAGTTCTTCATTTTAATTATTGTAATTTTCATTTGTAGAATACACATGTTTAAATATTTCTCAGCTCTTTGATAAAATTCTCAATATTGTCTTTTCTAGGGTAACAAACTTTCATGGCTAGCCAGAAATGAGGGGTTTCCTGGGATACAGAATTTTCAATTCTAAAACTAGAAAAGTCTTAGCCAACTCTACTTTCTTTTCTTAAACATGGTAAGGAGCATTTTTAAAATCTAGTTTGTATATGTCCAACATATAGAATCTTTTTTTTATCACCTATTTTCTCCCCTGGGTCACTTTTTAAATGATATTTTGGATACTTTGCTACTTTTAACTCTGTTAGACAATGTATATTCAAATTAGTTTGTAAAAATAACTTAAGCTCCTATGAGATTACCCTTCTTTACAAGAGAAGTTATGTTTGTCTCTGTCAGAAATGTGAGGCCACCAACACTTTAGGAAGCCTGAAAGTTCAGGAAAATAAGATAATCTAAATACAATAATAATTCAAAGCTGAGCTAAATCCCCTGTAAGCACCTGACTATCTAAATTTATTATTAATTCGAGGATCAATTCTTTGAGTTCCTAAGCAAACCATTAGGAGTTTTCCAGGGCCATCTCATTTTGCTGAATCCTAGATTCTAATCTCTGTTCTGCTAATTCTGTGAGGCTTCTAAAAATGCTACTTAGTCTTTAAACCATTCTCTCCTTGTTTAGCAAAGGCCCCCAGGGGAAAATGCTTGCAAATGCTGGTTTTATCTTCCCTCATATTCCAACATGGTAGTTCTTCACTATCTTATTAGCCATCTAATGCTTTCAAATATATGCTGAACTACTTTTATAATTACTTGCTGATTTTCTGAACTGCTTTCCTAATTATTTTTCCACAAGAAAGTTGCTTCAAATTACTCAACCCTCCTCTATTTCTGTAGTATTTAAAAGAAATATAAACCATATTGATTCATTTGAAATATCTTTAGGTTCCCTTTCCTCTTTTAATGTTATAGTAGCAAAAGAGAAATGAGGCCAATGAGGTGGGAATCATTAAGTCTACATTTCTAGAAATAAATCACTCACAAATCCATCTGTTCTTTAGGCCTTGTTTTCTGTTGCTAGAAAAATCTCCACTTCTGAGGACCATTGCTTTTTGCTTTAGTCAATCCTCAACGCTGCAAAGAAATACCTACAGCCAAAGATAAAGAAGTGAAATCTGATTATTGTTTTTCTTGCACCAATTCTAGCCTGTCCTGCTGTAGGGACTGGGGCAGTCATGCCCATGTTAGCCCTCTCCTTGGAGGCCCTTCACCTCCCAGCTTCAAGTTGGTCACACTTCCTGTTTATTACCTATTGTCTAGCTTCTAAAAGTTACATTTTTGTAAGTTAAAAGAGGCAGATTGGGATAGTCGTTCGCGCTGGATAGTACTGGTATCCCGTGTTCAAGGAGGTGATGAGTCAACAACGATTGAGTGAACAAAGATTAATCCAGTAATTACACCCGATTGGAGAAGCTTTGCTTTCTGGCCAGAGCTGGAGAAGCAGCGGAGACGGTGGGAGATTAGGATAATGGCTATTCCTTGAGGTGGCCACGGATTTCTGAAATATGCAAGGAAGTCTCTCCCTCCTCAGAGGAGTTTTTCTGTCATCTTCCTGTGCTCCCGTTGCAGAAGTGAACAGAGGTGCATTTCATGTGGCAGAAGATACTTCAAAGGAGTGTGTTTAGCCTCGGAAGAATGTGGCATTTGTTTTTGTAACCTTCTGGGTTCCAGTTATGAGTGAGAGAGAGGGAAAGCACGCATTGTTCTCAGCTTTCCGTAAGAAACCACCACATCTTGTAAGCAGTAAAAGCTTCTCTTGCGGCACCCTCCCACTGAGACGCACGGCAATCTTTTCCACTTATGTAGGTCACTGGGTGTCATCCACCTCAATCGATTAGTGAAATTTGAAGAAAAAGGTTTTGTTTTTGTTTTTCTTGCATCAACATCCTTCCCAGATTCCTATTTTTGGGTGTTGTCTTAATTAAAATCAAAATTTGATCTGAAGTCCCATTCTTAATGATTTCTGGTTATGTTTTATCTTTGGTTTAGTTTCATTTCCCTTCCTTCCTCTGCTGTTTAAAATTAAGTTTATTTAAATACAAAGAATGCACTGTTTATTCAACCAAATGGTATCTTTATGTGGAAAAAGAAAAAAAAAAAAGAAACCCAGACTGATTTCATTGCTACTCTATACTGTCTCAGCTTAATAACTCAGTGTTTTGTTTCTTTCTTTTGTGTGCATTTTTACTTCCAGCTGTGCTCTATGCATAATACTGCTTTGTGGTGAGACTCTTTTGTGAACTATACTAGTTAAATGTTCATTGAACTAACAATTGCTCATCACTTCCCAACTTCAACAAAATAATATTGCAAAGACCTCTTTTTTAAAAAATTGAAAAACTTTCTATCTTTGTAAATTCTGTCTCGTGTGCGTGCTTTTGGGAGTTTTGTTTTTGTTGGGAAAGAGTATGGAAAAAATATTTCCTTTGATTGTATTACCTGACCTGTGATATTTTTTATTTCACTGCAAAGTATGCATGCAGACACTTTTAGAATTCTCAGGTGTCCTAGGGCTTTTTGCCCTCTGTGCTATATTATTTTAAGTCCACTATAGAAGAAAAAAGGCTATTTTTCCTTCTTTTCTATTGTTGTAATTAGTAACCTTAATTATTCTGGGGAAACTTTGGGGTAGTAAGGAGGAAGAGAGAGAACAAGAAGTATTTAGTCTAATGATCTACTCTGCCCAATATTTTGTTTCATAATAATAAAACAAAGGAAACATTTTGTGGGAGGTCATAATGATCTCTTTAGAAGGTTCAACTTCTAAATATTCTGGACATGTTCCAAATAGCCTTAATTTCCTTAATAACACACTACATACCATTTGTCATCTCCCTGTGCTTAGATTTACCCATGTTTCTGGCCTCTATCACTTCTTGGAGAAAAAGAATTTTATAGATGTATAAATCATTCTACCTTTAACAAAATAGACTATTCTTTTTAGAGACGTTTTAGGTTTACAGGAAAATTGAACGGAAGCACAGAGATGTTACATATATCCCCTGACCCCGTACATACAGAGTTCCCCCCACTACCAACATCCCCCACTAGAGGGGAACATTTGTTACAATTGAACCTACATTGATACAGCATTATCACCTAAAGTTCATAGTTTACATTAGGGTTCACTGTTCATTCTATGGGTTTGGAAAAATGTATAATGACATGCATCCTTTATTATAGTATTGCACAAAGCATTTCCCTACCCTAAATATGCTCTGTACTCCACCTATTTATCCTTCCCCGCCCCCAATCCCGGGTAACCACTGATCAGTAGTAAAAAACTGTCTCTAGCTTTGACTGCTCCAGAATGTTAGGATTGGAACCATACAGTATGCAGCCTTTTCAGATAGGCTCCTTTCGCTCAGTAATAGGCATTTAAGTTTCTCCATTTCTTTTCCTGGCTTGATAGCTCATTTCTTTTTTTGTGCGAAATAATATTCCATTGTCTGGTTGTACCAAGGTTTACTTATCCATTCAGCTACTAAAGGACATCTTGGTGACTTTAAGTTTTGGTAATTATGAATAAGGCTGCTACAAACTTTCCCATGCAGTCTCTTTTGGTAGACATAAGTTTCCACTTCTTTGAGTGTAAAAGGTGTTTAATTTTTTATGAACTCGCCAAACTGTCTTCCAAAGTAGCTACACCATTCCGCATTCCCACCAGCAATGTATGAGTCTGAGTGCTCCTGTTACTCCACATCAGCACCGTTATGTAGTGCTTTCAGTGTACCAAATTTTGACTATTCTAATTCATGTGTATGCTATCGCACTGTTGTCTTAATTTGCATTTCTCTGATGACATGTGGTGTGGAGCATCTTTTCATAAGCTTATTTTCCATCTGTATATTTTCTTTGATATGTTAAGGTCTTTAGGTTTTTAATCAACTTATTTGTTTTCTTATATTGTTGAGTTTTAAGAGTTTTTTGTATAATTTGAGTAACAGTACTTTATCGGATGTATCTTTTGCAAATATTTTCTACTGGTCTGTGGGTTGTGCTTTTATTGCCTTTATAAATATTTTGCTTTAAATTTTCAATTACTGTTGACATTCAATATTATATCATTTTTAGGTGTGTAGCATAGTGGTTAGATATTTACTTATGAGATGATCCCACGTGACACCATACATAGTTATTACAATACTAGAGGCCCAGTGCACTAAATTTGTGCACTCACGGGGCATGGGGGGTGTCCCTCAGCCCAGCCTGCACCCTCTCACAGTCCGGGAGCCCAGTGATCGATTGATCCCTGCAGAGGGAGGCCCCGCCCACCCGCCACAGCCTGCCGGTTGGTGGCCTGAGCCTCCCTCTTTGGGGTGATCATGGAGCCCCTCAACTGATCAATCGTCCCACTGGCTGGTAGCCTGGGCCTCCCTCTGCAAGACGATCATGGGGCGATGCTGGGCGGGGAGGCCTCCGACCAATTGCATCACACCCACCTTGGCTGGTCGGCGCCAGTGCGTGTCATAGCGTGGTTGTCCGGAAGTTCGTCAGGAAGGTCATTCTGCTGTTCAGTTGTTCAGTCAATTTGCATATTACACTTTTATTATTATAGATTGCATTAGCTAGAACTTACAGTACGAAGCTAGAAAGAAGTGGTAAAAAGGGACATCTTTGCTTTGTTTCTGATCATAGTGAAATAGAATCAAGTTTCTTTCCATTAAGTAACAAGCTAGCTGCAAGATTTTTTTAGTAATTAATCTTTATTAAGTTGAGAAACTACCCCCCCCAATTCTAGTTTACTGTAAGTTTAATCATGAATAGTTATCGAATCATCCTTTACTTTTTTATTTTAAAAAACAACTTAAGATATAATTTATATACCATAAATTAATACATTTAAACTGTACAATTCAATGTTATTAGTAAATTTACAGAATAAGGAACAATATAATTTTAGAATAGTTCATCATCCCTTAAAAAAAAAACACTGTACTCATTAGCTATCATTACTAATTTTCCCTCTTCTATCCTTAGGCAACCACTATTCTACTTTCTGTCTCTATGGATAAGCAATCTACACAAATAAAAGAGAAAGATGCAAATTGACTGTACCTCCGCGACGCCCACCAGCCAACCAGGAGTGAGTATGCAAATTAACCTGACGAAGATGGAAGGCTAATTTGCATATGCAGGTGCCCAGCAGCCTGGGTCCTGGGAACATTCTCTGGACCCAGGCTGCTCAGAGCCTGTAGGCCCGCATGTAAGCCCTGAGCAGCTGGGGTCCCAGAATGCCCCTGGCCACTCCTGGCCTACGGGCCTTGGCGCCGAGCGGCTGGGGGCGGGGTGGCAGAGGCTTGAGCAGGGCCGAAGCGGAGCTGGGTGGGCCCTGCCCAAGACATGGCACAGGCTTGATCGGAGCTGGGGGGCCCTGCCCAAGTCACAGCAGAGGCTTGAGCAGGGCCAGAGCGGAGCCGGGGGGCGGGGGGGCCCTGCCCAAGCCATGGCGGAGGCTTGAGCAGGCCTGGAGACGGGGGGTGTGCCAGCTCGTCTTGCCAGCAGTCCTGCCTCTGCGCGTGAGCTGCAGAGGAAACACCTTTTCTGACTGCCCATTGGCTAAGCTCCCTGTACGCCACTGGTAATGTTCTTGGTAACTTGGGTAACAAGAATCCAAGAAGGTGATCTAGGGTTTTCCACCACACTCCTGGAGGAAAAAACAAAGGTTCACTGCTTGAGGGGCTAAGAAATGTCATATCCTGTCCTAGCCGGTTTGGCTCAGTGGATAGAGCATCGGCCTGCTGACTGCAGGGTCTGGGTTCAATTCTGATCAAAGGCGTGTACCTAGGTTGCAGGCTCCTCCCTGGCCGGGGCCCAGGTCAGGGCTAATGCAGGAGGCAACCAATCAAAGTGTCCCTCTCACATTGATGTTTCTCTCTGTCTTTCCCTCTCTCTTCCACACTCTCTAAAAATCAATGGAAACATATCCTCAGGTGAGGATTAAAAAAGAAAGAAAGAAAATAAATGTCATATTCTATGCAAGACACATCTTGAAAATGCCTAAAGAAAGTTGTCATTTTTTCATGGTGAAGGGACTGGAGTCTGTGTTGATGAAAACACCTTGGCGGCTGCGGTGGCTGGCAGTGGCTGCAGCAGCAAGGTGATGGAGCTGGCATCTTCCCCTGATCAGCCCGGTCGCCTCCGGCAGAGGGAGACCAGACTGCAGCCGTCAGTAGGACATCCCCTGATGGCTCCCAGTCTGTGAGAGGGGGCAGGCTGGGCTGAGGGACCCAGCCCCCAGTGCATGAATTTTGTGCACCGGGCCCCTAGTATTATATATATTAAGTGATATATGATAAGCAATGATGTGGACATTTAATATAAATTTAATTATACATTCTTTCAGTTAGCACAATGTTATCAAGTTTCATCTATGTTGTAACATGTAGTTCATTTATATTTATTGTTAAATAATGTTCTAGTGCATGGCTGTAACACATTTGTTTATCCATTCATCAGTTGATGGATATTTGGATTATTTCTACTTTTTGCCTATCTATATATATAAAAGCCTAAGTGACCATTCGACCAGTAGCTATGCCACGCACTGACCACCAGGGGCAGACGCCCCAACCAGTAGGTTAGCTTGCTGCTGGGGTCTGGCAGATCAGGACTGGGTGAGACCAGGCTGGACATGCCCTGGAGCCCTCTCCTGGTCCCTCCCCAGCCCCAATTGTGCACCCGTGGGGTCCCAAATTGCAAGAGGGTGCTGGCCAGGCCAAGGGACCCCACCTCTAGTCTATATATATATATAAAAGCCTAAGCGACCAAATGGCCCTATGACTGGTTGCTATGATGTGCATTGACCACCAGGGGGCAGACGCTCAATGCAGGAGCTGCCCCTTGGTGGTCAGTGTGCTCCCACAGTGGGAACTCCACTCAGCTGACCGACCCATCCCAGTGGCCCACCAGCCTGGCGGCAGCCACTCCCTCCCTCAGTAGTCCTGCAAATCCATTCTCTGGAGAATGGGACCAGGCACCGATGGACCTGCGCTGCTGGCATGATCCTGACAGTGCCAGCACTGCTGGCCTCCTGGAAGTCGGCCTCGGGCACCGTGGCCACTTCCCCTCCCTAGAGGCTCCACAAGGGAGAAACAGTATAAAAGCGGCTGCCAGGCGGCTCCTGAAAACTGGCATGAATGTCAGCGGGACAGATCCAGATCCTGGGCCAGCAAGGGCATCCCATCACCCACCTGGAGGGCCGATCACGTCCCGGCCACCCCACCCTCCTCAGGATGGGCGCCAGAAACGGGGCTGCGGCCGTGCGAGCCTCTCCCAATCAGGACTGCCTGGGCGCAAGCCTGTGGCTTAGTGAGTGGGGCTGGGATGAGCAGAAGTGGCAGGCAGGAGCAGTAGGCAGTGTTGGACTGCAGGTTTAGGCCCAATCCCCGCAGGCTACCCCAAGGGACCCCACCCATGCACGAATTCGTGCACTGGGCCTCTAGTAATAAATAATGCTACTATGGACATTTACATGTTAGTCTCTGTGTGGACACATTTCAGTTCATTTGGGTTTCTATCTTAAAGGGGAATTGCTAGGTCATATGGTAGCTATATATTTTTTTGAGAAACAGACATTTTTTCCAGAGTGGGTTCAATATTTTATGTTCCTACTAACAATGTATGAGGGTTGCTATTTCTCTACATCCTTGCTAACACTTATCTTTTAAAAAAATTATTATTGCCATCTTAGTGAGTGTTAAGTGGTATGTCATTATGGTTTTGATTTACACTTTCATAATAACTAATGATAGTGAACATCTTTTCCTTTTTTGTTGTTGTTGTTTTTAATCCTCACCCGTGGATATTTTTCCATTGTTTTTTTGTTTTTGTTTTTTAAAATATATTTTATTGATATTTTACAGAGAGGAAGGGAGAGAGATAGAGAGTTAGAAACATCGATGAGAGAGAAAGATCGATCAGCTGCCTCCTGCACACCTCCTATTGGGGATGTGCCCGCAACCAAGGTACATGCCCTTGACCGGAATCGAACCTGGGACCTTTCAGTCCCCAGGCCGACGCTCTATCCACTGAGCCAAACCAGTCAGGGCTTTTTCATTTTTTTTTTTAATAAATCTTTATTCAGATTATTACAATTGTTTCTCCTTTTTCCCCCCATAGCTCCCCTCCACCCGGTTCCCACCCCACCTTCTGCCCTTACCTCCCCCCCCACTGTCCTCATCCATAGGTGTATGATTTTTGTCCAGTTTCTTCCTGAACCCCCCACACCCCTTTCCCCCTGAGAATTATCAGTCCACTCCCTTTCTATGCCCCTGATTCTATTATATTCACCAGATTATTCTGTTCCTCAGGTTTTTAATTCACTTGATTTTTAGGTTCACTTGTTGATAGATATGTATTTGTTGTTCATAATTTTTATCTTTACTTTTTTCTTCTTCCTCTTCTTTAAGAATACCTTTCAGCATTTCATATAATACTGGTTTGGTGGTGATGAACTCCTTTAGCTTTTTCTTATCTGTGAAGCTCTTTATCTGCCCTTCAATTCTGAATGATAGCTTTGCTGGGTAGAGTAATCTTGGTTGTAGTTTCTTGCTATTCATCACATTGAAAATTTCTTGCCACTCCTGTCTGGCCTGCATAGTTTCTGTTGAGAAATCAGCTGACAGTCGTATGGGTGCTCCCTTGTAGGTAATTAACTGTTTTTCTCTTGCTGCTTTTAATATTCTCTCTTTGTCTTTTGCTCTTAGCATTTTAATTATGATGTGTCTTGGTGTGGTCCTTTTTGGGTTCCTTTTGTTTGGGGTTCTGTGCACTTCTTGGACTTGTAAGTCTATTTCTTTCACCAGGTGGGGGAAGTTTTCGGTCATTATTTCTTCCAATAGGTTTTCAGTATCTTGCTCTCTCTCTTCTTCTGGCACCCCCATAATTCTGATGTTGGTACGCTTGAAGTTGTCCCAGAGTCTTCTTACACTATCTTCAACTTTTTGGATTTTTTTTTTTTTCTTTTTGCTTTTTCGGTTGAGTGTTTTTTGCTTCTTTGTATTTCAGTTCTTTGACTTGATTCTTGTGTTCCTCTAGTCTGTTTTTGGGTCTCTGTATAATATTTTTTATTTCAGTCAGTGTATGTTTAATTTCTAGTTGGTACTTTTTCATATCTTCGAGGGTCTCGTTATATTTATTAGCCTTTTCTAGGATATTCTTGAAAAGCCTTATAAGCGTGGTTTTGAATTCTATATCCAGTCATTTGTTTTCCTCCATTTCTTTCGTTTGTGATATGTTTCTTTGACGCCGCATTTTCATTGCTTCCCTGAGTTGGTAGGGTAGATTTGTATGATTGGTTTCCTATATGGCCCAGTGGGTCAGCCTCCCCAGTTAACCTGAGGTAGACACTCTTGGTGTACCCCTTTGTGGACTGTGTATACAGCCTTGTTGTAATTAAGTCTTGATTATTGTTGGTATCACTGGGAGGAATTGACCTCCAGGCCAGTTGGCTGTAAGGATCAGTTGTGTCTACGTTGGGAGAAGTTCGGTACTGGAGACAGCCTTATAGGATTAGACTTGCCAAATTGCAATAGCCTCTGTGCTCAGCTTGGATCGGGTGGAGTCTCAGGGTGGAGCAGACAGTCTTGGCTTCCCGTCAGCCTTGCCCTTGTGTGCACGTGCGCGTCTTCAGACCTCTGCCTTCCCCGGCTCCCGAGTCTCCGCCCGAGAGTCCAGATTCCCCCCACAAGAGCGTGGGTCCCCAGGGGCTCGCCTGGAACTGGGGTTCAGTGCAGTCAGAACTCTGATTCCTTTCCACTAGGGAAAGCCTGTGGCAACCTCCGCAGCCTTTGTGTGCACTGGCACGCGCGCGCCTTCAGACCTCTGCCTTCCCCGGCTCCCGAGTCTCCGCCCGAGAGTCCAGATTCCCCCCACAAGAGCATGGGTCCCCAGGGGCTCGCCTGGAACTGGGGTTCAGTGCGGTCGGGGGCTTCCTTCCCCCTTCCGCCAGAGAAAGTCAGCCAGGCTCTCAGCCGCCCTTCCTCTCTGCGCGCACAAAGACCCTTTGCCGTACCTCCAATTCTCTGTGAGCTTTTCTCTTTCCTTCTAGCTGTAGAATTTTCACTCAGCCAGCTTTCCTGTGGTTCTGGATGGTGTCCGTTCTGTCTTTTAGTTGTAGTTTTGAAATTGTTGTGTGAAGCAGCAGTTTAGGTGCTTACCTATGCCGCCATCTTGGTTTCTCCCCTCCATTGTTTTTTTTTTTTTTACAGAGAGTGGAAGGTAGAGAGACAGAGAAACATCGATGTGAGAGAGACAGGATTGCTTGCCTTCTGCATACACCAGGACCAGGGCCAGTGCTAGGGAGGAGCCTGCAATTGAGATACGTGCCTTTGATCAGAATTGAACTGGGACTCCTCAGTCCACAGGCCAACACTCTATCCACTGAGCCAAACTGGCTAGGGCATGAACCTCTTTTCATGGGCTTATTGGCAATTTGTATACCATCTTTGGAGAAATTTTTATTAAATATTTGTTTATTTAAAATTTGGGTTGATTTTCTTCCCTTACCTTTTCATAAATTTTTCTTTTTGAAACATTTTTTGAGATGTCTGCTTGATCCAGAATTCTGGCAAGATTAAGTGTTCTTGCTTTACAGTCTTCATATTTTCTTTATATCAACAGTTTCTCAATCCTTTAGCTCATCTTCATAAAACAGTGTATCTAGCCCTTTAGTCATTTTAATTGGTTATTCCTGGACTTTCTTGGATTTTAGGAAGTTTTTCTTTAGTTATATGAATAGACATCATAGATGACTTTTTGTTACTATGTACAATGGAAGAGAAATATTTGTTTTCGTGATGATGTTTCAGCATGAGACAAATGGTGCTTTGGGTCTTCAGAAAACTGTCTGAGATGACTTTTTGACCTTCCTCAGTCATAATTGGTACCTCTCTTCTGCTTAATTAGGTTTATGTTTCTCATGTAGGTAGAATGGAGAAAAGAAAGCCCAGAATTTATAATAATAAAAAGCAGGCCTGCCTCAGAAGGCTGAGTCTGCTATTTACAGTTTTGTGACCTGGGGCAAGTGAGTTAATCTCTTCATAAGTAAAATTGCTATAATCATAAGTATGTTATAGTATTATTGTGAGGATTAAACAGATAATGATAGGGAAATAGCTCATGAACTGACTAAAAATATTAATGCTTTTCCATGTGGCGACATGGAAATTCTTATTAGCTTTCCTTCCTACTTGTTGCTTTTGTATGCTATCATACTATTCTATTTTTTTCAACACTCTAATCCAATTTTGAACCTTCATGTCTTAAATTTCTTACCAGTTATTCTATGAGCAGAATATCTATGCCCCTTCAAAATTCTTATGTTGAAATCCTAACCTCCCACAAGATAATATTAGGAGATGGGCCTTCAGGAGTCTTTACATGACTGTGACCATACTGATACTATTATTGGGGGATAGAAGGCCTCATCTCCCCAGTTGCTTATGGAAGTGGGGTTCTTGTGGTAGCACTGGAAGTTCTTCCAGAGGCCCCCACAGGAGAATGATATATGATGGAAAGCTTTGTTTTCATGGAATTACATCCTTGGGATTTCAAAGTCCCGTTTCCCTTAGTACAGTCATAGAAGAAGTGTAACTGGGGCTTCCATAGAGCTAAAATTAGAGCCAATGTCCAGAATTTCCTTTCTATACTGGTGCCAGGTCCAGTCCAGTATCAGGCTAGCTTAATTTGTGTTTCCATTCTGTAGTCTATCTCATGTGGGGTCTGCAGGAAACATGGGCAGGAGCAAAACAAAAGAGCCTCATGAGCCAAGTGGAACCAAGAGCAGGGAGCAATAAGAGAGAGAATTCCTTTATTTAAGGGATTATGTATTCCCAAATTTTCACACATTTGGAGTGGCCATGACCATTCTGGCCAGCCATCTCTGTTCCGAGGTTGACAGGCAAGTACCTTCCCAATGTCACACCAACTTTACTGGGCATACTGGTATGTCTATCTTTCCTTTGTCTAGTCCCCTTCCCCTGGTGCTCTGTAGGGAATAGACTGGGGAGTACAAAACGGCAGCTTCTTGGTGAAGCTGCCCAAATGACATGCTTATAATGTTTGGCTTCCCCCTTTACTCCTTTCCTGTTATTAACTAGCTAATTACAATGGTATCAGTGCCTTGGTCTGGAGTTCCAACACTCAGATCTGTGAGAAATAAATTTTTAGTTTTTATAAACTACTCACTCTGTGGTAATTGTATCAGCTCAAACAGATCAAAACAGGATATTATGAAAATTGAAGATTAATCTAATCCCAGCACTGGTTCCCCAGACCCATTTTGTACATTCCCCTAATATTTCAAAAGCGTGTATGTGCATGTGTGTACACATTCAGATAATTTTTGTACTGATGACAAAGAAGTCCTTGTCAATGAGTGGCGACTTGTTAAAAATAATCTTTTGGCATCTGAGTCTCCCAAATCACTGGTTGAGAGGAATTTACTTTCTTTTTGCAGTGACTTAGAAACTTAGGCTTTGTTTCCGGTTGTGACTGATTGAACAGCTTTCACTCTGAAATATTTTTCCATTTCACTTCTGGCTTAGTTCCACATTTTCCTGAATCTCATATATTTTCTTTCTTAGATCCTGGTTTCATTTTCTATAGAACATCCTTAGTAACACTTTCAGAAAAGATAGATAGGAAAAAGCTTGGAATGGTGCTGACCACAGAATTTTAAGTTCAGAATCATATTCCTCAGAAATTAAAACATTACTCTATATCCATCTAAACATTTCTAACAAGATTTCTACAATTCTGATTTTCATTTGTAAATAAACACTGACACTCCTCCCCTTTTTGAAAATTTTAGGATATTTTTTCATTCTTATTGTTCTTAGTCTAAGATGTATCTGAGTGGGACTTGCTTTTGGTTGAAGACTAGCAAATTTTGTTTTTTTTTTAAGCTTTGGGAAATCTTCATCTTATTTCCTCCATTCTGTCTTCTTTTTCTAGAAATCCTATTGATAGATGTTAAACTTTTTGGTTTATTCCTAATGTTTCTTTTCCTTTACATTTTCTATTCCTGACATTTTTGTTCTAGTTTCAAGGTGCTTTTTGAATTAATTTTTAAAGCTTCAATTACATGTGAGTATGGTTTAAAAATATATTTTGAGGCGAGGAATCATGTTTTCATTTCCATACTCTTTCTTATTCTTTGATGCTCGTTTTAAAAAATAAAATCCCCTTTGGTATTATAGGATCATTATCTTCAAAGATATTTAAGGCTATTAATTATATTTTTTGAAAAGTTTTCTATTTGACTTTGCATAATTTGTGTTTCCTAGGGTCAATTATTGAGCTTGATTATCTGTGTTTTTATTTGTATTTGGTTTTCTTCAAAGGTCCACACACAGCCCAAGCCAGCAGGGACTGGGCTCAGTGTGCCCTGCCCCTCTTTCTGCATGCACGAAGCCCAGCACAGGGCAGTCAGCCTTGGTTCACAGTGTAACGAATCCCAAGTGCCTCCAAGGCCAGCACAGGCAGCAACCAACTGCAGAGCACTCTGTGGATTTTATCAGATGGCCCTGGCCAACACACAGGCAGCAGCTTACCTGGGTTTGCACCAAATGCCCTCCCAAGAGTCCCCAGAACCAACACACCTGGTGCCCAGCATCAGATCACAACAGAATACCACCCAATTAGTACCTAAACAAGGCACCCAAAGGGTGGGCTTCAGAGGCATCAGTGCCCCACTAAAGAGAATCCCATTCCATAATAGGGTCAGACCCCACACAACATGTTGTTCACTGTAGTCATGACCAGTACTCGAAACCACCCACTGACATGTCAAAAACAGTAAAAGCTTAACTACAACAGGAGAGCACACACAACTCACACACCCGAAGCGCCTGGCTCAAGTGAACAGGGAGACTGAGTCACTGGGCCCCACAGGGTACCTACTACATACGGCCATTCTACCAAGATGGGGAGACATAGCAGATCTACCTAACACATAGAAATAAACACAGAGAGTTAAACAAATGAGGAGACAATTTATAATTAAAATGCCAAAGATTAAAGATAAAGAGAGAATCTTAAAGGCAGCAAGAAAAAAGCAGTTAATTTTGTACAAGGGAGCTCCCATAAGGCTGTCAGGCTGATTTCTTTTTTCTTTTTTTTTTTTTTTTTTTTTAACATATTTTATTGATTTTTTACAGAGAGGAAGGAAGTGGGATAGAGAGTTAGAAACATCGATCAGCTGCCTCTTGCACACCTCCTACTGGGGATGTGCCCGCAACCAAGTTACGTGCCCTTGACCGGAATCGAACCTGGGACCTTTCAGTCCGCAGGCCAACGCTCTATCCACTGAGCCAAACCAGTTTTGGCTGTCAGGCTGATTTCTGAACAGAGACTTTGCAGGCCAGAAGGGGATGGCATGAAATATTCAAAGTGATGAAAGCAAGGACCTAAACCAGAAATTACTCTATCCAGCAAGGCTATCATCATTTAGAATTGAAGGAGAGATAAAGGGTTTCCTAGGAAAGAAAAAAAAAAAAAAAAAAGATGGACTTCATCACCACCAAACCAGCATTACAAGAGATGTTAAAGGGATTTCTTTCAGAAGAATAAGGAGGAAGTGAAAAGTAAGAATAAGAAAATATTTGAAGAAGAAAAATTCTTACAAAGACAAGCACATATTAAAAGCAATAGATCAACCAACACTAGAGGAAGTACAAAAGTTAGAAGGCAAATTAGAAAGATCAGGTGTAATTACAACAATACTGGTAAATTAAGAAATACACACACACACACACACACACCACACACCACACACAAAATGTAAAAAATAATGATGAAAACATAAATGTGGGACAGGTGAGTAAAAATAATCGTGATTTTAGAATGTGTTTCAACATAATTGACAACTTAAAATAGAATGCTATAAACATAGCTTCATATATATAAAGCACATGGTAACCCCAATCAAAAATCTATAAGTGACATGCAAGAAATAATGAGAAAGAATCCAACTACAATACCACAGAAGGTCATCAACAGAAAGAGAAGAGATTAAGAGAATAAGAAAGAAATAGAGAACTGCAAAAACAGTTAAAAAAACAATCAAGTGCTGGCTGGGTAACTCAGTTGGTTAGAGCATTATCCTGAAAAGTCAAGGTTGCAGGTTTGATTCCCAGTTAGGGCACATACAAGAATCAACCAATGAATGCATAAATAAGCAGAACAACACATTGATGTTTCTCTCTCTCTCTCTCACTGTTTCTCCCTCCTCTGTCTCTAAAAACAATCAATCAATCAAAAAATACTTTATTAAAAAAATCAAATGACATTAACAATGTACCTATCAATAAACGTAAATTGATTAAGTGCTATAATCAAAAGACAAATTGTAAAGAAATGGTAAATATATACAATGAATTATTATTCACCCATAATAAAAAAAAAAACCACATGAAATCTTGCTATTTGTGACAACATGGAAACACCTAGAGGATATTATTCTAAGTGAAATAAGTTAGGGAGAGAAAGACAAGTGTTATGTGATTTCACTTTCATGTGGAATCTAAAAACTAAAATAACAAACATACAAAACAACAAAACAGTTAGATACAGAGAACAAACTGATGGTTGCCTGATGGAAGGGGTGTTGGGGTTTGGGTGAAAAAGTGAAGGGATTAAGAGGTAAAAATTGGCAGTTACAAATTAGTCATAGTGACTTATAGTACAGCATAGAGAATATAGTTAATAACATTGTAATAAATATATATATAATGTCAGAAAGGTACTAGACATATCAGGTAATCACTTCATAAGTTATATACATGTCTATTCACTGTGTTGTCCACCTGAAACTAATATAATACTGTATGTCAACTGTAATTGAAAACTAAAAAACATTAAAAATATTGATTGTCAATTGTACTTGAAAAATTAAAAAATAGAAAATAAAATCTCCAAATTAAAAAAAATAAGATATGCATGAAAATAAAAAAAATATGATTCAGACACAAGGAAAAAGCAGCCAATATAAACCATTCCTTTATATATATATATATGTTTTATTGATTTTTTACAGAGAGGAAGGGAGAGGGATAGAGAGTTAGAAACATCAATGAGAGAGAAACATCGATCAGCTGCCTCCTGCACACCTCCTACTGGGAATGTGGCTGCAACCAAGGTACATGCCCTTGACCGGAATCGAACCTGGGACCCTTCAGTCCACAGGCCAACACTCTATCCACTGAGCCAAACCGGTTAGGGCAGAAACCATTTTTGAGGAATCCCAGACATTGGTCTTATTAGATAAAGACTTTAAATCAGTTATCCTAATATATAAAAAGCCAGGGGCCATAACAACTGAAACTACCAGACGGACGACCGAACAGCAGGCTAGGGAGCTGAGGGAGAAGGACAAATGGTCACCATGAGGGGACCACCGCCTGGATCAGGGGCATGGCTGGCCTTCAAACTGCAGGCAGCCCCTGGTCCAGGCAGGCCAGAGCCCCAGAGGGGACTCCCACTATGATCGGGGGGCGTGGCCGGCCTTCAAACCACAGGTGGCCCTAGCCCAGGCCAGCCAGTGCCCCAGAGGGGACCCCTGCTACACTCAGGGCCGTGGCCGGCCTTCAAACCACCGGCGGCCCCTAGCCCAGGGAGGCCTCCTAGCTGAGGACGCCTGAGTCTGTTCTGGACCTAGGGCCACGATCTCCCCGAGAGCGACTTGGAAGCCTCCAGTGTGTAACTGCCAGTCTCCAGGAGGTGGGAGTGTGTCCACCGTCCACTAAAACGTAGGACCATCGAACCGTTCACAGTCTCAGTGCAGGCACAGGTCCGTGGCTGATGGGGCTTCCACAAAGCAGCAGAAACACCCTGCCCACCTCGGCGGGTGCAGCTGCAGTCCACACGGGCCTGGGCAGTGTAGAAAGCGCTACCTTCTCCCGGGTCCTGTGCTGGCACCACCGCCTCCCTCACCCTCAAGCCCCCTGAGTCCTGACGGCCAAGTGTGGAGGGCATCCTGCAGGATTGTGCCGTTCTGGGTGCGTTTGCCCAAAGACAGCCTTTGGGATGAATTCGGAGCCACAGCTCACTTCACAGGAGACTGGAAGAACCATGTAAAAGGAATTTGACAAACGCTTTCCACATCTCTGTTTACTCTTTTGAATCCATAAAACGATCTTTAAAAAAACATTCGGGCCACCTAAGAGAGAATGCACTTTCTGGCCAGAGCATGCAGGATTCTTTTGCCCAATAGGTTACAGGAAGCAGAGAGCTGGCACAGTGGAAATGGCCCTGGTGCCCTATGAGGAGACCACGGGAATGGGGTTGCAGAAATTCCACAAGCCTCTTGCCACCTTCTCCTTTGCAAACCACACCATCCAGATCCACCAGGACTGGAGGCAACTGGGAGTCGCAGCTGTGGTGTGGGATGCGGTAAGAAAATCCTGCGGCGGGGTGGGGGGGCTCTGAAAACATCTGCAATTGATTATAAGACTGGTCTTTATTTAAAAAGAAATAAAAGAACAACTTTATTGAGATATAATTCATATACTGTACATGTCACCTAAAGTGTACAATGAACTGGTTTTTAAAAGTAAATTCAGAGTGCTACAACCATCACCATGCTCAATTTTTAAATATTTTCACGACCCCACCCCCTCCAAAAAAAAACTTCTACCCACTAGAATCACTTTCCTGACCATCTTCCCCAAAATAGGTTGCATTTTAAAGGTGGGTAAAGGAAAGTTGAGGGGAGTTAAAATACTGCACAAAGGATATTGTAAAATGACAAAGCCCAAAGTGAAGATCATGTGTTTTCTTTTTTGAAAAATATTTTTTTATTGACTTCACAGAGAAAGGGAGAGGGACAGAGAGAGAGAAACATCAACGTTAAGAATCACTGATCAGCCCTAATTGGTTTGGCTCAGTGGATAGAGTGTCGGCCTGCGGACTCAAGGGTCCCAGGTTCGATTCCAGTCAAGGGCATGTACCTTGGTTGCGGGCACATACCCGGTAGGGAGTGTGCAGGAGGCAGCTGATCGATGTTTCTCTCTCATCGATGTTTCTAACTTTCTGTCCCTCTCCCTTCCTCTCTGTAAAAATCAATAAAATATATTAAAAAAAAAAAAAATCACTGATCAGCTGCCTCCCGCAGGCCCCTACTGGGGATCGAGCCCGCAACCCAGGCATGTGCCTCTGACCTTCAGTCCACAGGCCTATGCTCTCTCCATTAAGCCAAACCGGCCAGGGCCATGTGTTTTCTTTAAGTTCTGTGTGGGTGTAATGGTCCCCAAATCTATACTAATAAAAGGGTAATATGCTAATTAGAGTGGACATCTTCCGGACGTCCTTCCAGACAAAGCTGCAGCGGCTGCGAGGGCCGAGGCTCAGGCAGCCATAGGCGGCTGCGAAGGGCTGAGGCTCAAGCTGGCAGTGGCGGCAGCAGTGGGGTTATAGGGGCGGTGCCTTCCCCTGATCCACCAGGTCACCTCCCGCAGAGGGAGGCCAGACTGGGGGCCGAGGCAGAAGCAGTTAGGGGCAATCAGGCTGGCAGGGGGGCAAGTTAGGGTTGATCAGGCTGGCAGGGGAGCAAGGTAGGGGCAATCAGGCCAGCAGGGGGCAAGGTAGGGGTGATCAGGCAGGCAGGCAGAGGGGTTAGGGGTGATCAGGCAGGCAGGCGAGTGGTTAGGAGCCAGTGGTCCCGGATTTCGAGAGGGATGTCCGACTGCCGGTTTAGACATTCAAACTGTCAGTCAGACATCCCCCGAGAGGTCCCAGATTGGAGAGGGTGGAGGCCGGGCTGAGGAACCGCCCCTCCATGTACAAATTTTGTGCACCGGGCCTCTAGTCTTAAATATGTGCAAAGAACTAAAGCAAAACATGTAAAGAACTAAATGAAAGGATGAAAACAATATCTCACCAGAGAATATCAATACAGAAATAAAAATGTTAAAAATATATCAGAGAAAATATGTATTTTAAAAGTACGAAAGTAGAAATAAAAAATTCACTAGCAGGCCCTAACAGCAGATTTGAACAGGCAATATAAAGGATCAACAAACTTCAAGAGAGATGAATTGAGATTACTGAGTCTGAGGAACAGAAAAAATAAAGAATTAAGAAAAATGAACTAAGCCTCAGAGACCTGTAGAAAACCTAAATTAGTATTAATATATTCATAATGTGAAACCCAAAAGGACAGAGTATAATTTGGCAATTCCTCAAAGTTCTAAACATGGAGTTATCATATGACTCAAAAATTCCTGCCCTGGCAGGTGAGGCTCAGTTGATTGAGCATATTCCCATGTTCAGAGTGGTTGCTGGTTCGGTTCCCAGTCAAGGCACAAGCCTGGGTTGTGGGCTCAATCCCTGGTAGGGGGCATGTAGGAGGCAGCTGATCAATGTTTCTCTCTCACATCAATGTTTTGTTTTTTTTCTCTCTCTTTCCCTTTCCTTTCCTTTCTCTCTAAAATAAATAAAAACATATCTTAAAAAGAAATTCCATGCCTAAGTCTATACCTAAGAGAAATTAAAAGATGTCTATACAATTGAATAGTATTCAGCTGTAAAAAGGAAGTAAGTATGATATATGCTACAATGTGGATGAACCTTGAAAACAGGCTAAACGAAAGGACCCAGACAGAAAAGGCACATATTACATTATTTTATTTGCATAAAATTCTCAGAACATGTAAATCCATAGATTTCAAAAGTAGATTAGTGGTTGTCTAGGGATGGGGTGAGAGAGAAATTGGGTGTGACTGCAAATAGGAACATGGCTTCTTTTTGTGGTAATGAAGGTGTTCTAAAATTGGTTGTGGTAATGGTTGCCAAATCTTTTAATAACTACAAACCATTGGATTGTACACTTTATTTTTTGCATTTTATAACAGAATTTTTCATTATTGAGGCAACATTGGTTATTAACATTATATAAGTTTCAGGTGTGCAACATTATAATTTGCTATCTGTATACATTATAGTGAGTTCACTACCAAAAGTCTAGTTTCCATTTGTCACCATACATTTGGCTTCTTTTATCCATTTCATCCATACTCAACTCCCTTACCCCACCAGTAATTACCAAGCTGTCATTTGTATCTTTGACTTTGTTGTTCTTTTGTTTTGTTTCTTTTTTTGTTGTTTTATAATCTACACATGAGTGAAATCATATGGTTTTTGTCCTTTTCCAAATGATTTATTTCATTAAGCATAATACCCTCAAGGTCCTAAAGAGTATTATGCTCAGTGAAATAAGTCAACCAGAGAAAGACAAATATCATATGATTTTACTTATATTTGGAATCTAAGGAACAAAAATAAATAAGCATAATTGAAACAGATTCATGGACACACAGAGAGAACTGTGTCCAGAGGGGAGAGGGGTTGAAGGGATGGACGAAAAGGGTGATGGGATTAAGAAGTACAAATTGGTAGTTACCGAATAGTCAGTCATAGGGAGGTAAAACACAGCATAGGGAAAATAGTCAATAATATTGTAATAACTGTGTATGGTGTCATGTACTAGATTTATTGGGGTGATCACTTAGGAAGATATAGAATGACCAATCACTGGATTATACGGCTGAAACTAATATAATATTGCATGTCAACTATAATTGAAAATTTAAAAAAATATTTAAAGTAAAAATATTAGTAATATCCAAAGATTACAGCAACAAAATGGTTAATATTGCAAAAATGAATGAATATATATTAGAAATGTATATACCACATCTTTATCCACTTTATCTGTCAATAGACACTTAAGTTGTTTCAGAATGGTACACTTTAAATCAGTAAATTGTGGTATGTGAATATTAATATGATATGAGAATTATTTCTCTTTCTGCACTCCAGAGGCATAATATCCAATTTTAACCTTAAATCTCCTTTTGAATGCCTCAAAGATGGCTCAAAGATAGTATGTCCAAATTGGATTAATAATCTACAACCTCCCCTCTTGTTCCTATTAGAGTTCCCTATCATATTGTATAACTCCATTCTCTTATTCAGTTGCATATTTCAGAAACCCAAGAGTCAGTCTTTACACTTCTCTCTTATGACTAAGTTCTCCCCATTCTACTTCTCAGGCATCTCTTTTATCCACTTTTGTGCACCTCCACATCACCACCGTAGCAAGTCTAGAGCATTTTAATTGTCTCATAACTAATCTTCTTATATCCACTCGTAGCCATTTCAAGGCTGTTGTCCAGATTGATTCAGGGTATGTTTTCATAATGCAAATCCAGTCATGCCACCTGTAACTGAACCTATGGACACAGATTGTAAAACCCTACATGTAATGACTCATTTCGGCTTATTCAGACTTTTACTTCTGATAACAACTTAAAAGAAAAAAATCAGCAAGTAGATGGCAAAACGTATTAATCAGATATGTGTTTCAATGTCTTTAAAAAGTATCTATGTGTGGAACACACCACTATTCCGATTTCATGAATAAGCAGGCAAATTAGAGTTATTGCATTAAAATGGATTTTTCAGTATTTTAAAGACAGTGCTTAATAGTATTACTGAGTGACTTTGATTATAAATTTGTATTTCAGTTAAAGAGATAGAAACTCAAATTTTATTTTTTCCCATATTTTTGAAAGTAGAGGAAACCCTTTTTCCAGTGAAATCTTGTTAGGGAGCCCAATGTGAAGTGGGAAAATTAGTTGCCTTGGTGAAGGGGTAGTGGGACTGGACTACTGTTAGCTTGATCCCCTCTCAGCTTCTGACCTAGATTCCAAATCATCTAGGGAACACAGTTGAAATCCACTGGCTTAACCTATTAAACATTGTTTAAAAAAAAAGAGTGATGCCATGGTTTTGTTTTTTTCCATTTGCATTAACATTTTTTTCTAAAAATATTTATCTTTGGGAATCTTTCATGTACCTATTTTATGTGATCAACACTATCTCCATTCCTCTTTTTCTCTTCTAGTTCTTTCGTGTTGATTTATATTAATTTTCATTCCTTTCCTGGCTATCTGAACTGTATTCATTTATCCTCTGAGAATCACCTCAGGGGTTCTCCATGAGTTTACAGAAAAATCCATCATTTGAGGTGCACCTTTTCATTTGGTAAGATGAATGGTGCTTTCATCTTACTGTTTACCCTTTTATGACCCTGTAAGTGCTGTTGATTTGCCCATGGAGCACAGAGATAAGCACATAAATGCCAGTCCTCACGGAGTCTCACTGTAATCTTCCACACAGATGACATTTTTTCCCAAATGTCTGGCTTCCATTCCTCCAACTTTCCCCCATGTTTAAGTACTACTGTCTCCAATAGTGTGCTGGTAAATGTTTAATAACTGTCTCTCTTAGGGGGATGGAGTGGGAGCCCTGATTTATAGCATTTGTCTATTTTGGTGGTATTTGCACTCTGGCTAATTTCAAACTACCAATGTTGTTACCGAACAGTGAAGTGAGGAAGAGATGTGGGGTGGCAGAGCACTAAATACTATTTTTACCATACAGATACAATAAATGGAGATAACTTCAAAGGGTAGGTAATAATAAAATTATTAGGAAGCGAGGAGTTTTGAATATTTATTTATTATTTTTAAATATATTCTTATTGATTTCAGAGAGGAAGGGAGAGAGAGAGGGAGAGAGAGAGAGAGAGAGAGAGAGAGAGAGAGAGTTAGAAATATCAATGATGAGAGAGAATCATTGATTGAGTGCCTCCTGCATGCTCCACACTGGGGATCGAGCCTGCAACCTGAACATGTGCCGTGACTGGGAATCAAACCCTGACCTCCTGGATCATAGGTCGACGCTCAACCACTTAGCCATACTAGCAGGGCTGAATATTTATTTTTTAATATAATTTATGTAAATGCAAGTTTTTAAATTTAACTCAATAATGTCTGTGACAACTGTCTTGAAAGATTCCTGACAATTTACCGCTCAGCCCTAGTGCCCTGACATGAGCCAGCTCCAGCTGTGCTGACGATTTGGCCACTAACTGCAGGGGGTGAAGACATGGGAGTGTCTTCCTGGGTGTGAAAGAACAGTGAAATGTAGAGATGGCAATGGGCTTAACACGCAGTTATTCGTAACTTAAAAGGCTGTGTTAACATAGAATTCTGAAATTTTGTTATAAAAAGCGTCCTATAGTCTATTAGCAATACTCACTATGGGCAAAGAAGGAAGGGGTGTTAGATTTTATTTCATATATTTTTAAATCTCTTTCATAAGCTTATTTTCCTATCTAAACGGTAGAGGAGTAAATGGGAGTAGGAGATATATTTGACTCCCCTTTCACATCTATACACCATATGCCAATGCCCCCCAAGTGGTTCTTGTGGTCTTCCCAGATACCAGGGACACCCACCTCTCTTTCAGTGTCTGCTCCTACATCCCAGACCCCTGCTTTCCACACTCATCCTGGCCCTCTGCCTCGGTGGCCCTGAGGGTGCACTACAGAATGTCACTTAGGACCTGCCTGGCATCCTGGAGAGCTGGCAATTGATTTCATGATCTTGTCCCATTAGTCCTTGACTCTATACTCTACCCTGTGATATCTGCTCCCACTGCATTTGGTGGCTTCCAGGTTCTGCAGGCATCAATTTCATGTTTTTTTTCCCCTCTCTGCTCAGCCTGTGTCAGGCTCCTTATGTCAAGGGGAAAAGACATTTTTTACATAACCCAAGGCTCCAAGAACCTTTCCTGACCAGCTGAAACTTTCAGTTGCCTGTCCTCGTTTTCATAGTTTTCTCCCTCCTGCCAGCCATGCGGGAGAGATTCAGAAGTTAATCATTTCCAATAAGACATTCTAGCTGAGAATACCTTCAGTTTGTGATCAAGTGCTAGTTCTGTCATACTGTATGCAACCTATATAATCTCTCTTTAGGAGGGTTAAAATTTGAGGGCAAAAAAATCCAATCATTTATTTTTTACGTCATTTCCCCAACCCATAGAAAATATACTTTTTTTAATCTCTAGAAAATTAGAAACTAAGGTGACTTTCCAATGCCTTTTGAAATAAACTTATTGGCGTTTTTACAACTAGAGGCTCAATGTTTCCCCTTTATTATGCTAACCCTTCCCTTTAAAACAGAACTAGAAGTTGAATATTCAGTACTTGGATGACAAGCTGTCCTAAGCCCTGAAATGAGGCTGAAATGTGGAGACACTTGTACCAGGCAGGGTCCTGGGACTTCCAGGAAGATAAATAGCAAATGCAGAGACAAAAAGATGGTTGCTGGCGCTGCTGCTGCTGCTTGATGAAGGGGAAGAGTTGCACATTTTAGTTTTTAATTTTTAAATTACCTTTGACTTTGCCAGGTGTTTGGTTTGTAACACCAGTCCTAGAGCCTGGGCCTGTCGCAGTTAGTGTTCACAAGAGTATGCACATTGAGAGCAAGGTAAGAACAGGTGAACAGCAGCAGAAGCCATAAAAGGAGATCACCAGGAAAATGGTACTTGGAAAAACAATTCTATAAAAGTATAGAAAGCATCTCTGAGTTTGTGAAACATGGCATTTTTTTCTGACTTCAAAGCCTGTGATCATTTTACTATGTATGTGGCCTTGGATGGGCCTGCTGGTACAACCTTATTTCAGATTCCAGTACATAGTGATATTCAGCCCAACTTTGGAGAAACATTAGTCCCCCCTGTTCTATGTAGATCAGAAAATTAATGTTAGCCCTGTCCTATTCTCTGGTATTACCCATCCATACTCCCAGACCTTCCCACAAACACTTACAGTTTATTTTATTTTTTAAAATTAAGTTTATTGGAGTGAGAGTGGGTAATAACATTATATAGTTCCAAGTGTACAATTTTATGATATATCATCTGTATATTGCATTGTGTGCCCACTATCTAAAGTCAAATCTTCCATCACCATATATTTGACCCCCTTTACCCTCTGGTAACCACCATACTGTTGTCTGTGTCTATGAGTTTTTGTTTGTTTTTCTTATTTGTTCATTTGTTGCTTTCCGTTTTATATCCCACATGAATGAAATCATATGGTTTTTAACTTTTTCTGTCTGACATTTCGCTTAGCATGATATTCTTGCGATCCATCCATGTTGTCACAGATGGCAGTATTTTATCTTTTCTTATGGCTGAATAGTATTCCATTGTATATATGTGTTACAGAAAACAGAATGCTTGTTGCCAGAGGGAAGGGGGATGGAGGGAGGATGAAGAAGTTAAAGGGGGCTAAATATATGGTAACAAAAATAACCAGTCTTTGGATGCTGAGCATACAATGGAGTATACAGATGACACATTATAGAATTGTTACACTTCAAATTTATAGGTGTTATTAACCAATGTTACCCTAATAAATTTAATTAAAAGAAATAAAGTCATAGAAAGTAAAGTGGTCTTTTGAATGCAAATTTGATGAATATCAAAACATTGGTTTTCTGGAGTCTGAGAAAGATGGATGCTGATTTGAACAGTTACATTTATAAGCTTGCTTTTATCTGAGATCTAAGTTCATAGCCTTTGAATGCTGAGGAGAAAAAGTATGAGATATAAAGTTTCCTAAAGAAAAGGAAAGCGAAGGTAAAGAAGATGGAATGTGACTGCTTTACGAATATAGCCAAACAGGAAATGCCTTGAATGGAGACAGAATGGAAGTAACTTCTGCTTCTTGCATGCTGTTTACTTGAAGCATGTTTTATCTTAAACATATCCTTCTGTGTGCTGTTTTCATTATCCTCATTAGGAGATTATGAGAACACTTACTTCTTTAAAAGTTCTTGTCTTTCATTCCCTGGGGATTCATCAAATGCTGGATTAATGTAGAAGGGCAAGTAATATTAGAAAATAATTTTTTCTTTACTGACTCACAGGCAACATTGCTTTAAAAATGTTCTTAGGAGAGAATAGGTCTTTTCACAGTGGTAACACTTCATATTTTAGATGAAAATGTGCATTTAATTAAATTTCATATGACAATCATAGTATATTATTTAAATACCAAATGAGGACTAAAATCACATTTAATTGTGATTGAAAAAAAAATAACAGATATATACCCGGGAAACAGCTGTTAAACATCACCCAGATTTCTTTGATCAGGTTTGTTTTCCCCAAGCATTTCGCATTTCCCAGTTGTACGCAGCCTGGTTTTAAGAACTATTTCATACACACACACACCATTGATGTACTGATGTTATGACAATACATTTTATTTAAATGAATGACAATTTTATGGCAGGTATCAACAATTCAAAAATGATAACAGCAAAATAAAGCCTGTGTTTTCCATGTCTGCATGGGTATCTTTATTATGCTGCATCATATTAAACCCAAGACCACCTAGACTAGATCATGTATGGGTCATGTTGAAGAGGGAAAAGAGGAGAGGTAGCTAGACCTCAGATGAATATTAATAGACAAGGAAACTACAGCTGCATGGTTCTAAAGGGTTCTGTGATGCCAACTGCCTCCACACAACTATGGTTGTATTCTGTCAGGTCTATATGGTAGTTTGAAAGCATCTGAGTGTACATACTCACTTTCAGAACCGCCAACTGAATTAAACACTCTGTGAGGAAATGGATTTTGTGTAGCCAAACATGTCAATGCAACTAATCCAGGTGAACCCTTGATTCGGGTGTTGCAAACGAGGCAGTTGCTACCACCAGGTTTGTAGGCAAAATTGCAAAGGGGACAAAATTAGACTTTTCAAAAACTCCCTCCCTTCTGCCGTTTGGTGCATGTCACTCACTTTGTGACTTCTCAGGATGGCAATTATGTTGACCTCAGATTCTAAAAGTTCTAATGGCAAACCAACCCCACCCCTGCCTGTAATATTGTGCCTGAATCTATTCTTCTTTAGAAGTCTGCTATTCTGCAGCTATTTTTCTTTCTGCTTCTAGTCCCCTCCCAACCAAAGCCCTGTTCATTAACATCCAAACAAGGACAACCTGTTTAAAATAACTCACACAAATAGACAAACTGGCAGCAGTTATGAAGGGGAGCCAAGCAAATGGCTCTCCCCCTTCCCCCTAGCCCTCTGCTTCCTCCTTCTCTTTTCTTCCCTCTGCCTCTGCCTCTCCTTTGTTCTAGAAAAGCAACCTAGGACTTCTGGGTAAGAATGTGATGTCTGCACAAGTGCCTAATTCCTCTTCTTCAATAGCCCCCATTAAAATGACCGATAGATATAAAAATTCAAACAAAACAAAACAAAACAAACATCACCAAGTGCTGACACATGGGAAGGCCGAATAAACCATGCACACCAAATCTCCAAGAATGTCTGTTAGATGAGATCAATCGAAAGAAAAGGCAAATTCCTGACTCACCCTCAGCGGAAGAGGGGCAGCTTGCAGACAGGGTAAGTGGCAGGCACACAGGCAGAAACCTGCTAATAGCCCTTAGGTTAAAGGAGCCAGGGACTACATGAGGTTAAACCATCAGGAGGTCAGGAGCACATCTGGATTCCTTCAGTGTGTTTGAAAAGTATAAGCTGCTCCCTGGGGGAAGCTGGCGCAGGCTTCCTCCAGCCCATGAGGCAGCCTGTAGGGGACAAGGGGTATGATGGACTTTTTTTGTTCTCAGTCTTAAATGCATCTAGGCATATTTCTTAAGGATACTTTTTGGAAGGAGAATTACCTTGCACAAGGCTATGAGCATTCGTAACTGATCAGAAAATTACTCTATATAAAAAGATTGTGTCAGTTTATACTTCCACAAAGCAGCAAACGGCTATACCCTTTCACCAACCGTCACCAATTTTGGACACTAATAATAAATAAGAAATGACAACTCATAGTTATTTAACTTGTAGTTGAGTATTAATAAAATTGAATTATTTTCTCTTTTAATGTGCAGGTATTTCTTCTTTTTGAATTGTCTTTGCCCATGTTTTCCCCCCCATTTTGGAGCCCACATATTTCATATTGATTTGTGAAATCCTTACCTACAAGGGAAGACACCACCTTCAGAAAAATAAGCGATGCCAGCTCTTTACTCCCATGTTTAAAGTAGAAAAAATCTGGCTTCTAAGGACTGGACAATAGAAATGCACCCACGTAAGCAAACTCAGCACTAAGACTTCCCATGGTAATTTACTGCCTTGTTCCATGCTCTTTTCTTTGGCCTGATGGTTTTTAGAAGTTGCTCTGATTCCATTCTGCTTTTATTATTATTATTATTTCTTTTTTAGTATGGGTACCTGGGTCCAGATTCAGATTTTGTGAGCCTCAAATCAGATTTTTGTCTGGTGAGTGGAGAGAACAGGACACTTTCAGGGAATGCCTCAGAAAGAGTAGGATGGATGCTTGCCATATGTTCATCTCTTTTTTTCTCCAGCAATATTAACAGAACCTGGGAGACAAAAACTATAATTTTCCCATCTCTTTATCACCCGCCCCACAGCCTCACAAGAAGCCACAAGATGGGCACTTGATATATAAAAATTGATAAGCAAGTTTTAAGAGACCGAGGAGCATGGCCCTAAGTGACAAAGACAAATGAGCAGGGAGCAGAGAGCCCCTGAAAGGAGAGGACTTCACCAGTAAGAAACCAAAGATAAACATTGCCTGTTTTATAGCTTTGCTTCAGAAGACATACCTTCCAGAGCGGGCAGAGCTCACTCCCCACTTAAACAAACACATTCTATATGACTCACAAGGAGCGTTCACAGTCACGGGCTGCAGCCCAGCACTACTTGGTTTCCTGTTAACTGCCACATTCAAAATGGTCATGCAACTCTCTCCCTGCAGCCTCTGACTTTAAAATGACTAATGCTGGCTGAGCAAAAGACTGGGTCCACCGTGTCCACTGCGCTCCCTATGGCCCTTGAATGTGACTGGCTTTCTTTAGCTAAGTAATTTCATTCTGAGAACAGAAAAGAGTAGCTTGTGTGGAATACCTGCCTATCTTATTCTTTACTTACTTCTTTACGGATTTTGAAAAGTGTTTTATAGATGGAGCTTGCCCAGGGGGAAACTCACGTCCTGAGGGCATTGCTCTCATCCCATTTGAAGACCCTAATGAAATGGGCTGGTTTCAGGGCTGTAGCAGCTTGCAGTGCGGCACAATTGAATTTCACTCTCTAATGAGTTCCCTTAAATCTGCCATCAGATGACTTTATTGACTTTCAAATCATAATTAAGCAATACTCACTTTCCGTGGTTGTTTTGATTCCCTTCCCCCCCCCCCCCAATTCTGTAATTGAATGTCTGGACTCAACCTAAGTCATGGATTCTGACAGATAACCAGACACCAGCAGGGACACTGTGTCTCCTTGTCACTTCTGAAAGAAATATTAACGGGGAGGGGGGTGAGTGGCAGAATGTGGGGGATGACAGGATGGTGAAAAAAACTGCCTAAAGTATTTTCCAGAAGCACTTGATGTCTTAAAAGGTAAATAGGAGGAAAGCAACCCTTCAATGGGTAATTTACACTCTTTGTGACATTTTTATTATTTTTCAATTAGAGGAGGTGATAGAACATTTGGTTACCTTCTAGACCAGTAAATTCTCCAGCTCAGAAAGTCTTGGCTTCATTAGAAGCACATGATGGTTAAAGTTGTAGATAAAGAAGTTTAAATCAGTTGCCACCTTTTTTTTTTTTTTGCTTGTTTGAAGACCGAGATAAAATCCTGTGATAAATGAGCAATTAGGCAAAGACCTCATTATTTTTTCTAAAGGCTACGTTCTCTTCAGGGTCCTCCATCATTTAAATTTCATTTTCACACTGTCTGAGTTGAAAAGATATTGCATATTGTAACATATATGTGTATATATATCACATTTTAACCCATATGGGCATGCACATGCACACACACACACCACAGCCTGCACACCTTTTGTAAGGAATTCTCCAAGAATTCCCAGAAATAGGGAGCACAATTAAGAGTCAGGTCTTTTTACACCTAGGGCATACAGATAAGTCAATTAATTAGTGAGGTGGTCTTATTGGGCAGAGGCCAGGAGCCCCATTTTCCTGATAGAAGATTTGTGGCCCAGAGGAAATTAATATCAGTTGGACATGAGGGCTAATTGCACAGATGTCACTTAAAAGCAATTAACATCCTTTCCTCTAAACCTAGGTTTCTGCTCTCCAGACCTCACTTTGTGATAATCACATGTCCTTCGTAACCCCTGCGCCACCAGGCAGGGCTGTGTGTTCTGTGGCAGTTTAACCTCTCTCAGCCTCAGTTTCCTATTTCGGGCTGTGGGAATGGTGCTGTCTTCCTTACAAGGTTTTTGTAAAGGCTAAACAAGGTGCTATTGCTGAAGTCCTCAGCACGTTGGCTGGATCAGGGCAACATTTTAGGACAGGAATGCCAAAATAAACACTATTAGGAATGATTATCAGGATTTCATGTTTGCAGATGAGAAACCCACTAGGCTTGGGGCCCCAGAAGTGTGTTGGCCCTAATGGGGAGCTAGCAGGGGTCACCTCTGCTCCCCTACCACATGTGACATAATTACAGGGAGAAGCTCAGAGCAGGATGCAGCCCCAGGTTCGTGTAGAATATGTCAGGACACGGGGCTGGGGGCCTGGCTGGTGCACACAGACAGACCTGGCATGCCATTTAGGTTTGGATGATCTCAGACCGCTTCTCTAGGCAGCTTGCACTCTACGTTTGAAGCACACCTGGAGAGGACTCACGTTCAAGTTCAAAGGAGGATGGTGACTGAATAAAAATGTCCCTCCGAGTTTGTGGCTCCCTCTAGTCTCTCTTGAAATGAGAAGCTGTCCAGAGGCAGAGAACTTCAGGGAGGTGACTGGAAAGGGTAGTGCAGGGGGGTGTGGAGGCAAGCTCAACCACAGACTAAGCAGGTAGGTCACAGATCTCTGGGCTTATAGCCTGTCATCTGGTTGGAACGGTCACCGCTTAAGTCAGTGCCTGAGGCTGGGCCTTGGGGGTTTGAGGGCCTTGGGGGTTTGAAGATGTGCCTCTGTTCGCTGCTATTGAATGGAGAAACTGCTTGGAGTTATCATTTAAATGACTGTTATTTAAATTATCCCTTGATTAGAATTTGAGTGGCTAGAATCTAGGGTCTGAAGTGGGTATAGTAGAGTCCATAGGGTAGCCACCTAGGCCCCCTGGAGGCTGGCTGGAGTGGTGGGGTGTCTGCCCAGGCTTGCTAAAGCATAGCTTCCCTTTAGACTTAGGCAAAAAATAGTCATGTAGGCATATTATCCAAACAGATACTTTGTACTCTTTGTTAAAACAGAATCCTGTGTGTGGTCCTTCAGTGAACTGAGATTGTAAATGAGTTCTTTCCTGTTCAAACTATTCCCAAAATCACTTCTGAAAAGTGGATCAGAAGGTCTCTTGGCTGCCCCACTTGGAGAAGCACAGAGCAGAGAGGGTACCAGGCAGGCTTGGCAGCCAGTCAGACCTTGGTGCACGTTCTGGGGCTTCCATTTGGGTGTGGGAGTTTTGGAAAGTGGCTTCACCTCTCTAAGCCTCAGCTTTCCCCTCTACAAAATGGGGATGGGGTGAGATAATGCTTAGCTCGGGAGTTTGCTAGGAGGACGGGAGCAGGTGCAGCGATTGCCCGTGGCACAGAAACAATGAACACAGTAGGTGTTCAGTATAAGGCAGCCTTTAGTGCTGACAATGCTATTATCACTAGTCCACCTGTCCCGTGAGTCCCAGGAATGGAACACTTTATTAGATGGTACATTGGGATAAAAAGGGAAAGCGATAGACCATTGTAAGGCAGCAGGGCCAGCAGTGGGCTGAGCTTCATGTACCTCACCTTCCTTGGTCCTCACCACTTCCTGCCAGTTGGGTCTCACTGGGCATTTTGTGTAGGGAGAAAGGAGGCTCATATTGATGAGGTGGCATACATATTCAATTAGCTGGGAAGTAAAGTGGCCAGGATTCAGACCCAGGTCTATTGGACATGATAGGCCATGCTATATTTACCAAGATTGCAGTGGCCTTCCCTCCCAGAGTTCAGCTAAAGGGTAGCCCGTTCCACTGGGGGCACCCCACCTGGGGATGGTACCACCGTACTTGTGTTTTAATCTCCTTTCTTTGCTCATGTGATTTTCCAAGGATAGAATCCTTCCCTTTCGCCAAGTCCTTCCTTTTCCTTATTAATATGTCTTCATTCTTTCCTAAGTGAATTGAACTCTGACTTTTCTGACCTTCAGGGCTGGGCTAACGACCTTTCCCAAATCCATTGCTCACACACCTCCATCGCACACATGCCCCTCTGAGTTGGAATTATCTGTTTATAGACCTGTCCTCCCACTGGACTGTCAGCTCCCTGAGGGCCATATTCATCCTTACACTGATACATAGGGTCTGACCATAATAGAAGCTCAATAAATGTTCATTAAACTAAATTCAACTTATAATTGTGTGTCCAAGCTCATGTTCCTTTGTATTTCTATGAAAGGAAAAAGAAAAATATTAGTGAGAATGATTCTGCTTTGATTATGGCTCATCTGGATATATTTCATATCTACTTAATAAAAGCTTCATTTCTAAATGTCCATTAAAAAAAAAAAAACAGGACACATTGACCAAGTGTGGCTCCAAAGTATATTTAATTAAAAGTTAGATTCCTTGCCCTAACCGGTTTGGCTCAGTGAATAGAGCGTCGGCCTGTGGAGTGAAGGGTCCCAGGTGTGATTCCAGTCAAGGGCATGTACCATGGTTGTGGGTACATCCCCAGTAGGGGGTGTGCAGGAGGCAGCTGATTGATGTTTCTCTCTCATCGATGTTTCTAACTCTCTATCCCTCTCCCTTCCTCTCTGTAAAAAATCAATAAAATATATTTTTTAAAAAGTTAGATTCCTAACCAACACTTCAGGGTTTCCATGTTAAAAAATTATACTCTTGGAAGTAACTGTAGTAAACAAGTATATATACTAGAAAACACAACTTTGTGACTATCCTCCAAACTCAATCTCTAGATTTAACGTACTACTAACAATCTGAGATATTAGTGATCGTTACTATCTGGTATGCATCCTTTTAGATCAATGTTGTCCAACAAAACTTTCTTCTGATGGTGGAAATATTCTATGTCTGCACTATCTCATACATGATAGTTACTAGCCATACATGTTGATCCCTTTAAATGTGGTTAGCACAACTGAAGAATTGAATTTTTAATTTTAATTAATTTAGATGTATATGGAAATAGCTACAAGTGGCTGGTGACTACCATATTGGACAGCACAGTTCTAGATCTTTTCTTTGAATAGGCAAGCCTATATGTTCAGTAGAGACATAGATTTTTAAAAACCACATTTTATTTATATTGGTCAAAAAGGAATGCGTGGAAGCTATTATTACCAGGAACTTGGTGGTTTTGCTCATCAGGGTTTGCTTGTTTATAGTTCTGATAGTGGATCTGACAGTCTGTTCTAGGACCTATAATGGAGTATGCTAAGAGAGATGTGCACTAACAGGTGTGATATTTGAAGTAGGATTCATGGTATTTCAGTTGTGATCTCTTGTTTCCCTGTTTTTCACTTAAAACTCTAAGTATAAAGACATAAAATCAGGTGGTAGAAAAATTTCCTTACTGTAAGTGCTCTAACTATAAGTGATATTTCTTAAGAATGTTACAGAAATCTTTTCTCTAGTGCTTATTATAAGAGCATAAAAGTCTTCATATTCTGGGATATTTAAGCATTAATAATGCCTATAGCAGTGAATGGACTACATGGTTGTTGCTATGAGCTTGATTCTGAGAAATTCTGTATTTCATTCATAATTCTAGCAGGATTTTTTGGAAAAAATGACTTTCCTCTTTATGACTGAAATAAAAAGTTGTTAAGCAAATATATATCAAATTTTGACCTACAAAAAACCCAACCTACAGAATCAGATCTCCACAGGCAATCCTGATACACAGGTAAGGGAATAATGCCATGGGACTTGTCATAGCAAGAGGAGCTGAAAGCTCCGATAGACATATGGAAGCAGCAGCTGTGGTCCCACCCTTTAGGGAATGGGTAGGGTGCTTGTGTGAGTAGGGTTAAACCATTTTTAGTCCTGGGATTTAAAGCTCAGTCCTAAACTTAACTGGATCCCCTGTTAGTCACTTTCACTGGTTGCTTTATGATGACTCTTCTAATGAGCCCCGGTATGGAATTCAATCCCCATGTGGACCAGTGAGCCCAGGGAGCCATCCGAAACTAAGGAGATCTGTGGGGAGCAGCTACATGTTTGGACAGGTTCAAGCCTTGGACTGATGAGAGAGCACAGTCTTCTCATTGCCACGTGCAAGTCACAGCTTGGAGAGCAGAGCCCTCCCAGTACAATTATAACCAACAGCTATAGTTGTAAGCTTGAACCTATGGCTTGAACCCACGTGCCAAAGTGATATAGGCTGCAAGTAAACAAAGCTTGATCAGGTGCATGTAAATTGAGTAGGACCCACAGGTTGAGAACCGCTAGCAGGGTCGCCTAAGACCATTGGAAAACACAGATATTTACATTACGACTCATAACAGTAGCAAAATTACAGTTATGAAGTAGCAATGAAAATAATTTTATGGTTGGGGGTCACCACAACATGAGGAACTGTATTAAAGGGTCGCGGCATTAGAAAGGTTGAGAACCACTGCACTAGAATGTTGTAAACATCTTGATCATGCCCTTACTTTGCCTCATGGCATCTGCTATAAAATAAAGATACGGCTTGTGGGCCCTGTCGCTGTCTCTCAGAGAAGCAGTGTCCCACCGAGACCCAGCTTTCATTCTCTGTCTGTCTTTTCTAAGCCTTTCAGCCGCCCCCTCTCAGGGTCACCCTTGGCGGTGCTGGCGCGGCACAGAGATCTGGGGAACAGAATAAGACAGAGGTATCTAGTGGAGCATGCACCTATTTCCTACTAAAATCCAACTCTTCATTTGAATACATAAAGGCTGGAAGTGATAACATTGTTGAACCTGAGCTCCCCTTTCCTAAAAAACAAAACAAAACAAAACAAAACAAAACAAAACAAAACAAAGAAAACCCACAACAACTGTGAGAGCGTGAATGAAACATTACCGAAGACACAGATTCAATTTTTATTCCAAGTTTGAAATAATCTTAACTTCACCTTTATTTACTGGCAACTGCAAAACGTCCCAGTCTGCATGAGAGCCCCGGTATGGAATTCAATCCCCATGTGGACCAGTGAGCCCAGGGAGCCATCCGAAGTTCTGATAGGTTCACGAGAGGAGCCATGAGAGGTTCTGATAATTTGTCTACTGAATTTGACTCAGAGGCCTGTGGTTACTGGGCCTTCCTACCCAAAATGTGGCTCTTGGACCTTCAGCATCAGCATTATCTGGGACACTTTTAGGAATGCAGAGTTTCAGGCCCCACCACTAAATCTGAAATTGCACTTTAACAAGGTCCCAGGTGGTTTGTATACATTTAAATCTGAAGAATATTATTTCAGACTGTCTGAATTTTAGCTTCTAAGGCATCTTGATGGGCATATCCTGTTTGGTGGGCAACGTTCTTGATTATAGAATGTATCTTGCAATCTTTCTGATCTAAATCAATTTTACGTTCTGTGTACTTACAATGCATCTGATTTTCTCTAAGTTTCCCGCCCAGAGATTTGCTGAAATTCTGCCAGTTTTGCTCTGGGAAGCCAGGTAGCTGTATTTGGGACAAAGATTTACTGTAAGTTTTTTACCAGCTATGGCCCTGAAAAATTAAGTGAAAACAGCTGTTCTAAGGTCAAGATGAATTTAGTTGACACTCAAGACAGATCCCTGAAATTGGCACACAACACAGAGCCAGAACTACTTGGTTAGAACTGGTATTAAGGAATGCCTCTGCCAAGCTGGCGACAAACAATCACATTCCAGTTGCTGGGTTTTTCAAATGAAGTAGCAAAGCATAGAGAACATGTAGTTGCATAGATGGCTACGCAATTTTGCATATAGAATGGAATATAGTGGGGAAAAACCTGTGTTCTGTGGATTAAAATTCTCTTCATTGCTTCAAGGAAAAAGAATGCATTGTCTTGGAAGTCTTAGAAATCTTTTTCATTCCAAAATGGTTGTCATTGGGAATTTGATTGATTGCATTCCTCTTACAGTGCCCAGATACCCCAACCTACAGAATCAGATCTCCACAGGCAATCCTGATACACAGGCATCATGGTTTGGGGTTGTACTGGGATGTCTTACTGGAGCTTGGTAAGACTCTGTGGAAAATGCCAATGGTCATTATGACATGGAACAACCTCAATAAAGGGAGCTGGGGTTTCTAACTTCGTGAGTCTCACCATGTGGATCTTCAGCCCAAACTCTTGTGCATAAACCTGGCCCAACCTGTGAAAAAAAAGGCTGAGGTCAAAAATGTTTGCCTAACCCGACTGGTGTAGCTCAGTGGTTGAGCATTGACCTATGAACCAGGAGGTCATGGTTCAGTTACCAGTCAGGGCACATGCCCAGGTTGCGGGCCCGATCCCCAGCATGGGGCATATAAGAGGCAGCCAATCAGTGATTCTTTCTCATCATTAATATTTCTATCTCTCTCTCCCTCTCTAAAATCAATAAAAAAAATACTTTAAAAAATGTTGCTCCAGTGTCAAAATAATCCCTAGATTGAATAGGGTTCAAGAAACATCCCCAGACCAAAAGAGAATTTTAGGCATTGATTACTGGAGAAAATGATAAAGAGAGAAGGTTGATGGAATATATTAGATGCTAAGAGTTTTGAATGCATCATTCCGGTCAAGTATGTAATTTCAGATATTTATTGATCACTTACTATTTTTTTTAATTTAATAAATCTTTATTGTTCAGATTATTACAATTGTTCCTCTTTTTTTCCCCCATAGCTCCCATCCACCCGGTTCCCATCCCACCCTCTGCCCTTACCTCCCCGCACTGTCCTCATCCATAGGTGTACGATTTTTGTCCAGTCGCTTCCCACACCCCCCACACCTCTTTCCCCCTGAGAATTGTCAGTCCACTCCCTTTCTATGCCCCTGATTCTATTATATTCACCAGTTTGTTCTGTTCATCAGATTTTTTATTCACTTGATTTTTAGATTCACTTGTTGATAGACATGTATTTGTTGTTCATAATTATTATCTTTACCTTTTTCTTCTTCTTCCTCTTCTTAAAGAATACCTTTCAGCATTTCATATAATACTGCTTTGGTGGTGATGAACTCCTTTAGCTTTTTCTTATCTGTGAAGCTCTTTATCCGCCCTTCAATTCCGAATGATAGCTTTGCTGGGTAGAGTAATCTTGGTTGTAGGTTCTTGTTATTCATCACTTTGAGTATTTCTTGCCACTCCCGTCTGGCCTGCATAGTTTCTGTTGAGAAATCAGCTGACAATCGTATGTGTGCTCCCTTGTAGGTAATTAACTGTTTTTCTCTTGCTGCTTTTAATATTCTCTCTTTGTCTTTTGCTCTTGGCATTTTAATTATGATGTGTCTTGGTGTGGTCCTCTTTGGATTCCTTTTGTTTGGGGTTCTCTGCACTTCCTGGACTTGTAAGTCTATTTCTTTTACCAGGTGGGGGAAGTTTTCAGTCATTATTTCTTCAAATAGGTTTTCAGTATCTTGCTCTCTCTCTTCTTCTGGCACCCCCATAATTCGGATGTTGGTATGCTTGAGGTTGTCCCAGAGGCTTCTTACACTATCTTCAAATTTTTGGATTCTTTTTGCTTTTTGCTTTTCCGGTTGAGTGTTTTTTGCTTCTTTGTATTTCAATTCTTTGACTTGATTCTTGCGGTCTTCTAGTCTGCTGTTAGGTCTCTGTATAATATTTTTTATTTCAGTCAATGTATGTTTAATTTCTAGTTGGTCCTTTTTCATATCCTTGAGGGTCTCACTAAATTTATTGGCCTTTTCTAGAAAATTCTTGAAAAACCTTATAACCGTGGTTTTGAACTCTATATCCAGTCGTTTGCTTTCCTCCATTTCTTTCGTTTGTAATCTGTTTCTTTGTCTCCACATTTTCACTGCTTCCCTGAGTTGGTAGAGTAGCTTTGTGTGGTAGGTGTCCTCTAGGGCACAGTGGCTCAGCCTCCCCAGTTACCTGAGGTGGACACTCTTGGTGCACCTCTTTGTGGACTGTGTGCTCAGCCTTGTTGTAGTTAAGTCTTGATTGTTATTGGTATCACTGGGAGGAATTGACCTCCAGGCCAGTTGGCTGTGAGGATCAGCTGTGTCTATGCTGGGAGAACTTCTATGCTGGAGACACTTTTATGAGACAAGACTTGCAAAATTGCAAAAGCCTCTGTGCTCAGCTTGGATGGGGCAGAGTTTCAGGGCGGAGCAGACAGCTTTGGTTTCCCGTCAGCCCTGCCCTATGAGGCCCCTGGGTCTCAGTGTCCCTTGGTAATCGCTGCAAGCACCTCTGAGAGAAAGCCGCCCTCGAGTTTTGCCCGCTGCCAGACAGTCCAGTTTCTCCCCGAATGATTCGGGGTTCCTAGAAACTTGCCTGGAACTGGAGTTCAGTGCAGTCAGGAGCTTCCGTCTCCCTCCCGCACTCAGCTGCCCATGCACACAGCCACCTGTCCTCTCTGTGTGCGAGTCTCTGTACCTCAGCCTTTTGCAGCTCCTCTGAGTCTCAATGTGCTTTCCTCTTTTCTTCTAGTTGTAGAATTTCCACTCAGCCAGCTTTCCTGTGGTTCTGGATGATGTTCATTTTGTCTTTTAGTTGTAGTTTTGATATTGTTGTGTGAGGCAGCAGTTTAGGTGTTTACCTATGCTGCCATCTTGGTTTCTCTGATCACTTACTATTTGCATGGTTTTGTGTTTCAGGAAATACTGCAAAACTGATAATTCTGTAAGACGTTAACTTGTATTGTACATCAGGTGAGAAGGGTCATTCGGAAACAAATGTCAGAAACAGAAGAAGTATATTAGGATGGGCTTTGTAGCACCACCAAATGCTTGGCTAAGCTGATTGAGATGAGAAACTGACCACATTTTTGCTGCCTGCTGTCTGTTCAATTTTGGGATTAAATTAGGATGGCTAGTTTGGGGATAGTAGTGCATGGAGGTAAGGTAGCATGTGTGTGTAGGGCTCTAGTCTCCAGTCCCCTTTCTTCCATAATTACTACATTCTGTGATATGGAAAACTGTTATTTTTTCAACCTTATTTAAAGTTCTATGTAAACACAGCCTCAGAACTCCATTTCAACCAGACTGCCTTCTCCAAATATACTTTATGTAGGAATTCTGGATAATGGCTGGTTTGGGCCTATTTTCTACTCTTAGTTATTTTTCTCCATGGATTTCCTGCCTTTTACACAAGTCCCTGGCTTGTAAAAATCTGAGCTTGAGTCCCATGTAGGCAGCCATAGTCTTTGCTGGGAGATCTATGTTGGCTCTTGCTTGAATAAGCATCCATATATCTGCCATTGTCAGTTGTACTGATTTACCCCATGAGGCCACTTATTATTAGAGCCTCTAGAATCTACTGTTGGCCTGGTCTCTTGCCTCTCTCTTGGATACTAAACTCTGCCTGCTGGGCTGGACTTTCTTCAAGCATCAGCAACTGGGTCAAGCTGCCTACCACCTGTCTCATCCCAGGAGAGAAGGATTGATTTTAAGGTCCAAGTCTCTCCTCATTTTCACTGTCTTCAGGCCCCTTATTGCACTCAATTAATTAAGTCATACCTGGCTTCATTTCAAGATATAACCCAGACAGAGGGAGCCGCTGCACTTAGTTTGCTGGAGGATGGCTTTGTAACCAGTCTTGCATTGCATGGACCTTTGTAATGTTCTAGACACCATTCCAAGAATGTTACTTGACACTTCAAACGAACTCCTCGTAAATTAATTTATACACATTACTGCCATGACATCCTCTCCCAACCTTGATGATGTAGTAGTCATCAGTATTCTCATCTTGTAGGTCAGAAAAACAATCTCAAGTTCTCCTACCTATAATCATTGCCTAAAGTTTATTTTACTGCATTTTGGTTCTCGGATTAATCTTGTCCCTGCAAAGAAGTAGTCATATTTACTGGTACTAGTGGGAGATACCCATGCAGAGATCTTTTTCCAACTCTGGGCATACATCATGTAATTAATAACAAACTCTTTGGGTATGCACAGTTCTTTTCATTCCAGAGATTCCCAAAGCACTTTTACAAGCTTAACTTGGGCTAAATATCCCCATTACCTCATCCAGCCCTGAAATGTAGCAACCTCTGGGGGAAATTGTGGCAGCTGCTTAACAATGCACAGACATACTGCACTGCAGCACGAACACAGGAGGCTGCTGGACTCACAGCTCTTTTATTTTGTATGGCAAGAGATGCAGATTAGGAGAACAGCCTGGAAGCACTACCACAGTTGTATGAACGCGATCTTCATTGAATCTTAGAGGAACAAAGCATTTTCACCCAAGGCATACATCCCAGCCAAGCAACCCTTCTGGAACTAGTAGGTCAAGGAGGGAAAGAATCGGACAAAAAGTAGGTAGCCTAGAAGGGTAGCACTTTGTAAAATTTCCTGGATGTTGAGAACTTAAACTCATACAATTGGTTTGTGTGTTCTGGGTGCTAGATAGTTTCCATGCTCCGCTCCAGATCTGGTCTGTATTTCTTCACTCTGCTGTGTGTCCCTGAGAGGCTGATCTTTATAAAGTGCCTCACTGGGATTCCCCTTCCCTCCGGTCTCTGGGTTCAGGGAGTTGCTGGAGAGCAGTGATGTTGGGTTATTTATTTCTTCTGTGAAGGTGTTCTCCCACCAGACGATGCTGATCCTGTCAGATGACCCTCTCTTTCAGCTACAGCTTCCCTTTCTGCATTACGTAACCACGCACACTATTCTTACTCCTCAGACCTATAGTGACAAGGGCTCCCTGATCTTGTTAGTTGCAGGGGCATCACTTTCCCTTTTTTGTTTCCCTTAAAACTTCCTCTCCCCAAGTCATCTTTTATAAAGAATTCATTTATTACTCTCCTAAAATACCCTGGTTTGAGTGTGCCATCTGCTGGGACCAGAGAGATTAATTATAGAAACATATGAGAAAACACAATGAAGAGCAAATATATTAATAGTTAATTTTAATGGGTCAGATACAATTTACATGTTTTACATGTGCAATCTCATTTAGTTTATTCTTCATTCAACATATACTTGATCATATCTGCATATCAAGTATAATTCTAGGCTTTTGGACCTACTGCTCAAAACAAAAAAAATGGCTTTAAACTTTGGGAGCTTAAATTATACTGTAGGGCTAAGAAAGTATGAATTCATACTCCAAGTGTCATGGGAAAAATCTGGGTCAGGAGAACAGCAACTAAGGAAGTGAAAGGAGGACTATGCTTCCTGGGGTGGTCAGGGAAAGCTTTCATGAGATGGTGGCATGACAGCAGAACTGAAGGAAGTGAACCCTGTGGGAATCTAGAAAAAGGTGAGTGTAATTATGATATACTAGTGGCCCAGTGCACAAAATTTGTGCATGGAGGGGGGGTTCCCTCAGCTCAGCCTGCACCCTCTCCAATCGGAAACCCCTTGGGGGATGTCCAACTGCCTGGCCCCTTGGGGGATGTCCGACCCCCTGTGGGATCCGGTCTAAACTGACAGTCAGACATCCCTCTCGCAATCTGGGACCGCTGGCCCCTAACCACTCACCTGCCTGCGTGCCTGATTGCCCCTAACTGCTCTCCCTTGCCAGCCTGATTGCCCCAACTGCCCTTCCCTGCTGGCCTGATCTCCCCTAACTGCCCTCTCCTGAAGGCCTGATCACGCCCCCCAACTGCCCTCCTCTGCCGGCCAATTTGGTTTTGATTGGTCGGTTTCTATGCCAGTCAGCATCAAAAGCTCCAGCTCCTAGGAAACCATTGGCTCCTCACAGTTGACCCAGATTTGGTTCTGATTGGTCAGTTCTATGCCAGTCAGCATCAAAAGCTCTGCCTTCTAGGCAGCCATTGGTTCCTCACACTTCACCCAGATTTGGTTCTGTTTGGTCAGTTCTATGTCAGTCTCTGGGCCTATCGATGGGGCCTGATCAGAAAGGTGGGGCTGATCAGCAGCCCCCGTGGAGGCCTGGAGAGAAATGGAGGCATGGCTCTTGGCCTGGCCCGGAGAGAAAGAGAGAGGCAAGTGCTGATCAACAGCTGCCACACAGGCTGTGGATCAGACCCTGCTTCTCTCTTCAGGGCTCTCTCTGGGCCTGATTTGCAGCTCCCTCAGCAGTCAGTGCTGGGTCACCGTGCCTGCAGCCATAGCAGTCAGTGCTGGGTCACCACGGCAACCCAGTGCTTACTGATTTCTGGTTGGTTGAGCCTCTGGTCGTGCCAGACCCAGGGTTTTTATATATTAGGATGTTTTATAGATTTTTAAAAAATAGCTAAATCAATTATCTTATTAGAAAGTCAAGCACAGATTTCCCTAACCACTTAATTCAGGACAATAGTAGATCTCAATCGATACTTGTTGAAGCACTGAATGACTAAACCTCGAAGCCTGTATCACAAATCATAACTAATTATAAATTATTCTGTATTTATAGCTAATCTGAATACCATCTTCCTGGGAATCAAAGATAGACATTTTAGATTAAGCAACATGCTGGGAATTCCTGATATGCAAGATTCAGCTTTAGACAACCAGTAATTTAATTTACCATATCAACAGACTATAATAGAAAAACCATAGGATCATCTCAATAAATGCACAAAAGTCATTTAATATAATTTAAGATTCATTCATGATAAACCTCTGGGTATAAACAGAAACTTCTCTAAGTGGATGAAAGTCAGGAGAAATAAAACCTTATAGCTAATACTGTACCTATACACACACACACACACACACACACACACACACACACACATATATTAGCTATATATAGACTAGACTAGAGGCCCGGTGCACGAAATTTGTGCACAGGGGGGTGTCCCTCAGCCCAGCCTGCACCCTCTCCAATCTGGGATCCCTCTCACAATCCAGGACTGCTGGCTCCCAACTGCTCACCTGCCTGCCTTCCTGATTGCCCCTAACCACTTCTGCCTGCCAGCCTGATCACCCCCTAACCACTCCCCTGCCAGCCTGATTGATGCCTAACTGCTCCCCTGCCAGCCTGTTTTCCCCTAACTGCCCTCCCCTGCAGGCCTGGTCCCCCCCAACTGCTCTCCCCTGCAGGCCTGGGTCCCCCTCAACTGCCCTCCCTGCAGGCTTGGTCACCCCTAACTGCCCTCTCCTGCAGGCCTGGGTCCCCCTCAACTGCCCTCCCCTGCAGGCCTGGTCACCCCTAACTGCCCTCCCCTGCAGGCCTGGTCCCTCCCAACTGCCCTCCCCTGCTGGCCATCTTGTGGCAGCCATCTTGTGTCCACATGGGGGCAGGACCTTTGACCACATGGGGGCAGCCATCTTGTGTGTTGGAGTGATGGTCAATCTGCATATTACTCTTTTATTAGATAGGATAGAGGCCTGGTGCATGGGTGGGGGCCAGCTGGTTTGCCCTGAAGGGTGTCCCGGATCAGGGTAGGGGTTCCCTTGGGGTGTGGGGCGGCCTGGGCGAGGGGCCTGTGGTGGTTTGCAGGCCGGCCACGTGCCCCAGAGACCCAAGCGGAGACCCTGGTATCTGGGGTTTGTTTATCTTCTACAATTGAAACTTTGTAGCCTGGAGCGGAGCCAAGCCTTCTGCTTGCTCCTTGGCAGCAGCCATTTCTGTTGGGATTTATGTATCCTCTATAATTGAAACTTTGTAGCCTTAAGCGGAGGCCTGGGCTGGCAAGGGCAGGTGGAAAGCTTGGCTTCCTCCATTGCCAGGGAAACCCAAGCCTCCTTCTTGCTCTCAGTGGCCGTAGCCATCTTGATTGGGTTTATTTGCATATTCGCTCCTGATTGGCTGATGGGAGTGGTTGGTGGGCGTGGCTTGTGGGTGTAGTGGAGGTTAATTTGCATACTACTCTTTTATTAGATAGGATGCCTGGTGCACGAATTCATGCATCAGTTGGATCCCTCAGCTTGGCCTGTGGGATTGGGCTGAAACTGGCTCTCTGACATACCCTGAGGGGTCCCAGATTGCGAGAAGGTGCATGCCAGGCTGAGGGACCCCACCGGTGCATGATCGGAGCCAGGGAGGGACCATGGAAGGGCTCAAGGGCATGTCCAGCCCATCTCACTCAGTCCCAATTGGCCAGTCCCCAACAGCAAGCTAACCTACAGGTCGGAGCACCTGCCCCTTGGTGGTCAGTGAACGTCATAGTGACTGGTCAACTGGTCAAATGTCTGCCCCCTGGTTGTCAGTGCATGTCATAGCGACTGGTCGACCAGTCAACTGTCTGCCCCCTGGTGGTCAGTGCATGTCATAGAGAGCAGTTGAGAGGCCTTAGCATATCATTAACATATTATGCTTTGATTGGTTGAACAGAGAACTGGACGACCAGACACTTGGTATATTAGGCTTTTATTATATAGGATATATATATATATATCCTTTTATTGATTTCAGAGAGGAAGGGAGAGATAGAAACATCAATGATGAGAGACCATCATTGATTGCCTACCTCCTTCATGCCCCCTACTGGGGATCCAACCTGCAACCCAGGCATGTGCCCTTGTCCGTAATCGAACTTGGGACCCTTCAGTCCACAGGCTGACTCTCTATCAACTGAGCCAAACCAGCTAGGGCACAGCTAATACTTCTAATTATTGTGTCTTTATGAAAGGTTGAATGCTTTTACCCAAAGATTGAGAAAAAAGCAAGGTTTCTATTTAACTATTTTAGTGGAGTTACTGGTCAATGCAATAAGGAAAGAAAAGCAAGGAGGGGGGAGCAGGTGGGAAAGAAAAAAAGAAATTTGCCTCTTTATTTATAATCAATTATGTAGATGTAATGACTGAATGTTTTGTGCCCCTTCCCCCCAAAAATTCATGTTAAAACCATAATCCCAACGAATGTAATTGTGTTTAGAGGTTGAAGCACTTGGGAGGTAATTAGGTCATGAGGGTGGAACTCTAGTGAATGGGATTCATATCCTTATAAGAAGAGGCCAGAGAGCTAGTGAAGTCTCTTTTTACCATGTGAGAATCTGAGAAGCTGGCAGTCTACAACCACAGAAGAAGCCTTACCAGACCCTAACAATACTGGCACCCCTATCTTGGACTTCTAGTTTCCAGAATGGTGAGAATAAATTTCTGTTGTTTATAAGCCACCTTGTTTATACTACTTTGTTAGAGCAGGTTGAACTGACTAAGGCAATAGTAGAAAACCCCAAAGCATTTACAAAAATGTTCCTAGAACTAATATGAAATTTTAGCAAGGTCATAGGATACAAAATAAATAATAAAAAACTAAAAAACTGAACATTAAAAAATGTAAAAGTACCATCTTACCTAATAATAGACAAACATGTAAATTGACCATACCTCCGCTATGCCCACAGCCAATCAGAGTGAGTATGCAAATTAACCCAACAAAGATGGCGGGTTAATTTGCATATGCAGGCGCGGAGTGGCTGGGAGGGGCGGGATGCCTGCTATGAGGGGGAGGGGGGGCATTGGAGGGAGCTACAGGAGCAGTGCTCCAGACAGAAGCGAGGACTTGCCAGCTCCGGGGCGGCTGGGAGTGAAGCCAGGGGAAGGAAGGCCTATTCTTGCATGAATATCGTGCAATGGGCCTCTAGTTTATAATAAAAAACATAAAATACTCCATCTTTAATACAAAATACTTAACACTTAAAATACTTAATACTTATACAAAATATGTATAAGATATGTATGCTAAAACTATGAAACATTCACAAGAGAAATCCAAATAAATTTAAATAAAAGTGGGGCTATAGCAAATTCATAGATTGTAAATCCCTATATTGCTAAGATATCAGTTCACCTCAGTTGATTTATAGGTCCAATATAATCCCAATCATCATCTCTTTTTTTTGGTAGAAATTCTACATGGAAAAACAAAGAACTTAATAAGGCTAAAACAATATTGAAGAGAAGAACCAAGTTGGAGAATTCATACAAGCTAATTTCAAGATTTAATATAAAATCAAAATAATCAAGATAGTGTGGTATTGATGAAATAATAGACAAATAGGTTAGTAGAATAAAACATAAATACCAGACATAGACCTGCACATGCATGGTCAATTGATTTTTGGCAGTCTCAAGGTAATAGAGAAGAAACAGTCCTTTTAACATATGGTGCTAGGATTATGACTGTACACATAATATTTTCCCCTAGTATCTCACACTGTACAAAAATAGGGTAAAGTTAATATAAAGAATTATTGACTATAACCAGGGGCAAAAGTGACAATGTATTGGCTTATAATCCTAATAATAAAAGCCCAGGGTTGTAACCACTGATCACTAACGTAGGCTGACCAACCGGAAGTCAGTCCTGCAGTCAGCGCTGGGTTGCCCTGGCACCCTTCACAGCCGCTGCCACATGCTGTGGTATAAAACACAGTGTGCAAGTGATCAGAAGTGCAGGCACCACCTCCATGCCACCCCCCACTTCCATCAGTCCCACCGGGCCTGAGGCGCCCTCCCCAATTCTCTCCAGGCCTCCACTGGGGCTGCTGATGAGCCCCGCCTTTCTGATCAGGCCCCGTTGATAGGCCCAGAGACACTGACTGGCATAGAAACTGACCAATCAGAACCAAATCTGGGTCAACTGTGAGGAGCCAATGGCTTCCTAGGAGCTGGAGCTTTTGACGCTGACTGGCATAGAAACCAACCAATCAGAACCAAATTGGCCAGCAGAGGAGGGCAGTTGGGGGCGAGATCAGGCCTGCAGGGGAAGGCATTTGGGGGTGATCAGGCAGGCAGAGGCAGTTGGGGGTGAGATCAGGCCGGCAGGGGAGAGCAGTGGGGACTCAATCAGGCCAGCAGGGGAGGGCAGTTAGGGGCGATCAGGCAGGCAGGCAGAGGCAGTTAGGGGTGATCAGGCAGGCAGAGGCAGTTAGGGGTGAACAGGCAGGCAGGCAGAGAGGTTAGGGGTGATCAGGTAGGTAGACAGACAGGCAGGTGAGTGGTTAGGAGCTAGTGGTCCCAGATTGTGAGAGGGGTGTCCGACCGCTGGTTTAGGCCTGATCCCTCCTAAACCGGTGGTCGGACATCCCCTCAGGGGTCCCCAATTGGAGTGGGTGCAGGCTGGGCTGAGGGAACCCCCTCCCTCTGAGCACGAATTTCATGCACCGGCCCTCTAATATAAGAAATAAAAACTCTAAAGAATAGAGGCCCTATAGACATTGTTTGTGTGTGTGTGTGTGTGTGTGTGTGTGTGTTTTTAAATATATATTTTTACTGATTTCAGAGAGGAAGGGAGAGGGAGAAAGAAACATTAATGATGAGAGAGAATCATTGATTGGCTGCCTCCTGCAGGCCCCACATTGGGGACTGAAACACAACCTGAGCATATGCCCGGACTGGGAATCGAACCGTGACCTCCTGCTTCATAGGTTGACACTCAACCACTAAGCTGGCTGGGCCAAGCGTTATATAGGAGGCCATTATAAACTTCTAATTGAGAAATGCTTTATTTACCTTTATCTTTTTATTCTTTACCATTACCTCTAATTTTATATTATTTAAGACAGAGAATGTGTTTTTCCAAGTACATATTTGGATATAATATGTGACTTAAGATTATTTTCTAAAAACCACTTATGGACACTGTAAACAAAGTGTTCCTTCTTGTTTATAAAGTAAAAAGTTAAGAATGTATCTTTTAAATAACTGTTATTCATTATATTAATAAAAGTTCTTATAATTTAAAAAATACTTATCTATTTGCTTGTAAAAGGCTCACAGATGTGTCCATTTCTTTGATTATATTTTGTCATCTTTCATTTTATTTCCAATTTTAATTTATACAGACATAAGATTATATGTCCTATAAATATTTATAATTGCTATATCTTTATGTGAATTGTACTTTTAATAATTTAAAATGACCCCAACACCTCATCACTACCTGTAACATGAATTACTGTTTGGACCTTAGACTTTTATATTGCTGTTTGCATTTGTCTTGTATCTGTGCTTAACTTTTTTCTGTAGCTTATTTTATTTACTTGTTTTAGAATATTGATGCTTTTTGATGCTGATGTTGTCTCATTTTTAGCAAGAGAAGCCTCTTCAGATGTCCTTTTAACACAATCTCAAGATGGTCCAGGATTATCTTGTACATTTCCAGCTGCAGGAATCAGATTTGGTGTTGGTGGTTTCTACAAGAATGCCTGGTTCCTCTACATGGGAAATAGTATTTAGAATAAACCATCTAGACACATCATAATTCTACGGTTTCTGATAGTTAACCTGTTGCTTGGCTATACTGCTTAGGCAAGAAATTATGCTTAGCTACTTAAGATTGCCAGTTAAAACAAAAATAAATAGAGAGAAATGGCTTCAGCAAAATGACTGTGAAACTATCTTGACATTTTTGTGGCATTGCTTTAAATATGTCGGTAAAACGGAAACATTTGATAAAATAAAACAGAAATTAGTAAATAGCTATATTAAGAATGTAAAATGACTGTTTTGTTATAAGGTACACATGCAGGAGAGGACGTGTTTTCCCCCCTGGGTATTATTTAGCTGTATATGCTAGTTATGCACAACTACATTGCTGGACCTTGATCACAGCACTGTGTCTTATTTGCCATTTATTCATTTATCAAACACATACCATGTGCTAAATACTTAATTACCAACTAAATTTAAAGATGCTGATAAAGGCCTATTTTCTTGGGGGGATGGGGGTGGGGGCTATTTATGAGAAATATATAATTGGCTCTATATGTTTTTTTAAGTTCATCCTCTTTTCCAAATTATGTAGATAAAAGTTGCCTATGTGAAGAAACATTTTCATATATTATTTAAGAAAACAAAAATTAGAAAACGAAGCATAAACTCAGGTCACATTTAGTTGCCACTTTAAACATTAAAATCATTAAAAGACACATTATTTGAAACAGTAATTACTCCTCAGGAAATCCATAACAAATAAAAAGAACAGTAGGGAAAATACTTTTAATGTGTTATTTTTAAAAATTCTTCCAGCCTTTGTTCTTAAGGAAGCAAACTGTCCTTTCACTTCCCTGAAGCCACTGATAAAACCATGCAAGAACATCAGAGAAAAAAACGAATCCAAGATAGGTGCCATCCCCAAGGGAACAAAGCCCTTCTCTGCTTTATATTTACATTGGAAATCTGGAGATTTTGCATGCAGACATCTTATTTCATGGCACTGCTTCTCAAATTGAGAGATTAAATCTAGCTCCACATAAAGGTTTTTCAATAAAGTAGGTTGCACTGCCGTCTGTTTATGGAAAATTGATGCATCATCTGATATGCTTTCAATTGCTAACTTTTGTTTCACAAAAGCTGGAAGGAATTTCAGCCAACCATTATCTAATCAAGAAAGTATTTCCTACCTATCTTGTCTTCAACATAACTTGCTGCCAAGTGTAGTTTTGACTATTGTAAATCACTATGCATTTTAACAAGCAAAATGGACTCTCTAGTTTTGTTAGAAAAGTACAAATTATTTAACCTATCCATCATTGACAGTGGAATGCCCTTCAATTTTTGCATGTTGCAGAGTAAGGTTATATGGCATAATTTAATATTATGTTCATTATAATGTTTTATTTAAGTAGAATTTTTATAAACGGGGAGGTACAATAACAATTTCACTAAACCTTCTCATGTTTACACCCAACCCTGACTACAGAGTAAAGCTTGCAGTTTGAGTGTTTATTTACCTACTAGAGGCCCAGTGCATGAAATTCATGCACTTGGGGGCAGGGCAGGGGGGGGGGCAGGGAACCTCAGCCAGGCCTGCGCCCTCTCACAGTCCGGGAGCCCTCAGGGGATGTCTGACTAACAGCTTAGGCCCGGAGCGGGCCTAAGCCAGCAGTCAGACATCCTTAGCACTGCCATGGAGGCAGGAGAGGCTCACGCCACCGCTGCTGCACTCACCAGCTATGAACCCGGCTCGGGGCTTCTGGCTGAGCGGCGCTCCTCCTATGGGAGCACACTGATCACCAGGGGGCAGCTCCTGTGTTGAGCATCTGCCCCCTGGTGGTCAGTGTGCGTCATAGAGACCGGTCGTTCCGCCGTTGGGTTGATTTGCATATTAGCCTTTTATTATATAGGATTATATTTATTATGACTTTTAGTATCAAAATCCCACCCAGATTCAACATAATATTAAGTGCACAAGGAAGCAAACTAAATGTAAGTGGTGTGTTTTTTTTGTGTGTTTGTGGTTTCCAAATAAAAAGAAGGTTACCTCAATCTATCCACCTACTAATTTTTCACAGACACAAAAACATGCTTGAGAAAACATGTCTTAGCATATAAGGGGGCTTCTCTCTTCAGAAATGTTTGTACCTGGTCTTCTGGTTTGACTTGATTCAGGAGGACAGTAATGTGTGCTTTTGAAAGAGGGTCTGGGCTGGGGAAGACTTCCAAAAATGACCTCCATAAATCTCCTGAAATGCATGTTCAAGGAGGCAAAGAGGAGGGGGCTGACCACACATATTCTGAAACTGATTTCCTGGGTGTAGCCCCTACCTCAGGCCCTGTGTCTGTGGCCATGGGCGAGTCTCATCATCTCTGTGTCTGTACTTCGGTGAAATGGGAAACTTTTAAAATTAAGTGGTTTAAATGAGTATCATATGTGAAGTGTTTGGAACAGGGCCTGGCATGTGAAAAGTACTACCTACACGAGAGCTATTTTTTAAAATTATAGAAGCTTCATTGCAGAACATGAATTGTCACATGTGTTGTTCCTTCCTCCATTCTACAAACATTTATTTGTGTTACGGTGGAGAAATTCAATGTGTGCTCTTAGCGTATGTGAATGCCACTGCATGGTATCAGGGGTAGACGGGAATTTAAAGAGCACAGTCCCAGGTGCTCACTCCACTAACGACTGACCCAGACAGAATGGGAAATTCTGAAAGGGGGATGCTGGGTATGGCCTTCCATGGTCCTCATCCCCTGTGTCTCATCTCATGTAAGCAACAGGCTGTGGTTGTGGGGCTTGAAATGTCATCACTGCTTCTGGTGAGCACTGTCCAAGCAAAAGCAGGAATCATTCCAAAGCTGAAGAGCAATCAAATGGTGTTAAGAGGATACACATATACAGGTATACACTTGCACGCACGCACATGCACATACGTACATACAAACACTTACACACACATGCACATACATATACATGCACTCACACAATTTGTAAGCATCATGTTGCTATGCTGGTGATTGTTCCCTCCCATCCCTCCCTGACTCTGGAATCCAGCCCTCTGTATGCCAACTCCTGTGTGCTCTCTGCCAGATGGTGAAGACATGCTTTATCAACAACACACAGTTTCTATGCTCAGAAGGTAACAGCCTACTATAGATATCCTCAGATTTACTGTATGTAAGAATTATCTGGGTGTCTCTTATACTGCAGCTTCTTGTATCTCCTCCCTAGAGTTTCTGACTTTGTAGGTCTGGGTAAGGCCGGACAATCTGCTGCCCAGTTAGCAGCCCAGGTGATTGAGATGCATGCATCCCTAGACTCTACACTGGTCTGACGGTCAGGCAAGAGGAACTTTGCATAAAGGGTACAGGAACATATCAGAACCTGTCAGCCAGAAGTAAAGCCAGATCTGATGAGGGAGATGAACTGGAAAAGAAAGCAACCATAGCCCAGTTGCTATGAGAGAGCATGGCACAACTGTCCAGTCCTGGCTTCTGCATGCTCCTCCATCTGAGGGCCCAGGCACCACTGAAGGGGTCCCCCTCTAGTCTGGTGGTTCTTTAAAATCCGGGGGTGCTTTAATTTCTCTATTCTAGGACTCAAGCTGGGAGGAACCTTGAGGCACAGAGGCCTAGTGTTCCTTCCTGTTCAGGCTCATAGAGAAGCCCTTTGTGCGGGGGGCCAAGGCAGAGCTAAAGGGCAGAGCAGCATGGCCGTGCAGAGAGGTTCTGACCATGGGGCAAGTGATCCTTTGCAAACAAAGGCAGGTCAGGGTTCAGTGGGCTGTGCAGTGAGTCCAGGATCGATCCCAAGTTCAATACCTATAGACATAAGCCTTGGCCACCAGCACACAGTCTATAATGGGTTTGGGACAGCAGCCACTAAGCATTTCCAGTCGCACAGATCATAAAATTTCATCTTCCACACAAGAGAGGAATTTGAAAAACCTAAATGTTGTCCTCCTAGTGTGTGAATTAAATCTCAAAGGTAGATTTCAATTATTGACTAAAACCAAGTTTTTAAATATCTAGATCAGTGGTTCCCAAAGTGTGGCCCCCGGCCCAGTAACATTAGCATCACCTGAAACTTGATAGAAATGCAAATTCTCAGGCTTAATCCCATCCCTGCTGAATCAGGAACAGATGGGGCCCAGTAATTGGTGTTTTAAGCCTCCAGGAGATTTTGCTGATGCTTAACTTTGAGAACCTCTGACTGAGATGGGAGATTCTCAAACTTGTCCACATAGGGCAGGGGTGGGCAAACTTTTTGACTCGAGGGCCACAATGGGTTCTTAAACTGGACCGGAGGGCCGGAACAAAAGCATGGATGGAGTGTTTGTGTGAACTAATATAAATTCAAAGTAAAGGAGCGGAGGGGAGAGCAAGAGAACCGGATAGAACAGCCGGATCCAGCCCACGGGCCGTAGTTTGCCCACGGCTGACATAGGGGCTCTAATACTACTGCTGCCTAGGTCCCACCCAAGCATGGGTGAGTCCTGGTCTTCAGAAGTTTTTAAGATCATAGGTGATCTAATGAGCCGACAAGCTCGGGAACTACTAAACCAGATTGAGATTAACTTTTCTCCTCTACCAGTGCAAGGCCAGTTATAAAGGATTCCAGAGAGTAAGGGCTTTACTTTTCCTCTCCACAACTTTTTCAATTTTGTAACCTCCTCATATGTCATATGTCCGTTCTGGCTCTGACCTCCTCCCACCATGCATATTATCTTTGGATGTTTCTTGAATAAAAATTGTACTTCCTGCCTGGCCAGCATGGCTCAGTGGTTGAGTGTCAACCTATGAACCAGGAGGTTACAGTTGGAGGTCACACCAGGATGGTTACCATGCCTGGGTTTCAGGCTTCATCCCCAGTAGGGGCCATGCAGGAGGCAGTGGATCGATGATTTGCTCTCCTCATTGATGTTTCTCTCTCTCTCCCCCTCTTCCTTCCTCTCTGAAATCAATAAAAATATATTTAAAAATAATAAAGAAAAAATAAAATGATTAAAAATAATTGTGCTTCCTGGGCTGTCTTTTGGTGAGGTTGGCATGGAAAAGGCTGCTGTGAGCAAAGAGAGTAGGTCTCCTATGGAGGAGGTGGGCTCCCTCCAGGCTGGGGGAGGATATTCTGAGAGGACACCCAAGCTTGGAAGGAGAGACCCTGGCCAGAGGAAAGGTAAGCAATGATCACTTTTTGGGGTTCTCCCTCTTGGGCCTGAACAGGTATTTAAATCAATTTAAACCTCATTGTGTCAGGGCAGTGATCTGCCTCAAATGGCTGAATCAGGGGGCAGCAATCAGTGACATATCCAAGGAGACTGCAAAGCTTGAGACCATGAGCTGGGCACTGATGCTTAGCTGCACCCTTGGGACCCTACTGTGTTGCTCACCTCAGAGGAATTGGGCGTAGATCTATTATCTTCCTTTCTCTGGATTCTTCATAGACCATCCCCTTAGGAAGATGTAAAGGGATGGATAGAACTGGATTTGCACATTTCCCAAAATTTATTGCAATATGTGGGACATACAGTGTTGGAATAGAAGTAAAAATGTGGTTGTGGGGTCAGATATTTAATGGCTGGACACTTTTTTCCCCCTTTAAAATACTCCAGAAATTTAGAAGATGGCAGCAGCATAGAACGATGCTGAACTCACCCCCTCCAATGAGCACACTGAAATGAACACCTATATAGAGAGACTCCTGAGAGAAAACTGAGGGCTGATTGAACAGATTCTGAACAACAAACAGGAGAAAGAGACAGAATAGAGAAAGCTAGGAAACTGTGGGAGCGCTCTGGTATAAAAGGTTCTGGTAAGCACCATTGTTTACAACCCGCTCCACCTTGATAGGACAAGTGGGAGCTCTATCCGGGTGCTCTGGCTTACCTTCAAGGTCATTACAGTGCATCATTCCCAGACAGATTGCCAGGGCCCATTTTGGCTCCAAACAAAGGGAGTAAGCAGGGTCAGCAGGGCATTACTACATGCACCTGTCTTCAATACCCAGAGCCACTTCAACTCAGGAGGCCAGAGCCCCAGAAGCTGTAGGCACCCACTTGGCTCAAACTGGTCTGCCAAAACCACCCCGCACCCACAACCTATACAGTGGTCACTTCTACACTTTTCAAGAATGGAAGAGATGGATATTTTGTTCAAGTCATATACAAAAACACAGAAAGTCAAACAAAATGAAAAGACAGAAGAATATCTGTCAAATGAAAGAACAAGAAAAATCCCCAGGAAAAAAATCACAATGAAAGAAAGAAATACGTTACCTGATAAAGAATGGAAAGAAAATGGTCATAAGAATGATCACCAAATCTGAGAGTGGAATAGAAAAACTTAGAGAGAACTTCCACAAAGAGGTAGAAAGTATAATAAAGCAGCAAGCAGAGTGGAAGAATACAATAACTGAAATGAAAATACACTAGAAAGAATCAAACTCAGATTAGCTAATACAGAACAGATAGGCGACCTGGAAGACAGACTAGTGGAAATCTGCCACATTTTTATTGGGTATCAAAAGAAAGTGTCCCTTAATCTTTAGTGACATGCTGATGAAACCAAGTCATTTGTAGGATATGCTTATAATTTAGATGTAAATTTAATTCATAGCACATTCACTCTTTCATTTTTAAATTGTGTTTTCCCATAACAATAGAGATTATATAATACATGATTCTTCATTTAATTAAATACTAGAGGCCTGGTGCATGGATTAGACCCCTGGTGGGGTCCCTCAGCCTGGCCTGCAGGGATCGGGCTGAAACTGGCTCTCTGACACCCCCAAGGGGTCCCGGATTGTAAGAGGGCGCAGGCCAGGTCGAGGGACCCCACCAGTGCATGATCAGGCTGGGGAGGGACTGTGGGAGGGCTCCAGGGCGTGTCTGGGTGGTCTCACCCAGTCCCGATTGGCCGGACCCCAGCAGCAAGCTAACCTATGGGTCAGAGCGTCTGCCCCCTGGTGGTCAGTGCGTGTCATAGCAACTGGTCTAATGGTTGAACAAACGGTCAAACACAGCATATTAGGCTTTTATTACATAGGATTCTTTTCTAATACAATTTAAATGGCTACATAGTTTGCCATTATGTGGGATTACTGCCAGTATAGACAGTAAATTTATATGTTGTGTGAAATGTTGTTTTTATAAACAAATTTTAGATACATCTTTGCACAATCCATGATTTTTTCTTTAGCCTGCTTCCAAAGCTCCCCATCCCCACTATATCACCTTTCTTAGGGGCTCTTCCCAGGTCCCCTCCTTAAAACGTTTTCTCCCAGGGGCTCTCAGGCAAAGTGAAAGGTGCAGTGAGAGCTGCCTGTGTTTTCAAGGCTCCCCGAGGCCAGTCTATCTGATGCATGACCTCACATATTTCTCTTAGGTCCTGAGTTTCCCTTCTGTTGGGTCAAGTATATTTCTGGGTTATTTTTTGGTATTTGTTTTGACAATAAAATGATCATGATGTGAACATATGCTATAATCCCATAGGAAGAATTGCTGGATCCAAGTGAATAAAATATTAATAGAGAGTGTATCTGTACACACATATGCACATATATAACCCACATTATATGTACACAAATGCATACACATATATTTGGATACTATCTTCCAAAAAGCTTTTACCAGTTTCAGTTTAATATACATTTCTACTTCTATTAGCAATGGGATCATTCTTCTAAACTTTTAGATAAAAAAATAGTATTTCAATTTTTTTTATTTGCAATTTTTTACAGGTAAAGGTAGACTTTTTCTACTGAGCTCAGTACAATACTATAATACCTGTTTATGTCATTACACCAGAATTCCATAATTCTACAAATATCTAGGGTATAATTGCACTAAGTTGAAAAATTGTTGTGCAAAAATTGTTAGGTTAGGAATTTCCTAAATTTGTGAGCAGCTGTTTTCCTTTATAAAATATAAAAGTATATGACTCCTGGCAGGGTAGCTCAGTTGGTTAGAAAATCATCCCTATGTACCAAGGTTGTGGGTGTGATGCCTGGTCAGGGTACATATAAGAATCAACCAATGAATGCATGCATAAGTGGAACAACAGATCAATATTTCTCTCTCAAATCAGAAAGTATATACCAGTAAAACAAAAATATTGCTCTCAGGGGACTCTAAGTTGAATTCTATTCTGCACATTACAATGGAAATATAGAAATTTATATTGAAGTTCTGATATAAAATGTGTCATTTTTTTTCAGGCTTAAATCAGCAGAGGGAAAATTATAAAATAAAATTTTTTTATTTATTCATTTGTATTTTTCTACTCCAAATTCAAAGTAAAATCTTCAGTACCACAGATGTCTATATCACTTGTTTAACCCAAAATTCAATAAAATAAAATTTTTGTACTAACTTTCTAACACTTTATTTTCTTTCATCAATTTTTATTAGTTAAACATGTTTAAGCATTTGAACTGTGACCCCAGTTATAAATCAGTGTGGGTTTATTGATTGACTAGCAATCTTACTAAAACTCTCAGTATTTATAATATTTTTTTCAGTGAGGTTTTGGGGACTCAAGAGGAAATATGACAAGAGCTAACAAATATAATGCTACATCTTTTTTCTAATATTTAGAATTCCTATTTAGTTTTTTTAAAATATATTTTTATTGATTTCAGAAAGAAAGGGAGAGGGAGAGAGAGATAGAAACATAAATGATGAGAGAGAATAATTGATCAGCTGCCTCTTGCACATCCCACACCGGGGATTGAGCCTGCAATCTGGTTATGTGCCCTGACCAGGAATTGAATTGTGAGCTCTTGGTTCATAGGTCGATGCTCAACTACTTAGCCATGCCTGCTGGTACCTTTTCTATTTTGTAAAGATATAACTCACATAAAGTGCAAAATAGTAAGTATGTAGCTTGATTAATTTTTACATATGTATGCAACTGTGTAGCCCACGGAGATCAAAATAGTTATTTGCTTCACCCTGGAAGTTTCCCAGTGTTCTTTTCTAGGGGAAAAAACATCCTCAACCCTTTTTATTCGGGTAAGCACTATTCTGAGGTTTAATACCACAGATTAATTTTTACTCTTCTTAAGTGTTACATAATTGTAAATATATAAACTATACTCTTTTGTGTCTGGTTTCTTCTGATTAGCAAAATGTTTTCAGAATTCACCTATGTTGTTGTGTGTATCAGAGTTTATTCTCTTGACTGCTGGGTAGTATTTCACTGCATGAATATAGCACAATGTGTTTATTCTTTCTCCGGTTGACATTTCAGTTCTTTTTCCCAGTTTTGGGCTATTATGAAAAAAGCTGTTATCGCCATTCTTGAACATACCAGTTGTAGATACATATGTTTCTTTTGAGTTTATACTTAGGAGTAAAATTGCAGGCCTACAGAGTAGGCAAATTAAGATATCATTTATAACCATCAGATTGGTAAAAATTAATAAGTGATAATGTCTACTACTGGCAGGAATATGAGAGAAAGGATTTTTATCCACTGCAATTGGAAATGTACATTGTTTCAGTACATTTTGAAAATAATTTGCCAATATTAAAATTAAAACTAGACATACTCTTGACTCAGCATTTAACTGCTGGAAATCTAGCCCATAGAAATGTAAGCATGGAAATGTAAGACAATATGAGACAAAGATGTTAATTACAGATCTGTTTATTATGACCCAAATCTTGGAAATGGTTTAAACTAATAAAGAGAAGGGTACAATACCTTTTGGCATATGAGTAAAATATAATATTATGAAGACAATAGAAGAATAAGTCAGACTTTTATCAGCTTTCTTGGAGGAACTTACAAACATACATTGTTAAATGATTTCGATGGGGGTGGGAATGAGCAGAAATTCTCAAAGCTGGAACGCTCTAGGAAGCTGCAAATGTAAAAAGTAGAGCAAAAAAGAGAAGGCAAATCTATTCCATAATGAATTATGTATGTATTTATCATGCCATGAAACTGGGAAGGGGATTTGGAGCAAGGGAGAAGACAACGGGGAAGAGATGATTTCCATTCCAAATATGTTTATTAATCTTAACTCAAAACAGAGGTTGGAAGGGAAAGTTCAGCTGGAAGCAATGGGGTGAAAGTGGAAGTTGATTGTGTCTAGTCGGCACTTTTATTCCTGTGGGACCAACGCTGGACCTGGGTGAGAATCTAATGCTCAAGAGGAAAGCTGTGGGGGGGAAATTCAGGGAAATCAAGGTGCTCACACTCTGTATTTTATTGACATGCTTCTGAGCTGAGCATGGTCTTCATAACTTTACAGACCTATAGAGCACTGAAGAGGCAAGATCTTTGTAACATAGTGGTGGTTTTGTTTTGGAGTCTCAAGGAAAAATCACATATTCTCCCCACCCCACTCCTACCTCACCAGGAAGTCTGAGTCATTGGCATAAAAAGGGTCATTTAATTCATTCAGCTCGTGGCCTCCCTGATGACTGCCACCCACCACAACACTTGGGGCTGATATTAAACTGTAGGTAATAACTCACTGAACTACAAACATAACTAGTAATTAAAATCTTTTTGTTTTTCAGGCAAGGGTCCTGATGTCATTGTTGTTTTAGCTGTATTTATGCATTTACTTAAGCTGTAGCAGCAGTATAAAATAAGGAGCTTTGGATCTGTATAATGGATCAATGTATCTTATCCTCTGTAATGAGGTAAACACTAAAGAATTGCTATGAAGATAAAATTAAATCATTTATCTGAAATGATGTCTTAAATGCTAAAGAATATGCACATAGAAGGTGTTGGTATAAGTATTATAAGTTTTAACCTTAAAGAACTATTAGGCCCAGGGAGAGAAAAAGAATCAAAAAATTAATTAGTCTTTTATTTTTTTATTTTTATTTAATTATTTTTTAAATTCTTTATTGTTGGAAGTATTACATATATGTCCTTTTTCCCCATTGACCTCTCCCTGCACAAGCCCTCACCCTCCCTACTCCCTGTGTCCCCTGGTTATGCTTAAATGCATGTATACAAGTCCTTTGGTTGATCTCTTCCCACCCTCTTCCACATTCCCTCTGAGGTTTGACAGTCTGTTTGATGCTTCTCTGTCTCTGGATCTACTTTTGTTCATCACGGTTTATGTTGTTTATTATATTCTATAAATGAGTGAGATCATATGATGCTTATCTTTCTCAGGCTGCCTTATTTTACTTAGCATAATGCTCTCCAGGTCCATCCATGCTGTTGCAAATGGTAAGAGTTCTTTCTTTTTTTATAGCAGCATAGTATTCCATTGTGTATATGTACCACAATTTTTTAATCCACTCATCTGCTGATGGGCACTTAGGCTGTTTCCAAATATTAGCTATTGTAAATTGTGCTGCTAGGAACATAGGGGTACATATTTTCTTTCTGATTGATGTTTTTGATTTTTTTGGGATATATTCCTAGAAGTGGGATCACTGGGTCAAATGGGAGTTCCATTTTTAACTTTTTAAGGAAACTCCATACTGTTTTCCACAGTGGCTGCACCAGTCTGCATTCCCACCAGCAGTGCACGAGGGTTCTTTTTTCTCCACATCCTCGCCAGCTCTTATCATTTGTTGATTTGTTGATGATAGCCATTCTGACAGGTGTGAGACCTCATTGCCGTTTTGATTTGCATTTCCTGGATGATTAGTGACTTTGAGCACGTTTTCATATGTCTTTTGGCCTTCTGTATGCCCTCTTTTGAAAAGTGTCTATTTAGGTCCTTTGCCCATTTTTTGATTAGATTATTTATCTTCCTGTTGTTAAGTTGTATGAGTTTCCTATAAATTTTGGAGATTAAACCCTTATTGGATGTAACATTGGCAAATACGTTCTTCTATGAAGTGGGTTCTCTTGTTGTTTTGTTGATGGTTTCTTTTGCTGTGCAGAAGCTTTTTATTTTGATGTAGTCTCGTTTGTTTATTTTCTCCTTAGTTTCCATTGTCCTAGGAGCTATATCAGTAAAGATATTGCTGTGACATATGTCTGATTATTTTGCTGCCTATGGATTCTTCTAAGCTTTTTATGGGTTCCTGTCTTACATTTAAGTCTTTTATCCATTTTGAGTTTATTTTTGTGTATGGTATAAGTTGGTCTAGTTTCATTTTTTTTGCATGTATCTGTCCAATTTTCCCAGAATGATTTATTGAAGTGACTCTCTTGACTCCATTGTATGCTCTTGCCTCCTCTGTCAAATATTAATTGAGCATTATGGCTTGGGTCAATTTCTGGGTTCTCTGTTCTGTTCCACCACTGGTCTATATGTCTGTTCTTTGTGCCAGTACCAGGCAGTTTTGAGAACAGTGGCTTTGTAATATAGCTTGATATCTGATAGTATGATCCCTCCAACTTTGTTCTTTCTTAAGATTGCTGCAGCTATTTGGGGTGTTTTTTTATTTCATATAAATTTTTGGTAATTAGTCTTTTAAACACTCAGATTATTATGAGTTTTGGGAGATTTCCAACTGACTTTGTTCATTAAGCATAGTTTGGATAAATAATGACCCTTAGTTCTGAATGAGCACAGAAAATACTATGCATATCTCTATATTATACTTAAAGAAATGAAAATCTGCTCAGTTTAGTCTGTAACCCCAAGGCAGTAATTGCTTTCCACTCCCACATTCCAAAGTAAAGGACTGATCATCTAAGCATCCTGGAAGAGGTAGGTGACCAATAAAATTTTTGTGACACTTTAGTGGTTGGAAATTCCAGAGTGGGTTTCTGTACAGAGAGTTTTCAGGGGGATGCTGTGATTTCTGCCCCCTCCCATGGGGAGAGGTGCTTTCCCTAATCTCAAGCCTAGTGAGAGAAGCTTCAAGAATGCCCCTCCCCCCTAGAGTAAACCCAGGGCTGCCTCCAGAAGTTTAGGACAGTAGAGGGCTGTGGATGGTAAATAACTAAACTTCCACCTACCTACAGTGAAAGGCACAAGTTTCCTCTGACCTTTATCTTTTAATGAGAAATCTTGACCATTTATGTTTAATACTTATTTGATATGTATGCTTTTTTTTTCCTTTTTGTATTTTTGTTTCTTTTTCTTTCTTTTTTTTTTTTTTTGGTATTTTGCTGTGTGGACTACCTTTTATCTGTATGTATGTTACTCGGGGTTTTGGAATATATACCTGGCAGACAATTTTGGGGTATCTTTTCAGGTCATGTCCCTTTGCTTAAGAATGCTTCTCACACCCACATAGCTGCACACTTGGCAGCCATATTTGTACAACATGACCTGCAACAGTGGCCCTCGTTGAATGAAATAAGGGTAGACATTTGATTCTAACTGGGCTGGTCAAAATTTCTCTCCTAGGAATTTGCAATTGGGACCATATATGTGCTAGTCAGTTTGGTGTTCTCTCCAGAAGTGAAATCTATATGCCAGAGCTGTATTTGGGTCTTTGCACCATTCATAGTGGAAATTGGGGAGAAAAAAAAATTATATATTTCTCTATAACTGTATCAATTAATTTAAAATCAAACAAACTTTTATTTTAGATAATTTTTGATTTACAGGAAAGTTGCAAATAATTCAGAGAGTTTTCATGTATTCCTTAGCAACTTGTATTTTTAAAACACAAGTGTAAATTATTTGACGCATAATAGTTACTGGACTATTTGAGAGGAACAAAGTTGAATCTCAAACAGAAGCCAATAAGACTATTCTATTCATGAGTTTAATTCATTTTTTCCTACTCACTGGACTGTTCCCTGGAGCAGAGTCTGGCCCATAGTGAGGGTGCAATAAGTTCATGCTTGCTTTGAAGACCTTGCTGAGATTATTGGTAGCTCTTTGTAATTCTTCTCTGTAGCATGTTTCTTTGGTGACAGAAAAGGTTTCTTGTTTATGGTACATAAAAATTGGCAGACGTGGAAGAGCTGAAACCTCAGAGATGGTGAATAACTTTATTATTTAAGGCAATTGCTCTCAAAGTGGTTTACGGACCTCTGTGAACTTTTGGGGCTCTGTGAGGTTAACACTATTTTCAAAATACTCTTTGTAAGATTGCTGATGATTTTAATTAATTTGGGTTTTTTAATATTGCAGCCTGGAATATATCAACTTTTTGGAGATCTGCAAAACTCAGTGAACCAGTATTTTTTAAGTGTTTAATATCATGTATGCAAGATCCAGCCCAACAGTAAGGCCGACCAAATGGAGCTGCTTGGCGGCCGTGGCTGCTGTGACCAAGACGGGGGCGTGACAGCCGATGATGGTGGTCACGGCAGCAGCAGGTATTTGCCTAAACAAATACACGTAAATGTGCAATCTGGAAACAAGTCCTTAATTACCCGAGAAAAGACAGAACGCCCAGTGTTCCTGCCTCTTTTTCTCGGTCAGTTGGGATCCTAGGCAGCACACTAGGACCAATTAAGAAAAGAAAAAAAGGAGGGAGAGACAATAAGGGGTGATGGGGAAGGCCAGGGTGTGCATGTCCGCATTTCACTAGCCTGAAAGGCACCTGGGCAGTTGAGGTGACCTGGGGCTGAGCATTTTAGATCTGCTTGGTAAAACTGAGGCACCGCCATGCTGACCAAATACTTGTGTTTCTCTTGACACCACCTTCCAGGGTGTTGAACCCAGCTTTCCCCCTCTTGTGAAGAATTCCATCACAAAGAATCAGCGCCTCTTAACACCCAGCAAGGAATATGACACCAAGACAAGAACTAGGATCTGGCCTAAGAAAACTGGCCAAGGACTCAAGGAGGCACCATTGGAACAATCAATGGAAAAAAATACTTAAAAATTGATCAGATGGGGAAATGGTTTACTGCTGGAGAGGCTGTTGGTCTTGGAGCATTGTGCTAGTATGACTTAGAATGTTTGATGAGATTGAAACTATTGAAAAGGTTGTTGTAATTTGGCCTCAGGATGTGATGGGTAGAATTCATTCTATCTATATGTATTTATTAGGAAGTTTTTTGTGCTTTTTTAAAAAATGTATTTTTATTTATTTCAGAGAGGAAAGGAGAGGGAGAGAGAGAGAGATGGAAACATCAATGATGAGAGAGAATCACTGATTGGCTATCTCCTGCACCTTCCTACTGGAGGTTGAGCCTGCAACCTGGCCATGTGCCCTTGATCAGAATCGAACCCAGGACCCTTCAGTCCACAGGCTGACGCTCTATTCATTGAGCCAAACCAGCGAGTGCAGCTTTTTTTTTTTTTAATTCTCACCCGAGTATACATTTTTATTGACTTCAAAGACAGAAGAAGGAGAGAGAGAAGCACCTATGTGAGAGAACATCAATAGGTTGCCTGCCATATGTGCTCCGACTCGGAATTAAACCCCCAACGTGGGTATGTGCCCTCACGGGGAATAGAACGGTGACCCTTCGGTGCACAGGATGGCGCTCCAACCAATTGAGCCACACCAGCCAGGGCAGAAGTATTGGTTTCATAGCTTTGTCTGCCTTGATAGTGAGCAGAACTCCTGTTCTCATGAACTCATGATGAGAGACTCTTGGTTAACACTTGGTGCAACCTTTGCAGCATGGATTGGAGTTGAAATGCTGGTCATTACCATCTGACTAGAGCTTAAGCCCAAAACATCTTGTCTGATTACTGCATTCTGGTGTGATGGTGGCTCCTCTGATGATGTCAGGGGGAGCTCTTCTCATCAGAGCTGCAAAGTACACAGCAGGCATCACAGGAGGCCTCTCCACTGTGGTCATATGCATGCCAGCGAGAAGTTTCTGAACATGGGAGCATTGCTGGGAGTTGGCTTGGACCTAGTCTTTGTATCCTCACTGGGATCTATGTTTATTCCACCTACCCCTGTGCCTGGTGCCACGCTTAGTCGGTGGCAATTTATGGTGGATTAGCTCTTTTCAGTATGTTGCTTCCCTATGATAGGCAGAAAGTAATCATGTGTGCAGAAATAATCTCAGTGTATGTAGCTCAAAGATATGATCCCATCAATTACAATACTGGGAATCTGCATGATACATTAAATATATTTATGAGAATTGCCAGTATTCTAGCAACTGAAAGCAACAGAAAGAAGTGACTCAATTTTCGACTTCTTTGATGCAGCAGATACCTTGCTGTTTAATAGGGTCAGGTATTCATTAAATAGTTTATCCAAGCAGCTTTTATTGAAGTTTAGAATATAACTTGTCATCATAAGTCTGCTTTTAGTTCTGGAAAATAAATTCAGTAGTTTTTTTCCAAATAAGCACACACATTTCCAATTTTCATGTTTGAGTAATGCTAAAATGTTTCAATGAATGTGAAAACTGAGGCTTGTGTGGTGATAATTTGAGTTTTATTTTATTTTTGAAACTTGATTTTTAGAGAGAAAGGAGGGGAGAGGGTGAGAGCAAACATTGATTGGCTGCCTTTTGCACATCAAGCCTGGGGGATCAAGCCTGCAACTAGGGCAAGTACCCTGACCAGGAATTGAACTGGCCACCCTTCAGGGCAGGGGACGATGCCCAATCAACTGAGCAACACTTGCCAGGGCTAAAGTGTTTTATCTATTTTTTTTAAAGTATGTTTTTATTGATTTTATTTTTTTAATTTAATAAATCTTTATTGTTCAGATTATTACAATTATTCCTCTTTTTCCCCCATAGCTCCCCTCCACCCGGTTCCCACCTCACCCTCTGCCCTTACCCCCCCCCCCACTGTCCTCATCCATAGGTGTACGATTTTTGTCCAATCTCTTCCCGCACCCCCAACCCCCCTTTCCCCCCCGAGAATTGTCAGTCCACTCCCTTTTATGCCCCTGATTCTATTATATTCACCAGTTTATTCTGTTCATCAGATTTTTTTATTCACTTGATTTTTAGATTCACTTGTTGATAGATATGTATTTGTTGTTCATAATTTTTATCTTTACCTCTTTCTTCTTCCTCTTCTTAAAGAATACCTTTCAGCATTTCATATAATACTGGTTTGGTGTTGATGAACTCCTTTAGCTTTTTTTTAATCTGTGAAGCTCTTTATCTGACTTTCAATTCAGAATGATAGCTTTGCTAGGTAGAGTAATCTTGGTTGTAGGTTCTTGTTATTCATCACTTTGAATATTTCTTGCCACTCCCGTCTGGCCTGCATAGTTTCTGTTGAGAAATCAGCTGACAGTCATATGGGTGCTCCCTTGTAGGTAACTAAATGTTTTTCTCTTGCTGCTTTTAAGATTCTCTCTTTGTCTTTTGCTCTTGGCATTTTAATTATGATGTGTCTTGGTGTGGTTCTCTTTGGATTCCTTTTGTTTGGGGTTCCATGCACTTCCTGGACTTGTAAGTCTATTTCTTTCACCAGGTGGGGGAAGTTTTCTGTCATTATTTCTTCAAATAGGTTTTCAGTATCTTGCTCTCTCTCTTCTTCTGGCACCCCCATAATTCTGATGTTGGTACACTTCAAGTTGTCCCAGAGGCTCCTTACACTATCTTCAAATTTTTGGATTCTTTTTGCTTTTTGCTTTTCCGGTTGAGTGTTTTTTGCTTCTTTGTATTTCAAATCTTTGACTTGATTTTTGCGATCCTCTAGTCTGCTGTTAGATCTCTGTATAATATTTTTTTATTTCAGTCAGTGTATGCTTAATTTCTAGCTGGTCCTTTTTCATATCCTCGAGGGTCTCACTAAATTTATCTGCCTTTTCTAGGAAATTCTTGAAAAACCTTATAACCGTGGTTTTGAACTCTATATCCAGTCATTTGCTTTCCTCCATTTCTTTCATTTGTGACCTGTTTCTTTGTCTCCTCATTTTGGCTGCTTCCCTGAGTTGATAGAGTGGCTTTGTGTGCTAGGTGTCCTATAGGTCCCAGTGGCTCAGCCTCTCCATTTACCTGAGGTGGACACTCGTGGTGCACCCATTTGTGGGCTGTGTGCACAGTCTTGTTGTAGTTAAGCCTTGATTGTTGTTGGTATCACTGGGAGGAATTGACCTCCAGGCCATTTGGCTTGGCTGTGTCTATGCTGGGAGAACTTCTCTGCTGGAGACACCCTTATGAGACAAGACTTGTAAAAGCCTCTGTGCTCAGCTTGGATGGGGCGGAGTCTCAGGGCAGAGCAGACAGCATTGGTTTCCCATCAGCGTTGCCCTAATAGGCCCCTGTGTCTCAGTGTCCCGTGGTAATCGCTGCACCTCTAAGAGAAAGCCGCCCTCAAGTTTTGCCTGCTGCCAGATAGTCCAGTTTCTTCTCGAATGAGTCTGGGTCCCCAGAGTCTCGCCCGGAACTGGAGTTCAGTGCAGTCAGGAGCTTTTGTCTCCCTCCCCCTTGAGAAAGCCAGCTGTGTATTCAGTTGCCTGCCCTCTCTGCACGCACACCTCGGTACCTCTGCCTTCCGCAGTTCCTCTGAGTCTCAGTGTGCTTTTATCTTTCCTGACAGTCCAGTTTCACCCCGTATGAGTCTGGGTCCCCAGAATTTTCCCGGAACTGGAGTTCAGTGCTGTCGGAAGCTTTTGTCTCCCTCCCTCTTGAGAAAGCCAGCCACGCACTCAGTTGCCAGTCTTCTTCTCATGCGCGCATCTCAGTACCTCTGCCTCCTGCAGCTCCTCTGAGTCTCGGTGTGCTTTTCTCTTTCCTTCTAGATGTAGAATTTCCACTCAGCCAGCCTTCCTGTGGTTCTGGATGATGTCCGTTTTGTCTTTTAGTTGTAGTTTTGAAATTGTTGTGCAAGGCAGCAGTTTAGGTGTTTACTCATGCCGCCATCTTGGATTCTCCATGAAATTGCTCTTTTAACAAATACTTATCCTGTTTTATCTATTTTAAAACTTATTTGGTCAAGTGAAACTTAACGAACTTGTGTTTACCTGCTTGTATTTTGAAAGCAGGATATTAACAGGTAATATCATGGGTGACCTAGAGGTTAGGTAAAGGGACCAGAGAGGAGTAAAGAGTCATCTGTAGTTTTTCTTTTAAATACTTAGAACTTAGGACTTGTGTGATTAGTGATGAGCCACTGGGAAGGCTCTGACTGTTTGGAAACAAATGAACACTATTTACATTCATCTGCTGAACTTATCAAAAGCATTGAACATAAAACAAAGACCAGGTAGTACATTTTCTCCTTGTTCCTTTTCAGTGCTGTCTTTACAATATATATGTGATCATGTTTGTCTTTTTATTGTTTGACATTGTTAGGACAATGCAGAATGTTAATATTCTGCAGAAATCCTGATATGCTGTGTGTGTGTGTGTGTGTGTGTGTGTGTGTAAGTTTTATTTTTGAAAAATTTCGAACTAAATGTCCTTTAAGTATCTCCTCAGGATAAAATATTCAAAGCATGAAAATATTTGTATTTTCACATATACAAGCAATATGTTTATAAATGCTGAATTATTTGCATATTTATTGAAATGTTTAATAGAATACATGCTTACTTTTCTCATCTATTTTTTTAAAATATATTTTTATTGATTTTTAGAGAGAGAGGAAGGGAGAGGTAGAGAGAGATAAAAAACATCAATGATGAGAGAGAATCATTGATCAGCTGCCTCCTGCATGTCCCACATTGGGGATCAGCCACAACCCAGGCATGTACCCTGACTGGGAATCAAACCGTGACCTCCTGGTTCATAGGTTGATGCTCAACCACTGAGCCACACTGGCTGAGCTCTTCACGTTTTAAAGCTTTTATTAAGAAAGCCTGTTTGTGGCTTACACCTGATATTATGAAAGCAGTTTTTCTCCTAAACTTGGTTTCTTGTGTTCCCTCTTAGACTAAGCACTAAAAAAAAAAAAAAGCAAATCTAGTCTTTTTTCACAAACTATATCAGTCAAAATGTAATAGGTATAGAACCAATCCCCAAAAGATACTAAGGGACAACTAAGCTTTTAGAGAGGCAAAAGATATATGTGGATTTCCAACTTCATGAAGTGAAGTTGTTCAAAGGGCAACATTATTAAACAGTACAAAAACAAACCAAAAAAAAAAAAAATGTAATGGGAAGAATGTTTCATTTAACTGTCCCATAGAATAGTTTTTCTTTTCTCCTGCATAGACTATTACTTAATTCACTGGTGACATTTGTAAGTATTTTGATAACAGCAGAGTTATTTTTGGAAGTTCCTAATGAATGAAATAAGTGTATATGATTATTGATATGATTGGTGTTTACAAAAATTTATTATAGTAATCCAGAAATAACTATTCAAACCCCCTCAAGTTACATAAGGTTATTTTTGAAATAATAAAGGTTCAAATCAGAAAAAAAAGAAACTAAGTTGCCTTTTCTCACAGGCAAATTATTTGAAACCAGAGGCCTGATGCATGAAATTTGTGCAAGAGTAGGCCTTCCTTCCCCTGGCTGCTGGCACCGGCTTCCCTCTGGCACCCAGGACCCGGGCTTCCTTCGTAGCCCCAGCTTCGTCCAGAAGGTCGTCCAGAAGGACGTCCCGAAGGATGTCTGGTCTAATTAGCATATTAAGCTTTTATTATTATAGATAATAAGTTCAAGATTTTTAGATATAAGATCCACATGCAAAACCAGTTATATGCTTATATGTAAGCAACAAACAAATAAAAATGCAAATAAAAATATGTAATTAGAATGGCAGCATAGACTATAAGGTAACTAAGAACAAAAGAAAAATTTGAAAGAAAATAAAAGAAAACCTAAATAAATGGAGAGCTATACAATGTTTCATTTTCAGATAAGGGAAGACTCAATGGAAATTCTCCTAAAAGAAATGTAGAAATTCAATATAATTTTAAATGATGTTTCAACATTTTTTTTACAAGTTGATGCTGAAATTTATATAAATATTACATGATCTAGTAGGATGGTTTTGAATAAGAGTAAAAATGAAGAGGGACACATCTTAGTATCTATGAATATTATTATAAAGAAATAGTAATTAAGACAGTGTAGTGTCAGTTCCAGGATAGACCAAGAGGCCAACGGAATAAAATAAAAAACCCAGAAAATAACTCCCATCTGCATGTTTGAGAAGTGTACGCATTATAAACTAGTGAGGAAAAATCAACTAACCAATAAAATATTGGGTTTTCTACTTGGAGTAAAGAGAAAATGAGATCCTTCCTCATTCCATATACAAAACTAAATTCTACATTGAGAAAAACAATAAAACTTTAAGTATAGGAGACTATCTTATATAATAAAAGCCTAATATGCAAAATTGTCCCCTCCACTGGGAGTTTGACCAGGAGTTCAACCAGGGGGCGGGGCCAGCGGTGGTGGCAGGTGGCGGCTGGGGGAAGGGAGGTGCCCCGGCCAGCAGCTGCTAGGGACACTACCTGTGTGAATTTCATGCACTGGGCCTCTAGTATTAATAATATTAGAACAGAAAAATAATTCATTGAACTTGTACCAATAACAAAAGACACACACACAATAGTAATACTTTTTACCACTCATCAAATAATCCCCAGATTTTGGTTTAGCCAACAAAGGTATTTTGGGATCATGTTGCGCTTCCTTCAAAGCTTGGTAGAGAACTCTCTGCTCATTTGAGCCTCAAGACCTGGGTTGCCAGGCAGCCACCACCTTGAGGTTGTCAGTAGCTAGTGAGTGATGATGAGGATGCCTCTGTAAATTCTACACGGTCCAAGAATGATGATGGGTGCCACAGAATCAATAAAGTATATAAAGCACAGAAATTCTAGTTTGGTATTCATAATAATCAGTGCTACCTCTTAGAACTACTGTACATTAATGACTAGGTATTATGCTTTAAAATTACTGTATGTTCAAATAAGTGTAAGGTTATTCTTTCTTTATACTTTATTTTATGTGATTAAAATATAGAACTCTATACTAACAGTTTCAAAGAATCTTAGAGGGACTTGAGTTCTGTTCTGAGACTTTGGGCAAGTGATTTTAATCTTCAGACTTTAATTTTTCATTTGTAAGCTGAGGAGCTTGAGTGGATTGTTTCTGAAATTCCTTCTAAGTTGTTGATATCCCTAACTCCATATATGTGCAACTTAGACAAGGACTCACAGTATTAAAGGTTAAGTTCAAAATTCCAAGCTGTGGAATCACTGTGTCCCTAATCTTAGCAGTGTGATTTCTTTGCTATCTGGATTTTTCTCTCTCTTTTCAGTCATCTCTAAAAATAGCTTTGAATGATCTTACCTTTTCTTCTAGTCAGGCAGTGATATCCTTTGTTTGAAGGCTGTAATTAGTTGATGGAAGAAACCATCAAATGAAACTATTGACTAATTATTGAGTGGAAAACTTGGTCTATGCAGTTTTGGTCTACTGATGAGTTAACAATAGATGTAATAAGGACTGCCAGCCAAGAATCCTCGGAACTAATTCAGGCATCCTGTAAGTACCACGCAAAAGCCCACACAGAGTGTTTCCAGAGATTTACAGTTTTATTTTACTTTCAAGTTGAAGAGTTAATGAGGAGGTGCAAGTAAAAGTCAATGGGAAAGAATCCTCTTTCTCAGCGGAGAAGCGAACCATTCAAGGAAACCAAACGTAGGCACTAGCAGGCTCTCGTGGCAGTGCTCCGTGGGACCAAGAGTGCAGTCATTGCTCAGGCCATCTCTAGTTGCTTAACCTCTCATTGTTGCCTGCAGCTCTTGTTAAAGTGCAGCTAGCAATGTATCAACTGTGTCTCTGAAACAACCTATCTCTCTAGGTGTTGAGTTCTTTTAATGTCAACGATGGTTTCCAGAGAAGAAAGGGTCCATATCAATGGAACTTGACTTAACTCTTTTGTTCCTTTTCATGAAATAAATTCACATCTATGTGTAAGATGCCTTTAATATTGTTTCTCACTTGCGAGGACGTACAATAGAGAAGGACACGTTTTCATTATTTTTCCGTTTTATTTAAAGCACAGATGGAGGAGTGTGCACACGTTAATATAAGATGTATCAAACCCCTGGACTTCCTAGCCATTCCATACAAGGCCTAATCATACCTGTGTGCTAATGAAGCCTTTATTAGACATAAAAATCCCAGCAGCCGCCGGACAGGAGCAACGGTCCTTCTCTCCCGAGGGCAATCAAGTCCACATGGTGGCCAGAATGAAAGACTTCTTCCAGGAGAAAGCAAGAGGTCTGACTTATTCCCATGCCCCCGATTGTTTTGAGGGGCTGGTGTCAGCATCCTCTTGGGCCTCTGGGCTAGATTAGGACTACCTGAAGCAGGCATCAAACAGGAAAGCAGGGAAACCTCTGGAGAGGTCCCGGGTGTAGTGGGATCTCTAAGCTCACCCTCCAACGGTGTTGAGTGATAGAGCGTCTTGCTTTAAGTGTGAGTTGGACAGAATAAAATGCAACTTTGCTTTTTCCAACATTTGCAACAACATGGCTTGACCTTGAGAATATTATGCTAAGTGAAATAAGTCAATCAGGAAAAGCAAAGAACCATATGATTTCACCTGTATGTAGGTTATAAAACTGAAACTCATAAGACATGGATAACATTATAGAGGTTACCAAAGGGGATAAATGGGACCAAATATATGGTGACAGAAGATGATTTGACCTTGGGTGGTGGGCACATATGCAATATACTGATCATGTACATAGAAATGTGCACTTGAAACCTAGTATATGATCCTGTTAACTAGGGTCCCCCCGCCAAAAAAATAAAAAAATAAAAAAATTCTGTGCAATAATTTTTAATAGACTTTATTCTTTAGAGCAATTTTAAGTTCAGAGGAAAATTGAGTGGAAGGTACAGAGATTTCCCATAGAGTTCCTGCCTCTGAACATGCACAGCCTCCCTCATTTATCATCATCTCCCATCAGAGTGGTACATGGTTACAGTGGATGAACCCATATGGACACATCATTACCTAAATGATGCATAATGATTATAAAATAAGAAACGGAACAGAAGGTTAAAGAAGCAAGTAAACTGCTCAACATCTTTGGCACCTAGTGAAAATCACTGTTACTATTTAGATGACATTTTTCGGACTTTGGAACATCTCACTCTCATTTTCTCTGAGGAGGGGCATCAAACCTCCTTCCTACACAGCCTTTCTGAGATTCTGCTGTGAGCTCCATCCCATCTGAAAACCAGGTATTTGCTGCTTCTTTCTTTTCCTTGCTTCTGTTTCTTTTAGAACCATGTGCCTAACTGCTTCGTATGTGTGTGTACATATGTATTTATATATATATGTGTGTGTGCACATATATATGCAGGTTTTCATGGATGTATACATGTATGGGTTATATGTGTATGTGCATATACCTGTATATAGGTGTATATGTGTGCACGTGTATATATTTATGTGCATATATCTGTACACACACACACATACACACACGCACACACGCACACACACACACAGGCTTTCTATTTTCCCTCTGCTTCCTAGCTTTTTGGTGATGGAGGACTTTGAGCTACAGACATTTTTCCCTCAGTGCTTATTCATAAAGTCCATGATAACCTTGGTGCTTCCCATGTTTTTTGACATGAGAATCCTCTTAAAGCATCAGAGTGTCTCGACCTCCCTCTGCTCCGAGACGCCTGCCACTCTCTAGCACAGGCACCATCAGCTTTGAGGCGACAGCCGTGTTGCCTTAGTCCAGGGCCTCCGGTTCCCAGCTTCTTGCTCTTGAATCAGCTCATTGTGTGAATCCTATAAAGTAGTTCATACTCAAGTTGTAAGAATTTTATTGAACAGTCTAATACTTAGTGGGCTGCAAATACTTATTAAGTGTTGTGTTGTTGTTTTTTCCTAACCATGGCATCCAGCTATAATCTATGGAAAGCTCATTTGCCCCAAGCAAATTCCATGGAGTCCAGTCCAGTACAGACCAATAAAAATTTTCAGTTTAGAGTCCCTATCTTTAAGAGATAGATATGGAACTATTTATAGACCAAATGAGATTATGTCTGGGATTTAAATTAAAGCTAGGGAGTAAGTGATAGGACAGGGTATTGAGTGAGGGTATAAATGAAGCAAAACCAGCATCAGCCGTTAATAGTACAAGCTGGGTGATGAGTATATGGGAAATGTTACATCGTCTCTATTTTGAACATATTTGAAAATTTCTTGAATAAAAAAGTTTAAAATAATCTGTCATTATCACCCTATTATATATGCACAATACATTACAATAAATGAAGCATTTATAATAAAGAAAATGATTGCTGAGAGAAGATCTTCAGGATCTTATTCCACCTGACACACAGTGAGACGAAGGGGTTTGGGGCCTGACCCAGATAAAAGCAGAGAGTTCACCTTTGGTTTGTCACAAGCAAGCACCAGTGGGATTCAGCTTCCCGGCCTTCCCTGGAAGAGGCCTGGCCTGCCCTTCCGTAGTAACAGGAGGGGCCAGCTCTGCACAGGGAGGTGAGGACTGATATGGAGAGGATGAGTAGGTGAAAGCTTACTGACTCTTCCACCCCTTCACGCTCCACTTCCATGAACAGATTCCTCTTTGAAATGCTGTCTGAGTTAGGAAAACTATAAAATAGTTGGCTTAAGGCCACAAAATTAAGCTCATAGATTACATAACCTGCTACCTTTCAACACTTCTCTTGGTGAAGCTAAGCGAAATCAAATCCATGGTAATAATCCTCTTGTTCGCAGCGGCCCCGGAGGATTTTTCTAACTGCTATTTGCATAGGCACATTACAGTCCCCAAAGCTCTTTTAAATATAGCATTCATCCCACAGCAACCCTGGAGAAGGGTACTTGTTCCTTTCACAGATAGGGGAAACTGAGGCTCGTGGAAATATTGAGTACTTCTGACTTCCAAACCCAGTACAATACCATTCAGATAGCGGTCTTTCAGCTTCTTTCATGCCCTGAGGACCTACCCAGTTCTCATGATCCAGGTCTAGAAATCCTTTTCAAGTCCAACCTACAGACCACTGGTAAGTACTTCGAAGACATATTATATTCCAACCATTATTATCTGAGTATGAATTAGCTCATGGTTTCCCCATGGAAAAATAAATAGCAGCCTAGTCTCTGTGCTGTCTGTGCATTTCCCTTCTCCTCTTTCCTATCCCATTCTATAGGGAAACAGACTCAAAGAAACAGCTCACCTGAGGGTGGATGTATCATTGGTGACTAGTACTTTTCATTCAGTAGGTTGTCTTTTTGTTGTGTTGATTGTATTTTTTGTTTATTGATTTCCTTTTTAGTTTGATATACTACCATTTGTTTATTTTTCTTTTGTTTCCCTTGCCCAAGGACATATATCAGAAACAATATTGCTAAGAGAAATATCATAGATTTTACAGCCAATGTTTTCTTCTAAGAGTTTTATGGTTTTGAGGCTTATATTTAAGTATTTAAGCCATTTTGAGTTTATTCTTTTATATAGTGTAAAAATGTGGTCTAATTTTATTTTTTCATGTATCTGTTCAACTTTCCCAACACATTTATTGAATAAACTGTCTTTACTTCACTGTGTATTCTTGCCTCCTTTGTCAAATATTAATTGACCACATGGGTATGGGTTTATTTCTGAGCTCTCTATTCTGTTCTAATGATCTATATGTCTGTTTTTATGCCAGAACCATGCTGTTCTAATTACTATAGCCTTGTATTGTAGTTTGATACCAGGTAGCATGATATCACAAACTCCACCCCCCCCCGCCCCCCAAGATTGCTGTGGCTATTTGAGGTTTTTTTTGTGGTTCCGTATAAATTTTTGGGTTATTTGTTCTAGTTTCGTGAAATATACCATTGGTATTTTCATAGGAATTGAGTTGAATCTATTTTAGGTAGTATGGACATTTTAATGATGTTAATAACATGCTTGCGTTTATTTGTATCATTTTCCAATTTCTTTCTTCTGTGTCTCATCATTTTCTTAGTACAGGTCTCTGACCTCCTTGGTTAAATATATTCCTAGGTATTTTATATTTTTGATGTGATTATAATAGGATTGTTTTCTTAGTTTCTCTACCTGATAGTTCATATTCTCTTGCCATTTTTCTCTACTCCAGACACCTGTACAACAGCCAGGTCTACACAGGCTCCAACCAGCTTCACCCAGGTGCAGCCTTACAACACAACCAGCTTCGCTGTGCCTTGGGATATCTGCCACGTACCTCTTGCTTCCTGTGCTGGAACTTCTCAGGCACTATTGTAAGGGATGCTTAGGGGAAATGGATTAGCACTGAGGCTCTGACAACCAGAAAATGCAGGAACACCAAGTTGTCAGATAAACTTTGACCAATAAGGGAAGGAAGCTGGTTAACTGATGCTTTCTGCTGCTCCTGGCCTGGGCAGACAGTTCTGAGAAGTATGTCATAAAGCTCCACAGAAGGTCCTATGGAATGCTCAACTGTATAACACATTGGTTTTCTTTCCCTTTATGTTCACATTCCCTGCATTCCTGAGATGTCATTGTCAAATAAACTACCTGCACACAAATCCTTATCCAGGGCTCTGCTTTTAGACTAAGACATTTAACTGTAATAAATTTGTTTAGAGACAATTACATTTTACAATACAGTAGTTTCAAGCTTTTCAGTATCAGAATCCCCTTTTACTCTTAAAAATTGATGATCTTCAAAGAACTTTTTAATGTGGGTTATATATATTAATATTTACATTAGAAATGAAAACTTGATATTTTTACATTTATTTATAAATTTATTTTAAAATCACATTAATAAATTCATTTCCTGTAAATATAAATAACATTTTTAATGAAAAAGGAACTATATTTTTCAAAACAAAATGAAACATTTGTAATAAAAATGGCTTTGTGTTACATTTTTGCAATTCTCTTTAATGTCTGGCTAAAATGAAAGACCTCTGGAGTCTCATAGCTGCTATTGCTTTTAGTCTTTCTAATACATTTAGTTCAAGTAATTGATAAACAAAACAAAATAAAACCTAGCCTCATAGATGATATATAATGGGAAAAGGGAAGGGTATTAAATAATCTTTTTTAAAAATAACTGTGAATATTTTTCTTTGATCTAACACCGAAATTCAAGAAGTGTTAGTTTCTTTATAGTTACTTGTAATGTGGAATCTGCAAATTTTTGTTCTCTGTTACATTAAAATACACTTGGTCTATCTTACCATGTGTGAGTTTATAGAACATGTATTGGTCATTGGACAATAGTGCGTCACTGATCTTTCAAATACTGACACATTTCATTATACAACATAAAACACCCACGTTTGTTAAAGATCTGTTATACAGATCTTTCAAATACTGACACATTTCACTATAGAATATAAAAACTCACATTTGTTAAAAATTAACTGATCACATCAGAAAAGTCTTTAATAATTGGGAAGCTTTCAAGCTCAATGTGACATACACGAGTTTTCTAAAATTTTAGTTTTTGTTCCAAAACTTCAGTTTAATCATTTAATCCGTTGTTTTTCTTAAAGTGACAGACTCATCTCATTCATTTACAAGAAAATGTTTGACAATTAACCAGGTTTGGATAACTGTTGTTCAGTTTTTCTTTCAAGTAAAAATGGTGTTTCATAGAAAAATTGGCTAGTTCAGCTCACATATGAAACAATCATACAAGTGTTTTTCTTTGAGACAACCTTCCTATTTCTGTGGGCAGGCAGCCGAGTGTTTTATGCGTACTTCCCGTGTCATTACAGAGACTATTAGAAAGACTGATTCTCTAGGGCTGAAATTAATAAGATTATTTCTACGGCCGTATTGAAAACATTCTTATGAGAAACTGGCATTTCTTTAGTTTGCGAGAGTGTGAAAGTGAAGGGACTACTGGTTGTGTCACAGGGTGGATGCAGCAGTTTGACCTCCATTGCTTGTGCGCCATCAGAGAACATGTTAGCACAGTGAACAGAGCAAGTAACAGCTTACTATGAAAATAGTTTTTCCTGACTGCCTGGGGAATCCCTCAGGGTTCTTAAAGAATCCCAGGGGCCCACAAACCCTATTTTGAGAACGACGGATCTAAAATTCAGTTTTGTTTTCCCTTTCCTAAATTTTCTGAAAACCCAGTAATTAAAATGAAACACACATGCATACAACTATTTTTAATGTAACATCTCGTTATTTTGTCAACAAAGTCTCCATTCAGCCATACTGGAGGAAAGCAAGGCCACGGTTGTGCATCTTTCAAAAACACAAATCTGATCATTTTACTCTCTTGTATAAACCTGCATAAACCCTTCTTGAATTTTCTACAGCACTGAGGGTAACATGAAAACTCTTTAGATAGCTTCTAAGGCTCTTTATGGGCTCCTGACACCCTCCAAGCATTTTTGTTGTTGCTGTCTCTTGGAATCTCTGCTCTGGCCGTGATAGTACCTCTGCTTCAATAACTCCTTCAATAACAGCTTCCAGGAGTCAACTTTGGTGGCTTTTCTCGTATCTCAAGCCCAGTTAAGCTCTCCAGTGCTCCCAGTGCAAGGATTGTGGCATAATTTACAGCGACCTGTGATTTCATGTTTAAGTACCCATTTTCCTCACTGCTCTGTAAGTTACAGAGGCATGCTGTTGTCTCTTGCTCCCACTTACATCCCCACTGCCTTTCAACATGCCTTCTTCCACACTGTACATGAATGAGGAAGGTGGCACGGGGGAGTGGGCTGGGAGCAGGGATGCTATCTGTATCACTCAGAGTCTATGATTTCTGGAATATTTATCATTATTAAATAAGTAATATGTACTAATTTTAAAAACAACAATAAATGCATACATGATATATATGATAGTCACACATATAGTTTAAATAATGCAATCATAATATATGGTGTCCTAAAACTTGCTTTTCACACAATAGTATATCTATATTATTTTATGTAAATTCTCCTTATCAATAAGAGCTGTCCAACATTCCTTCAATTTTATTCTATTACATTTAGAAATTAACTAGTTGTCTACTGATACCTATTGTAGGCAATTTCTGATTATTACAAATAAAACATCAATGAACATTTTTGTGCACATATCATTGTATTATTATATGAATATTTCTATAGAGTGAATGCCTAAAAGTAAGACTTACCAAATGTATGCATTCCAAAAAATCTGAAGCAATATGTATTTTTCCTAGGAGTGCATTTTCCCATATTGTTTTATTAATTTAAAATGTTCAGACTAATAAGTGAAAATGGTATTTTAATTATTTTTTATTTAGTTTGTTATTAGTAGATGAACTATCTTTCACTTTCTTTGTCATTTACATTCCTTCCTACCTGAATTGCCAGTTCATACCCTAGTGTGTTCTTTTCCATTGGTCTTTGATAATTTAAAAAAATTGTATATTACAATTTATATACATAAAAAGCCAGCAACTGGAACCCCATGACGACCAGAATGACTGGTCGCTATGATGCCCACTGCAGCCAGCGAACTGCCCGATGGGGGCATGGGGCCACTGACCAACCTCCCGCAGCCCCTCTCCCCAGCCGGTCCCACCCCTAATCTGCCTCTCCCACCCCGATTGAGGGTGGGGCAGCAGGCGAACACCCCCTGAAACCCCTCCCCCTGGCCAGCCTCACCCCGGATGGGCCACCACGCCCCTCCCCCCGGTCGCCCCCGCCCCTAATTGCCCCCCCCCAACCTCCTGCAGCCCCTCCCCCCAGCCGGCCCCACCCCCGATGGGTCCCCATCACCCCAATTGGCCTGCATCCCCTCTCCCCAGTCTGCTCCACCCCTGATCGGCCCCCCTACTCCAATCAGGTGCAGAGCTGGCTGGCCAACCTCCCACTGTCTCCTTTTCCCAATAGGCCCAGCCCTGATCCGCCCTGACGGGGGCTGGGCCAGCTGGACCCCATCCATGCACGAATTTGTGCACTGGGCCTCTAGTAATAATATATTTCTCTGCTATATAAAATATTCTTTTGGTTTAATTTACCATGTCCTCACTGTTACAGAAATTTAAAGTTTTAAAATAGTCAAACCTGTCAATATTTTCCTTTATGGTTTTGGTTTTCATGTCATGCCTGAAGACTCTCAGCATCCAAGAGTGGCAAACATTCTCCTTTGTTTTCTTCACAGACAAGACGGCTGAATACATGCAGCTCGCTGGCTGCAGAGCCAAGCCAAGAAGCCAAGAAGCTCATCTTCCCTTCTCCTGTGCTGCAGTCACGTCACGATGCCTTGCTTATGAGAAGACTAAAGCCAATGCAATTCTCTAACCTTATCAGATACTCTTGCCATGACTTTCAAAGGCAAGCACATCCTTCTGTGAGGATTGTCCCTGATTTATTTTTTTTAATTTGAAGTTGAATAAAAATGTTTTGGGAGGGAGGAATAACAGAAAGGAGTCTTGTAACAACATGAAAACACACTTATCTTTCTGTCAAAGATCAGGCAAAAGTGTGAGTTAAATCAATATAAACTTGAATTAGCTTTTAAAAGTAATTCTTCTGGAGATTTTGAAAAAATCTTTACTTTTTTATTTTGTTTTCATTTTCCTCCCTTAGTTCTGAAGTTCCTAATAAACTCAATAGCTGGAAATAGTAATTTTCACCACCATCATCATAATTAAACATAATATGATAATGGTTAGTTAAGATTATGAATCACTGTCTTAATGGATGGTGGTTATATTGCTCATTATTATGGCGATTACTATGATTATTATTTTGGGTTTATGAACTATCTAGAAATGACAAGTTCTTTCCCAAGATAATTATTATAAATAAGGACAATGATGCCAATAATAATATAACAACAGATTTTTACTTTTGGGGGTACATGCAGCTACTTTATAGGTGAGAGTCCTTAAAAATGCTCCTAGCATTTCTTGTAATGATGGCAAGGTATACATGATGATCCTATATACTAAAGTAAAAGGGCAGAAAGTTTTAAAACTATACCATTAATTAATCAAATGTCTATTTTTAAACTGTTCTTTGTGGTAATATGAGGAGTTAAAGTGATCAGAAGTGTTTGGTTTCAAATTTCTTATATTATAGTGAAAAGAGTGAAACCATAAAAAAAGCTGCAGAAGAGGAACAGTGTGACTGGTGAAGTGGGGTACACAGTGTGGAGTCCAATGATAATATATCAAATGACCCCAAGAAAACAAAGCTCTTCAAGACCTCCTCACCTTCCCAGGAAATTACCCATTTCCCCCAAGATCCACATGGGCTAATACAGACTTTTAAATTATTTCAGAAATGGGTAATAGCAATCTATTTCCTTGACAATTCTGCCCAAGAATTTGAATATATGTTCATATTTCACAACTTTAGAAATGAAGACTACTATTATTATCATTAGGCCTGTAATATAACATGCTGATAAAATAGATACATTTTATTGAAAATCTAACTGAGTTCTTTTTTTAAGCTCAAAATATTGTAATGTTTAATATTACAGCTAGAATGTCAAATTTAATTTAGATTTACACAGAAAATAAATAAACACCAGAAGATGATGAAAATGCCCCATATATTCTTCAACAATATATGAAGAATAAAACTATTAAAATAGAATGAGCATTTTGAAAAAAAATATATCAGAACAGCCCTAACCGGTTTGGCTCAGTGGATAGAGCGTCGGCCTGCGGACTGTAAGGGTCCCAGGTTCGATTCCGGTCAAGGGCATGTACCTGGGTTGCGGGCACATCCCCGGTGGGGGGCGTGCAGGAGGCAGCTGATCGATGTCTCTCTCTCATCGATGTTTCTAACTTTCTATCCCTCTCTCTTCCTCTCTGTAAAAAATCAATAAAATATATTTAAAAAAAATATATCAGAACACTATAAATTTTTAATTACTAACCAAATGGTATAAAGAAGTCTGCCATGGAAGAATAATAAGTTTTTTATTATTAGCACATAGCATATGATAGTTTATACTAGCACTGTATTTTATAGTTTACATGGTCTCATTGATAATCCTCTAAGTTACATAGGGCAGGTACTATGCTCTTCGACCTGTTGATGAAGAAGTCCCAGCTTATGAGTAAATAAGAACTGAAAGATAGTTGGTTGACTTTTGGTCCACTGTTCCTTCCAACATAGTAACTGTGCTAGTCAGAGCATATACCCTATCTAATAAAAGAGTAATATGCAAATTGACCATACCTCAGCTACACCCACCAGCCACACCCAACAGCCAATCAGGAGCAAATATGCAAATAAACCCAACCAAGATGGCTACAGCCACAGAGAGCAGGAGGGAGGCTTGGGTTTCCCCTGCAATGGAGGAAGCCAAGCTTTCCGCCTGCCCTTGCCGGCCTAGGCCTCCACTCAAGGCTACAAAGTTTCAATTATAGAAGATACATAAATCCAAACAGAAATGGTGGCAGCCACGAAGCTGGAAAGAGCAGGAGGCTAGGGTTGCCCGTGGCGATGGAGGAAGCCAAGCTTCTGCAGCCCTGGCTGGCCCAGGCCTCTGCTTAAGGCTACAAAGTTTTAATTATAGAAGATAAATAAATCCCCCAAAAATGGCTGCCACCTTGGAGCAAGCAGAAGGCTTGGCTCTGCTCCAGGCTACAAAGTTTCAATTGTAGAAGATAAATAAACCCCAGATACCAGGGCCTCCGCTTGGGTCACCAGGGGGCATGGCCAGCCTGCAAACCACCACAGGCCCCTTGCCCAGGCCACCCCACGCCCCAAGGGAACCCCCACCCTGATCCGGGACACCCTTCAGGGCAAACCAGCTGGCCCCCACCCGTGCACCAGGCCTCTATCCTATCTAATAAAAGAGTAATATACAGATTGACCATCACTCCAACACACAAGATGGCTGCCCCCATGTGGTCAAAGATCCTGCCCCCATGTGGACACAAGATGGCCACCACAAGATGGCCAGCAAGGGAGGGCAGTTGTGGGCAATCAGGCCATCAGGGGAGGGAAGTTGGGGGCGACCAGGCCTGTAGGGAAAGGCAGTTGGGAGGGACCCAGGCCTGCAGGGGAGGGCAGTTAGGGGTGACCAGGCCTGCAGGAGAGGGCAGTTAGGGGTGACCAGGCCTGCAGGGGAGGGCAGTTAGGGGCAAACAGGCTGGCAGCGGAGCAGTTAGGCATCAATCAAGCTGGCAGGGGAGTGGTTAGGGGGTGATCAGGCTGGCAGGCAGAAGCGGTTAGGGGCAATCAGGAAGGCAGGCAGGCGAGCAGTTGGGAACCAGTAGTCCTGGATTGTGATAGGGATGTCAGACTGCCCGTTTAGGCCCGATCCCACTGAGATTGGGCCTAAACGGGCAGTCTGACATCCCTCGAGGAGTCCCAGATTGGAGAGGGTGCAGGCTGGGCTGAGGGACAACCTCCCCACCCCCCGTGCACGAATTTTGTGCACCGGGCCTCTAGTGTGTGTGTGTGTATGTGTATATATATATATATATATATATATATATATATATATATGACTTATTATGAGGGGTTTATTGGCTCCTGTGGTTATGGAGGCTGAGAAGCCTCATGATCTGCCATCCTCAAGCTGGAGGCCCAGGGAAGCTGGTAGTGTCATTCTAGTCCAAGCCTGAAGGCCTGAGAATCAGAGGAGCCAATGGTATAGGTCCCAGTTCAAGTATAAAGGCCAAAGAACCAGGAACACAGATGTCCAAGGGCAGGAGAAGATGAAGGCCTGCCTCAAGCAGAGAGAGCAAATCCATCCCTCCTCAGACTTTTTTTTTTTTTTAATTTTTTTTTAAAATATATTTTATTGATATTTTACAGAGAGGAAGGGAGAGGGATAGAGAGCTAGAAACATCGATGAGAGAGAAACATCGATCAGCTACCTCCTGCACACCTCCTGCTGGGGATGTGCCCGCAACCAATGTACGTGCCCTTGATCGGAATCAAACCCGGGACCCTTCAGTCCGCAGGCCGACGCTCTATCCACTGAGCCAAACCGGTTTCGGCCCTCCTCAGTCTTTTTGTTCTTTTCAGGCCTCAGCAGATTAGATGGTACCTACCCAAAATGGAGAGGGCAATCTTCTTTATTCAGTGTGCTGATTCAAATGATACTCTCTTCTGGAAGCACCCTCACAGACACACCCAGAAACACTGTTTTACCAGCTATCTGGGCGTCCCTTAGCCCAGTCAAATTGGCACATAAAATTAACCATCATGACAACTTAGTTCTAGGTCCAAAAACTGTGTTCACTAAGAGTAGTTGACACATAGTCAGCACCTACTATGTGCCAGCCATTGTTCTAATTGCTTTACATATAGTAACTCCTTCAAGTCTCACAACAACCATGAAAGGCAGGTTGTCATGATCCTGTTTTTGTATATGAGAAAATTCTGGTCTACAGAGTTTAAGTAACCAAAGTCACACGACTAATAATTGGTGGAGTCAGAATTTAAAGCTGCAGAGCTCCACTGTGCTGCCAATGAATTCTCAATTCCTGGCATGGTATCTAGCACATAACAGGCATCCGATAAACATTTAATGAATAAATTATCAAGTGATAGGAATCACTTGATGACGGTGTTTTTTTGCTGACAGCACAATTTAAGGGCACATGTAGTATACATGTGACTCTATTTCATATTATTCAGTGTGTTTCTTCATTGCTGTATCCATTCAGCAACAGATATTTTTCAAATACTTCCCACATTTGGGAACCGTGCTAGGCATGAAAAGTACAGGAGTACACAAAAATTATGTGGCTCTTATTTTTCATGGATTACATAGTCTAATGGGAGCAGAAAGCACTCAATATTCAAACATAAATTCAGTTACAAATTTTTAAATGTATAATGAAGAAAAAGTTCAAAAATAAAATTGGCTATATAGTTAGTAATGGAGAAGTGGGCAGTTGAGGAAGGTTTTTGGGGGAGGTGAAATTTTATGTGACACATGAATGAATAAATTCACAAGGCCTATAAGGTGGAGATACTACAGGTGAAGGGCACTTGAGAAGATTTTAAAGCAGGAAAAACCTGTACTTTCAGGAGAGTTAAAAAAGAAAAAGCTACTGTGACAGAAGCTAAGGAACAAGGGGATTCAGTGGTCCATAGAAGAACACATAGAACCACGAAGAATCCATCTGAAATGGAAGAATTGGCTCCAGAAAGTCTTATTCAGGAAGTTATGTAATTCAATGTGCATTTAAAATTTTTTGTTTTTTACTATCGAATTATAGGGGTGACATTGGTTAACAAAATCATATAGGATTCAGGTATACAATTCTATAACACATCATCTGTCTATGGTGCATTTTAAAACATCCTTTTTCTTAGCTACAGAGATAGTGAGTAAATCTCCTGACCTCCATTATTGTAAATCTGTAAGCACTTTTCCTAGAGATACAGTTCTAGCAGTTAAATGTTACTTAAATGTTTTACACATTTTCTTAAACCACAAAGACTGTAATATCTCTAGTACAAGAACTTTTTTTTTCAATTACAGTTTACATTCAATAATAGTTTATATTAGTTTCAGATGTATGGCATAGTGGTTCGACAAGCATAAACTTTACAAAGTGTTGCCCCTGATATTTACACTACCCACCTGGCACCATACATAGTTATAACAATGTTATTGACTACATTTTCTATGCCGTACTTTATATCCCCATGGCTATTTTGTAACTACCAGCATGTACTTCCCAACCCCTTCACAAATGTCCCCCAAACGCCTCCCTCTGGCAACCATCAGTCTGTTCTCTGTATCTGTGATTTTGTTTCTGTTTTGTTTGTTTGTTTATATTGTTCTTTAGATTCCACATATAGGTGAAATCATATAATACTTGTCTCTGACTGACTTAGTTCAATTAGCATAATGCCCTCAAGGTCCATTCATGCTGTCTCAAATGGAAAGATTTCATTCTTCTCTATGGCTGAGTAACATTTCTTTATGTCTTTTATTAAAATCTCACTGTTAATCCATTTATTGTTTAGTTCCATGTTAATGAACCTCCATGTGTTCGAGCATTTCATTTAGTTCTTTTTCTGGGGATTTTTCCTGTTCTTCGTTTGGGCATGTTCCTTTGTCTTTCTATCTTGGCTGCCTCTCGGTATTAGGTAGACCTGCTGTGTTTCCCAATCTTGCTATGTTGGCCTCCTGCTGTAGGTGTCCTGTGGGGCTTGGTAGCACAGTCTCCTTGATCACCAAGCAAGATGCTCCAGGATTGTCTCTTGTGTGGGTTATGCGAGCCCTCCTGTTGTAGTTGAGTCTTAGTTGCTGACGGCCTGTCTGTTTGTGGATTTAACTCTCAGACTTGTTGACTCTGAGGATTGACCTTGACCGCAGTGTACAAGCTGCTGTGCATGTGCCAACCCTGCAAAGAGGAATTTGCCTTAGCTGAGTCTGGTGTCGGCTGAGCTCTCCCTTTGGATATGTTACCTGTGAAACTAATTGGTTCATAGTCTAATGTCGTCTGAAGCCCTCCACTGGGTGTACTGGTTCTGAGGCCTCTTGGGAGGAATTCAGGTACAGGTCAATAACAAATGCTGCCTGTGACCAGCCCTGGGCTACCCATTTGGAGCTACAAAGTGATTCAGAGTTAGTGGCTACCTCTGCTGGGCTTGAGAGAGTGTGTGTATGTGTGTGTGTGGTGGGGAGGGGGGCGGGGAGGGCAAGTTGCACATAAAGGCCCATGTCCACCAGGTCAAAGCCTGGGGAGGGTTAGTAAAAGTTCATGGCACGCTGAGATCTGCCTTTGCCTGCTGTCTGCTGTTAGGCTCAGTGACTGAAAGATCCCCTTGCAGTACACAAGTTGGGTGAGGTAGGTTTTCAGTGAGTCACCAGCTAAGGGTGAGCAGTGTTCACCAGGTTAATACTAGATCACACTCAGCACCAGTTTGTGGTCTGAGCAAAAGCCTCAGAGTACACCAAAGCCTGCCGTCACCTGCAGGTGCTTGCATACCTTTGTGGTGGGGTAAGGTCTCAGGGAGGCAACAGGGTGAGGTGAGCAGGCTCAAAAAGACCAAAACTTGGCCGTGTGAAGGGAGGGCTCTGCACAGGAGTGGTGGTTCCCTTTAGGTATGCAAGGGAAGCGTGGTTCTTGCCCTAGGGCCCCACAACTCAGTCTTTCCCCGATTCTGCCCAGACCTTCTTGAGCGCCTTCCTAGAAAATCTGCACTGTGGCCCAGGCTGGCCATGGGCAGCTGACAGTTTCACAGGGTATGAGCCTAGCAGGGTGGGGCCACTGGGAATTGGTTGGATGGGGAGGGGGAGCTAGTGGATCTCTTGTGGGGGAGCATTGGCAGTCAGGTGCAAGGGTGTGGGGTGGGGGCGGCAGTGGACCCTGACCCAGAGCCACACAATTCCTTCTCTAACACCTCCTCAGTCCACCCAGACCTCTATACCATGGGCCCAGGTAGCTGACCCCTCTGGAGAACGTGAGCTCAGCATGGTGGATGACAGGGTGTTGGAAGGGTGGGACTATTGCACCCCCCCCCCCCGCCACCCCAGGCTGATGCAGTATGGAGGGTAGTGCAGACCTAGGAAAGATTGCATCTGTTGGCGGCATTGAGAGGGCCTCAGCACAGGGACCCTGCTGGCTGTCCCTTTAGCTCTCTCCCTGGAGCCACACACCCTGTCTCTTCTGGAATGACTCCAGACCGCTCCGAGCCCCCTCCACTTCAGCTGGAGCCCAGGATGTGTGGCTGTAAATTAGATTTTGTGTGTTGACCCTATAAGGAGGCACTTGGGTTTCTAGCAGACTCTTGTCTTTCCCTTGCAGAATCCCCACTGATTTTCACAGCCAGATGTTATGTGAGCTCCTTTTCCTAGCGCTGGTGCATGAGCTGGGGGGCTTGGCATGGGGATGAAACCCCCACTTCTCCATGGGGACCTTTGCAGCTGAGATATCCCTCCTGATTCCCAGTCACTGCACATAGGTGCATTGTCAGCTTTTTACCTCTCTGCCTTTCCTACCAGAGTTGACGGGGCTTCTGTCAATTCTCAGTTATAAGACTTGTTCTCAGTTAGTCTTCAGTTGGTTATTATGGTTTATTGTTTTATATTTTAATTGTAATTTCAGTTTGTTCCTGGGAGGAGTTCAGTATAATTTCCACCTACTCAGCTGTTATCTTGGATCCAGGACTAACTTTCATAACTTCCTCTAAGGGTAGAGTTGAAAGCATAAGATAGGTATTTAATGATTTTTCATAAAGTTTTATCCATTACAATATATTAAAAATACACACATGCACGCATACACTCTCATTCACACAAAAGAGGGAGATTGAGATCTGTGGTCACATTGCTAGAAGATTCTTTATAGGGCTCGCACATAGGTGGTGCAGGCACAGAGCTGGTGGCATTTTATGGTCCAGTCTGAATCTACCCCTATGAAATTCCCACCTTTGTTTTATAGACTCGACTTTGCTCCACATTAAGATAAGCATCTGAAAAGAATGGAAACACCTGCCCTAGTCTGAAGCTCCCATTCTCACTAACTGTAACTCTAGCCTTGGTCACAAAGCTTTAAGTAAGAGTCCCTCCCCTGACAGACGCGCCTGGTGAAAAGTGTATAAGGCACAGTGCATTTACCTGGGAATTTCTCTTTTGTCAAAAAAGAATTCCTGTTTTGCAATTTTGAAATTGAAAAAACTATACTAGTGAAAGACATTTTAAAAAGCCCCAATGAATGAATCTACTTTATTATTAAGGACAAAGAGGCAAATTATACGTTTAAAGCTCGGGGCAACAGTTATCACCACATTTCCAATACTCTGTAAGGAGAACTGGTGTTTAGACTGATTTTTAAAAAGGCACATAAAGGACCAATGTTTTGTGAATATCAAATGTCAGTCCTTGGCACACTGCAGTTACTAATGTGGACTAAAGCATTTTAGAAGCATTCTTCACAAGGGTAAAAACAAAAGAGTTTCCCATTGAAGTCCGAATTTACCAGGAGACTCATCTGAAAGGAGTGGTCCTACTCCTAAGCATTTTGATTAATTGATGTTCTCCGGTACAGCATTAGATTCCAGTGTGTAAACACCAAATAGGAAAATCATAATGAGGTAGTATTTATTGAATCCCCTAGAACGGGCAAATGATTACTTGGAGACAAACAAAAGAAGCCTACACAGTCAGAAAAAAACAGCCCCTTCAAAATATGCAGGCAAACTGAAGTTTTATTGCCACAACTTCCCTAATTCCTTTGTAACCAAGTCTTCGAATATACATGAGTGTTACACATTTTTAATTTAAACCATGGTGTTTACAGAATTATTTGTAAATGTTCTGTAAAATTTGTTGCAATATGATTAGTAATAGATTTGGTATGAATATTGAGGGGGAAAAAATAGCCCTGGAATAGAACTTGTAAATGCCAGGCATAAAGCAATTTATTTGTGGTTCTAGATATCAAGAGTTCAGCTGCACACATTATGCCATGCACATTTTGGCAAAAAGTACTTCTTTCACAAAAACATATTTCAGGCAGATATTTTTAAGATCAGAAACTTGGGGAATACTTTGGGAAAAAATACCAACAAGTAAAGAAATACACCATAAGGCATGCATTTTCATCTGATTGTTACCCATGGAAGGAATACAGTATTGTGCAGTGTCCACACTAGGCGTGACCAGCAGGAAAAACCCAATTTATCTACGGTAGGCCTCATTAGTGCATAGGGTGTTGGGGACTGGATTGGCTATGGACTGTGTGGTGGAAGGTCTTTGGATCTTCCATGACAGGTTTAGTTTGTAATTGGGATGATTCAATATATAAAATAAGTGGCCTTAAAAAGAACTATCTATACTAACAAAAGGGTAATATGCTAATTAGACCAGATAGACGGAACGTCTTCCAGATGTCATTCCAGATGTCCTTCCTGACAAAGCTGGGGGCATGGCCGGCCTGCAAACCACCTGCAGCCCCATCACCCAGGCCAGTCCCGCCCCCCCAGTGGGGACCCCCACCCCAATGGGGGTGTGGATGGCCTGCAAACTGCCCGAGGCCCCTCGCCCAGGCTGGCCCTGCCCCCCAGCAGGGATCCCCCACCCCAACCCAGTGCCCCCTTCAGGGCAGGCCAGTCAGTCCCCACCTGTGCACCAGACCTCTATCCTATATAATAAAAGGGTAATATGCAAATTGACCCTAATGGCAGCATGACTAGAATGACCGCTGGACCAGTCACTATGAGGCACACTGACCACCTCTTGGTCCCTTTCCCTGGCAGGCAGGCTCTGATTGCCTGATGGCCACCCATGGTGGGGGCAGGGCTGGCAAGTGGGCAGGAATAGCTGACCTCTCAGTCTCTTCCCCCAGCCGTCAGGCACCGATCACCCGATGGCAAACAGGGATCTGGGCGGGGGGGGGGGGGGGTGGCGGCAGGGGGCAGGGCCAGCTGTGGGCAGCTGGGGAAGATGGCCCTGATCGCAGGCCAGGCTTAGGGACTGTACCTACATACGAATTTCGTGCGCCAGGCCTCTAGTTTATATATGTAAAAGCCTAAGTGATTGCTATGACCGGTCACTATGATATGCACTGCCCACCAGGGGGCAAACACTCAATGCAGGAGCTGGTGAGCAGTGTGCTCCCACAGCCAACCTCCCACAGCCGGCTAACCTTCCACGGTCCCTTCCCCTGGCTGGCCGACCCTGATTGGCCCTGATCGGGACTGGGCAAGATGGCCCCAATCGCTCGCCCACCAGGCCGAGGGACCCCACCCATGCACAAATTCGTGCACCTAGCCTCTAGTTCAAATATATTTCTCCCTGAAGCTTTGCTGAAACTTTAAATGCTCTACACATTTGTTGAAAATTCACTCACTCTCTTTCGCTACTGCCCCTGTTCATTGAAGCAGAGGAAGAAAGAGGGGTGCACTACTTTATCCTCAGTCTCAAAATGATGATAGATACTTGGCCTAATTGCTAAGGACTCAACTTAGAGTCAGATATTTCACTGTATTTTTGTTGTTAAAACATATTTCTAGGGCCAGATGAAAGATGATTCTTTGCCTATCTTTGTGAACTTGTGTTTACATTGAATCACTAAAATCAGAATGTAGCATATCCCAGTGATGGCAATCCCATACCAGCGGAGCCATGCACCTGAACCTCCCACCCAGGATAGTAATGCTAAATGACCAAGCCCTCTGGACACGTTTGAAACCTCAAAACAGCAGCCAAGGCAGCCACTGCTCCATGGGCACTGACACAAGTTGACCAACCATTTTACCACTATTTGCATACACAATAAAGTCTTGATTACTATATATAAATCAGCTCTTAGACCTACCTGTTTTAAACTTAGTGCAAGTTAATGACTTGAGTTGTTCTTTTTTGCTTCTTTGTTAATCCTCACATGAGAATATTTTTCCATTGCTTTTTAGAGAAAGTGGAGAGGAGAAACATGGATATGAGAGAGACACAGTGATTGGTTGCCTCCTACAAGCACCCCCACTGGGGCAGGGAGTGAAACTGCAACCCAAGTATGTGCCCTTGACTGGGAATCAAACCCGTGGCCCTTCAGTGCATGGGCCAATGTTCTAACCACTTAGCATCACTGGCCAGGGTGGTTTGTTCTTTTGGCAATGCTCAGCCTTGACTCTTTAATCTTAGTGTTCTGTCTCATTTCTCCTCTGGCTGATCTCTGAGGGCTGCCAGGTGTTGGGGAGTGGGCTGGCTAGGTGACTGTGTGGTTGAAGGTCTTTAGAGGCCCCCTCTATTAGCTGCTCAATATTCTTTGTATCCGGTGGCCCTTTCCCTATTGGCACCCAAGGCTGAAGTCTGACTGATGAACTGTGGTCTGTTGTTTCTGCTTAGCTGGTGCTCTGTGGGGGTTGTCATTCATTTCCCACAGGCTGACATGGTCTATTCTCTGCTTTTGGTGGTTGTGGAACACCGCATCTCTGTCAAATCCCCATCCAGGCCCACATCCAGCAGTCCACCATGGAGTGGTCCCATATGGCTCACTGCTGGCCATGGGGAGCTCGAAGGTGCCAACTAAGGTTCTGTCTGTCTTACCCTGCTGTTCTGCTTTCTTATTTGGGCTAGAATGCACTGTGTTGGCACAGGTCTCTGGCACTGATCTTCAAAAATCATGAAGGGGCCCTAACCGGTTTGGTTCAGTGGATAGAGCATCGGCCTGTGGACTGAAGGGTCCCAGGTTCAATTCCAGTCAAGGGCATGTACCTTGGTTGCGGGCTCTTCCCCAGTGGGGGGTGAGCAGGAGGCAGCTGATCGATGTTTCTCTCTCATCGATATTTTTAACTCTCTATCCCTCTCCCTTCCTCTCTGTAAAAAAAAATCAATAAAATATATTTTTTAAAAAGTCATGAAGGGGGAGTTTGGGGACACAACTCCTCCCTATGCTTTCTGAATTATTCCAACTTATTTATTTTCTCTTTCTGGGTTGAACTTGGGAAAGAGGAAGATTGGTACACGTGTCTCTGCCTAACTAACCATTTTCTTATTTCTTAAATACTCCAGGGAGGAGAAGTGGCAGGTTTTTCTCTGCTGAGCCAGAATCTCTGGGGTAGAACCTAGGGGTCTGTAGTTTAACAAGCTCTCCATGTGATTCTGATACAACTAATGTTTGAGAACAACTGGCTTTGGTTGGCTCCTCTTTCTTTCTAGGATTTCATGGAAAATAGGCAATTCTTTCCCCATAAAGAGAAATTTATGACCAGAGTCCTCCATGAGTGACCCTATGTGTGAGAAAATGAGAAAACATCTTGAGTAATCTCTATATTTTCAGGGACAGAGCTCAAATTTTGAATGAATTCTGTAACAAATCCTATTCTCTATTTTTCCCCCTATTCTCCCCTCATCCCCCCAATCAAATAGTTACCCTGGACCAATGAGTCAGAAAGTGATAATCTTAGAAAGAAAAAAAGTGCATTTATTCTTTTCCTAGCTATTTAGCCCTTACAGTATATAACAAAATGCACATAGCATCCAATGTAACGTGCTTCAAGTCACATTGTCAAAACATGTTTGGTAACAACATGGCCAGGTACCATTAAAGTGAACGTTTCTATCCAATGCATTTCTCTGACTTACGAACCCCATTTTGTATCCAACACTGCTTGGATTCAAATCGTTGGAACCATCTCCTCATTACCTACCTGTGGACTTTTGTTACTTAATTACAGAGGATTATGTGGTGTTCTACCTGCAGTAATTCCTAGTTCACATTCTCTTTGATGGCATGGTAGGATTTAAATTTTTGGTGGATAAAGTGTAGATTTCAGAAACTTACCTGCTTCTTATACCTGACAAATTATTTAATATCTTGTTTACTGAAGATTAACCCCCATAATAATCCCCTTTGTCCTAACTCTTGCTACTGATCAGGTGTTGACACCTGTGTCTTATAGGTTAACTAGTAGCCCTGCGCATGAATCTGTGCGCCAGTAGGTCACTGCCGCCCTCCTGTAGCTCTCTGCCCGCTGCCCCGCCCTCCTATAGCGCCCCCCTCCCCCTCTCCCCATCACAGCTTGCTGCCCTGCCCCCTCCTGTAGCTCTCTGCTGCCCACTTGTAGCTTGTAGTTCGCTGCCCCACCCTCCTGCAGATCCGTGATCGGTCATTATGTGGTTGGTCGTTATGCCTCAGGGCGTAACGGATAATTAGCATATTCTTCTCTTATTATGTAGGATTGTTTCATATCTGGTTGATGCAGACCAGTGATCCTCAAACTTGAATTTGCATTACAATTACATGGAGGGCTTGTTAAATCATAGGTAGCTGAACCCATGTCTGATTCAGCATGTGCAGTAAGCAGAATAATGCCCCCAAATGATGTCCACATCCTAGCACCTATAACCTCTGGTTAAGTTACTTATATGGCAGAAAGGAGTTAAGTTTACAGATAGATTTAAGGTTGCTAATAAGCTGAGCTTAAAATAAAGAAATTAATCTGGATTGTCCAGGTAGCTCAATGTTATCGCAAGGATATTTAAATGTAGAAGAGGGAAGCAGGACAGGACAGAGTGATGTAATGTGAGAAGAATTGAACCCACTGTTGCTGTCTCTGAAGATGGAGTGACGTGGCTGGGAGCCAAAGATTGTGGGCGGTCTCTCAAAGTGCAAAAGAGCAAGAAAACAAATTCTCTCCTGGAGCTTCCAAGAGGAATGCTGGCCTGCTGACACAATGATTTTAGCCCAGTGGGACCCATTTCAGATTTTTTGACCTCAAGAACTATAAGATAATAAATCTGTAGTTCTTATAATCCAATAAGTTTGTGATACTTTGTTACAGCAGCAGTAGAATACTAATGCAGTCGGGCTGGAGTGGGGCCAGTGATGCTGGTGATGCTAGTTATGGGATCACACTTTGAGATGTGAATTTAGGCTCTATCTGTACCTCTTACTGTTGAGGCCTTTTCTAGTTGTGGTGGATGGACTGCATGGCCACTTGCATTATCTCCACCTCCTGGTGTCCTCTTATATAATCCCCTTTCATTGGCTGTGGGTGGAACCTGTATTGCTTCTAACCAAAAGTATATGGCAAAGCCCTGTGTGGTGTGGCTCAGTTGGTTGAGTGTTGTCCCATGCACCAACGGGTCACAGGTTCGATTACTGGTCAGGGCACATACCCAGGTTTCGTGTGGGAGGCAATCGATTAATGTTGATTTCAAACATTGAAGTTTCTCTCTCTCCCATTCTTTTCTCTTCCTCTCCCTTCCTCTCCCTTTCTAAAATCAATAAAAGCATATTTTTAAAAAAGGAATATGGCAAATGATGGGATGTTTCTTCTGAGATTTTTTATAAGACTTTGTATTACTAATAGATTTACTCTTTTTCTCTGTTGCTGTCTTTGAAGAAGCAAGTTGATATGCTGTGAGAAGGCCTATGGAGAGGGCCACATGGCAAGGAACTGATAGTGAGCTTTAGGAGCTGAATATGACCTCTAGTTGCTCACATACGGTGAGAAGTCAGAGCCTTCAGTCTTACAGCTGCAGGTAATTGACACCTGTCAACACCTGAGTGAGCTTGGACATGTGGTAGTTTCCAAATGAGCCTGCAGATGAGAACACAGCCCAGCCAACACCTCAATTGCAGAAGGGCTAAACAGAAGACCTAGTTAAGTTGTGCCCAGACTCCTGGTTGATATAAACTGTGATAGAATAAATACATTAAGTTACTCAATTTTTGATCATTGGTTACAAAGCATAGGAAACTAGTATAATAATATAGGCCAGAGAATATAATAGATAGAGCTAATTTCTGGCAAGAGAAAAGTCAATGGATCCCAAAGTGGGGATCATGTCTGTTGTTTAGTTTGAGTCTATAATAATAAAGCTATCATTTATTAAGTATGCTCTCTGTGCTGGGCATCAAAACAATCCTGAAAGTTTTACACCCACTACCTTACTGAATCTTTGAAGTAGCTATTAATCCACTGTACATATAAAACAATTGAGGCCTCAAGAGATTAGGCAACATTCTGATGTCCCAGAGTTAGTCAGTAACAGGGCCAGGATTGAAATATGAATTTGTCTGACTCCAAAAGTTATACCCTAACCATTGGTGCAGAGATACCACCCTGAAGTGGCCATCACACATAGGTGTTTTGGAGGTTTACTAATAACACAGTCTCCTAATGATGACTGTGACTTTCTCTGTGCATGAGCTATGGTTTGGGAAATAGTAAATGGTAACAGTCACACTCCTAATTTTGTGTCCATTCAGCCTGCGATCTTTCCTTTGAGTTCTGCTGGTCTTGGAGCATCTGCGATGTACTCTACTATCTCCTAAGGTCTGTCCTGGAAAGGGGCTGAGGTGAAGATATTCCAGTCAGAAGTTTAGATTACTATAGTATAGGGGAAGAAACAGGACTTGCTTGTATGAAAACATTTAAAATCTGGAAAAGGGAGTGCTTGATTAAACCACTTGTCTACATAAAATATTTCCCTTAATTTGTTCATGATGGATGATTTCTGTACATTCACGAGGACCGGGACGAGACTGATTTTCAGCAGACCCACGTGGTTGTAACCACATTCATAACTGTCTCATTTATGAATCTCGGCACACCCATAGAGTTTAATGAAGTAGAAAATTAAGAGCTCAGAGGGTCGTTGAGTTCTATGACTATGTGCAAATACACTTAACACACATCTCAGTAGTGGTGTGGAGGAAGTGTCCTCACCTAATATCCAATTCAAGACAACCAACGGGGCTAACTCAGCGCTTTGTCTGAAGAGACATCTGAAATACATCAAGGAAATAAATTAACTGTCAAAAACTTCATTTATTCTACCGAGATTATAAAATGCAGCCTGGGAATTCATCTGAAAGATGGCTGAGGGATCTCAGAGGGAGTTGTGGTTAATACCCATCGTGGAAGGTCTCCTGGCAGCTGAGGTAAGGAAGCCAGGGATGAATGGAATGAGGCAGACCTGGCATGACTGGAGCTGGAGGAGGCAAGTGATTTGGGAGCAGCAAACTAGGGCAAGTTAAGGCGAGGACCGAATTAGCAGCACAACCAATACAGTTGTGGTAAATGCTTCTATTAAGTTTTTATTGAGGAAATAAGTCATACTCCTCCCAGCTTTTTCAAAGTTGCCAACACTCTCCCTTCCTTTTCCCCCAAGACTATTCTTTGGTGGATGGTATGTCAAAGGAAGTTGGGGAGGGACAAAGGTTCTAAGTTAATGGATTTTTTTTTCAAACATTGGAACTTTATATTGCACTTGTTCAGTGATAAAACGACAGGACAATCAGGTGAGGTGGTTTATTCCATTAGAAAATGGGATAAGCCACATGTGACAAAAGGAACCCATAAAGATTGGGCTCCATGATGAAAAAATGGGTAGTATTAAAAACAGTGTTGCTTTTACGCTGTTTACATATTTGCAATCTTTTAACAACAACCCTTTCTTCCACCTCCCTCGTATGAATGTTCAAGACCTGGGCTCTTTTTCCTTTTCCACCACCACATGGAGCAGACACCAGGTGAGCAGTAACACCTGACACTTGCCAGTGCTGAGTTGTCATCTTCCCTAATCACATAGGGACTCTGTGAAGACATAGTATATCCATTTTGTAGATAAGGAAACAGCAGTTCAGTAGGTTTAAGCAGCTTATCCAGGTCACCCAATTAGTAACGGTGAAGCCATGGCTTAAATAGCAGAGCTATTAGAAAGAATAACTGAACCACTCGAGTGGCTTACCTGGATTAAATTCAATGCCTGTAGAGAAAAACCTGAGGTGAGTAATTAAAAGAATCTTCCAGAAAATATAAGAAAAGCAGAATATATGCAAATGTGCATACAGGAGCAAAGATAGAGAGGAAGAAAATATTTTCCAAACATTGTCTAGAGCCTGGCCACTGTGGCTCATTTGGTTGTGCACCAGGAGGTCCCTGGTTCGATTCCTGGTCAGGGCATATGCCTGGGTTGCAGGCTCAATCCCCAGAGGTGGGCATGCGGGAGGCAGCCGATCAATGCTTCTCTCACATCGATATTTCTCTCTTTCTCCCTCTCTCTCTCAAGTCAATAAAAACATAGTGAAAAACAAACACAGCATTGTCTAGAAGTAGGGCAAAGGGTTGAGGGAGACGATGTGAAAGGTAAGACATGAGGAAAGAGATTCAGTTGGGAACCAGAGGGAACGTGGGACCATCACTCCATGTGCTTGGTTTTCTTCTTTGGCAGCTTTGTCTGCCCAGGGCCCTGAAGACAGACATTCCACAAACCGTTCTCAAGGTAGTTCTGGCTAGACTAGACGCAGGAAGCGCCAGAACTCTTGCAAGGAAGGTGATTCTTTTGACATTTCCTGTCCCGAAGATTCAAGGGGCTCAGGCAAAGCTCTAAACCTGAGGAAGCTCCGTGAACTTCTCCAGGTTCACCAGATCCAGAGAGAGAGAGCCCCACTGGCTGACAGCAGCTCTCACCAGCAGCAAGGATTTATGTGCCACATTTCAAAAGACATGCATTTTAAGGATTTCTTGCTGTGTGAGAAACCAATGGGGCAAAATGGAGTGGAAGAAAAGTACACCTGATTGTAATTAATGCTGACAGTAATCTCCAGCTTTCATTCTGAAAACAGCCAGATGGGAAAGTTGGAACTGTTAATAATAGAAAACATTGCCATCCACAGTTCCTGGAGTCATAACTCTTTAAAGACTGTTTGGATTCCAGATCTCTACAGACCAGCGAAGCCAGATGCTGCTCAGCCTCTCCGCAGCCGTGGGCCGTATGAAAGGAAACAGAGAAGAGAGTTGTGCTCTTAGCCTCTGAGCTTTGATAACAAATCTATGTGTGGGAGAGCCTGGGCTGGGGAAGGAGAGGAAGGCAAAGACAGGGCAACGAAATGTGGGGCCAGACTGTGGCACTGAAAGATCTGAACTAATAGCCTCCTGGCACAGACCTCAGCCAGGGAGGAGCCATGAATCGCGTGGGGACTCAGCCCAAATGAGGTTTGAGCCACGCCTTGGAAAAGGATGTCGTTCCCCAAGGGCCCGATCAAATGTGGCCCAGCAGAGGTCAGGGCAGGGACTGTATCTGAGGTGGGTGAGTGGGAGGGGGCTTTACTGTTTTAGTGGAAAAGAAGGACAGAAGGACACAACTTCTCAGAAAGCTGTCTCTCTCCCAAGAGCACCAGTCATGGGTTCATCTCCCCTCCCTCCTCACTGTCCAGAGAGACCTCTGCAGAGCTGGCGGAGCCATGGACCGTGCCTGCCTTTGCCCTCAGTAGTTGGGTGCGGCAAGGAAATTGTAGAGGTCCACAGCCCTCTCCCCCCGCTTCCCCTTCACTCACTCACACAGAGCATATTCCCTAGGGCCTCAGAGAAAAACGTTGGGTGCTACGGGATTCCAAGGCCAAAGAATTCCTAGGTGGGAGATGAAACATCAAGGTCCAAGGTGACAAAGCCTTGCTCAGAGCAGGTGGGAAGGGTTGCTGCTGTGAACGCTCTTTGCTCAGTCCCTCTCCTGTGCTTTTCAAGAGCGTGGTGGGGGTCAACAGCACCAAGGTCCTGCAGCCTCCTGGGTGCTCGTGGAGGGCGGGAGGTTACAAGGACAGGGGCTGCCATGCAGTCCTTCCAGAAATTCAGCCCTGTCCAGACAGGCCAGGCTGGCAGAGGGAGTAGGTTCCCGGGAGAATAAATACATACATGCACGAGAATAGGGTGGATCTGCTCAGATCCCAGACACCTTCCTGCAGCAGGCTTTCTCCTGGCCTGTGGAATGGCCATAAATGTCCCCTGAAGAACGCGATGCCTGGGAGGAGCAGTCCAGAAACTATAAACTTCATTTTAAAAGCTAGGAGGCTGAGGCAGTCTTCCCATGAAAACGTGAAGAAAGATGCGTTAGAGGCCCTGAGTAGCCGAGGACTCCTTATGCCCGCCCAGCTTGGGAAAGACCCTCCACATGGTACTGAGACTACAGGGAGTAACTGGCTAAATTTGCCTCGTGGATTTGTAGATTCTTCTATTAAAATTGATTTCCACATGTTACAAACCTGGCCTAGCCCTCGGATGCACATTAGCCTCAGAGCAGCTCTGCTTGAACGAGTGCTTGGAGGACATGTTGTGAAACCCTGTGGGGCCATCTGGCTGCCTGGTGCAGTCTCCTGAGCAAGTGCCCACAACACAGGACCTGGGCCTGCTCAGGGGAATACGATGAAGCAACAGTGCTTATGTCCTTTCTTTGCAGAAATAACATGTCACATCTCAGCGGCACCTTTCTTCAGGGGACTTCTGGGTACTTCCCAGGCATTGTTTAATTGTAAACCCTTTACCACTGATTTGCAGAAAAGACAATAAAGAAGAAAAATAAATAAATAAAAACATACCTTGTCAATGAACAAGATCAGTCAAGCAGCAGGAGTGGAGTGGCCTCTCGGATAAGGGTCTTGGCTCTACTCCCCCAGACAAAGTGAGAGACTCTGCCTGGACAACAAGGCCGAGGCTGGGGACACAGTTGGGGTTGACGAAAGCAAACAGTAATGCCCGAGTTGTTAGATGCTCTGGCATATTCCCAGATCGCCTCTCAGGTCAGTGCCATCAGGCTCTAGGTGCCGAGAGAGCGGGCTGAGGGAAACAGGAGGAGACCTGGGATGATTAAACAAGTTCACTGAGTTCAGAAAAGGTTCCTGCCCAATAAAGCCATGGCTTTATAAAGGAGCCCATGGGAACAAATAGGAAACTGCAGGCCAGTCCATTTGACATGAATTGTGGGCCACATTAAACTTCTTTTAAGAGTCAAACAGGAGAACGTTAGGAAGGGTACAGGTTGACTGGGGTGACCGGGTGTCTTCAGGAAGGAAGTGGCATTGAATATCAGGAAATAAGGGAATTCTTTATAGATTTGGCTGATCTGGCGGAAAGAGGGGGCAAGCCCTTGGAAAACCCACCACCAAGACGCAGGCAGACAGCACCCACAGTACAACTGTGCCAAGCAAGTTGTCATGAGAAATGAAGACACTCTAACAAACAGGAAGGGTTTCAAAGATTCCTCTACCACGCGTACTCTATTAACCTTTGCCATCGGTCAACTCAGAGAGCAGCATACACAGCCCTTTCTCAACAGTGCATTTCCTGAAAAAACGCGTCCTCAGAATCCTGGTTGTGTGTGATGGCCCTTGGAAATTGTTCTATATTAAAATAAGTTTGGAAATGCTGCAGAGTGTTTAGATTTCTCTCTTGAGCAATACATGTTAGCTTATTAAAGCCCTAAGAAGTTCTGTGGGAAACAACCATAACTGTCTGTATCCCTTTGTTCAGAGAGTTAAGCCAGTTCAGGTGTGGACTGGGCAGGGGAAAGCAGCCACTATTTGCTGAAAGTGCTGGCAGAACTATCACAGTCTGAAGGCGTCATATTAGAATGACCAGCATCTGATTGTTTACTATGTGCTTGGAAACCCTCTTAAAGGACTCACTATATGTACACGAATCTCAGTGAAGCCTTTTAAGAAGGGCATGATGTCCATGTTAGTAATATATCTTAGAGAAGTCAAGTGAGTTGCCTAGAACTGCACAGATAGAAACCTGTTGGCGCTCAAATATAAACCCAACCACCTATCACTGGAGCCTTTCCTCTTAACCTTTATACCCAGGGTTTGCAAACTACAGGCCTGGGCCAAGTCCAGATTATTTTTGTATTGAGTGTTTATTGAAACACAGATAAACTCACTTGCTTACCTTGGGTCTACAGCTGCCTTCACACTGCAGCCACAGAGTTGAGCCCTTGTGATAGAGACAGTAAAAGCCTAAAGTATTTAATCTGGCCCTTTACAAAAAAGGATGCTGCTCCTGCTTTGTGCTATTCTGCCTCTAGCTGGGGACTTGGAGCACATGGAGCAAGAACCTGCTCCTGGAATAATAGAAACAGCTTCTCAGGGTCTTAACCAACAGTTGTCTTTCCTAGAGCAAACAGACAACTGGACAGATCACACCAGGGCAGGGCATTGACGTGCTGCTGTGGGGTGGAGAGAGGTGGTCTGTGACTTGGCATACACAGAACTTTAATTGTGGCCTACACCAGAAGGTGGGTTAATTTTTCTGAACCAGTCAGAACTGCGGAGAGTTGAAGTTGTGCTGGGCCTGTAATTGTTTCCTTCACTGCACAAATGTAGCCTGCAGGTGGGCTTCAAGCAGCCTTAGCCCTGGGGAGTTGGGAAAGACCATGCTGAGGCGGGAGGTGGGAGTTTGGCTCTGGTCCTGGTTTGAGCTACGAGCCCTCAGCTTGTGACCATGGGGAGCTGGAGGTCTTGGCTATGTGGGGCTGGACTAAAGATTCAGGGCCCTGAGCACAAGCAGGTGGGGTTCTGGGATTAGCCCAAGGGATAATGAGCCTTATACTAAACTAAATATCTTCTTAGTTTTGAAGTCATTTTGCCCCATGTACTCTAGGCCCTGGAGATAGGCTGAGAGGCAGTGGTCTGAGTAAAAGGCTGGGAAAATAAAGAAAACCTCTGCTGAGGTAGGTTTTGTTCAGTCTTTCCTTCTTTCCCCCTTTAAACCTCCTGTGAACCCTGAGAAATAAGATAGGTACCAGGAACAGATCCTAGCAGCTGTTTCTACACAGAGGTCTCTTGTGCCAGCAGCCTTCCAGGGAGCTGCCTGCACAGAACTGCCTGCCTCCCACACTGTGTTTCTGCGCTCTGATCCTACTCTTATAAAGGAGTTTCTAGACTCCAGTTTCAACCAATAGGACTGAAACTTTCCCCATCCAATTGGAGCTAAAGTCCCATCAGCTTCTTTACTGACCTATCAGAGCAGCTCCATTCTGACCAAAATTAGGTCACTGCTTTTTGATTCAATCAAACTGTGAGGGTCTAGAGTCCTCATGTGCATGAGGACAAATCAGTCAGGGACCAGGGACAGGAACTTCTCTCTATATGTCAGCTCCCCACTGGCTAGAGAAGGGCACTTTTCCTTTCCACCAAAGACTGTGGTTTCCCCACAGGAGCTGAAACACCTAAGACATCTCCCTGGAGCAGAGTGGAGCAGAAAGGAGCAGAGCAGAGCTGTCTAACCAGAGAGGGTCTTGCCCCGGAGCTGCCTCATGCCATGCTGTTTCATAATTAAGCTATAAAACTATTGAGCTGTTCCATAGAGGTGATGTTCTGACCATGATGCTGCATCACAATTAAGCTTTTTGCACTGGGTAAAGTTTCTTTCTTTCTTTTTTTTTTTTTTTAATAAATCTTTATTGTTCAGATTATTACAATTGTTCCTCTTTTTCCCCCCCATAGCTCCCCTCCACCTGGTTCTCACCCCACCCTCTGCCCTTACCCCCTGCCCCCACTGTCCTCATCCATAGGTGTACAATTTTTGTCCAGTCTCTTCCTGCACCCCCCACACCCCTTTCCCCTTGAGAATTGTCAGTGCATTCCCTTTCTATGCCCTTGATTCTATTATATTCACCAGTTTATTCTGTTCATCAGATTTTTTATTCACTTGATTTTTAGATTCACTTGTTGATAGATATGTATTTGTTGTTCATAATTTTTATCTTTACCTTTTTCTTCTTCCTCTTCTTAAAGAATACCTTTCAGCATTTCATATAATACTGGTTTTGCGGCGATGAACTCCTTTAGCTTTTTCTTATCTGTGAAACTCTTTTTCTGGCTTTCAATTCTGAATGATAGCTTTGCTGAGTAATCTTGGTTGTAGGTTCTTGTTATTCATCACTTGAATATTTCTTGCCACTCCCATCTGGCCTGCATAGTTTCTGTTGAGAAATCAGCTGACAATTGTATGGATGCTCCCTTGTAGGTAACCAACTGTTTTTCTCTTGCTGCTTTTAATATTCTCTCTTTGTCTTTTGCTCTTGGCATTTTAATTATGATGTGTCTTGGTGTGGTCCTCTTTGGATTCCTTTTGTTTGGGGTTCTCTGCGCTTCCTGGACTTGTAAGTCTATTTCTTTCACCAGGTAGGGAAGTTTTTGGTCATTATTTCTTCCAATAGGTTTTTAGTATCTTGCTCTCTCTTCTTCTGGCACCCCCATAATTCTGATGTTGGTACGCTTGAAGTTGTCCCAGAGTCTTCTTACACTATCTTCAACTTTTTGGATTCTTTTTTCTTTTTGCTTTTCAGGTTGGGTGTTCTTTGCTTCTTTGTGTTTCAAATCTTTGACTTGATTCTTGCAATCCTCTAGTCTGCTGTTGGATCTCTGTACATTATTTTTTATTTCAGTCAGTGTGTGCTTAATTTCTAGTTGGTCCTTTTTCATATCCTCAAGGGTCTCACTAAATTTATCGGCCTTTTCTAGAAAATTCTTGAAAAACCTTATAACCGTGGTTTTGAACTCTATATCCAGTTGTTTGCTTTCCTCTATTTCTTTCATTTGTGACCTGTTTCTTTGTCTCCTCATTTTGGCTTCTTCCCTAAGTTGATAGAGTGGCTTTGTGTGCTAGGTGTCCTCTAGGGCCCAGTGGCTCAGCCTCTCCAGTTACCTGAGGTGGACACTCTTGGTGCACCCCTTTGTGGGCTGTGTGCACAGACTTGTTGTAGTTAAGCCTTGATTGTTGTTGGTATCACTGGGAGGAATTGACCTCCAGGCCAGTTGACTGTGAGGATCAGCTGTGTCTACGATGGGAGAACTTCTGTGCTGGAGACACCCTTATGAGACAAGAGTGTGTCCCTTATGGATCTGAGGAGTTGTAATCTGGATGGTCCCACTCTGACCCCTGGGTATACTGGCTCTTGGATCTCCAAGGAGGTGTTAATTTAGTCTCTGCCTGAGGCTACCCAGCAGGAGCTACGGAGAGATCTGCAGATTCCTCTTCTTTGTTTGGGTTTTGAAGGTGTCCAGATGAGGCCCAGCTGTGAAGCAATGCAAACTGCTGAGAGGCTTTGGGCCTTCTTTTGGGTGTTCTGGGTCTCACTGACTCAGCTGCAGTTTGTTAGTTAAGATTAGAATTCAAAGGACCAGGCTATTCATATGCAAAAGCCTCTGAACTCAGCTTGGATGGGGCGGAGTCTCAGGGTGGAGCACACAGCAGTGGCTTCCCATCAGCCCTGCCCTAAGAGGTCCCTGGATCTCAGTGTCCTGCGGTAATTGCTGCAAGTACCTCTGAGAGAAAGCCGCCTTCGAGTTTCACCCACTGCCAGACAGTCCAGTTTCTCCCCGAATGAGTCTGGGTCCCCAGAGTCTCGCCCGGAACTGGAGTTCAGAGCAGTCAGGAGCTTTTGTCTCCCTCCTGATTGAGAAAGCCAGCCACATACTCAGTTGCCAGCTCTCTCCGCGTGCGCGCGCCTCCCCCTTTGTGCGCGTGCTTCCATACCTCTGCCTTTCGCACCTCCTGTGAGTCTCAGTGTGCTTTTCTCTTTCCTTCTAGTTGTAGAATTTTTACTCAGCCAGCCTTCCTGTGGTTCTGGATGATGTCCATTTTGTCTTTCAGTTGTAGTTCTGAAATTGTTGTGTGAGGCAGCAGTTTAGGTGTTTACCTATGCCACCATCTTGGTTTCTCTGCTAAAGTTTCTTTCTTCGCTTCACCACAAATTGGGGATTCTTATTGGTGTTGACTTGGTGCCACTGACTATGTATGGACACTCCAAAGATTCAGAGGCCTAGGTTTGGACCAGACAGTCTGCACTGCTGACATGTAACTTGGATAATTCTCATAGTATTGATTCTTGTCCACATTCAAATTCCTTAGGGTGGGCTCCCTGCCATACTGCCTTGTCCTGGCCCCTATTCTGCCACCCTTGTTCCTGAAGCCACCTTGGTGGTGAGACCCTCTGGCCCTTTCATGTTGTAACCTCCTAGAGCCTGTTTGCCTGAATCATGGGACCTAAGACTTTATTTGCCCTGCCTTTTAGCATCCTCTGTCATCCCAAATATACATTCTTAGCTTCAGACCCCAGTTTCATGAAGCATTATTTCTAGGTTGCTACATTCTTCCCAGGTCCTATGAAAGGTGTGGATCTGAGCAAGTGCATTAGGGCCTACCATTCCCTGAGCATCCTTTTCTCTCTCCCATCCACTGCCCAGTATGGTAGGAGATGAGAACCTAGCCATTTCTTTCCCTGAACTGGAGGAAGACACCACTGCTATCTATCAACTGACAGCTTAGGAGCCAGACACAGCTCCGTGCTCTGGCCTACGCACTGCCAGCCCTGCCCTACATTATCTCTTAGAGGGAAGTGGGCGCGAGACCTGGTAAGCTTTCTCCCACAATAGCAGCCTTGTATGGACATGCGGATGTGGCATGAGGGCTAGAGAGCTAACATGATCTAGCAGCGACACTTGTCAACTCCCTGCCAGGGACTCTGACCAGAAGTTTCTCCTTCTGTGGGGCTGTTATGGGTATTCTTGTGGCCCTGGAGCACAGATGACCCCACTGGTCAAGATGTCCCCATAGGCTTTTGTTCCTGGTCAATTGGGAATGTGTTGGCACTGCAGGCCCAGTTTAGGAAAGAGCTGTCAGGGGCCTACAGGACAGAGCTTTTCTATTCACTTATACCCTCTTACAATGCTTCTACCGTGTTCCCAGGCTTGTAAGATTTCTCTCAAAATACAAGTATGTTTCACTTCACAGAGACATGTAGTAGTGGAACTGTTGGGTTTTCTTTCTTGAGTCATCAACTGAAAACATCAGACAACATGATGGTCACATGAGAAATGAAGATGAAAGGTTATTAATTTAGGATATATAATGCAAGTTCCATTGCAGCAACATTCATATATATATATATATATGACTTTTTATTTGGAGCAAATAAAAATCATATAATAGTTCATGTTGTCTCTCATCTCCTTCATTGCAATGACCCAGTAAAATAAAAATTCATGTTTTTTTCTGGTGACCATCATGGTTGCAGCAGGCTAATCAAAAGGCAAGCAGAATGTTTGAATGTTATATTATTTTAAATCCTAGCAAGGGCTGAGATATGATCAAAGCAGTGTGAGGCTTGGCCCAGCCAGAGATCTCATATTGATTCACCAGAACCTCAAACCACCATGTGTTCTTTCTTGTGCCTCTGGGATATGATTTTTCGAGTGTAACCCCGCAGTTTTATTCCTCTTCCTTCACAATATTCTGAGATGAGCATTTTCTTAAAAAACAGTGGCCTCTGTGCACCCACTTTCTCAGGCCTAGTAGCCTCTGCCCTTGCTGAGGACTTGAGCAGTCAGAGGAAGGAGCATGCACCAGCCAGTTCCTGTTGTGGGTTGAACACAGGCTAGCAGAGAGAGTCCAAACAAGTGACAGTAGTCCCCCTATCCAAGGGGATACGCTTCAAGATCCCCATTGGATGCCCGATGTATCAACATATATACACTGTTTTTTCCTATACATACATACATACCTATGATGAAGTTCAATTTATAAACAAAACAGTATAAGATTAACAACTAATAATATAATGGAATAATTATAATAAATACTGTAATAAAAGCTATGTGAATATGGTCTCTCTGTCTCAATATATCTTACTGTGCTGTTCTCACCTTTCTCCTTGTGATAATCTGAGATGGGGCAGCACCTATGTGATGGGATAAAGTGAGGTGAATGATGGGCATTGTGATATAGCAGTAGGGCTACAGTGACCTGACTGTATGTTGGAAGGAGGATCATTGAACCATGACAATGTTGATGGTTAGACTTCAGTAGCAGATAATGTTGATGGTTGGGGATTCTTGATAGTTGAAATTTTAAAAATATTTTCAGACCATGAGTACATAAAACCTCAGAAATCAAAACTATAGAAAAAAGAAGACTGACTGTGCTTATCTCCTCTAATCCTTAATTTCTTCATTTTGAAAATGGAATCTTTGGTAAAAATTGAAAATGAAGTTATAGATGTATATATAAAGTTCCTCATCTGAACCATTTAAGGTAGTGACTAAATAACCTAAGTTAATAACTTGGACACTAATATTATGACTGTTTACTTAGGCTTTGTATCCATTTCCATGCTGCCTCTGGTCTTCTCTGAATTGGTTCAGGCTTGTGCTGATCCTACTGCATTTAGTTCCTTTGACAAGTATTTATTAGATGTCTGTTATATACACGCTGTAGGCTAGATACAGAAAATACAGTGATTTCAAGGAAAAAAAGATCACATTCCTGTTTTCAGAGAGTACTTAGACCAGTGACTTCTAGCTTGCTCTTTTTACACCTCCACACTTAAACTTCCCTCTCCCCAACCCAGGTCACCTCCACCCCCACTAGTTTTGGAACTAACAGACCTATCTCTCACATACACATGTGGCTTAAGAGTATGTCTAGTAGCTAGTTCTGTCTAGTCTATCTGATCTCTGTTAAAGAAATGTGGGCGAAGATAATAACAATAGCTAACCTTAATGAGCCCTCACCACAGACCAGGTAAGATTCTAAATATTTTGCATGGGCTAGGATAATGCCTTTTTTTTTTTTTATTCTCGCAGATACCCATTGAAATATGTACTATCTTACAGTAAGGAACCAGAAGTGTTGGATTTGAGAGATTATGTTTCCTCACCTAAGAACCTACCTACAGTTAATCTTCCAGGAGAGCCAGGACTCGAAAACAAGTAGCCAGAGACCAGCACCTGTGTCCTTAGCTCTGCCTTACCAGCTCACATTAGCATTTATTTGGCACTCCTTCTTAGACAAAGACCCCCTTTCAGCATCCCCCTGCTTTCGTAGAGCACCTGCTGCTTTGGTTAATTCTTCTCTGTTGAGGAATGTTGAGTGTGAGATGATTGCTTTCTCCAGCACTGATTCTTGTCTACTTTGAGGGTCAGAAGGCAGAATCATAGCATCATTGTCCTAATTTCGCCTGTTATTTTTAACTAGAGGCCCGGTGCATGAAAATTCATGCACTGGAGGGAGAGTCCCTCAGCCCGGCCTTCCCCCTCTCACAGTCCGGGAGCCCTCAGGGGCGGGAGGTGACCCGGTGATCAGGGGAAGGTGACGCCCCCATCACATCTCTGCTGCTGCCACTGCTGGCAGCGCAAGCCTCGGCCGACCCTGGTTACCTGAGCCTTGGGCGGCCCTGGGCAGCTGGGGGGCTGAGGGGACTGAGGGACTCTGGAGGCAGGCACCCTGGCGGGGCTGAGGGTACTGGGCGCCGCCATCTTGTGGCTGTGGGTGCCACCATCTTTGAGGGGGTGGCAGTCAATTAGCATATTCCCTCCTTATTGGCTGTGGGCGCCACCATCTTTGAGGATGGGGCAGTCAATTAGCATATTCCCTCCTTATTGGCTGTGGGTGCTGCCATCTTTGAGGACGGGGCAGTCAATTAGCATATTCCCTCCTTATTGGCTGTGGGTGCCGCCATCTTTGAGGACGGGGCAGTCAATTAGCATATTCCCTCCTTATTGGCTGTGGGTGCCGCCATCTCTGCTACAGCATGAGGGTCAATTAGCATATTCCCTCTTTATTAGATAGGATTTTACTATGTAAGTAAGTTGTCTCCACTGTAAAGAAAGGCAAAGTGACAAACTTTCTTTTAACATGTTTTCATATTAACATCCCTTCTCTCAGTTCCCATTAAAACCCCTATGAAGATGAACTTCCCAGGTAAGATGGCAGCTAGTTAAGGGAACTTTATTTGCTTTCCAAAATTTTTATTGACATAATTATGGAAATTGAGTGAGAGATAAAAGCTTCCACAGTAATGGAAATTAGGAATATAGACTAATGATGTGCTAGATGCCAGGAAGAATTTCTACCAACCAAAGCTTGGATGGTGCTTGAGGTAGACAAGCTGGATCAAGCAGAAAGATATTGAGAAATTCCATCCTGTCTTACTGAGTTATGTATCTAGAATTCTGGAGCCTTTACCAATTAAACAGTGAAGCAATTGCTTTCTGTCTTGGCTAAGTTCATTTCATCCAAACAAACTATTTGATTGTCACTTTTCTTTTGAAATTCATTTGTGGAGTATCATTTGATAATGCAAGAGGGTTGGGTGAGAAATAGCCAGAGGCAGGTATGGGACACTGACAATCATAAATAGAGGAGACAGGAAAATGGTGAGAAGGGCACACGTTAGAAATGGCAGCCTAAGCCTGCACCCAAGCAGGAAATAAATAGAGAGTATCAAATTATCTATGAGTGAATTGTACATCCCAGTAGAAGATAATCAAGCTGGAGAAGCTGACCCTTCAGCAGTTCAAAATGGCTATCCTATATCATTGATTTTTAAACACTGCAACTTTAGATGAAACTCTGCAGTGAAACAGCCTTCCAGTTTTGGGTTCTGGAAGGAATATCCTGATGGTTTTCATATGGTTATTGATGGGACCAAGAGACTCCCTATATTTGTAAATATTGGCAGACTTTAGGCATTGAGAACTGTCAGATCATTCAAGATTGAGTCAATAGGAAGGGAAAATCCCTCGAAGACCAAATTTAAAAAAATGTGGCATTAATGTCAAGTTGCAGAAGGAAAACGAAATTCTGAATAAAGATTTTTTTATAGGGAGTTCATCAAGTACCTGTATAGTCATCTGAAAAATACTCCAAGACAGGTGGAAACTGACCAATAAACAAATTAAAATTAAACAGCTAAAACCAGGCAAGTAGTAATATTATGGAAGTCAAATAAATATTGAGTTAAATCTAAATAATTACTGTATTTGATTAGAAGTTTGATTGGAAATGTTAAAATAATGGGGGAAGTGGGTGGAGAATATAAACAATGCACCTAAAAGTGATAATTTTACTCATCATCAGAATCATGCTCTATTCCTGGGGAATCGGGAAGGAGGGAAAAAAGGACAGTAAAATAATGCTCATTTGTTATATTATTTATTACATGCAAAGGGTCACAATTCTGCTTCCTTTCTGAGAGAAAAATGTACACTAGAGCATTTTAAAATTTACACTTGAATAAACTCTCACTATAACTAAAAACATAATATATATCTTGAAAATTACCAGATTGCAAAAAGATTAGAAAACATTTCCCACATAGTAAGAGACTGAAAAACAAAAGGTAACAGTCATGAATTATAAAATACTTAAAGCATAAAACAAGATAAATAGAAGATATACTATACATTACTAGTACAATAAATGTAAATGGATTATGTTAAATATGCACACATGTACAGGAGTGTACAGGAGGCATAATAAAATAAAAGAAACAAATACATATAAGATTTAAAATAAAAATAAAATAGAAGTGGATCACTACTATGAACAGCAACAACAAAAAACCACCTTTTAGGGGCATGCTTAGAAAATATTCAAATTTAAAGGGAACTATTTGCTCTATTACTAAAACATAACAGCTATTTCATTTTCTCAATTAATGGGTACTGTATTTGAAAAAAATCAAGATTGGTCCTGGCTAGGTAGTTCAGTTGGTTAGAGTATCATCCCAATACACCAAGGTTGTAGGTTCAATCCCCAGTCAGGGCACATACAAGAATCAACCAATGAATGCATAAATAAGTGAAACAACAAATCAATGTTCTCCCTGCCTCTCTCTCTCTCTCTCTCTCTCTCTCTCTCTCTCTCGCTCTCAAATCAAGATTAAACACTATTTTATTTGAAATCCATGATATTCTGTACCTCATAAATGAAGCAGATAAAATTCTGTTTAAATAGAATTCCTAGTTTTCTTCATGATTCATCAACTGAAACCTACCTTTTATTGCCCATGACCAAGGATAAAGTAGGTTCTCCTAGCCCAATTTGACATTTTATAAGTTCTCTCTTAGATAATGGTGTACTGAATTGTTCAAGATTAAACTTCGTTATTGCAATTAAAACTAAGCTCACATTAGAGCAATTATATGGTTACTATTGGCCTGGTGCACAAAATTCATGCACGGGTTGGGGGGTTCCCTCAGCCCAGCCTGCACCCTCTCCAATTGGGGACCCCTTGGGGGATGTCCGACTGCCAATTCCTGTGGAATCGGGCCTAAACCAGCAGTCGAACATCCCTCTCACAATCTAGGACCGCTGGCTCCTAACCCCTAACTGCCTCTGCCTGCCTGCCTGATCGCCCCTAACTGCCCTCCCCTGCTGGCCTGGTTGCCCCCAACTGCCCTCCCCTGCCTGCCTGATCACCCCCAACTGCCCTCCCCTGCTGGCCTGATCTTGCCCCCAACTGCCCTCCCCTGCTGGCCTGATCTTGCCCCCAACTGCCCTCCCCTACAGGCCTGATCTTGCCCCCAACTGCCCTCCTCTGCTGGCCAATTTGGTTCTGATTGGTCGGTTTCTATGCCAGTCAGCATCAAAAGCTCCGCCTCCTAGGCAGCCATTGGCTCTTCACAGTTGACCCAGATTTGGCTCTGATTGGTCGGTTTCTATGCCAGTCAGCGTCTCTAGGCCTATCAACGGGGCCTGATCAGAAAGGTGGGGCTGATCAGTAGCCCTGGTGGAGGCTTGGAGAGAAATGGAGGTGTGGCTTCTGGCCAGACTGGGAGAGAGAGAGGCAAGTGCTGATCAAAAGCTGCCACAGAGGCAATGGATCAGTCCCTGCTTCTCTCTTCAGGCCTCTCTCTGGCCCTGATTTGCAGCCCCCTCAGCAGTCAGTGCTGGAGCACCGACTGCAGGACTGACTTCTGATTGGTTGAGTCTCGGTCATTACTGGACATTTCAACCCAGGGTTTTTATATATTAGGATTAGAGTACAAATCAGTAAGTGATGAAGCCAAAAGAGAGGTCAACAGAGCACAAATAAGATTTTGCTCAATACCCTTCCTTTACTCTGTAAGTAACAGGGAGTTTTTATGAAAGAGATCTAGTTGCACCTAGTTTTAGAAAGACCACTTCCAGTGCAGTGTGTGGAGAATGTATTAGAGAGGAGGAAGAATAGCCTGGAGATTAAACAGGAGCTGCTGATATAGACAGGATCTGAGATGCTGGGTACGAACATCAGGTTTGGACACAGGAGCAGCTTGTGTGCCTGCGCTCCCTTCCCTCCAAGCAAATGCATGGGGCTGGCTTCCTAGTTCTCTTGCCACCTGGGCCAGAATGTGGCCTGCCAAGAGGTAAGCCCACTTCAATGTCAAAATTGACATCCCCAAATTAAGAAGGTCCATAAAGGTTAGCTCTATTATCTATACACATATTCCCACTATACCATTTCCAACAAGTGGTTGACCAGGTGCCTTTTGAAAATGTATCTCTCTAACCTCGACTCCTGGGACTCTCTTCCTCAGCCAGCCTGTTCCATATGGTTCAGGAGCTGGCAAAGCTCTTTCCCCCTCCTCATAGCCTGCAGATCTGGGTAAATGGGCACCTCCTAGAGGATATACCTGGCTGCCTTTTCTAAGCATGTTCACCATCCCTCCTTTATGCTTTACTCTTATGCCATGTATCTACAATTGTGCAACTTTCCATAGTTGCGAAACATAATCTACATTTTTTAAAATCCATTTATTACCCTCTTTCCCAAAACTATGACCTATACAAGGTCAGGGAGTATACCGGATTTGTGTGCTACAGAATACCCAACATTTTTTATAGATCCTCATTGTTTAGAAGTTCTTGAGTATGAGCCTAGACCCGTGGTCAGCAAACTGCAGCTCGCGAGCCACATGCGGCTCTTTGGCCACTTGAGTGTGGTTCTTCCACAAAATACCACGGCCTGGGCAAGTCTATTTTGAACAAGTGGCATTAGAAGAAGTTTAAGTTTTAAAAATTTGGCTCTCAAAAGAAATTTCAATCATTGTACTGTTGATATTTGGCTCTGTTGACTAATGAGTTTGCCGACCACTGGCCTAGACATTCTTCCCTCTAGTGTCTAGGATCCGTTTTTTGATATCTACTTGACGGTAGCTCTCCAGTCCTGCAAAGAGTTCTTAGTTTCTGGCCATCATGGAGAGCTCCCTGCACTGGGTGAACTCTCCTCTGGTCCCTCCAGTTTACTCTTAGCTCCTTAGGGATCAGCAAGCCATGACTGGGAAGTACACTGGACTCTGGGAACAGGTCATGCTAATTTAGATTAAAAAATTTCCCCTCAGTAATAGAACCTTTTATCATTTAAAAGATGCTAAGCTTCAGAAGGGAGAAGACTCTGGTTTATTACTTCCAAATTCTCTCTCTGAGGATATATCCAAAGTGAAATTGCTAGAGTAATGAGGATGAAAACTCTCTTTAATTATAGCCCAATAAAAATATGAATAGTATGATCAGTCACTTATAATTACCTCTTGATCTGATCCTTCTGGGAGGAAGGAGTGAACTATGCTCCCTTTGGAGGTGAATTAACTCTTTTTGGCTCCTTGCTGCAGTAGAGTTATCACCTTCCAAATACAATACTTGCATCAAAACAGTTCAACTATAACCAAAAGGCAGGCAACTTACTTATTGATAGGACTGGTGCCCTTTGTTTATATTTAGGAGGAGTCAAACATCAGATAGAGCCTACCTTTGTTCTTACTTCCTGTGGCCAGCATCACTGGGGCAGAGTTGAGACTTGTTTAGGATTCAGCATCTCTAATAAGTGAGGGCTCATCTACCAGAACAAAATGCCCCAGCAGAATGGCCACACACTTTGCGCTGCTAATGGCCTGGAGCCTGCAACTAAGAGGGCACATGATGCAGATCTTCTTCAGCTCAAACCTATTGGGACTTGTAGAGGGCAGTGCGGTGGCTTGAGAATACAGCTCAGCACATTTGTGGTCACAGCCAGGCCTGTGTCTCCTTGGAGGCCAGCACAGCTGGGTCCTGGGAGACCAGTTCTGTGAACTTCAAAGTATGGGTGGAAGGCTGAAGAGCATAGGCCATTTGGCCAAAAAAGAATACACATCAGAACAATGCCTTAAAATACAGCAGTGCTGTTTTGTTGGCAATGACTGGTTCACTGGTTCTAGGTTAGCTGGAAATAAACTTGTGGCCATTCCTCATTGTACTCTGTCATTTCCTGATCCAGCCCTGACCCCAGGAGAGAGAGAGCTTTCTACAAAAGTGCTAGCCAGGAATGTCATTACCCTCTCTGCCTCTCATTCTCTGCTAAATTTTTGGCTTAGTTTCTTTACTTGCCAATAGCTGGGTATCCTTTATTATCTATGTATCCCAATAGTGCTACCAAGAATAATAAAGTAACAATTATACATTAAAAAGTCATATCATTATATTTGATAATGATGATAGAAAATTCCACTAGTAATGAGTTATCCATAAATATGGTGATTTAGTTTAAGAGTCAACATATTCATTCGACACCTAGTCCAAGGTTCTCCAGATCTATGTGACAGCACCATTAGCTTTCTCTTTTTGTTGATGCCTTTACAAATGACCAAACTGAAATGATCCCTTTTGTTGGAGTTCTAGCTTACTAACTGTAGCAAGTATTTAATGCTTAATCCATATACTTTGTAGCATGTTTAGCTTTGCTTTGTTTGAAGAACACAAGTATGTATTGGTTTGTACTATGAGGCTTCATGGGGATACTAAAAGCATACTGGGTAGCCTCTCATCTCAAGGAATTAGCTGGGGAGGAGCTAAGATTTATACACATTGCAAATAGAGAATGTAGAAAATGTATAAACAAGTACAAAAAATGGTATTCAATAAAAAATCAAAATATATGCTGTGAGGACTGTGTAATTTTGAAATATTCTGCCCCCTTGTTCCTCTCAAAACATCCCAAGCATAGCAGCATATTTTAGCACTCAAGTTACAATTTTATTGCTTCACATATCCAGAAGTAGGATAAAATATTTCTGTCATAGTGTGTTCTGATTTTTGGTAGTGAAATATGGACTTGATTAAGAACAGAAGAGATCAGTATGAGCTAAAGTTGTAGGAGTATTTTTATGGAAGAAGTAAGACTTAGAATTGGAGAGTGTTAAACCCAGATGAAATTTCAGAAATTATGTAACCCAACACTTCTTTGTACAAGCGGAGGAGATGGATGTACATGTCCAGCCATAATTCTAAGAAGTAACAGAGTCAATGATGGAAAGCAGAGCTTTTGCTTCTCGATATAGGGTTTCCATTGTGAGCAGAGGTGCCATTCCCAGAATGGTCTATCTTCATTCATTCAAGATACAGTTACTCTGTGCCTTCTTCTCTCCTAGTAGGATGAGTGCTGGGAATACAAACTTGTCTTTGTTCATAAATAAGACAATATACAACAGTGCATGCTAAGGCCCAAATTGGATATATTTGGGAAGTCAGAAAGTGGGAATGAGTAGTGTTTGGAAGTGGAAAGATATAGTGAGGAGGTGTGTTGATAGAGAAACATGGATGATGATTGCAGTCAGCATCAGATAGAAATGAGGAGCTTTACCATGGAGAGCTTGTTGTCCGAAATGAGGATTTGGAACTGTCAGATTATCTGGGTTCAAATCCTGGTTCTGGTTTTAAGACCCAGTTTGCTTATCCATAAAATGGTAATCTCTCCAAAGGAGGGTCTAAGGAGAAACGTTATGATATGGCATGATGGCCGACACATAAGAAGACTACAGATGTTTGTCATTTATTATTATTATTTATAAGTCCTAGCAATATATCTTCCTTGAACAGAGGATGAACATGACAAAATTAGTATCTCTTGGAAAGAGAGGTCTAAAATGTAATTGCCCAATGTTTCTTAAGAGAAAGTTAGTATAATTATTAGGAAGAAAAGTATAAAATGTAAGGATCTGAAGATTTTTATAAGTATCCAGAGTGTGGACTGGCTTCCCTCCACCTGGATGTGACAGCTGAGTAGGTGATGTGGAAAGAGAACAATGCAAGACAGGGAGAGGTGGAACAAGGGATTGGTGAGAGAACGGGGCTTCTGGGTGTGGCTGTGCAGTGCCAACCTGTACACATTGCACAAAGTCCTGGAAAGGACATATATGTCAAGCAAGGAAGACCAACATTCACAAGAGATTGGGGCAAATAATCAAGCAGGATCCTGAATAAGAAAATAAAAGGTAAAGTAGGGCCCACTAAGGAAATAAAATTCTGAAGTCTGAGTGCCTAGGTTTGCATTCAGTTTATACCACTCATTTACAAAATCCCCAGTAGCTCTTATCAATCTAGGAGTTTCTCAAATAAAGTGCTTCTATGAGCCACATTTGGCCCTCATTAGACATACAGATTTTTTATTTTGATTCTTCTGCTCCATGGTGAGGCCCAGGCGTTTGTACTGTAACAAACCTCCAGGTGGATTTGAAGCAGGTAATTGTTGGGCCAAACTTAGAGAAACACTGACTTATATGCTCTGAGCCTCACAAAGTCTTCGTCTTTAGGATATAGGTAAAAATATGATGGCCCTATACCTGTTGAGGGTTGAATTTTGCCTTCCCACAGAGAAATGTTCAAGTCCTAACCTGTGGTATCTGTGAATGTGACCTTATTTAAACTGGGGTCATTGCAGATATAATCAAGTTAGAATGAAGTCATACTGAATTAAGGTGGGCCTTAATTCAATGACTGCCATCCTTGTAATTGGGGGAGAAGCAACACAGGTTGATGGAGACCACATGAAGATGGAGGCAGAGATTGGAGTGATGTGTCTACAAGCCAAGGATAGTCAAGGAATTGCCTGAAAGGAATAGAAACTAGAAGAGGCAAGGAAGAATCCTTCCCTAGAGCCCGCAGAGGGAACATGGCCCTGCTGACACTTCATTTCAGATTCTATCTTCTAAAGCTGAGAGAGAAGAAAATCTGTTGTTTTAAGCCAATCAGTTTGAGGCACTTTGTTCTTGTAGCCCTAAGAAAGCAATGCAGCTCCTCATAGAGGGGGTCAAAAGAATCAACTGAGTTTTTATAATAATAAATAGTAGCTAAGAGTAAGTAGTAGCTAATAATTTAAGGAAAGAAGGTAGGAAGCATTTGTTTATTTGTTAAATAGGGTCTAATTTTACATGGGTATTTCTTATGCATCATACATTAAAATTAATTTAGTCATTTTCCAATATAGTGTAAGCGGAGGATGACAGCAGTTTTGAAAGAGCATTGAAATAGTCTTAGGGTCCACGGCCAAACTACCCTGAACACACCCAATCTCATCTCCTCTGAAATAGTCTTAGGTCCTCCATTCACTGACTGTTGACCTTGGCCACATCAGACAAACTTCCACCTCTCAGTTTATCTGTGGAGATGAGAAAATACCCTCATTCCAGGGCTGTTTGAAGATCAAGTGATTTAATATTTATACATAAATAAAAATCTCTTAAACTTGAAAATGCTATACAATAATTTTTCTTTAGCTTTCATTAGTATTGTATTTGTAAGCTTACTGAAGGAGTCACTCTTAAAATACTATTCAATCTCTACATTTCAGATCATTCTCTTTCAGATGAGGAGAAGTTTCTTTCATTTTTAAAGAGCTTTATTGATTTTAGAGAAAGGAATGGAGAGAGAAAGAGAGAGAGAGAGAGAGAGACAGAGAGAGAGAGAGAGAAATGGCATGTGAGAGGGAAACATCAATCGGTTGCCCACCACATGAGCCCAGGACCGGGGATCGAACCTGCAACCCGGGTATGTCCCTGACTGGGAATGGAACCTGCCATCTTTTGGTGCATGGGATGATGTTCCAACCAACTTAAATACGCTGGCCAGGGCTGGGTGAGGAGAAATTTCAAAGCTGGTGGCTTACAGAATCACAGGGGTTCTGTGGGTGATGGGAAGGAGAGAGAAAAAGGGAAGGGAAGGGGTTTTTGGTGAAGGGGCACTTGTGCCTTTGAGAAAAGGAGTTTTGGAGATAGCATGGTGCCAGTGTCTGAGTGGGTCTTAGAGACATGTCCAGAAGCAGAAATGGCAGGGTGGACATCAAATATCACTTCTGTGAGATGTTAGGTCCAGCATGACAGGGCATGGCACGAAGGGACAAGGAATGTGGGTACTTCAGCAGGGTGGCTTTGACATAATATGTAATGGGCACAGAGGACTGACAGGAACCAGCTCCAAGGATAGTCGGAATATGCTCATATGACAGCTCATCAGTACCTGACCAACCAAAGGGGGCCAGGTCAGGATAGGAGACAAAGTAGGTGGCCAACCCACAACACGATGGAAAGCTTTGTCCAGGGATATCTGTGATCCTAGATACCTTTCTAGAAAAGATTGAGATTTTGGGACTAATATAAAGTGTGTGTGTGGGGGGGGGGGGGGGAGTGGGCGGGAGGGGTGAGAGTAAACAGGGCAAGGCCATGCCTAGTTAAATAATTATCTCTATCCCAAATCTGCATGTTGAAACCCTGACCCACCTCGGAATGCAGCCTGTATAGAGATAGCATCTTTAAAGAGGTAATTAAGGTAAAATGAGGTCATTAGAATGGGCCCTAATCCTATCTAAAATTTGGATGCACAGAAACACTAGGGATGCGTGCTCACGTGAGGACACAGAGAGAAGGAAGCCATCTTCAAGTCAAGGGAAGACACTCAGAGGAAACCAAACCTGCCAACACCTTGATCTTGGACTTCCAGCCTCCAGACTATGAGAAAATAAATGTCTGTTGTTTAAGCCCTGCAGACTGTGATATTTTGTTATTGAGAGCCTGAGCAAATCAATACACCACTTTATCTTTATTTTCTATTAGAGGCTCAAGGAGATTTTTCTTCTCAGAGAGAAAAAATTATTCCAAACAGTGTTGAGATGAACATCCTCCCTTTTTCTGAGATACCAAGGGGAGATATTGGCTGCTTTATAGCTCATGACAGTCCGCACAGTGAACATAAAATTCCAGGTGAATGTATATATGTGCCAGGCTCCAGCAAAAATTGCGGACAATGGTGAGCCAGGGAAAACACTTCCTGATTTGAAAATACTGTTGCCTGATTCTAAAGTTAACAAGAGCAGGAAGTAATTTCATGAATATATCTAGAAAGACACACCTCTTACCCCAGGGGACATGCTTTTTATGTTTCATCTTCAAATTTGCTGGTTGTTTACTCTCAAAACTAGTTACATTGGAAAGGGAGCAGGAGGCCTTTTGTCTGACTTCGAGAAATTCCGAAATACCCTTTTCTAGGCTCCAAAACTTCAAATTGAAAGGGTCATGAGATATTCACTTTTGGTTTTTATTTTAGAATGTCATAAAGGAATGCAACTTTGAGATTTAAGATTGGAAAAATGATCTTAGGAAGCAGAAGTCAGGAGTATGGAAGAGTGAGACAGGGAAGTGCAGGAAGCCAGTGGAGAGTGTGCTGACAAGCTGTTTACTGCTGTGTGCAGTGGGGCTCAGTTCCTTCCAGGCCCTGAGAACCCATGGAAAATACGCCTCAGGACTGTCTCACTGAAGGATGGGAGGTCAGGCATTTGTTCACCAAATCCCATCCTCCATTGCTTAGGGATTCCCCTGACACATCAATTTCCCTGTGGGTCTAGGTTACACCTTCACTAGGAGGATGTGGTGGTAATGCTCATGATGAGAGTTGGTGACATACATGGAACAGCCTATCTGAGCTGTGTTGACGTCAGGTGAATTGAGGGCCTGGGGCATGGTAAAGAGCATTCTAGGCAAAGCAAAGAGCTAATGCAAAGGCCTTGAGGTGAGGCATTCAAGGGACACGGGAAGGCCAGTGTGGCTGAATGGAGTAAGCAAGGAAGAGAGCAGTAGGAGTCGCTGTCAGAAAGGCAATGGTGGGGGCTGTTCTAAGGGAGGACTTGGGCTTTTACTCTACGAGAGATGCGAAGCCTTTGCGGAGTTTACACAGAGTGTACCTTGGTCTGATTTGCATTGTGCTGAATGTGGTTTTGGGTTAAAGGAGGGGTGGAAGTGGAGGTGTTTCAATAATCCTGGTGAGAGGATAGTGGCTTAAACTGGGGTGGAAACCGTAGAGGGGCAAGATGTGATTTACATTATTTGATTCCCTCAACAATCCAGCAAGCTGATTCTTATTTTTAATCATTAGAGTTCAAATTTTCTGAGAGTTTGAAATCTCTCAGAGTTACTAGATAGTAACTATGAATCCTATCAGTTAGGGAATTCATACACGTTTCTGTCCCCAATAAGTGGTAAAACTGGGCTTTAGTCCAGGCCTCAAATACCCGAGCCTCCATTCCTTCTGACCCTTCCCCCAATAATCTCAGAAAAACTTTTACTTTTTATCTCTTGCATCATTAGCCACTAACCTGGATATACTTACTGACAAGCAAGAGAGGATAGGAAGAGTAAATGAAAATAAGAAAAAGTCCATATGGTTTTTGTAACAGAGAGACCACTTTTCTCATCACATTCCAAGATGCTGAACAAACTGAATGCAAAACTTCAGAAACTATAGAACAGCAAATTATTGAGTTGGGAAGCAATAATTAGAAAGGAAATGAAGAAAATGGACATTGGGGGCCTTAATGTGAAATATGACATTGATAAATCAAAGGAAGCCTTGAATTAGAGATGTGGATATTTCAACTGATTATCCAGGATAACTCATATCCTGCATTAACCTCGTCCATTTTTTTCCCTCTGCCTTTGTGAGGACAAAGAGAGTCTTGGCAAATTGCTAGGCCACAAGATTGTGTTTCCCAAATGTTTATTCAAAGAGGGTGTGGAGGAAGGGGATAAAGCAGTTGAAAAATAATTTGCTTATTAAGCAGGCCTGAGGAATGTTCTCCTTCCCACTGAATCTAGTATGTTTATGGGAAAGATAATAGAGAAGCTTATGATGAATTTTGACAGTACGGCAAAAGTAAACAATCAGCCCAAGCCAAAAAAAGTTAGATCTACATACTTGTACTTTCAATGCTTATCCTACTGGTTGAGTATAAACAAAGTGTGACGTGACTGTGTGAAGAGTAGAAATTGCTCAGCTGCTTTCTCTTTCCTGATGATTCCTAAGCACATGGTGTTTATTTGGGGACTTTATTTTTCTGGTTTGTGTGTGTGTGGGGGGGAGGGAGGTGTTTGTCCCCTGATGGTACTAGGGACAAAAGGCACATGGGAACATTAGTGTGATCACACGTCTCCAGATTGTTTTAATTCATGTGATGATATGATGAGAATCTAAAGGAAACCTCAGGAATAGGAATTTTAAAAACCTGATTGGGTTATTCCATTTCAGCCACTCCACCCTTCCTGGCAAAAGAGAGTCCCTCCACAGAAAATGCACTGCCTACTCTTAGCTAAATGTCCCAGTAATCTGGAAACTCTGACATTATGACAGGAATTTGAACTGGAGCCAGGCGACACCTCACAAAACCCATGGGCAGAGTTAGAGGATTGGATTAGTTTTGCATAAGTGTGTTTCTTGGGCATTTTATAAGTCCTTTGGTGTTTATTTTATGGCAGGTGACCTTGTGCAAGAACCCGGAGAATCCCTTCTGGACTTTTTCCAGACCTGTGACTACTCCCTGTTCTATTATCAGCTATTGCTTTTATGAGTAGAGCTGCCCAGTGCCGGGGCTCATGGGAAGCTGGTCTGCTTTTCCTAGCAACCCGGCAACAATTCAGGAGTCTTTGTTTCTGCTTAGCTTCAGGAACCAGGGTCTGATTTTGCAATAAGCATAATTATGAACGCATCAGGTCTTCTAGAGCTGACATATTTGCCACCAGTTTGGTCTTGGGACTCTTGTTCACTCATCCTCAAAATTAGCTTTCACTTAGCCTCAGTCAGCCTGCTTACCACGTTTTACACATACCCTTAAAGATTTCTTTCAATCTTTAAGAAAAATTTTTCATGTGATACCACACTCCTGAATTGCCTTTTACTTTCCTCCTTATTATTTAAAATCACAAGTATATGGGTCTCTCTTAAAAAACTTTATAAGTGTTTAATATTGAGAATTATGCCACCCATCCTTTTTCCCAGTTTTACCTTGGTTGCTTAAAAATTCATGGCTAAAATTAATGCTTAATCTTAGAACCCTTTTAGTATTTGGGTGATATTATTGCTTTTTTTCTACTTTTTTAAGTTTTAAATATCTAATAATCATTCTTATATTTTTTTATTGAATCAGCAGAGACATAAAGCAAAAAGGATCACATGATATGGTTCGCACCTAAAGAAACACAGACAGAAACAGGTATGACATCTTGAGATGGGGCGGCCTCAGCCATCTGTCAGCACAAGTGAGCCACAGCCAGAGGAAGGCTCCTGCAAGAAAACACAGGCTACTGTTCAAGGACAAAAGGCATCTTCCAACCATACTGCTTGGTGCATCTGCCAACCCGAAGGTTCTCAAAGTTGGTCCCTAGACCAGCAGCACCAGTATCATCAGAGTACTTATTAGAAATGCAATTTCTCAGGTCCCACCCAAGGCCCACTGAATCAAAACGTCTGGGAGGAGTTTAGCAATCTGTGTTTTACCAAGTCCTCTGGTTGTTTCGGATGCAGGCTCAAGTCCGAGAAGCACTTGCTGACCCATGCATTACATACCGGTGAAGACCATTCAAGAAAACTCCCCTCTGATTCTTTGTTCGGCTTGCACTTTTATGTACCAGCCACTGAATATGCATTCTATTCTCCTAGTGCTTTCTTGCTCTGTCTGAATTTCATAGACTTCTTTTGATTCACTGAGGCGCCATTTCTCTACATTCCTTCTGCTTGGCTACGTGAATAAACACAGAACTTAAGTGTCTTTTTGGAAGCAGAACTTGCTTGCTTCCTTCAACTTATATGTTAGTAAGACTTCAAGTGGATTCTTGGTCTCTGTGAACACAATCCTCATTAATTTATTTCGTCCTATTTATTTATTTATTTATTTATTTATTTATTTATTTATTTATTTTGTTGACAGTATTACAAATGTCTCCCATTCCTCCCTCTTTTCCCACTCCACCCAGCCTTTGCTTCACCCCAGGCCTTCTCTACACTATTGTTTGTGTCCATGTATACATCTTCTTTAATTAATCTCTTCCCTTTCCCTCTAACCCTTCCCTCTGAGATCTCTCAGTCTGTCCCATGTGCCCATGCCTCTGGACCTATTTTGTTCCTTACTTTATGTTGTAAATTAGATTCTACATATAAGTGAGATCATGCGATATTTTTCTTTCTCTGGCTGGCTTATTTCACTTAGCATGATAATCTCCAAGTTCACACATGCTGCTGCAAAGGGTAAGCGTTTCTTCTTTGACAGCTGCACAGTATTCCACTGTGTAAATGTCCCACAGCTTTTTTTATCCACTCATCTCCTGATGGGCACTTGAACTGTTTCCAGATCTTAGCTATTGTAAATAATTCTTCTATAAGCGTAGGGGTGCATATATTCTTTCTGACTGGTATTTTAGGGTTCTTAGGATATATTCCTAGAAGTTGGAGGACTGGGTCAAACAGCAGTATCATTTTTAATTTTTTGAGGAAATTCCATACTATTTTACATAGTGGCTGCACTAGTCTGTATTCCCACCAACAGTGTACTAGGGTTACCTTTTCTACATATCCATGCCAGCATTTGTCATTTGTTGATTTGTTAATAGTAGCCTTTCTGGCAGGTGTGAGGTGATACTTATTGTAGTTTTAATTTGTATCTCTCTCATGATTAGTGACATTGAGCATTTTTCATATATCTATTGGCCATTTGTATGTCCTCTCTGGAGAAGTGTCTATTAAGGCCCCTTACCCATAAAAAATATTTTTATTGATTTCAGACAGGAATGGAGAGGGAGACAGACACAGAAACATCAATGATGAGACAGAATCATTGATTAGCTGCCTCCTGCACACCCCTTACTGGGGATTGAGCCCACAACTGGGCATGTGCCCTGACTGGGAATTGAACCATGACCTCCGGGCTCATAGGTAGATGCTCAACCTCTGAGCCATGTTGGCCAGGCCCTTTACCCACTTTTAATTGGATTGTTTGTCTTCTTGGTGTTGAGTTATCTGAATGGGAAAAAAACCAAATGCATTCCCCTTATACTCAATGGGAAAAAAACCAAAAGCATTCCCCTTAAGATGAGGAACGAGGGATGTCTGTTCCTGACCACTCTTATTCAACATAATATTGGAAGTCCTAGCTACAGCAATCAGACAAGGAGAATAAATAAAAGGCATCCAAACTGGAAAGAAGAAAGTAAAATGGTCATGATTCACAGATGACATGATATTGACTCCACCAGCAAACTACTAGATTTATTAAATGAATTCAGCAAAGTAACAGGATACAAAATTAAAATCTAGAAATTGATGGCATTTTTATACACCAATAATGAACTCTCTGAAACACACACACACACACACCAACCTAAAAAACAATCCCATTTACCATTGCAAGAAAATAAAATAAGATACCTTGGAATAAACCTAACCAAGGAGGCAAAAGACCTGTACTCAGAAAAATACAGGACACTGAATAAGCCCCACTTGGTCATGGTGTATGATCTTTTTAATGTATTGCTGGATCCGATTTGCTAATATTTTGTTGCGGATTTTAGCATCTATGCTCATCAGGCATATTGCCCTATAATTTTCTTTCTTTGATGCGTCTTTATCTGGTTTTAGAATTAGGATAATGCTGCCCTTGTAAAAAGAGCTTAGAGTCTTCCTTCCTTTTGATTTTTTTGAATAGTTTGAAGAGGATACATGTTACTTTTTTGAATATATGGTAAAACTGGACTGTGAAGCCATCTGGTCCAGGACTTTCTTTGCTGGGAGTGTTTTTTAATTGCTGCTTCAATTTTATTAGTTGTTATCAATCTACTCAGGTTTTCTGATTCTTCCTGATTGGGTTTTGGAAGATTCTATATTTTTAGGAATTTATCCATTTCACCCAGGTTGTCCAGTTTGTTGGCAAATAGTTGTTCATAGTATTTTCTTACAATACTTTGTATGTCTGTTGTTATTCACCTCTTTCATTTCTGATTTTATTTATTTGGGTTTTTTCTCTTTGCTTCTTGATGATTCTGGCTAACGTTTCATCAATCATCTTTTCAAAAAACAAGCTCTTGGTTTCATTGATATTTTGTATTTTTTATTATTATTATTACTTATGTCATTTATTTCTGCTCTGATCTTTATTATTTCTTTCCTTCTACTTACTCTGGGCTTTTCTTGTTGTTCTCTTTCTAGATCTTTTAGTTGTAGGGTTAGATATTTTATTTGAGATTTTTCTTGTTTCTTGACATAGGCCTGTAATGCTTTGAACTTCCCTTTCAGGGCTGCTTTCCCTGTGTTCCATAGATTTGGGGTTCTTTTGTGTTAATTTTCATGTTTTTCCAGGAAGATTTTTATTTCTTCTTTGATCTCATTGGTAACCCATTCATGGTTTAATAACATGCTATTTAGCCTTCATGTGTTTGAATGTTTCTATTGCTATGATTTCAATATTCTTGAATTTGTTAAGGTTTATTTTTTGTCCTAACATGTGGTCTGTCATTGAGAATGTTCCATTTGCACTTGAGAAGAATATATATTCGGCTGCTTTGAGATGAAATGTTCTGTTAATATCAAACCCATCTGATCCAGTGTGTCACTTAAGGTTGCTGTTGCCTTGTAGATTTCTTGTCTGGAAGATCTATCCATTGATGTCAGTAGGGTGTTAAAGTGCCCTACTATGACTATATTGGATCTCTTCCTTAAAGTCCTCCAATATTTTATAAATATATTTATGTGCACCTATATTGGTGCATAAGAGGGTTATATCCTCTGGTTGGATCATTCTCATCAGTATTATGTAGTGATCTCCTTCGTTTCTTTGTTTTGAAGTGTATTCTTTCATATATAAGTATTGCTACCCAGCTGTTTTTTGTTTTCTTTTTGCATTAAAAGTTTTTTCCATTCCTTCACTTTCATCCTGTGTGTCTTTTCTTCTGAGGTGGGTCCCTTGTAGGCAGCATATATATGGGTCACGTTTTCTTCTGCATTCACCTGCCCTATGACTTTTGATTGGAGCATTTAATCTATTTACATTTAAGGTTATTGTTATTATTAGGTATTTATTCCCATTTTCATTCTTTCTGCCTTTGTTCCTATTTCTCTTTCTTCTTCTTACAGCAGTCTCTTTATCATTTCTTGCAAAGCTGGTTTGGTGGTGTTAAACTTCTTTAACTTTTTTTTTTTCCTTTGGTAAGTTCTTTATTTTACCTTAATTTTGAATGATAGCCTTGCTGGACAGAGTAGTTTTGGTTTCAGATCTTTACTTTTCCTTACTTTGAATATTTCATGCCATTCTTTTCTAGCAGATTGTGTTTCTGTTGAAAAATAATCTGATAGTCTTATGGCAGCTTCTTTGTAGGTAACTTTCTGACTCTCTCTCTGGTGCCTTTAAGATTCTTTTTTGCCTTTTAATGTTTGTCATTGTAATTATTCTGGTCTCTTTGGGTTAATTTTGTTTGGGACTCTCTGTACTTCCTGAACTTGTGTTACTTTCCTCGCCCCCCCCCCCCCCCCCCCGACCAAGTTAGGGAAGTTTTATGTCATTATTTCTTCAGATTCTTTATCCCTTGCTCACTTTCTTCTCCCCCTGCTATCTCTATGATGCAGATGTTGTTATGTTTCATATTGTCCCAAAGTTCCCTTAAACTATCCTAAGGCTTTTTAATTATTTGTTCTTACTGATGCTTAGATTGAGTGATTTCTTTCTACTTTGTCTGCTTACCCTTCTCCCACCAAACTGAGATCTGTGGCAGTATCAGGGACCTGGATGGGGTGGTTTAAACAGACTCCCATTTGGGATGGTGCCCATAGCTTGAAGGAGAGGGGGAAGGCACTTCCCCTCTTTTGCAGGGCTGCACTGGCTGAACTAACTGGGGAGCTTGGCTCTGGTTCCTTGCAATGCAGTCACAGGGACCAGGACATGCCTGTCTGTCTCCTGCAAAGAAGCTCACCCTGGAAACCCAGTCACAATGCCTCAGCTCTGCCTAGCTCCATGGCACTCCCTCACCACCACAACAAATAGGAGGGGATAAAAAAAATCAGCCCCACTTGGCACTCCAACTTTTCAGCACAGTTTGCCCCGCCTGAGCAGGGCCTCCACCAGGGCTCTGACCAGGCCAAATACCCAAGTCCTTAGTGCTGTCAGACCAAACCCTATGGGCACAGATTTCCAGCCACAGATTTCTGTTCCCCTTTGCCTGGAGTTGCAGCAGGGTGGGGCATACCCAGCTATTCTGTAGGTGGGGGGGGGGGTAGAGGAGGGGGAAGAGCACTGCCCATGCACTTCAGGTGGGCAAGACCAACCTTGTTTCCTAAGCCACACTGTGCAGCCCCCATCCTACTCTCGGCCCAAATTTCTTCCAGAGACTAAATGGTCCCTCAGATTCAGTGCTAGATGGACCCACGAGACTCCTCTGCTGGCCCTGAGTTTTGCCACATGGCCCCTCCCACAGTCACAGATCAGGGCAAATTTCTCAGGTTGGTGTTGTAACAAAGAAATAACTCTTTGCCTGAGATGGTGCTGTCTGAGTCTCCCAGGTGGACTGAATCACCACTGATTCCCACCTCCCAGTGCTATGCTAGCTCCCTTTCCTTTCTCTGTTTCTCTGGTTTGGGGATCCCTGCATGGAGCTGAGACCCCATACTCCCAGGAGGCGGGGGCTTCCACTGTCGCACTTTCCCTCCAATTGCCCTGCCACACGGGTTCACGAGTTGGCTCACCTCTCTACATCCTCTCCTGTCCCTTCTCTATGCTCCCTGCTCACAATATTTCAGATCAGCCACACCTCAACTGGTTTTTCAAGCTAAATGCTCTGTTGCTCAGTAGCAAGTCCAGTCTGGTGTTGGAAGCAAGCAGACAGAGCTTCCAGATTCTCCTTAATTCATTTCTTGGTGGCCTTTCTAATTCATACTGTTTTCACTCACTGATCCCATCATTTTGAACTTTAACAGAGCAGGAACTTCTTGGTAAGTGGCTATGAAACAATGAACAACAAAATTCTACAAGGCAGAAAGTACAAAAATGTGAGTTTTTTTTCTACTCCTGGCACGGAACATTTGCTATGGGTAAAGGAAAGAATGTTGAGTGAAGGATTTCTAAAAAATGGGGACAGTACTCAGCCTTGAAGTAAGATCTTTCTTGCCTAAAACCAAGGATATTTGTAACACCCTTTCTACCACATAAGTGCAAAAAGAGGGCTTTTTTTCTTTCTTGCATAAATTTGACAAAGAGCAACCACAATGGTAGAGAATTATTCCCCACTGATCATCATGGCTCAAATATGTTAGGATACTCATCACTTTATTAGGAGTTCAGAATAAAACCATTACTGAAGTAAAATTGGCATTCAAGAACAGAAACTACGTTATAACCTATCTTCTCTCCTCTTTTCTCAGTGAATCCACTTAGCCCAAGATCCATTCCCAGAGGGTAATCACAAGTTTTATTTTATGAATAAGGAGGAAACAGATGAACTCAGAGCAGCTATTATACAGGATTATTAGGGGCTTATAAAGTGGTTTACTGTAAATAGAAGAGCGGAGACAATTCAACTTCTTTGAACTAGGAATATAGGGATAATGAGGCAGTTGGCTTCTCTTCAATGAGAGCTGAAGTTCTCATAATGCTGAATAGGAGAGGGAATTAGGGTAGACAAAATAAGCCATATGCAAACTAAACTGACCAGGGACAGAAGCAGAAGATATGCAGTACAGAAAATGTAGAGAGTAAAGGGCATAGAAACCTATTGATATCACAACAGGAAAAAACAAATAACACCAACAAATAGAACCCCAGAGAAGCTGAGTTGTAGCAATCAATCAATCCAGGAATACTAGTGTCAACATACAGATGCCTGCTGCTGAAGTCTTGAAAGCATCTCCAGACTCAAAAGTTCTTATAGTGTCTGTGGCACTTGCTCCAATTATAGCTCCTGGTTACCCACCATGCCAGTTATCACCCTCCATGAGTTTTGTTTCCCTTGTTACTCCATGTATGCCCTTAGTAAATGATTTGTTTAGTTGAAACATTTACTTGAGTGAGTCTTTAAAACTTGCAACCAAAAGAGATAATAATATTTTGTATCTTAGCTGTGTGTTTGGCCACATTCAAATCCTATATAATAAAAAGCTAATATGCTAATTAGACTGAACAGCCAAATGGTTGTCTGGATGACCTTCAGATGAAGCCAAGACTGTGAGGGGCTGCGAGGGCCAAGACCCTTGCATGAATTTTGTGCATCGGGCCTCTAGTATTGAATAATATCACAGATTTAGCCTCTGAGCTCTCCTCACTCCTTTCTGATAAACAAAGAAGGATGCTTCTCCTGGCTTCTAGAAAGCAACCTAACAAATTTTTAACTAGAAATCCATGACAAGTTTTTTTCACTTTTTGCAAAGAATAATTTCCATTTGCCATTATTTTGCAAATTGGGCTTCATGGTTTCAGGTTTCTCTGAGTTTTCTCAGCTCTTGTTTTGGCTGGCTCACATTTCATGTTACAATGGCTCAGAGACCCTCTTTTCACAATGTCATATTTCCTCATGCAGTAGAGAACCACAAGGAGATCAAGTGCTGTTTTAGGACTGTAAACTTTAAAATAAATATCTTATATGTTTCTTATTATGAAAGTTATATATGCTTACTGGAAAAATATGAAGACAGCAGAGAGTAAAAAGAAATAAAATCACCTATAATTTCAAGAAAAAAATCAGTTAAAATTTATGTATGTTTTATCCTCATTTCCTTGTACATGTTAAGAAATAGTTGAGATCATATGGTACATACAGTACCGAAGCCTCAGACTTCCCCTACCATTATAATGTAAACATCTTTCCAAGCTTCAAAAAACTTTTTGTAAACATCAGAACTTCATCACATGTTTTATACCTAACGATTCCAGTGTTGAACATTTGTTTATAATATTAGGTTAATATAAATAATTATGTAATGGGAATTTAGTCCATGTCTTGGATGATTGTGTTCAAATGTATTTCTAAGTGTGGAATCACTGGGAAAGTTTGTTATAGCATTTATCAGACCTTTAAAGGCTTTTTTTTTTTCTCAAATTAGAGATCTTTGAGATGAAACAGTGTGTCTTCTGTGGAATCTATGAACTATCATGAATATTTGGTAGCTGGATAGATATCATGAAACCTAGATGTCAGACCCTCTGATGGCTAACCCTGCTTCTCTGCCTACTAACATTGTGGTTTAGAAATGTTACACAGAAGACTTCTGGTCCAGAAAGTGGAGTAAGTAGACACTGTGCTCAACTCCCCCCATGACCACATCAAAAATTGTAACTAAATTATGGAACAACCATCATTAACAACCACCTGAAGACTAGCTGAACAGAAATTCTATAACTAAGGATATAAAGAAGATGATACAACAAGACAGACAGGAGATGCAGAGAGGCAGAACAGGCAGGTCCCACACCCATAATGTGGTGGTTCAAAAATGGGAGGGATATCTTGGCTGCAGATAACCCGCTGAGGATCAAGGAGTTCTAGCTCCACACCAGGCTCTCCAGCCCAGGGCTCCAGTACTGGGAAGAGTTCTCAAAACATCTGGGAGTGAAAATCAGTGGGGATTGTGGTTGAGGGAGATGGAGGACTTCTGGAGATCAAGCACTTTATGTCTTAAAGGGATGGTGCACACCCCCTTGCTCTGAGCTCCACTGCTGAGGCAGCAGCTCAAAAAGCAGCAGGAATTACAGGGAAGAGCTGAACAGATTAGCTTCAGGGTGAGGGCAGGAGGAGCGTGCTCTGGGACAGAAGCACTGGTAAATAGCAGATGCCATTGTTCCTTTATTGAATCTTCTCCTTACCCAGGTGGCAGGCATAGGTGGGTGCCAAATCTGAGACCCCATTAACTTAGCTAACACTGTTCACCCTGATAAGTCCCTGAGAACCAGCCTCACCCAAATCATACACCTGGTCAAAACCTCTTCCAGCGGCTTTTCCACACAAGTGGCCTTCCTCAATTCACACAGATTATCTAAACCCTCTCAAAGGCCCATAAATCCCAAATAAACATCTTCTGGCCTCGGCATGTCTTCTACCCTTGCTAAGTGGCCTCAAGCCTGACACTGGTGGCTGCTGGCCTTGATGTGCAGTCTAGCCTCTCTGAGGTACCGTGTTTCCCCGAAAATAAGACAGTGTCTTATATTAATTTTTGCCCCCAAAGACATGCTAGGTCTTATTTTCAGGGGATGTCTTATTTTTCCATGAAGAAGAATACGGTACACATTTATTGTTAAATGAAAATAAAGGAAATTTATTACCTGTATACGGTACGGTAGTACGGTAGTTGTCAACACAAACCAGACAAACTGTGAATCCTACAGTATCAAGAATTTACTCATTTATTCAATGACAATCATGTCATCATCTTCTGGAACATCATCATAACAATCCAATTCCTGAATTTCCTGGTGAATTTCTTGTGACTCCATTTCTTTCAGAATCAGTGGACCAAATCTCTCATGTTTAGCAATAGCACTGTCTTTAAATGAGTACTTCTTGTCAAGGTAGCCTGCTCGCAGTGCATTTGCAATGCAACTGTCAGTGATTTTCTCCCATGAATTCTTCACCCAAGTCACAACTTCTTGCAGTTTAGGTTTCACAAAGTTTCCCTGCTGATTTCTCTCCATTCTATTTTCAATGTAGTCGTTAATTTCCATGCGCAAATTGTCTTTGAATGGCTTGTTTATTGCAATATCAAGAGTCTGGAGATAGGCCATCATTCCTGTGGGAATCATTATCTGATCTATTTTTCTTTTGTGAAGAAATGTCTTCATGTCTTTAGTGTGGTGAGTGCTGGCTGCATCCCAGACTAGCAGACCTCTTTGGCTCCCTCGCATAACAAGCGGCAGCATTAAATCGACCCACTTCCTTATTACTGCTTGTGTGGCCCAGGCTTTTTCAGTTTCAAGAATAAAAACGCCCAAAACACGTTCAATCTTTTCCTTCTTGCCCTTAGAAATGATTAAAGGTGGGATTGTAGTGCCATCCAGACGAATTGCCAAAATACAGGAAACACGTGCACTTTCGTAAGCAGTGGAGGGAATGTATGCTAAGGAGGCACCCCGCTGTTCAATTGTTGTTTGAGATGATTGGCCCATAAACACTGCAGTTTCATCCATAGCAATCATGTTGGAAAGATTGTATTTAGGGAAGTCAGCATCATCAATAAAGGACTTGAATGCAAGTGCTCACTTAATAACTTGAGTATCTTCCAACCTAAACAATGTTGTAGATCTTCTTAAAGACAGTTCACTTTGCTGAAGGAAATTATCCAGCCAGTGTTGTGATGCTTTGAAGTCTTCGGGGGCTATGTCAAACTGTGATGCCATTGCAAGGGCAAATTCTTGAATCTGAGCCCTATTCACAACCAAAGCCTTTGCTCTCCTGTCAACAACCCATTCACAGATCAGGTCTTCCAGCTCCGAAAATAATGGTTTTAAACCTGATACACACTTGCGCTTTTTAGCATTTCCCTTGTCCACTTGTTCAATGAGGTTACCATACTCTGCTCGCCATTTTCGGACCAATCGGATACTCAACATCTTCTCTTTGCAGAAAGCAGTAAGATTTTGGCCCCAAGAGTCTTCCACGATTCCTTTCTTGTACTCCATGGAGTAGCTTTTTCTTTTTGCGCTCATTTCTACTGTAGGGGTAAAAAAAAAGGAATTGGGGTATCAAGGTGGGGAGAGGGGGATCACTCAAAATGACACAGGAAGGATCAGAGGGGGGAATCAAAATGGCACAGGAGAATCAGAGGGGGGATTACCATTTTAGTAACCCCTTTTGATCCTCCTGTGTCATTTTGATTGCCCCCTCTGATTCTCCTGTGTCATTTTAAGTGATCCCCCTCTCCCCACCCCTGTGCCACTGAACACTTTCACCAGACATCCCCCCTACCCCTTTATCAGACATTTACCCCCTGGGGCCTGCCTGGGGACTGTCACTGGGCTTGCTGGGGCCTGGATCTGGGCTGGAACAGGGTCTGCCACTGACTGAGAACCTTCAGTCATCATGAAGGCGGCCGCGAGCATCAGGTAGTGTCACCAGAGACAGACCAGCACTCACCACCTTCGCCGCATCCCGTCCGCTCTAATCCTCCTGTTCTCCTACACACATCTGCGAAAGTCTCCTCCTCTCTCCCGCCCCGTGCTCACCGCTCACTCCGACCTCCGCTCCGCCTCCACACAGCAGTGACATCAGGACTCCGTGTAATGTCACTGGTTGCTAGACGCCAGTCGGGGCGGCCCTAGCGACCAGTTTATGGTTAATTAATTTTAATTCTGAGACAGAGCCTGGGGCCCCTTATTTTCGGGGGATGCCTTATATTTCACCCAGAAGGAAACCTGTGAGCAGGTCTTATTTTCGGAGGATGTCTTATTTTCGGGAAAACACGGTACCTACAAGCTCAGTACAGGCAGCGCCAACCACAGATCACTGTGGCTCTGACTAGGTGGTCCTGGGCTGGACACAGGCAGCGGCTGAACTTGGCCTGCAGCAGAGCCCCTTCAAAGAGGCCCCAGGATCAACACATCCCAGTGTCTGGCTTCAGACAACACCGGAGTACCACCCAAGCAACTCCAAAAAATGACACACGTACAGGGTAGACTCAGCAGGCACCAGAGCCCTGCTGAATTGAATCTCGCTCAGTGGGATCAGCACCCACAGAACGATTCATCTGCTTTAGTCATGGCCAACCCTCAAGCCAGTTATTCTGAGGATCAATCCGACCCACTGACATCCCAACAAAAATGGAGTCTCTAATTCAACCGGAGGGCACACACAATCCGCAAAAGGGACACCCCTGGAGCCTTATACTTTAAACTGCTTCTGAAATGGTTTTGTGTAACCCCCAAATTAAGAGTTAATGCAAAAGAAAGCGTTTAATAGCTGCCATGGTATCTACAGAAATAATATTTACAATGATAGCTGAGTACTTATATGTGCCAAGCCTTGAGTTAAGCACGTATTATGGATTACCTTTAAAAAACAAACAAACAACAACAACAAAAACCCACCAAAAACAGGCACTATCAAAGCAGGTATTGAGGCAGCCCTTCATTTCACTGGGATTGAACCCTTGCTGATTTTCACAGCCGGCTATTATGGGGACTCCTTTTCCCAGCACTGGTTTTTCTGGCTGGGGAGCCTGGGGAGGGCCTGGGACCTCTTGCTGTTAAGGTGGGGACATCTGCAGCTGAGAAATCCCTCCCGATTTTCAACTGCCACACGTTGGTGTGGACCAGCCCTTTTTGCATCTCCGCCCCTCCTATTGGTCTTGATGTGGCATCCTTTTTATAGCTTTAGTTATACGAGTTCTGTTCAGCTAGTCTTCAGATGGTTCTCCAGGCTGATTGATTTCTAATTTCGTTGCAATTTCTATGTGGTCCTTGGAGAAGGTATGCACAGCATTTACCTACTCTGCCATCTTGACCAGAACATCCTCAAACAGGTATGATTAATAGCTGAAGCATGAAGTGTTGAACAGCTTTGAGTATGGAGTCAGTTTCTTATGTGTGCAGATTTCCAGTCTGCCTCCTCCCTGGTATCTTTAGGGAGAAGTCCAAGCCTGCTAGGCCCATGGGGACAAAATCTACAGACTATAATGTGATAACAAAATGGAATATTTTGTATGAAATCATGGACATTTTAATGAGAAATAGACACATTTCACTCCAGTGCACTATTGGCATGATGCCATATTATTCTAACACCTATTGAATTAAAAAGAAATCTGTGACCTTTAAGAATCCAGGCTGGGTGGGGGCTCAGAACACAAATATGATCACCTCTTTGGCAGCAATTCCACAGGGTCAGACCAGCTTTGATAGGTGCTGAGACATACGGGTGCCTGAAAGTACGATCAGCAGTTCAGGAGAAGGGACGTACGTTTGGTGATGGCCGCCTGAGGCCCAGGAAGGTGAAGCACATGACGACAAGTCAAGGAAGCGCCAGTGCTCTGAAAGCTGACTAGCCAGCAGCGACTGCTCCAGTGAGGGCTGGGGGTAGATTCCCCGGAGCGGGGGCGCGCACGGCAGTACTTAGGGAAGAAGGAAAAGAAAAGTCTGGGTGTGTGCAGGGCTGCCGTGGGAAGGGAGTGGCCCAGAAGAAGTGTCCGCACCATTTCTAGGAATGTCCTGCCTCTGGCCATCCAGCCCCTGAGAGTTTTGAGAAAACCCATCTCCCTGTTCTCTGTGAAGCTCGGACCACAGGAAGCAGGGTGCTCTCTGACCCGCGAGGCCCTATAAGACGAGCCTGCGACAGGGAGGAGACCGAGGAACCTTGGCGTCTCAGAGCATGTTGGCCCTAAAACCCCCAAATTCCTTAGTCTCCTCCTGCTCTGCCGTGAAAAGGCCCCTCTCTGCAGAGTAAGTGATTTCCAAACTGCCAACCTGAGTTGCTAGCCGCCGCCTGTGGGGGCTTTAAGAGGCTTCACTGTCTGCGTTGGCCAGCTTTCAACACCCCAAATCACATGCGCCATGCGGGGTGCTCTCCCAGGAAAAGGGACAGGATCTAGTGCGGGGGCTTGGGGCATGCTGCTCCTGGAATGAATGGAGGCTTTGAGAAGTTCAGGTTTTCACTTGGCCTCTTACCTTTTGCAGTCTGATGAATGAATCCACAAGCAGAGACTTAGGCCTTTAAAAAGACTCCGGGTTTTCCTCGCCCGTCTGTGGACACCGAAATGAACTCGGAAGCTCTCGTTTTCATGATGTGTCTCCGAGCTGGTGGATCCCGGGAGCCAGACTGGCAGCACTCCCCTTCAGACAGCTCTGTCTTGAGCCACCATTTAAAACCATCCCCAAGGCCATTGTGTTCAACCTTTACTTAAAGATCATTCCATTTCTGCTGCTCCCTCGGGCTGCGCTGTAGGGCAGGCTTCACAGTATTTACTGTTTACAGTTTTGAGCTGACAGCTATGTAAGGGCAGGAGATTTCAGCTGCCACTTCTTCACAGTTTTGCCACCAACTCATTGGCCAGACAGAATTCCTGGAACTTTGTGAAACAAAGGAAACACGTTCAATATGGCCCAGGAGAGACTTCAGAAGTTGGAGTCATTTTCCCACTGATATCTTCTGTGTCCCCTGTCACACTGGAATACAGGGGGTGTTATCAGGGGCATCTTGTATGGCCTACAGTAAGAATCATTTATTCACCATGCATCTGGGTGGTCGGCTGTGTTGGCGTCACTCACAATCTTGGCTGGGTGACTGGGCAGCTGCTCTCTGCTCTCTACCTGTCAGCAGGCAGCAGGCAGCCTTGCTGTGTTGTCAGAGGGAAGGCAGAAGTCCAGCAGAAACTCTCATGGCATCTTGAGGCCTAGGCTCAGAGCTGCACACCTTCAAGTCCAAAGAATTCTACTGGCCACAGGAAGTCTCAAGGTCAACCATTTTTAAGGCCTTGGGAAAGAAATTCTGAAAAAAAACCTTGAGGCTATAAAACAAAATGGATGGATAGAGGGAAGGTTGAATTATTCATACTAACAGTACAATCTACCACAATCATCTGTGTGTCTGTCCCCCTTCCCCAAAGTTCTTGAATTTTGTCTTATTCACCATTCAGACGGCCAGTTCCTAAGACAGCAGTTGCATGTAGTCAGTGCTAAGTAAGTGACCTAGTATGGGCTTGAGCACAGCTGTACTCAGAATAGGCTCTGATACTACAATGGCATTTTAAACTTTTTTTTTGTAGTTAATCCTCACCCAAGGATATTTTTCCATTGATTTTTGGAGAGAGTGGAAGGGAGAGGGAGAGACACAGAGAGAGAAACATGGATGTGAGAGAGAGACACATTGATTGGTTGCCTCCTGCATACACCCCAGCCAGGGACAGGGTTAGAGCCTGCAATCGAGGTACATGCCCTTGACTAGAGTCAAACCCAGGAAACTTCAGTCTGCAGGCCTACGCTCTATCCACTGAGCAAAACCAGCTAGGGCTAAGCTATTTCTTTTCTTTTTTAAAAAATATAATTTATTGATTTTTTACAGAGAGGAAGGGAGAGGGATAGAGAGAAACATCGATGAGAGAGAAACATCAATCAGCTGCCTCCTGCACACACCCTACTGGGGATGTGTCCGCAACCAAGGTACATGCTCTTGACCAGAATCGAACCTGGGACCCTTGAGTCCACAGGCCAACACTCTATCCAATGAGCCAAACTAGTTAGGACTAAGCTATTTCTTATAACAAACACATCAGTACTAGTCATGCCTCATGATCCTCTAACCCAGTGGTTCTCAACCTTTCTATTGCCGCGACCCTTTAATATGGTTCCTCATGTTGTGGTGACCCCCAACCATAAAATTATTTTCTTTGCTACTTCATAACTGTAATTTTGCTACTGTTAATGAATCGTAATGTAAATATCTGTGTTTTCTGATGGTCTTAGGCGACCCTGCTAGCAGTTCTCAACCTGTGGGTCTACCCACCATAGACTGCTTTTTAAGTTAAAAAGTTTTAATTTCAGGTCATCCTTTGTGGTTACTTTAGGTCTCTGAGTTTGCAAGGCTGCCACGCAGGCCTTCCCTGAGTTAGGTTAGCATGTGTGTGGCCCCTTTTCGTCCACACTTCTATGGTTCTTAACTCTGATCATACATTGAAATCACCTTCAAGCTTTAAAAAATATTGGTGCCTATTCCCTGACTCACACCAAATTAAAGCAGAAACTCTGGTACAGGACTAGGCACTGATGTGTTTTTTAATCTCCCAGGTGATTCTAAAGTGCAGTCAGTACTTTATTAAATAAATTACTAGACATAGCTGAAGAAAGAAATAACAAATAATAATAATAGTAATAATCAAACTAGATTAGCTTGAGACAGAAGAAAAAAAAGAGATAATAAGATGCTAAATACATATGTCAGAAGAGTCTGACATATACCTAATAAGCATACCAGAAGGAGAGAATAAAGAGAATGCTCAAGAAGAAATGGTCAAAGAGAAAAATGGTTGAATGTTTTCTCAAAATTAGGAAGTATATAAAAACTCCTATTGGATACCAAGTAGATAAATTAAAAGAATTTAGGGATTGCATTGAATCCGTAGATTGCTTTTGGTAGTATAGACATTTTAATGATGTTAATTCTCCCAATCCATGAACATGGTATATGCTTCCATTTGTTTGTATCTTCCTCTATTTCTTTTTCAATGCCCTATAGTTTTCCAAGTATAGGCCTTTTACACTTCCTTGGTTAAGTTTATTCCTAGGTATCTTTTGTTGTTGTTGTTGCAATGGTAAATGGGATAGCTTTTGTAGTTTCTGTTTCTGAGAGTTCATTATTGGTGTGTAAAAATGTCATTGATTTGTGGATGTTAATTTTGTATCCTTTAATGCCTTTTATCTCTTCTTTTCATCTTATTGCTATGTCTAGGACTTCCAGTACTATGTTCATAGAATGAGGGTGGTGAAAGTATGCATCCCTGTCTTGTTCCTAATCTTAAGGGAAACGCTTTTAGTTTTTCCCTGTTGAGTATCATGTTAGCTGTGGGTTTGTCATATGTTGCTTTTATTTTGTTGAGATATGTTTCTTTTATTCCCACTTTGCTAAGTCTTTTTGTTTTCATAAATGGGTGCTGGTTTTAAAATTATTTTATTTTTTTTAAAATAAATCTTTATTCAGATTATTACAATTGTTTCTCCTTTTTCCCCCCATAGCTCCCCTCCACCCGGTTCCCACCCCACCTTCTGCCCTTACCTCCCCCCACCGCCACTGTCCTCATCCATAGGTGTATGATTTTTGTCCAGTCTCTTCATGAACCCCCCATACCCCTTTCCTCCTGAGAATTATCAGTCCACTCCCTTTCTATGCCCCTGATTCTATTATATTCACCAGATTATTCTGTTCCTCAGGTTTTTAATTCACTTGATTTTTAGGTTCCCTTGTTGATAGATATGTATTTGTTGTTCATAATATTTATCTTTACTTTTTTCTTCTTCCTCTTCTTTAAGAATACCTTTCAGCATTTCATATAATACTGGTTTGGTGGTGATGAACTCTTTTAGCTTTTTCTTATCTGTGAAGCTCTTTATCTGCCCTTCAATTCTGAATGATAGCTTTGCTGGGTAGAGTAATCTTGGTTGTAGGTTCTTGCAATTCATCACATTGAAAATTTCTTGCCACTCCCATCTGGCCTGCATAGTTTCTGTTGAGAAATCAGCTGACAGTCGTATGGGTGCTCCCTTGTAGGTAATTAACTGTTTTTCTCTTGCTGCTTTTAATATTCTCTCTTTGTATTTTGCTCTTGGCATTTTAATTATGATGTGTCTTGGTGTGGTCCTCTTTGGATTCCTTTTGTTTGGGGTTCTGTGCGCTTCCTGGACTTGTAAGTCTATTTCTTTCACCAGGTGGGGGAAGTTTTCAGTCATTATTTCTTCAAATAGGTTTTCAGTATCTTGCTCTCTCTCTTCTTCTGGCACCCCCATAATTATGATGTTGGTACACTTGAAGTTGTCCCAGAGTCTTCTTACATTATCTTCAACTTTTTGGATTTTTTTTTTGCTTTTTGCTTTTTCAGTTGAGTGTTTTTTGCTTCTTTGTATTTCAATTCTTTGACTTGATTCTTGTGTTCCTCTAGTCTGTTTTTGGGTCTCTGTATAATATTTTTATTTGAGTCAGTGTATGTTTAATTTCTAGTTGGTCCTTTTTCATATCTTCGTGGGTCTTGTTATATTTATCGGCCTTTTCTAGGTTATTCTTGAAAAGCCTTATAACCGTGGTTTTGAATTCTATATCCAGTCTTTTGTTTTCCTCCATTTCTTTCGTTTGTGATCTGTTTCTTTGACGCCGCATTTTCACTGCTTCCCGAGTTGGTAGGGTAAATTTGTGTGCTAGGTTTCCTATATGGCCCAGTGAGTCGGCCTCCCCAGTTAACCCGAGGTGGACACTCTTGGTGCACCCCTTTGTGGACTGTGTGTACAGCCTTGTTTTAATTAAGTCTTGATTGTTGTTGGTATCACTGGGAGGAATTGACCTCCAGGCCAGTTGGCTGTAAGGATCAGCTGTGTCTACGCTGGGAGAAGTTCGGTGCTGGAGACAGCCTTATAGGATTAGACTTGCCAAATTGCAATAGCCTCTGTGCTCAGCTTGGATGGGGTGGAGTCTCAGGGCGGAGCAGACAGTCTTGGCTTCCTGTCAGTCTTGCCCTTGCGCCCACTCGTAGACCTCTGCCTTCCCCAGCTCCCGAGTCTCCGCCCGAGAGTCCAGACTCCCCCCACAAGAGCGTGGGTCCCCAGGGGCTCACCTGGAACTGGGGTTCAGTGCAGTCAGAACTGGGGCTCAGTGCAGTCAGTAGCCTCCGACTCCCTTCCACTAGGGAAAGCCTGTGGCAACCTCCGCTGCCTTTGTGCGCACTGGCACATGTGCTCCTTCAGACCTCTGCCTTCCCCGACTCCTGAGTCTCTGCCCAAGAGTCCATACTCCCCCCATAAGAGCGTGGGTCCCCAGAGGCTCGCCCAGAACTGGGGTTCAGTGCAGTCAGAACTGAGGTTCAGTGCGGTCGGGGGCTTCCTTCCCCCTTCCGCCAGAGAAAGTCAGCCAGGCTCTCAGCCGCCCTTCCTCTCTGCGCGCACAAAGCCCCTTTGCCGTACCTCCAATTCTCTGTGAGCTTTTCTCTTTCCTTCTAGTTGTAGAATTTTCACTCAGCCAGCTTTCCTGTGGTTCTGGATGGTGTCCGTTCTGTCTTTTAGTTGTAGTTTTGAAATTGTTGTGCGAGGCAGCAGTTTAGGTGTTTACCTATGCCGCCATCTTGGTTTTCTCCTAAAATTATTTTAAATAATTTAATAAACTGAACTTTATGAAAATTAACAATTTCTACACAACAAAATACAGAATTAAGAAGATGAATAAGTAACAGAGTGAGAGAAAATATTCACAATACATTCATCTTAAGATATATGTATATATTTAAAACAATAATCAAATATAGACTATATCAATAACTCTTAAAAATTAATAACAAAATTAAAAGTGGGCAATTCACAAAAGAAGAGATAGAAATAGTTAATGGCACATGAAAATATGCTCAAAATTATAAGTCATCAGCAACACAAGTTAAAACCATAATGAGACACTACTTGACATCCCCTACAATGGCTAAAATTAAAGATTGGCAACACCTGTTTGGAGTGTATAGCAACTCTGGAAACTTCTTTGGTTGATTTTATCTGCTTAAACACATAACTACATTAAAACATAGTAACTCCACTCCTAAGTATTTATCCAAGATACATGAAAACATATGGCCACAAGAGATTTTTATGTAAACTTTAATCCTAAGAACCCCAAACTGGAAATAACCCAAATGTGACTCATCAGAAAAAAAATGGGTACACAATGTATTGTACATTCATATGATGGAATATTAGAGAGCAATAAAGAGGAATGAACTATTGTCACTTGTCACACTGATAAATCTCACATACTGTTGACTGAAAGAAGCCAGGCACACAAGAATATATAGAGTACAATTCCATTCATATTAAGGTCAAGCATAGACAAAACTAATCTAACATCATAGATAATCAGAACTGTGGCTGCCTATGGGAAGTGAGGATTGCCTGGGAAGGGCATGAGGGAGCTTTTAGACTGCTCTCATGCCCAGGCCTCACATGCACCCTATGTACTAACTAGAACACCAATTATTTAGTTTCTCAAGTTCTAGTTGTGATGTCCTTTCCTTTAGGAAGTCTTCCCTGACAACCTCAGTCTAAGTTGTTTGCTCAAATTCCTTCCTGTTTGCTCTCTTATCCCCATATATTTTCCTTTTCATATCAGATATCATAGCCCCCTTAAAAGTATTCCATTCAGACTAGATTATAAGCAATTTGAAGTTAGAGACTATGCCTGTTTTGTTTATTGTTCTTGGCATTTGGTGTGTATATTCTGCAATTTCATAGAGAAAGAGGTTGAATATAATGAAATGTCTCTCATGGGTATTAATATTTATCATCAGGATTAGAACACACATACTTGAAGGGAATTTGGAGGGGAGAGAGGAGTTGATGTGATGAAGAGAGAGAAGTAACTTTTATAAAATACCTATCTTTGCCAGGCAGGTTGCCATATACTTTACACATCTTGCCTACTTATTTTTCACAGCAACCTTTAAAAATCATCTAATCCAACTCTTTGCAAATGAGAAACTGGGAAGAAACATAAAAATCACCTATTTATGTACGTCTGCATATTTTCACACCTTGTTGAATTACACCTGGGACTTTTGTTCCTTCCTTGTCCAGTATGCCCTTCATATATTAGTCATTCACGAAGTTCACCCTTATCCTTCAAAATCCAGTTCAAACATTTCCTGTATCTTAAATCTTCCTATGAGAGGCTTTTCTACTGCACCACCAATCCTTTCCATCAGAATTAAGGATTGTTTCCTTTGAACTCTTTTGAATCAGAATGTCTATCAGATGCATGAATACAATTGTTAACACAGGAGTTTTGCATTCAAACTCTCTGAGTTTAAATATTCCTCCCCCATGCATTAGCCCTATGACTGTGGGGAAATTACTTAACTTTTCTGGCTTTGTTTACTTACTTATTGTATCAGTCAGGGTTCATCAGAGAAGCAGAGCAAATATGAGATATATATTAAGAGAATTACTGGGGGGAATTCGAATATCCATAAGGCAAGGCCATCAGGAAAGGCAGTTTGGAACTTGGGGACCCCAGCTACAGCTGTTGTACAATGTCAATATCTCTTTTTCATCAGGGAAGTGTCAGTTCTGCTCTTTAGGTCTTTCAACTGATTCAGTCAGCTTTACCCACATTGTCTAGGATATTCTTTCTTACTTAAAGTCAACTGATCATAAGCTTTAATCATATATACAAAATATCACAATGGCAACACCTAAATTAGTGTTTGGTTGAATACCTGGGGAATATAGCCTAGCAAAGTTGACATATCAAAAGTCTAACACACTAATATGGTGGTATGGGGAGGGGGAGGGATAACAATAGAATCAATATAGAGATTAAATAGGTTTATCCATATCATGCATTTAGAATATTGCTTGGTAAGTGACAGGGCCTCAATAAATGTTGACACTTAATATAGTCTTTATTATATGATATTATATTATTATTTTTACACTAGAGGCCCGGTGCACAAAATTCGTGCATGGGGGTGCGTGTCCCTCAGCCCAGCCTGCACCCTCTCCAATCTGGGACTGCTCAAGGGATGTCGGGATCAGGCCTAAACGGGCAGCCGGTCATCCCTCTCACAATCCAGGACTGCTGGCTCCCAACTGCTCGCCTGCCTGCCTTCTTGATTGCCCCTAACCGCTTCTGCCTGCCAGCCTGATCACCCCCTAACCACTCCCCTTCCAACCTGATTGATGCCTAACTGCTCCCCTGCCAGCCTGTTTGCCCCTAACTGCCCTCCCCTCCAGGCCTGGTCACCCCTAACTGCCCTCCCCTGCAGGTCTGGTCACCCCTAACTGCTCTCCCCTGCAGGCCTGGGTCCCCCCCAACTGCCCTCCTCTGAAGGCCTGGGTCCCCCACAACTGCCTTCCCCTGCAGGCCTGGATCCCCCCCAACTGCTCTCCCCTGCAGGCCTGGGTCCCTCCCAACTGCCTTTCCCTGCAGGCCTGGTTGCCCCCAACTTCCCTCCTCTGCCCGCTTGGTCACCCCTAACTGCCCTCCCCTGCAGGCTTGATTGCCCCCAACTGCCCTCCCTTGCAGGCCTGTTCTCTCCCAACTGCCCTCCCTTGCTGGCCATCTTGTGGTGGCCATCTTGTGTTCACATGGGGGCAGCCATCTTGTGTGTTGGAGTGATGGTCAATCTGCATATTACTCTTTTATTAGATGGGATAGAGGCCTGGTGCACGGGTGGGGGCCAACTGGTTTGCCCTGAAGGGTGTCCCGGATCAGGGTGGCTGGGCGAGGGGCCTGTGTTGGTTTGCAGGCCGGCCATGCCCCCTGGTGACCCAAGCAGAGGCCCTGGTATCTGGGGTTTATTTATCTTCTACAATTGAAACTTTGTAGCCTGGAGCAGAGCCAAGCCTTCTGCTTGCTCCGTGGCAGCAGCCATTTCTATTGGGATTTATGTATCTTTTATAATTGAAACTTTGTAGCCTTAAGTGGAGGCCTGGGCCGGCCAGGGTGTGCAGAAAGCTTGGCTTCCTCCATCGCTGGGGGCAACCCTAGCCTCCTGCTCTTTCCAGCTCCGTGACTGCCGCCATTTCTGTTTGGGTTTATGTATCTTCTATCATTGAAACTTTGTAGCCTTGAGTGGAGGCCTAGGCCGGCAAGGGCAGGCGGAAAGCTTGGCTTCCTCCATTGCCAGGGAAACCCAAGCCTCCCTCCTGCTCTCTGTGGCCGTAGCCATCTTGGTTGGGAGTGGCTTGTGGGCGTGGCTTGTGGGTGTAGCAGAGTGATGGTTAATTTGCTTATTACTCCTTTATTAGATAGGATGTGTGCTTTTTATGTTAGACTTTGAATTCTTTTATTCATGTGTGTACCCACAGCTTTATATTGAGCCTGATCTACAGTAGGCAGTGGTTAAATTCTTTGAATGATTAGTTACTTTTATTTCAATTTTTAAATCGCTCATGGATAACCTAGAAGAATACCAAATGAAGGATCTATATGGCATGATGTTAATGAAGACTACTCCTTTTTTTAAAATATATTTTTATTGATTTTTTTACAGGGAGGAAGGGAGAGGGATAGAGAGTTAGAAACATCAATGAGAGAGAAACATTGATCAGCTGCCTCCTGCACACTCCCTACTGGGTATGTGCCCTTGACCGGAATCTAACCTGGGACCCTTGAGTCCACAGACCGATGCTCTATCCACTGAGCAAAACCGGTCAGGGCAAGACTACTCCCTTTTATGAAATACTTTTCTTGCATTGGAGATCAAAAGGCTATAACATTTTGGGCCATTTTCAAAGAAAGAAAAGGCATGATGTTATCTACTAACTGAGCTTTACAGCTTCTTTTATAATACTACTTTCTAATAGTATCACAGAGCATGTTAGAGTTTGATAGCAGGCCAGATAAGAGACGGTCCACCCAATGATCTAAGTATTTGAAAATGTATTAAGCCTACAAAAGGAAGTTATTGGATTTTCTGCCGAGTCATTCATTGTGTAAAGATTATGAAAGGATATAAAACTTGTTTTACTTTTTTGTGGGTTCCAGAAAGAAATTCATGTCACCTATGTGTTATACCATATGATGAAAGATTTTTATTACACAAAGATTTAATTAATGACCAAGGGTTAAAGTAGCATGTCTCTAAGATAAGAAAATTAAGATAAAATTCATAGAGGTGCCCCAAAGTTGTGGAGTATCATTTCCTGTGTATCATTTCTCCACATCCCAAAGATAGACTTGCTTGACACAGGTAACCTTATATAGTAGGAGGTTGAAATTCATCAGTAATCTCTTCTTTTGTGTGGCAAAGATGTTGCAATATCTGAAATCCCAAAAGTATGGTTTCAGGATAGGGGATTCACATTAATTCTTCATTTTTCATTTTCTTTGCATTTTTTTCATCTGTAGACGCTACTTAGACTTAGCCCTTGTGTGCGAATATCACCCTTAAGCACAGTTGCAAAGAAAGTTTACTGGGGTGGCTTTAGAATGATCCTGCTGGGAAAGCTAAGTGTTAGACATTTAAGAAATAAGGATCAGATTCAGGTGCTGGTGAAAAGTTTGTGTGCTTACTTGTGCTAAAAGATCAGATAAAAGTGTACAGTTAACTTTGTATTATCCAACAATTTACAGCAGTTCAGATGGTACATACATGTTCTACACCAATTTAGCAATGAGTTTTCACTAAAGAACTGAAAATACACATCAATTGTTTTTATCCAATTCATGTGTAAACTCCATTATTCACAAAATTTTTGCATATTATATGTCTATACAAACACATAAAGTAAGTATAATATAATTCTAAATTTCCTTTGTCTTAAATTAAATTGCTTTTGACCAAAACATTTTAAGGTAGCCAGGTTTATATTAAAATTTTTAGAAAGAACATTTATGAAGAACCTAAATTTGATACTAACTAGATGAACAATTTACTCATTTATCAAGTGCCTACAAGGTGCAGGGAATGTGATAGGCATCAGTAATATAAAAATGAAATCGAAATTCCAGTCTAGGCCCTGGCTTAGTTGATTAGAGCATCATCGCAATACACCAAGGTTGTGAGTTCAATCCCTGATCAGGGCACATACAAGAATCAACCAATGAATGCATAAATAAGTGGAACAGCAAATCAATCTCACTCTCTTTTTCTCTCTCCCCCTTCTTCGCTCTCTCTAAAATCAATAAATAAACTTTAAAAAAATTCCAGCTTAGTAGACAAGCTTTCAAATAGTGTTAGGTAAGGATAAGGTGCCAGGGGGCAGCATTAGAGGGGTACCCAGATTCTAAATATTATAAAAATCTTCTTGGGGGAAATGACATCCACACTGAGATCTGAATGAATTCATAAAGTGAAATGTATGTATTGTAGGCAAGTTCAACTTGTTGCCGGCAGAGAGAACAGAATATGTGAGGGTTTTGTGGCCAGTAGAAGCATGGCACATTCCATTTGTACTATATTTACTACAACTGAAATATAAAATATTACTGGCATGACTGTTACAGGAGGGAGCAGGGGAGGTGAATGGCAAGAAGATTTAAGAAGTAAAAATCTAACCAAGTAGAGTGGTAAATGAATTCAAGAAATATTTAAGAGATATAGTTCAGAATCATATTAAAGATAGGATTCCAATGGTGAGGGAAAGGTTGAATCAAGGATGGCACTGAGGCCGAAGCCGGTTTGGCTCAGTGGATAGAGCGTCGGCCTGCGGACTGAAGGGTCCCGGGTTTGATACCGGTCAAGGGCATGTACCTTGGTTGCGGGCACATCCCCAGTGGGAGGTGTGCAGGAGGCAGCTGATCAATGTTTCTCTCTCATCGATGTTTCTAGCTCTCTAACCCTCTCCCTTCCTCTCTGTAAAATATCAATAAAATATATATTTTTTAAAAAAAGGCACTGAGTTTTAGTATGAGTAAGTAGGTAGATGATGGTGCCATTTACTTAATAAAAAATAAAATAAAATACAAAACAAGCCCAAGAGGAGGCAAGGTTTTCAGAAAAAGGTAACAAAATTGGGTTGGATTTTTAAATTTGAAGTGCCTGGGGGATATCAACTGAAAAGGTCTGGTAGACTGACATATCATTCTGACTTTTAGTAGCTTCTACTAAAAGGGATTCACATTTGGGATTCATCATCATAGAGACTAGGGTTTTTCATCTTGACACTTCTGACATTTGGAGCCAGATAATTATTTGTCGTGGAGGCCATCCTGTGCACTATAAGATGTTTAGCAACATCCCTCCCCTAAGTTATCACAGTGAAATAAATGTTTCCAGATGTTGGCAAATGTCCCTTGGGGGACAAAATCACCTCCAGCTGAGAATCACTGATATGGATGGTACCTAATCCATGAGTGCCGGTGAATGGAGAAAGTAAGAGAAGAAAAGGTTTCAGGTTAGAACACTGAAGGACAACACACCATTTAGGGACCAAAAAGAGAAAAAAAATTCCATAAAATAGACTAAGATGGAGTAGTCAGAGAAGTGGGAAAACAACAACACAGAAGCCAAAGGGGAAAAAATGTTTCCATAAGAAAGACGTGATTCCTAGAGAGCAAATGTGGCTAAGATATTAATTAAAATAAACTTAAAACGTTGCCTCTGTTAAGCAACTAGAATGTCATTGACAACCTCAGTTAAAATAATTTTTGTGGAGATCAAAGGGCAGTAGGGTGAAAAGCAAATAAATTTATATTGCATTGTTGTATTATTTTATCTGGCCAGGAAGGACAGACCAAGCAAGAGAATACAGGCCATTAAAAAGGTCTTGGGTTGTGGTTTTGAAAGAGGCTTCCAGGGACAGTCCAGTGGCAAATGGAAGTTGACGATATTGACAGAAGTATGAGTGAAGTGAAAGATTGTGGAATATAAACTGGATAGTGAAAGAAAGAAATACAAGAAAAAATTGACGTAAGAGAGAACTGAACACAAGAGACAAAGTAGAGAGTTTAGAATCAAGGTCTTTATGAAGATAAGGAATGGGTAAAGAATTACTGAGGGGAAGATTAGAATTATGCATCAATAGAATAGTCAATAACCACACTGGGTCTTGTTCCTTTATCTCCCAGTTCAGGGAGTTAACATAAGATGAATTTTCTACACATGGTTCCAGGTTGGATTTGGCACCTGAAATAAAAAATACATTATCTCAGCGGAGGAATAACTGCCAGCTCTTACCCTCCTCCTTCTTCCCTGTACTTCTACTTTCCAAAGTGGAGATGTTTCTTTAAACATTTTCCAATTCTGAATTGGAACAAGATAATCAATAATGGAGCTACATCAAGACGGAAAGTAATTCTACCCAACCTCTTTCCCATCTAGTATTATCCTTACAGCAAAGCATCAACCAGATCATGGGAGAATTATTCTATTGATAGTCAATCATTAATTAATTTATTCAAAAAAACATTTATTAAGAGCCCATGTACTCTAAAGATGAATACATTTCAGGTTATAAGCAGAATAGGTGATAATGCGATGTATTGACACAATTAATTAGCTCCTGCTTACTTGTGCTTCCCCGCAAAGAACAGAACTTTAAATCAAAATTCCAGTCACTAGAGTTTCCCTAAACAAGGCACATATGAAAAGCAAGAGCAAGAAATGTGATAAAGTCAGCATATTCAAGGCTGTGTTCCAATATCAGTTTCCCAATGATGCCATGTCCATGACTCTAACACAAGTCAGGGTGGGAGCAGTTAAGTCTTTCTGGCTCCTTAGACTTCCCCAGCTTAATGTCTGTCTTCTTACTTGAAGGGATTAGAATTTCCAGTACTTTGCTGTGCAGAGGCCAGTGCTCATTTTTTAATAAATTTTTGTTACACTTTTTTGGGGCCTTCATTTGTACTATCTTCCTAATCCTTGACTACATTTTTGCTAAATTGACAATATAAGATCTTGTTTCTTGCAAACATCTCCTCTGAGATAAGAGGTTATCTCATGTTAGTATTTCACCTTCTTTCTGGAAAGAGAAAGCTGAGGCATATTTGACAAATGGTTGCTGGCTGCTCTGTGGAGCTCTGTGAGTCAGGGTAGTGTTGGAGCCTCAAGGGTGAGCATAAAAGAAGGAAGCCAAAAGGACAGGGGCTACCCCCACCCCCTACTTCCCTGCCGCTGCTTCATGGAAGCAAGCTCTTGTTTGTATTTTACCTATTAATATTTGAAATAATTGTGACTAAATATTTACTCTCCTCAAAATGTATGAAAATAACAACAACGAAACTGGAGTCCTGAAGCTAAAGGAAAAATATCCTAAAACAGTAGTTATCCAACTTTAGCGGCATCAGAATCAATAGAGGGCTTGTTAAAACATGGGCGCACCACCAATAAATTTTCCAATTTAGTAGGTCTGGAGTGAGGCCCAAGAATTAGCATTTTAACTAGTTCCCAGGTGAGGTCCTGATGATGCTGGTTCTGTGACTACACTTCGAAAAACATTGCTCCAGAAATATGAAGCTATAAACTGTATTGGTCTTGTGATCTGTGCTTTCCACATGGTATGTCTTGTAGTGCCATCTGAGCCCATTTTATGCACAGACATCACAACTTCACCGCCCTGCCCTCAGTCCTCTCAACCAGATGCTAGAAACTCATTTTCCAAATGGAAGTCGTTCATATCTTAAAATTAGATATCACAATGTTCTATGGGAGATGTCACATATAAATTTGGATTTCCAGCTTTTGAAAGAACAGAATAACTGGTACCACTGGGCCTGCATTGCCACCCGCCAGCCCTCGGCTGGAGATGAAGTAGCTGCTGCCCCCCTCGCCTCAGCTTCTGCCTCAGGCTCCCTAAATTCTTAAGGAATCAGACATACTTATCTCAAATCTCATTTTTGGAGTTATACAACTGATAATTTAGGATTGTCCCTCCCTTACTGCCATTGTTGAAAGGAAAGAATGATGAAGGAAAGCCATTTTCTATTGTGTTTGTTATCTATATACAACATAATATATCATAGTATATTTTTAAATATATTTTATTGATTTTTTACAGAGCGAAAGGGACAGGGGTAAAGAGTTAGAAACATTGATGAGAGAGAAACATCGATCAGCTGCCTCCTGCACACTCCCTATTGGGTATGTGCCCGAAACCAAGGTACATGCCCTTGACCGGAATCGAACCTGGGACCCTTGAGTCCACAGGCCAACGCTCTATCCACTGAGACAAACCGGCCAGGGCTATCATAGTATTAAACCTGGATATATTTGCAAGAATTTAAGCTTACTATAAATTTACATTAAAAAGTATTATTCTAGATGAAAACAATACACCAAGACCTGATACAATACTTCACATGGGGGTTTAAAAAAAATTTCCCTGAATTCTATTCATCATCCAATGGCTGGCTACTTTTTGAGTTCATATAAAAAATAAACCATTAGCATGATGGCTGAGAAAACAAACACATTTAAAATTCTTAGACTTTTTAGAGCAGCGGTTCTCAACCTGTGGGTCACGACCCCTTTCACAGGGGTCGCCTAAGACCATCGGAAAACACAGATATTTACATTACGATTCATAACAGTAGCAAAATTACAGTTATGAAGTAGCAACGAAAATAATTTTATGGTTAGGGGTCACCACAACATGAGGAACTGTATTAAAGGGTCGTGGCATTAGGAAGGTTGAGAACCACTGCTTTAGAGAGTCTATTGCTGCCTTTGACTCTGTGGTATTTCTCTAAATTCTTTGGAACAAAGTCCCTAGCCTCTGGATTTTTTAAACAAGGGATTTGCACTAAACGTAATATTTCTAGCCCGTGATCCTTGTCAGGGTCAGAGGCTGCCTTTTCTACTGAGGTCCCTTAATATTCACAATCATTTCACTAATTGAGATTATTTCCCTAAATTCAAAAGCAAAAAGTCCAGTAGAACTTGCTTTGATTAACACAGGAGGTTTACTTCCCCAAACCCTTCAGGCTTTGGTGACTTGGAAAATCTTATCAGCCAGATAGAAAAAAAAATTCCCCACCAACTCTGGGACTGGAACAGCTATTTGGAGGCTTGTGAAGAGCAAGAACCCAATTAGGCAGCTCAGCTGCACAGGCCCTAGGGTAGCCTGGCAGACCCAGGGTGCCCTCGCACACCTCATCCAACTCTGCCTGGCTGAGCTGTCTTTAAGCTTTCTGTCAAAATGGCATGAGTCTGAGAGATTCATTTCCCAACCACAAGACACCAGCAGAAAGTAAAGCTAATGCAGGCTGGAAGTAGCCAGATCAGGGAGATATGACTCTGATATCTAAGCAGGGATTTAGATGGAGCCAAGGCAGGCTTAAAATAACTTTCTCGTAACAAAATAGAATGGCTAGAAGTAGTACAAAAGCATTTTTATGACCCGATTGTCTTTAGTTTCAAGAAGAACAAATATGTTCTTTTTTCTTTGCTAAAACTCTTACTTGAGGAAAAAAATGACCCTTACCTCCAGGAATAGTGCTGACAAATCTTTTACAGGTTTAGTTTGAAAATAAACCAAGCCCAGGTGGTGGCTGAGTCTGAAGAGGATTCTGGGGAATTTCAGTAGGTCCCTTTTTGGAGGACCCATGAGAGAGATTTAGACCAGGAGGGGTTTCCTGGTTGGAGGCCAACTGCTTCATTCAGGGACAGGGACCACTTGAATATTGCAAACTAAGGTGACACACTGAGGCTAGGGTTCGGGTTCAGAGTTGATGAGATTTCCTAAGTGATTCCTATATGCTAGTGTGTGGGTGTTTTTTGTTTGTTTTTAACACTTTACAAGACATTTTAGAAGCAGAACCATATAATAATATTTTATTAACATTTGTTATCCCTATCCATGTGAAAGAGTTTCAATAACTTAATTCAAATCAAAATCCATTTCTCATAAAAACCAAGCTTCTGGGTCAAATCAAAAGTGAATAATGTTATAAATATTAGTTATTAATAACAGGTTTTGAGAAATCCTGATTTTTATGAGTATTGATTTTAATTAGTCATTTAACTGGGAGGAGGGATGAAAGGGGGGGGCAATAGGAGATACCTATAATACTATCAACAATAAAAATATATATTTAATTAGTCATTTAATTTCCATTTATTATGCTTTTCTATGTTCTGTCTTGACCGAATTCATGCAATAATTTCTATGCCTACATTGTCTTTAACTTGCTTTTTAGTACCTATCATATGTTAAATAATGCATTAAGTACTTTGATTCAAACAAAAGACAGAAGCTATTAAGAAAATTTATAGGCAGATGGGGTTCACTTTTACAATTCAAATGTAATTCAAAATCCTACCCTTAACCTCTTCTCTACTTATTTATCTGCTGTTATTGAAAGCTCTTATACGTACCTGCAGATGTCTCCTATATCACTATTTCCAACCTAAAAGTTCCTCCACAGGTAGACATTCTACTTTTGAACACCTTCTGGAAATCACCCCTGAGTTTCCCACAGAGTTAAAATCCAGCCTATTCAGAAGCTCTCTGGTCTTGTTCTCTCCCAGGAGCCTGTTCTTTAGGCATTGCTTATTGTTGTGATGGCATTGCCATGCACCCAGCTGGCCAAGCAGAAACTTGAGAATTATTCTAAGCTCCTGCTTTTATCCTTTTGAGATAACCACCAAGTGCAGTCAATTATATGACTAACTATATTAGTTACCTCTCTGTTTCTACCAATCTTATTTCAGTTTCTTAGCATCAATGAATAATCTAGTTCACTTCAATGGGTTAAATTATGATCTAAATGTTAGACTTCTCAAATCTTGACTTTCATTTCAGATCCCATTCTTTTTTTTTTTTAAATAAATCTTTACTGTTCAGATTATTATAATTGTTCCTCTTTTTTCCCCCCATAGCTCCCCTCCACCCAGTTCCCACCCCACCCTCTGCCCTTACCCCCCTCACTGTCCTCATCCATAGGTGTACAATTTTCGTCCAATTTCTTCCTGCACCCCCCTCACCTCTTTCCCCCTGAGAATTGTCAGTCCACTCCCTTTCTATGCTCCTGATTTTATTATATTCACCAGTTTATTCTGTTCATCAGATTTTTTATTCACTTGATTTTTAGATTCACTTGTTGATAGATATGTATTTGTTGTTCATCATTTTTATCTTTACCTTTTTCTTCTTCTTCTTCTTCTTAATGAATACCATTCAGCATTTCATATAATACTGGTTTGGAGGTGATGAACTCCTTTAGCTTTTTCTTATCTGTGAAGCTCTTTATCTGCCCTTCAATTCTGAATGATAGCTTTGCTGGGTAGAGTAATCTTGGTTGTAGGTTCTTGCTATTCATCACTTTGAATATTTCTTGCCACTCCCGTCTGGCCTGCATAGTTTCTGTTGAGAAATCAGCTGACAATTGTATGGGTGCTCCCTTGTAGGTAACCAACTGTTTTTCTCTTGCTGCTTTTAATATTCTCTCTTTGTCTTTTGCTCTTGGCATTTTAATTATGATGTGTCTTGGTGTGGTCCTCTTTGGATTCCTTTTGTTTGGGGTTCTGTGTGCTTCCTGGACTTGTAAGTCTATTTCTTTTACAAGGTGGGGGAAGTTTTCGGTCATTATTTCTTCCAATAGGTTTTCAGTATCTTGCTCTCTCTCTTCTTTTGGCACCCCCATAATTCTGATGCTGGTACGCTTGAGGTGTCCCAGAGGTTCCTCACACTATCTTCAAAATTTTTTTTTAAAATATATTTTATTGATTTTTTACAGAGAGGAAGAGAGAGGGATAGAGAGTTAGAAACATCGATGAGAGAGAGACATCGATCAGCTGCCTCCTGCACGCCCCCTACTGGGGATGTGCCCGCAACCCAGGTACATGCCCTTGACCGGAATTGAACCTGGGACCCTTCAGTCTGCAGGCCGACGCTCTATCCACTGAGCAAAACCGGTTAAGGCTATCTTCAAATTTTTTTATTCTTTTTGCTTTTTTGCTTTTCTGGTTGGGTGTTTTTTGCTTCTTTGCATTTCAAATCTTTGACTTGATTCTTGCGATCCTCTAGTCTGCTGTTGGATTTCTGTATATTATTTTTTATTTCAGTCAGTGTATGTTTAATTTCTAGTTGGTCCTTTTTCATATCCTCGAGGGTCTTGCTAAATTTATCGGCCTTTTCTAGAAAATTCTTGAAAAACCTTATAACCGTGGTTTTGAACTCTATATCCAGTTGTTTGCTTTCCTCCATTTCTCTCATTTGTGACCTGTTTCTTTGTCTCCTCATTTTGGCTGCTTCCCTGAGTTGATAGAGTGGCTTTGTGTGCTAGGTGTCCTATAGGGCCCAGTGGCTCAGCCTCCCCAGTTACCTGAGGTGGACACTCTTGGTGCACCCCTTTGTGGGCTGTGTGCACAGACTTGTTGTAGTTAAGCCTTGATTGTTGTTGGTATCACTGGGAGGAATTGACCTCCAGGCCAGTTGGCTGTGAGGATCAGCTGTGTCTACGATGGGAGAACTTCTGTGCTGGAGATACCCTTATGAGGCAAGATTTGCTTCAGTGGGGCTTTGGTGATCATTGAGTCTGCCCCCTGAGTGTGTCCCTTATGGATCTGAGGAGTTGTAATCTGGATGGTCCTACTCTGACCCCTGGGTATACTGGCTCTTGGATCTCCAAGGAGGTGCTAATTTAGCCTCTGCCTGAGGCCACCCAGCAGGAGCTACGGAGAGATCTGCAGATTCCTCTTCTTTGTTTGGGTTTTGGAGGTGCCCAGATGAGGCCCAGCTGTGAAGCAATGCAAGATGCTGTGGGGCCATGGGCCTTCTTTTGGGTGTTCTGGGTCTCACTGACTCAGCTGCAGTTTGTTAGTTAAGTTTAGATTTCAAAGGACCAGGCCATTCATATGCAAAAGCCTCTGCACACAGCTTGCATGGGGCGGAGTCTCAGGGTGGAGCAAACAGCAATGGCTTCCCATCAGCCCTGCCCTAAGAGGCCCCTGGATCTCAGTGTCCTGCGGAAATCGCTGCAAGCACCTCTGAGAGAAAGCTGCCCTCAAGTTCCGCCTGCTGCCAGACAGTCCAGTTTCTCCCTGAATGAGTCTGGGTCCCCAGAGTCTCACCCGGAACTGGAGTTCAGAGCAGTCAGGAGCTTTTGTCTCTTTCCTGCTTGAAAAAGCCGCATACTCAGTTGCCAGCCCTCTCCGCATGCGCGCACCTCCGTACCTCTGCCTTTACTTCCACAGCTCCTCTGAGTTTCAGTGTGCTTTTCTCTTCTCTTCTAGTTGTAGAATTTCCACTCAGCCAGCCTTCCTGTGGTTCTGGATGATGTCCGTTTTGTCTTTTAGTTGTAGTTTTGAAGTGGTTGTGTGGGGCAGCAATTTCAGGTGTTTAGCTATGCCGCCATCTTGGTTTCTTCTCAGATCCCATTCTTGATATCTTATATATTCAAATGCTTATTGGTTTCTTCTTTTGGGACATTTTACATGCAATTTATGGCAGGGGCTGCTAATTATCTACCCCAAATTCTCAAGTTAACAACCAGTTTTATTCAGGGTGACATTTTCAAAAAGCTCACTTTTCCAGATTCCCAATTTTGGCAAGAAAAGATGTAAGGGAACTTTACATGTTAGGGCTTCTTTGCTTAAAACAATTTTTAATTTTTGAATCAGTAGACATACAATATTATGTTAGTTTCAGGTGTAAAACATAGTGATTAGACATTTATATAGCTTACAAATGTGATCACCTTCATAAACCTAGTACCCATCTGACACTATACATAATTATTACAGTATTACTATGTTTCTTATTCTATACTTTACATCCTATGACTATTTTGTAACTACCAATTTGCACTTCTTTTTAAAAGGCTTTTAAATTGATTTTTCGAGAGAGAGGAAGGGAGAGGGAGAGAGAAACACTAATGTGAGAGCAAAATATTGATCAGCTCTCTTCTGCACACCCCCTATACCCCTTATTGGGATGGAGCCAGAAACTTGAGTGTGTGTCCTGACTGGGAATCCAACTGGCAACTTTTGATGCATGGAATAACATCCAACCAACTAAACCCAGGACCCAATTTGAATTTCTTAATTCTTTCCCCTCCTTCAATCCCTCTCCCATTTGTCAACCATCAAAATGTTCTCTGTATCTATGAGTTTGTTTTGGTTTTGTTTGTTTGCTTATTTTGTTTTTTAGAATCCACATATAATTTAAATCATATGGCATTTGTCTTTCTCTGTCATTCATTTTATGACTGAGTCATATTTCATTTTATATATGCATTACTTTTTTTTGGAACACACTCTGTTTAGAAAGCATTGGTACATTTCACAGACTTCAAAAAGAGGGAAGAAATGTCAATGGACAAAAGAAGCTTTTATTAGAAGAATAATTTTTGTAGTTCAGAGACACTTCTTCAAACAAGTAGAATTAGGAACAGGACAACATGAAAAGTAATACAGATTCTCTGCATTAGAATTTCTCTTCATTTCATGAAATTAAAGAAGATTGATACAAATCAGAAATTTTCCATTTGAAACAAAAACTAGAGCTTGCTAGAAATTTAAAAAAAATCACATCTACTTAGAAAAACAAAAATATTTGCTAAAAAAAAATCTCTAAGTGTAACTGTGCAGAAACTCCACTTTTAAAACATGATCCCTTTTCCTTTCTGTCTGCCCACTGCCTTCCTTAATCATTTTGCCCTTAGGACACCAGATTCTGGTTGGTATCAAACTATATTAATTACAAAACCTCATGTTTGTTGACCACAGAAACAGAGTTTCAGTCAAGGTAACAGTAACATCTTGGCCTCGGTGGTGTTTCAGCCACAGGCCCATGAAAGCCGAACAACCCTACTGACCTCCTGAAACTGACAGAACAATGCCATGGCTGACATCAGGACCACTGAGGAACTACTCTGTGCCCTTGCCCCAAAACCGCTCTGTAGAGCTCACCATCCCAACTGCTTTAGCCACCATGATTATGATTTTCCCCGACTACATAAACCATCCGGTGGAAGCCATTGGGGAGCCAGATCTTTGAGCACTAGCTTACCTGTGACTGTGGGGTTACCTGTGACTGTGTGATCAGTGCCATTTCCTAAACAAACAAACCCTTACTTTCTTGGCTGCAAACTCCTGTTTGCATTTGATTGGGCTTTGATTCATGCAGTCAAATGGACACCATTAAACTGGTAACTAAAGTTGTAGGAGATGAGTTGAACTATATTTGAACTTGCACAATATAACACAAGAAAAGGTTTTTTCAGTAGCTGGAAAATTTGCATAAAAGACAAACTTACAACTTAACAGTAACAACTTTATGTATATTTTTAAATTACTATTTTTAAAAAGAGCAAATAATTTTATTTTCAATTATTTATATTAGTTTAATTTTATTTGTTTAGTTTTTACTTTTAAATGTTTTATTAATTTAAACGCTAATGAAATCCACACTAATAAAAGAGAAAGATGCAAGTTGACCGTACCACCGCAACGACCACCAGCCAATCAGGAGTGAGTATGCAAATTAACCCGACAAAGATGGCAGGTTAATTTGCTTACACGGGCGCCGAATGGCCTGGGTCCCGGGAACATTCTCGGGACCCAGGCTACTCCGAGCCTATAGGCCCTGAGCAGCCAGGGTCCCAGAATGCCCCCGGCCAAGAGTGGCCTACGGGCTCTGGCGCCAAGCAGCCTAGGTCCCGGGACGAGCGGCCGGGGGCGCCAAGTGGGCTAAGCCCTGGGAAAAGCAGCCGGGGGCGCCAAGCACAAGTGGCCCGGGTCCATGCCCCCCAGCCCAGTGGACACAGCAAACATGGGGCCACCGGGCTTGGGGGTGTGCCCCCCGTGGCTGCCACGTGCTGTGTCCACCAGGTCCACGCCCCCCCAGCCCAGTGGACACAGCAAACATTGGGCCACCGGGCTTGGGGTGTGCTCCTGGCAGCCGCCACATGCTGTGTCCGCCAGGTCCATGTCCCCCAGCCCAGTGGACACAGCAAACGTGGGGCTGCCGGGTTTGGGGGCGTGCCCCCGGTGGCCGGGGACACACCCCTAGCCCAGTGGACACAACGCAGGGATCCTTTGCTCATGGGCTGCAGAGGAAACACCTTTTCTTTTCTTTTTTAAAAAAATACATTTTATTGATTTTTTACGGAGAAGAGGGGAGAGAGATAGACTGTCAGAAACATCGATGAGAGAGAAACATCGATGAGAAACATCGATCAGCTGCCTCCTGCACACTCCCCACTGGGGATGTGCCCCCAACCAAGGTACATGCCCTTAACAGGAATCAAACCTGGGACCCTTCAGTCTGCAGGCCAATGCTCTATCCACTGAACCAAACCGGCTCGAGCATAAACACCTTTTCTGACTGCTCATTGGCTAAGCTCCCTGTATGCCACCACTTGCAGTGTTCTTGGTAACTTGGGTAATAAGAATCCAAGAAGGTGATCTAGGGTTTTTCCACCACACTCCTGGAGAAAAAAAAGGTCCGCTGCTGGAGGGGCTAAGAAATGTCATATCCTGCCCTAGCCGGTTTGGCTCAGAAGACAGAGCCTCGGCCTGTGGACCGCAGGGTTCGGGTTCGATTCTGATCAAGGGCATGTACCTAGGTTACAAGCTCCTCCCTGGCCGGGGCCCTGGTCAGGGTTCATGCAGGAGGCAACCGATCAAAGTGTCCCTCTCACACTGATGTTTCTCTCTGTCTCTCCCTCTCTCTCTCTTCCACACTCTCTAAAAATCAATGGAATCATATCCTCAGGTGAGGATTTAAAAAAAAAGAAAGAAAGAAATGTCATATCCTATGAAAGACACATCTTGAAAATGCCTAAAGAAAGTTGTCATTTTTTCATGGTGAAGGGACTGGAGTCCATGTTGATGAAAACACCTTGGAGGCTGCGGTGGCTGGCAGTGGCTGCAGCAGCGGGGTGATGGGGCTGGTGCCTTCCCCTGATCAGCCCGGTTGCCTCCTGCAGAGGGAGTCCAGACTGCGGCTTAGGCCTGGGGAGTGGGCCTAAGCCGTCAGTAAGACATTCCCTGAGGGCTCCCAGTCTGTGAGAGGGGGCAGGCTGGGCCGAGGGACTGGAATTTCGTGCACTGGGCCCCTAGTTAAAAATAAAAATATGTATCTAACAATCATATTTTTAAAATTTATTTTTATTTAAGTATTATTGTATAAAATTTTATATGGGTTATATTCATTTCAGGTGTATAATATAGTGATTCAACATTTTTATACCTTACAAAGTGATCACCCCACTAATTCTGGTAATCATCCATCACCCTGTAAACTTATTACAATATTATTGACTATATTCCACTTCCACTTTTTACCCATGTTCCCACCCATCCCCTTTCTGGTTTATTTCACTTAGCATAGTACCCTCTCAGGGGTGGGCAAACTTTTTGACTCGAGGGCCACAATGGGTTCTTAAACTGGACCGGAGGGCCGGAACAAAAGCATGGATGGAGTGTTTGTGTGAACTAATATAAATTCAAAGTAAAGGAGTGGAGGGGAGAGCAAGAGAACCGGATAGAACAGCCAGATCTGGCCCGCAGGCCGTAGTTTGCCCACGGCTGCTCTAGATGCATCGATGTTGCTGTAAATGGCAAGATTTTTTTTATTGCTGCATAATATTCCATTTTATATATAGATCTATCTCACCTCTTATTTAACCATTCACATATCATGGACACCTAGGTTGCTTCCATACCTTGGCTATTGTTAATAATGCTTCAGTAAAAATAGGGATGCATATATCTTTATGAATTAGTGTTCTCGTTTTTTTTAATGAATACCTAGAAGTAGAATTCCTAGGTTGTATGGTATATTTATTTTTAGTTTTTTTTGAGGAATTTTTTCTGTTTTCTCTAGTAGCAGTACCAATTTCCAATCCCACCAACAGTGTAAGAGGGATTCCTTTTTTCCACATTCTCACCAATACTTGTTTGTTAATATTGTGGTAATGAGCCTTCTGACAGGTGTGAAGTGACATCTCATTATGCTTTTAATTTGCATTTCTTTGATGACTAGTGATATTGAGAATCTTTTCACATGTCTATTGGCCATCTGTCTTCTAGAGAGGAGTCTAGTTAAGTTCTTTTAAGTCAGATCGTTTGTCTTTTTGGGTTAAGCTCTATGTGTTTCTCATATGGATATTAACCCGTTATTAGATGTATCATTGGTGAATATGTTATATTCAGATGTTGTCTTTTCATTTTGTTGCTGGTTTCCTTTGTTGAGCAAAAACATTTTAGTTAGATGTAGTTTCATTTGTTTATTTTTACTTATGTTTCCCTTGCCTGAGGAGACATATTCAAAAATGCATTACAAGAGCAATGATAGAAAGTTTACTGGCTGTGTTTTCTTCTAAAAGTTTTATGGTTTGAGGTCTTACTTTTACATCTTTAACCCATTTGGTTTATTTTTCCATATAGTGTAATAAGTGGTTCAGTTTTATTTATTTATTTTTTTGCACATATCTGTCCAGTTTTCCTAACACCACTTGTTGAAGAGACTGTCATTACTCCAGTGTATATTTTTATCTCCTTTGTCATAGATTAGTTGACCATGTAAGTGAGGGTTTATTTCTGGGCTCTCTATTCTGGTTCAATAATCTATTTGTCTCTTTTTGTGCTAGTACCATACTGTTTTCATTATTACAGATTTGTAGTATAGTTTCAGATCAGGTAGTGTAATACCTCCAACTTCCTTCTTCTTTCTCAAGATTGCTTGGCTATTTGGAGTGCTTTGTGGTTCCATAGCAATTTTAGAATTATTTGTTCTAGTTCTGAGAAGAATGAGATTGGTATTTTGATAGGAATTGCATTAAATCTGTAAATTGCTTTGGGTAGTATAGTCATTTTAACTAATCGTTCCTGTCCATGAGCACAGTATATCCTTCCATTTATTTGACTTACCTTCAAATTCTTTCTTCAATGTCTTATACTTCTTATAGGACAGGTCTTTCACCTCCTTGGTTAAATTTATTCCTAGGTATTTTTCCTTCTTGATGCAATTGTGAATGGTATTGTTGTCTTTATTTCTCCTTCTGATTGTTCATTATTAGTGTATAGGAACACAAAAGATTTTTCAATATTAATTTTGTATTTTGCTACTTTACTGAATTATTTTATTAATTTTACTAATTTTGATGGATTCTTTCGATTTTTCTGTATATAGTATGACATCTACAAGTAATGATAGTTTCACTTCTTCCTTTTCTATTTGCATGTCTTTTATTTCTTTTTCTTGTCTGATAGTTGTGGTAAAGACTCCCAGTACTATCTTACCTAATAAAAGAGAAACATGCAAATTAACTATCACTCCGCTACACCCACAGCCAATCAGAGTGAGTATGCAAATTAACCAACAAAGATGGCGGTTAATTTGCATAGGGGCAGAGGGGCGTGATGCCTGCTATGAGGGGAAGGGAGGCGGCAAAGGGAGCTGCTGGAGCAGTGCTCTGGACAGAAGCGAGGACTTGCCGGCTCCCGGGTGGCTGGGAGTGAAGCCAAGGGAAGGAAGGCCTGTTCTTGCACGAATATCGTGCAACGGGCCTCTAGTGTTGAATAATAGTGGTGAAAGTGGGTATCCTTGTCTTATTCTTGATTTTAGAGGGAAAGCTTTCAGTTTTTTATCATTTCAGTATAGTGTTAGTTGTGGGCTTGTCAGATATAGCTATTATCAAGTTGAGGTAAGATTCTTTTATACCCACTTTGTTGAGATGTTTGTTTATTTTTTAAAATCATAAATGGATGCTGAATTTTATCAAATGCTTTTTCTGCAACTCTTAAAATAATGATATAATTTTTATTATTGGTTTTGTTGATGTGATAGAAAATAACTGAAATTGTGTGCATAAATGTTTTGACTTGACATATCATGAGCTTTTTTTTCCATATGATTATATTTTGGAAGCCATGATTATTGTTTTGCAGATGTTAAACCACCCTTGTATCCTGGTATAAACCCTACTTGATCATGCTGTGTAGTTCTTTAAATGTAGACTGTTGAATTTGATTTACTAGTATTTTATTGACAATTTTGGTCTCTAGAATCATAGGGATGTGGCTCATAATTCTCTTTCTTTGTAGCATCTTTTTCTAGTTTTGGTATCAAGGTAATTCCGATTCACAGAATGCGTTTTGGGAGTGTTCCTTCCTCTTCAATTTTTTGGAAGAGTATGAGAATAGGCACTAATTCTTCTTTAAATGTTCGTTAGAATTCACCTGTGATGCCATCTGGTCCTGGGCTCTGTTAGGAGTCTTTTTTATTATTGCTTCAAATTACCACGTATTCTTATCCATTCATCTGTTTATGGACACTTAGGTTGCTTCCATATCTTGGCTATTGTAAATGATGCTGCAATAAACATATGGATACATATGATATTTTGAATAAGTGTTCTGAATTTCTTCAGATAAATTTCCAGAAGTGGAATTGCTGAGTCTTTTTTTGTCTCTTGTTATAGCCTTTGTTTAAAGTCCATTTTTGTCTTGTATAAGTATTACTAGCTCAGCATTCTTTTGGATTTCATTTTTATAAAATATGTTTTTCCATCCCTTTCAGTCTGTGTGTCTTCACATGATCTCACTTAAATGCAGAATCTAATGAACAAAATAAGTTGATGAACAAAATAGGACCAGAGGTATGGGTGCATTGAACAGAATAACAGATTTCAGTGTGTGTGTCTTGGGTGGGGAGGGAATAGGAAGAGATTAACCAAAGAATATATATGTGTGTATATAACCCATGTACACAGATAATAGTATGGGGAAGGCCTGGGGGGTTGGGGAGGCAAAAGGGGAGAAAATGGGAGACATCTGCAATACTGTCAACAACAACAATAAATGACTAACATATAAGGATATGCATGTTTGTATTATTTATTCTTATAAAAAATAATTAAATAATACAAACTCAATGACCCCAAATAAGGTACATGCCCCCAAAATTATGGTAAGTCAACATTTGAAAATTATGTGGCCACTAATAATCATGGCTTCCAAAATATAATCATATGGGAAAAAAAAGCTCATGATATGTCAAGTCAAAAAATTTATGCATGCAATTTCAGTTATTTTCTATTTGTACACACACACACACACACACACACACACACACACATACACATACACACACACACAAGCACCAAACCATATTTATAAAAACACTAATACATGAACTGGAAAAAATGTACGTAAAAAGTTGATAATAATTATCTTAATTGTATTAAGTGGGGAATCTTATTCTAACTCAACTAACTCAGGCAGAGTTCTCCCTGTCTGGACATTAATTAACTGTGGACTACTCACAGGTAAGTTACACATTTATAGCTGACTAATTAAATACCTGCCGTCATAATAGAAGATATAGATGCCTTAAATGCAAACTCATTCTCTTTTCTAAAACTCACAGATTGTAGTTCTATTTTTCCATAGCTTGGTATTTTACGTGTTTTTTATCTTTATAGAAGATTCATAGCATATCTGCTGCATGGTTTGTGAAAATTCTAGAGTAGCCTCACATCCACAAAGACATGCCTATTTACAGCAAGTATGTGTTTGTGTGTGTGTGTGTGTATGTGTGTGTGTACTTTTATCAACTCTGTGATATTTAAATAAATTCAGTTACACCTACATTCTCTCATCCACATTAAATTCTAAATTTCTGGTGTATGGAGACTCTAGAGGAAACTCTGAAATTTGTATAGACACTTAACCACAATAATTCTTAATAAATAATCTAATGCTTCAGGATGATTAACATTGGTTTAGTTGGTATTTAGTACAGAACTGTGCACATTATTGATTAATGACTTACCTGGGGTGGTGTATAAATATATTCCTACAAACTTGTCCATACATGCGCTGCTAGCGGTGCTTAAAATCATGCTTCCAGACAATTTACACAAAATAAAGTTGATGCTGGCAAAAAAAAAAAAAAGTACTTTACTCTTAGTTGAAAGAATGTATATTCTTTTTTTTTCTTTTTAAAATATATTTTTATTGATTTTAGAGAGGAAGGGAGAGGGATACAGAGATAGAAACATCAATGATGAGAGAGAATCATTGATCAGCTGCCTCCTGCACACCCCCTACTGGGGATTGAGCCCACAACCCAGGCATGTGCCCTTGGCTGGAATCAAACCTGGGACCCTTCAGTCCGCAGGCTGACACTCTATCCGCTGAGCCAAACCGGCTAGGGCAAGAATGTATATTCTTATATAGGAGCCTATGTTACTTGAGGGCACAACATAATTATACTATTTTTCACTTTTTTGTGCTGCCATATTCATAGAAGGAGAACATTGTCACAGCTAGATTATTTTTATATCAACACATATATTGAATCTGTAAAGAAATGGCTTATAGTAGTCCCACATATATATATTTTCCTTCCTGGCAAAATAGATTACAGCTATTGTAGCACATTTACCTCTTTGCTTCATTAAGACACATGCCCAGTTATTAGTGATCTAAGAAAGATGCCTAAATTTACATAGAGCTCAAAAGAAAGTTATTTTTCAACTTCCTAAAACCAGTATTTTAACCTTTTATGATCATCAAAATTCTCTGTAGAGCTTAATATTCTGGGACTAATTTTCAATGATTACAATTTTCATAGATTTGGCTGGAACCAAGGATTGCTATTCAAAAGAAAAACTTTCAATGGTGATTCTGATTCTGATATGTTTTAAAGGTAAAGAAATTCTATTTTGTTGTATTTATAACTCCTCAATGATTTTAAAAATTATATCAGAAAATTAATTGCTCATATAACAGAGTTTCCCCATGTAATTTTTATCAACTCGACCAATATTTACCAGTGTCTATTATGTACATGCCACCTTCCTCTGATTGGGGAATTCAAAGGTATGTTGAAAATAAAACCCACTGTGCAGTTTACCTTAATAGTTAAACTCCAAGGTAGGGTCTACAAGAGATAGAAAAGGTACTATGAGGATTTAAAGGAGGGAAAGTTCTTATCAATCCAATCAAATTATGAATGTCTCATATATTTGAGAGAGACATTGAGGAATATACAGGAATTTGACAAGGTAAAGTCGCATGGCAGGCCAGGGCCAGACACTGCAGGAGGCGGGAATGGATAACTATGCAGAAAATTGGCTGGAGCTTAAATAGAAAAGATAAAGAGGGATAACTTTTTGGGGAAATTAATTCCATAGACAAGAACTTGGTCCAAGGAAATGAAAGAAATTCATTTACTACCATAAAACTTAATAAAAATTCATTTTCAAAGAAAGAGCTCAGAAAAAGTAACAATGGAATGAATTTGAAAAAAGATTGCAGAGTTAAGAAAAATAAAGGAAGGAGCAAAACAAAATTAAAAACATACACTAGACATTATAATAAACAGAACACCATGCCGCAAATTTAATTATTAAAATAAATGTTTGGCATATAAGGGTTAGTGCAGAGCGAAAATATAAAAAATTAAAACATTTAGATGGATGACACCATATTTCATTAAATCAAAGGTGCCATCAATTGTAAGATATGTCATTTTTGAGGTACCACTCAAAAAGAAAAAAGCAGTGCCAATTACACTATGCTGTCTTATTTCTTAGCATTTTTATATTTACCAAAGAAATTCATTTAATGTTAGATGTAATTTGTTTTATATCAATATGTTGTTCTGATGCATACAAAAAAGATAAATTATCAAGATATTTAACAAGATAAATTAGTGAAGGTATTCCTAGTTCTTTGTTTTATGTTCAATTGCTCTAAATTACTTTTTAACTCAGAGTTGTTGAAGTCTGTGCTTTTTCTACTTAATATTTCAGTAACACAACATAAAACAGCATCATCTAATTGTGAGTGCTATTGCTTGGTAAAAAAAAAATATATATATATATATATATATATATATATATATATATATATATGGCATTTTTGTCATTCCTCCATTAGTAAATATTTGTTTCCTATATAATCCAACATACAAATAGCAGATGTATCTGAATAAAACATTCAAAGAATGGATTTTAGTTGTTTTTTTTTGTTTGTTTTTTTTAAAAAAAGCAACTCAGAGTTCCGCTCTAGCTGACATGGAGTAACAGGGATGGGATAATCCCCTCCCCACTGACCAACTGTATGATACAAACCACAGTGATCCCTGAGAGACTGGTAACATAAGAGATGAGCCTTATGATTGCCCCATTTTTCTTCCTGGGGGTATCTAGGCCTCAGTGTAGAGAAGGGGACCCCAGGCCAAGCCCAGTGGTTTCCCTGTCCTGAGGAGATTGGAATGAGTATCTGAGGAGGCCAGGTGCCCAGAATCTACAGGGCACAATGCCAGAGAGTAGAGAGTGGCCTAGAGAGAGCTCTGGAGGCCTCCCTCCAGTCTCCAGTTGGGTGGATCAGCTCTGCATGTGAGAAAGCTACCTGAGAATAAATTGTTTCTGTTCCCAAGAGCTACATGGGAAAACCTGAGAATTCAAGGGCTGTCTGGTAGAGTGCTCAGATGCCTCGGTCATAGAAACAATAGGCTCTCGACTAAATGGTGCTCTGGGCCAGCTGAACAGAGTTTAGAACCAAGAACTGAAAGTTTTCCAATTTGTTGAATAGTTCCAACTAACTCCATTGGTGACATGTTCAGCCAAATTTTTGTTCATTTTAATTTTTCAGCTGGAATTATTTGTTTTTTATTATTGAGGTTTTTAAAATTTTATTACAGATGTATGTACGGATTCCACATATAAGTGAGATCATGTGATATTTGTCTTTCTCTGACTGGCTTACTTTGCTTGACATGCCATCTCAAAGGATAAGAATTTTTCTTTTTCACAATTGCATAGTATTCCATTGTGTAAATGTACCACAGTTTTTTTATCCACTCACTTACTGATGGGCACTTGGCCTGTTTTCAGATCTTACTATTGTAAATAACATACTATGAACACAGGGGCGCATATATTCTTTCTGATTGGTATTTCAGGTTTCTTAGGATGTATTCGCAGAGGTGGGAATCACTGGGTCAAATGGCAGTTCTATTTTTAATTTTTTGAGGAAACTCCATACTGTTTTCCAAAGTGGATGCATGAGTCTGCATTCCCACCAGCAGTGCACTAGGGTTCCCTTTCCCCCACATCCTCACCAGCACTTGTTGGCATGTAGATGCTCATAATATTTTCTTATAATCCTTTGTATTTCTGTGGTGTCAGTTGTTACTTCACCTCTTTCATTTCTGATTTTATTTATTTGTTTCCTCGTTGTTTCTTTGTGAGTCTTGCTAAAGGTTTATCAATCTTGCTTATCTTTTCAAAGAACAAGCTCTTAGTTTCATTGATCTTTTGTATTTTTTCTTTTTAGTCCCTATGTCATTTATTTCTGCTCTGATCTTTATTATTTCCTTCTACTTCCTCTGGGCTTTGCTTGTTGTTTTCTTCTAAATTCTTCTGGTTATAGGGTTAAATAGTTTACTTGTGCTTTTTCTTGCTTCTTGAGGTAGTCTGGTAAAGCTATGAACTTCCTTTTCAGGACTATTCTCACTGTGTCCCAGGGATTTGGGGTTATTGTGTATTTATTTTCATTTCTCTGCAGGAAGTTTTTTTTATTTCTTCCTTGATATTATTGATAACCAATTCTTTGTTTAAAAACATGTTATTTAGCCTCCATGTACTTGACTGCTTTTGAGTTCTTTATTGTAGTAGATTTCTAGCTTCATGCTGTTGTGATATGAGAATATGCTTGATATGGTTTCAGTCTGCTTGAACTTGTAGAAACTTAGTTTGTGTCCTAACATGTGATCTATCTTTGAGAATGTTCCATGAGCATTTGTGAAGAATGCATATTCTGCAGCTCTGGGATGAAATGTTCTGTAAATATCAATTAAATCTATCTGATCTAGTGTGTCATTTAAGTTCGCTCTTTCTTTGTTTATTTTTTGTCTGGAAGATCTATCCAGTGATGTCAGTGGGGTGTTAAAGTCCCTTAGTATGACTGTATAGCTGTCTATCTCTTCACTACAGTCTTCCAGGAGCTTTTTAATATAGTTAGGTGCTCCTATATTTGGTGCATTTATGTTTACCAGGGTTATATTCTCTTGGTAGGATCCCTTTAGTATTATGTAGTGACCTTCTTTGACTCTTGTTATGGCCTTTGTTTTGAGGTCTATTTTTTTAGATATAAGTATTGCTGCCTCTGCTTTCTTGTTTCCATTTGCTTGAAAAATTTGTCTCCATTCCTTCACTTTCTTCTTATGTGAATCTTTTGTTCTGAGGTGGGTCTCTTGTAGACAGCATATACTATATATATGGGTCATTTTCTTATCCAGGGCCATATCACTCTTTTAATTTAATTTAATTTAGTTAATGATTGTATGAAGACAGTTGACAGACTTTCTTAAGTAAGAGCCTAGAGAATACAGCTTCTATGATAATTTCTTTAAAAGAAAAAGTGAATAACTGCAAATCATTACAAATGTGAAAACTGCTAAAGATTGGTCCAGGATGCTATTGCAAACCTCAAAGGGAATGATGAACAAGAGATCTAAAAGCTAAGCTCCTGAAAATGGCCGTGTTTCATGAGTTGATGGACAACCCTGAAGTCGCCTGGAGAGCAAGAACATTTTGAAAGAGTTGGAACCACAGGTAAGCAGTGGCCTTCAAAGATTTTAAACAGTGGAGGCTTTTCTTCACATTATTACCTGGGATTCCAGCATATAATATAAAGTGAGACTTTATGAGTAAAAGTTTAATTTATAATTTTACATTTTAAGGGCGATTAATAAGAACAATGGGGCAGTTTAGGGAACACTGAATTTTGGTACTTAAACACATCTGAGTATGTGTGTTTTTTAATTACAATTTTATTAAAAGTTTTTAAATGTGTTTTTTTAAAGTCATTCAAGCATCTGCAGACCCTGAATCCTGAATCCAGCTTTAAAATTACTGCATTAAGTTGGGAGGAGTAGGGCTTAGACTGGAATCAACAGGCATTCAGGGAATTCAATGGTGTTGCTTGATTTAAGCCTGGATCTTTCCAATTCTGAAACCTTTCGCTCTTTCCATTGCATCACTGCTCCCAGGCTTTGCGAATTTGCCCTGAGGAGGTATAGACAGGCTTTTGCACAGTCCTGAGCTCTAATTAACAGACCAGAAAGTGCACTGGCGGAAGTGGGGAGCAGGGGACCCCAATAACTCTGCACTCTGCAAGCTGTTCACTTTCCTACGAGGCATGCCAGATCCTGATGGGTCCTGCAGTCCTCCAGGAAATGCAACTAGTGAGGGCACAACTAATTGGGCTTGGGCAGCTTAACAATGATAAAAAAGGGGAAGGTATTTGACTTCATCCAATGCTTTTAGGAACCGCAGTATCAAGTGCATTTGTGAGGTTCCTTCACTTCAATAGGAGCAGAAAGTTCTAAATGGAGTCATTGTGCACAAGCTTGGAGGCAATCTGAGCCACTGCCAAACCACATGAGGATAATAGGCATCTCCACACAGCAACCAGAGCTGTGTAAAGCTCACACATGCAGACGCTGTGGGCTTCAGCCTGTCTGAAAAGGCAGGGAGGTTGCGTAGTATATTAAATTCACTGACTTTTACAGCTAACATCAGGCCTCAAGGACAGCTGTGGTCAGGTTCAGTGAAAGACTTCAGTGAAAAATGGTCAAGTCAAAATATTTGAGCCTCTCCGTTTGCACTGAAGCAATTTGTTCATCAGTTGATCTTCATTAGGGCTTAATATTTTCTAGTTTCATTTTACTTGAGGTGAGAGTGAACTTCTCAAGCAGAGTTAGGCACCATTCCTTGGACTCAAGAGTCTTATTCATGTAGTGCTGACATTTCTGTTTGAGAAATATATAGTTTTACTGATAAAAATTATAAATGTTTTTCTTAACATCACTTGAGTTTTATTCACCTTGATACCACTTGACACGTAGTGACTAAAAAAATAGTGTATAAGGAGTATAGAATGATCAGCATCTAAGCCAGCCTCCCTGACCACTTAAGATTCTGAATAAAAGGGTGATTAGCATAAATAACAACTCTTCCTGATTCACAAACCCGGAGAGCTTTATATTCAATGCAGGAAGTTGCATCTCAAAACTGCTGAGTTGGTTTGGTAGTCTGTTTCTAATCTGTCAGAAAACAACATAGATTTAATGTGACTCTGAAGGATGTAAGGAAACCAGGGCTTGCCCTCTGATCCTCCATTTGAAGCTTGTTGAATTATTCTAAGCACATTTGAAATGAATCAAGATGGTTAACATCTGCCTTTCTTTATTAGAAAAATTCTGTCTTTATTTTTCTGGGTAAGATTGTGAATCCCATTCGTTCATGGATTTGTGTTTCCTGAGCAACTTGAGCACTGGGCCAGAAACAGAAGGTACATTCTAAATCTCTCTAGAATTCATCCGTGGACATGGAGAAAAAAGCAAATAATTAGCTCACACATACAGCCTTTTGCCTGGTCCTATGTAGTAGCAGATTCAGCTACACTGAAGGACCTTTGAATATTGTCTGGATATACCTGGTTGATATCACAATGGAATGGCGCAGAGGGACTTGAGGGTTCTGGGAGAGAAACACACCTCAATCAACACTTCCCTAATTATCAGAACACAGAAGAGGCCTGTCAGACAGCTGCTTTGCCTTTCAATCTTCTTGGTGTGGATGGTCAGTGATTCCAGGGAAATAAAGTAGACCCAGATGAGATAATTCTTTAAGGGGCTGTGGGATTAGAAAATAGACCTTTAATGAGAGGTTGGGCCTCCTACTCCACACACATACTCCATCTCCCCTCTCCTTCATCCCTCATGAATGCACAGTATATAGCTTTATTATGGCTTTTTAGAGTGACCACATTACTGTAGCTTATAGCTCATTTAATGGGTAAGGCATAAAAGGATAGCTCTGTGAATTTTGGAAAATTATTTCTCACTAAAAACTAGAAAAATTAAAAGCCTATATTGAGAATGAGGCCATTTCCACTAAAAGCACTATGCTCTCTCACTTTTAACGTACTCTCCCACTCAAAGGAAGTTTATTTGATTTGAATAAAAATTTATTATAATGTGTCTTTGGACATGATACTTTTAGACTATTTGTCTAGGTCGAAAGTAAGAAAACATTGCGTGAAGAATAATGTTCACAAGGTGCTTTCACTTATGTAAAATTGCTGCCCTCAGGTAACCCTTTGGTGAAGATATGATCAACCCATTTAACCCTAGAAGAAAATTAAGGTCTGATATTTGCACTTGCTAAGATATAGAGTCTTCCTGTTTCTCAGTCCTGTGCTCATTTCAGAGCATTAAATCCACGGCACTTAAAAAAAAAACAACACTAAAAATCTGCTGAAAACTGTTACTGTCTTATGTTTTATAAGGCTCAATTAAAAAAAAGATATTCTGGTTTTAGTGTATGTCAGGCTAGGTACCTAGATCAACCCACTGAAAACAAACCAAAGAGCTGGATGAAATATTTTTAAAATCATGTTAAAACAATCACACAATAAGATGCATCATATTAACACAGGGAAACATCAATGACAAAGCAGAGACACTACAGGAAGCGAGAGATAAGAGATAATTTGCCTTCAAAAGTATGTTAGACTGGCAGCAAACTTCTTAAAATCCATAATGGAAACTAGAAACAGTGAAGTGTAATTTTTATAGTACTAGAAAATGAACAAGCAAGCAAGCAAACAAAACTAGAAACTCTTACATCTAGGAGCCCAAGAAAAATATTTTTCAAAAATGATATTAATTATTTTTATAGGAACAAGAATTGATAGGTTTTGCTGCCTCCAGAACTCACTAAAGAAAACTCTAAAGTATGTTTTTAAGACCAAAGGAAAGCAATTTCCAGGTAAAATTTTGGAATGCCAGGAAAAACAAGGAGCAAAGAAAGTAATACATATTTGGGTAACATTTAATGACAGTTGACTGAAGAAACTCATAAAATTGTCCTGAGATAAAGAAATAGATCCAGAGACATAGGCTATGCACATATGTTCTTTAGCTAATCCCTTTACCTTCCTTTATCCAGTCCCCCAGTACTCCCTACACTCTGACATTTTAAATCTGTTCCATATATTCATGCCTGTGGTTCTATTTTGTTCCTCAGTTTATTTTGTTCATTAAATTCCACACATTAGTAAGATCATATGGTATTTGTCTTTGTCTGACTGGCTTATTTAGGTTAGCATAATAATCTCCAGGTCCATCCATGCTGTAGCCAAGGGGAAAGATTTCCTTCTTTTTCACAGTTGCATAGTATTCCATGTGTAAATGTACCACAGCTTCCTCCCCCCCACCCCCACCCCCACCCATCTACTAATGTGGACTGGCACTGTTTCCAGATCTTTGCTATTGTAAATAAAGCTGCTATGAACATAGAGGTGCATATATTCTTTCTGATCAGTGTTTCAGATTCTTAGGCTATGTTCCCAGAACTGGGTCTGCTGGATCAAAAGGCAGTTCCATTTTTCATTTTTTAAGGAAAATCCATACTCTTTTCCACAGTGGCTGCATCAATCTGCATTCCCACCAGCAGTGCAATAGGGTTCTCTTTTTTCCAACATCCTCTCTAACACTTGTTGTTTGTTGATTTATTAATAGTAGTTATTCTGACAGGTGTGAAGTAATACCATATTGTAGTTTTAATTTGAATCTCCCTGATGAATAGTGACCTTGAGCGATTTTTCATATGCCTATTGGCCATCTGTATGTCATTTTTATTTTTATTTATTTTTATTTTTTTAAATATATTTTATTGATTTTTTACAGAGAGGAAGGGAGAGGGATAGAGAGTTAGAAACATCGATGAGAGAGAAACATCGATCAGCTGCATCCTACACACTCCCCACTGTGGATGTGCCTGCAACCAAGGTACATGCCCTTGACTGGAAGCGAACCCAGGACCCTTAAGTCTGCAGGCCGACACTCTGGTTAGGGCTGTATGTCATTTTTAGAAAAGTGTCTAAATGACTTTGCCCATTTTAAATTGGATTGTTTGTTTTCCTTTTGTTGAGTTTTATAAGTTTTTTATGTATTTTTGAAATTAACCCATTATCTGATGCATTATTGGTGAATATGGGTTCCCTTTTCATTTTGTTGATTTTTTTTTATTTATTTATTTATTTTTTTGCTGTGCAAAAGGATTTTATTTTTATGTAGTCCCATTTGTTTATTTTCTGCTTAGTTTCCCGTGCCCTAGGAAATGTATCCAAAAACATATTGCTACAAGAGATTTCTGAGATTTTACTGCCTATGTTTTCTTTGAGGATTTTTTTGTTGCATGACTTACATTTAAGTCTTTTATCCATTTTGAGTTTATTCTTATTTATGGTGAAAGTTGGTGGTCTAGTTTCAGTTTTTGCATGTACCTGTCCAATTTTCCCAACACAATTTATTGAAGAGATTGTCTTTACTCCATTGTATGATCTTACCTCCTTTGCCAAATATTAATTGACCATAATGGTGTGGGTCAATTTTGGGGGTCTCTCTTCTGGTCCATTGATCTGTATGCCTGTTCTTGTGACAGTAACAAGTTGTTTTGATTACCAAGGCTTTATAGTTTAGTTTGATATCTGGTATTGTGATTCCTCCAACTTTGTTCTTTTTTTTTTTTCCAGATTGCTGAGGCTATTTGGGGGTTTTTAAGTTCCATGTAAGTTTTTGAAATATTAGTTCTAGATCTGTGAAATATGCCATTGTTATTTTAATAGGAATTTTTGAGTCTATAGATTGCTTTGTGTAGTAAGGACATTTTAATGATGTTAATTCTTTCAATTCATGAAAAAAATATATACTTTCATTTCTTTGTATTTTCCTCTCTTTCTTCAATGCTCTATAATTTTTTTTTAGTACAGGTCTTTTACCTCCTTGGTTAAGCTTATTCCTAGGTACTATATTTTTTTGTTGTTGTTGTAGTAGTGAATATGATTGTTTTCTTAGTTTCTCTTTCTGGGAGTTTGTTATTGGTGTATAAAAATTCCACTGATTTCCTGATATTAATTTTGTATCTTGCTACTTTGCCAAATTTATTTATTAGATCTGGTTGTTTTTTTTGTTGGAGTCTTTAGGGTTTTTTATGTACAATATTATGTCATCTGAGAATAATGACAGCTTACTTCCTCCTTTCCAGTTTTAATGACTTTTATTTCTTCTTCTTGTCTTATCACTATGGCTATGACTTACAGTACCGTGTTGAATAAGAGTGGTAAGAGCGACATCCCTGTCTTTTTCCTAATCTTAAAGGAAATGATTTTCATTTTTGCCCATTGAGTATGTTGCTAGCCTTAAGTTTTTTGTATATGACCTTTATTATGTTGAGGTGTGGCCCTCTAGTCCACCTTGCAGAGAGATTTTATCATAAACTAGAGGCCCGGTGCATGAAATTCGTGCATGGGGGGTGTGTCCCTCAGCCCAGCCTGCACCCTCTCCAATCTGGACCCTTGAGGGATGTCCGACTGCCCGTTTAGGCCCGATCCTATCTCACAATCCAGGACTGCTGGCTCCCAACTGCTCACCTGCCTGCCTTCCTGATTGCCCTTAACTGCTTCTGCCTGCCAGCCTGATCACCCCCTAACCACTCCCCTGCCAGCCTGATTGATGCCTAACTGCTTCCCTGCCAGCCTGTTTGCCCCTAACTACCCTCCCCTGCCAGCCTGTTTGCCCCTAACTGACCTCCCCTGCAGGCCTGGTCCTGTGCAACTGCTCTCCCCTGCAGACCTGGGTCCCCCCCAACTGCCTTTCCTTGTAGAGCCAGTTGCCCCCAACTTCCCTCCTCTGCTGGCCGGGTCACCCCTAACTGCCCTCCCCTGCAGGCTTTATCACCCCCAACTGCCCTCCCTTGCAGGTCTGGTCCCTCCCAACTGCCCTCCCCTGCTGGCCATCTTGCCGCGGCTATCTTGTGTCCACATGGGGGCAGCCATCTTTGACCACATGGGGGCAGCCACCTTGTGTGTTGTGTGTTGGAGTGATCATCAATTTGCATATTACTCTTTTATTAGATAGGATAGAGGCCTGGTGCATGGGTGGGGGCTGGCTGGTTTGCCCTGAAGGGTGTCCCGGATCAGGGTGGGGGTTCCCTTGGGGTGTGGGGCAGCCTGGGCGAGGGGCCTGTGGTGGTTTGCAGGCAGGACACGCCCCCCTGTGACCCAAGCGGAGGCCCTGGTACCTGGGATTTATTTATCTTCTATAATTGAAACTTTGTAGCCTGGAGTGGAGGCCTAGGCTGGCCGGGGTGTGCTGAAAGCTTGGCTTCCTCCATTACTGGAGAAACCCAAGCCTCCTGATTGCTCTGTGGCTGTGGCCATCTTGGTTGGGTTAATTTGCATACTCACTCCTGATTGGCTGGTGGGCATGGCTTGTGGGTTAATTTGCATATTACTCTTTTATTAGATAGGATGGGTGCTGGATTTCATAAAAAGCTTTTTCTGCATCCAGTGATATGATCATGTGATTTCTTATCTTTCATTTTGTTTATATGATGTGTCACATTTATTGACTTGTGGATATTGTACCAGCCTCTATCCCCAGTTAAATCCCACTAAGTCATGGTATATGATCTTTTTAATATATTGCTGGTTTGCTAATATTTTATTTAGAATTTTAATATCTATGTTCATCAGAGATTTTGAATCATAAGTTTTCTTTACTTGTAGTGTCTTTATCTGGTTTTGGAATTAGGATAATTCTGGCCTCATAAAAAGAGTTTGGAAATCTTTCCTCCCCTATTGAATGTTTTGAAATGGTTTTAGGAGGATAGGTATTAGTTCATCTTTGAATGTTTCTTAAAATTTACCAGTGAAGCCATCTGGTCTAGGACTTTTGTTTGCTGGGAGTTTTGTTTTTGTTTTATTACTGCTTCAATTTCATTAGTTGTTATCAGTCTATTTAGGTTTTCTGATTCTTCCTAATTCAATTTTGGAAGATTGTACATTTCTAGAAATTTGTCCAATCTCCAGATTGTCCAATTTGTTGGCATATAGTTGTTCATAGATTTTCTTATAATCCTTTGCATTTCTGTGATATTAGTTGTTACTTTGTCTCTTTCATTCACATTTTATTTATATGGGTCCACTTTCTTTGTTTCTTGGTGAGTCTGTCTAAAGGTTCATCAATCTTATTTATCTTTTCAAAGAACCAACTCTGGTTTCATCTTTTTTAAAATTGATTTTTTAGATTACATCATTTGCTTCCACTCTGATCTTTATTATTTCCTTCCATTTGCATACTCTGAGCTTTTTTGTTGTTCTCTTTCTATTTCTTTTAGGTGTATAGACTGTTTATTTGAGATTTTTCTTGCTTCTTGAGATAGCCCTATAATGCTATGAACTTCTTTCTCAGAACTAGGTTTCTGTGTCCCACAGCTTTGGGGGGTTGTGTGCTCATTTTTATTTATTTCCAGCTAACTTTTTATTTCATCCTTGATCTCATTAGTAACCCATTAATTGTTTAATAACATGTTATCAAGCCTCCAGGTGTTGATTTCTAGTTTCATGCTGTTGTCATCTGAGAAGATGCTTGGTATGATATCAATCTTTTTTTAATTCTTTAAGCCTTGTTTTGTGTCCTAACATGTGGTGTATCTTTGAGAACATTCCATGTGCTCTTGAAAAGAATGTATATTCAGCTCTTTTGGCATGAAATGTTCTCTAAATAACAGTTAAATCTTTCTAATTTAGTATGTCATTTAAGGTCGCTGTGTCCTTTCTGTTTTTGTTTTGTTTTTTGTCTGGCAGATCTATCCAGGGATGATAGTGGGATATTAAAATCCCCTACTATGACTGTTTTGCTGCCAATCTCTCCCTTATAATACACCAAGAGTTATTTTTTAAATATATTTAAATGCTCCTATATTGGATGCATATATTTTATGGGGTTATGTCCTCTTGTTGGATCGATCCTTTTAGTATTATATTGTCTCTTTTATAACCTTTGTTTTGAGGGGGATGACTGAGTGTAGTTATCATGGCAGCTGGTCTTCCACATCTGCCCCCAATCTCTCCCACCCCAGACTTTCCTCAGGTGACTCTAATCTACACCACCCTCCCTCTGTTGAAGCCCTGGGTAAGTGACTCTGGATGAAAATTTTGTGTTCTTGATTTCTTTTGTTTGTTTTTTATTTCAAAACAAATAGCTTTGTCTCTGGCAGGCTCTATCTCTCCTGGCAGACAAATGCCCCACCACCTTTCATGGCTGGATCCTACGTAGACTGTTGTTCCTGGCTCTGGTGCTCCATCCTGGATGGAGTCCAGCCCTCGCTCCTCTCAGGGTTACCCCCTGCAGCTGATATATTCCTTCTCACCCTCAGCCTGCTGCCTGTGGGAGTGGAACTAGCCCCTCTTGAAACCCTGCCTTTCCTACCAGTCTCAAGGTGGTTTCTGCCCCTCCTTGTTTAAAAGTCTCCTCTCCAGCTAGTCTTCAGCTGGCAATTCAGGGTGAATGTTCCCCAATTTAGCTTTGTTTACAGTTTAGTTCTGGGAGGAGGTGAGAGAAAGACCTATTACTCTTTTCAGACCCCTTAAAGTTGTCAGTGCTAGTGATCCAAATATTTTAGACATTAAATATTTCCAGAAAGGCTGGAATAAGTCATTTCTCAAACACTTCAGTTTTTCTACTGTTGCTTCTAAGTCCAGACCAAACACAGGGAAAACAGATATGAACACTGTCAAGTAAGTTCAACTAAAGTGTTTATAAGACCAAATTTCAAAGAACAAAAATTAATAAATGCTCACTCAGCTAGATTCCCCCAGGAGATCTGCTCCTGACAAAATTATACAGCAGGAAAATTGTCTTAGGTTCATGGCTCTTACCAGTGCTCACCCATCTCACAAACAAGTACACCTGTTGGCTCTTTTGCCCTATCTTTGCCCTTTTGACCTATAAGCACTATGCTTAATCCAGATTTCTCCGTGTGATGACAAGGAGACTAATATAATAACTCAGTGAAATGTGAAAAATGAACGATTATTTTATATTTCCAGAGGCTGTCTAGATTTTACAAAGTCAATGGTAAGGGCAAAGTTCAGCCATGATTGTAGACTATTGGAGATTTTAGATGGGCCTTTTATATTACATTGGGCGGGCATTACCCTAATTTGCTTGTGGTGAGCAGACTCCAGACACTGTGGCCTGGTAGGCTTTGTCTCCTCTAAGCAAGAGAACTTCTGATAGCAGAAAGAAGGCTTTAGCTTTATGCTTGTGGCTGCCAAACCAGAAACTATAATTAAAAGATAAAAGCAAATGTACATGACAGAAAAATTTTTCTGAGCTGCTACCACTGAAAAAAGCAAGAAGTCAACCCAGGAAAGGACATGATAAAAAACACCCAAGCACTGCCTAATCTTCCCAGCTGAGCAGTGCCTGGAAATGACTAAACCTATAGTTGTGTCTGAGGTAGAAGATTTATTGGTCTCGTTGGAAACAGGCTTGGGAATAGCTGCCTGAAATGAGACGTGGGCCTGCACCCAGCTGTAGCTGAAGCTGTTTCCCTGAGTATATTGCCTTCACTGCATTCTTCTCTGGGGGTGTTGTTCATCTTTCCATCTAGGGGACCAAACTTTTTGATTAGCCTCAAGGAGTCCTGGTTTATGCCTATTATCTTGGAATCCCTTTGATTTTGCATTTGTTCTGATTTTTTCCATCTTCTAACAAGGTAGTAGAAGTAGTAGTAGTAGTAGTAGCAGCAGTAATTGCATTAAAGTATGTTGGCTTATGTTGGATACACTTCTTTTTATCTCTGGCTTCTGCCATGGTGTCATCTAGAAGTCGGGGGAGGTACATGATCAGTAAGCAGCATTTTCACTTCATTGCCTAGTTAGAGCAGAGGGACAGCCAGTGGTAACCTACTCTCTTGCCTTTAGCCTTCCTGTATAAAATACTTTTTTATACAGGAAGTATAAAAAAATGATTGAAAAACTAGCCTGGTTGAACAACCAGGGGCTAGAGGCAACTTACTCTTTCCAATTTCTAGTGATATGGTGAGAGAAGAATTCTGGACATCTGGTATACCAATTTGTGATGCTTTGGCCAGCATTGCAGACTGTGAGGTACAATAAGACATTAACTAAGTCACTAATCAGATCTTAAATTTAATTCTAGTGTGATGTTACATTACCCTACTAGGAAAACTATAGACTTCGATGAAATTTGTTTGGCAAGATACAAATAAGTGGAAGCATATACCATGTTCATGGATTGGAAGAATTAACCTTATTAAAATGCCCATACTACCCAAAACAACCTATAGATTCAACATAATTCTTATTAAAATAACAATGGTATATTTCACAGATCTACAACAAATATTCTAAAAATTTATATGGAATGAAAAATCACCCTGGATAGCCTCAGCAGTCTTGAGGAAGAAGAACAAAATTGGAGGGATCCCAATATTGGATATCAAACTATACTACAAAGCCATTGTAATCACAACAGCTTTGTACTGGCACAAGAACAGGCATATAGATCAATGGAACAGAACAGAGAGCCCAGAAATCAACCCACACCCTCATGGTCAATTAATATTTGACAAAGGAATAAAGAGCATGTATAGTACCAAAAACTGTCCATTAAATAAATGTTGTTAGAAAAACTGGACATGTACATGCAACAAAATAAAACTAGACCACCAGATTACTCCATACACAAGAATAAACTTAAATATAAGTCACAAAACCATAAAAATCCTAGAAGAAAATATAGGCAATAAAATCTCAGACATCTATTATAGCAATATTTTTGCCAATACATCTCCTAGGGCAAGGGAAACAAAGGAAAAATAAATGGGACTATATCAAATGAAAAAGCTTCTGCACAGCAAAAGAAACCATCAACAAAATGAAAAAGAAACCCACTGTATGGGAGAACTTACTCACCAATGATGTATCTAAAAGTAAGTTAGTTTCCAAAATATATAAAGAACTTTTACAACTCGACACCAGGAAGACAAACAATCCAATTAAAACATGAGCAAAGGACATAAATAGACACTTTTCCATAAAGGACATACAAATGGCCAATAGATATATGAAAAAATACTCAACATCACTAATCATCAGAGAGATGCAAATTAAAACTACGATGAGGTATCCTCTCACATCCTGCCAGAATGGCTACTATCAATAAATCAACAAACAAATGCTGGCGAGTATGTGGGAAAATTGGAATCCTATTGCACTGTTGGCGGGAATACAGACTGGTATAGTCATAATGAAAAACAATATGGAGTTTTCTCAAAATAAAAATGGAACTGCCATTTGACCCCTTAGGATATATGCCCAGAAACTATTTGACTTCTGGGCATATATCCTAAGAATCCCAAAATACCAATCAGAAAGAATATGTGTACTCTGATGTTTATAGCAGCATCCTATATAATAAAGAGGTAATATGCAAATTGATCATCATACCCTCACACGATGGCTGCCTATAACTAGGCCAGCAGGGGGGTTAGTGAGGGACAACCAAACAACTGAACAAGCAGGCTACATGGGGCGGCCAGGCCAGCAGAGGGATGAGTGAGGGATGACCAAACAACTGAACAGCAGGCTGTGTGGGGTGACCAGGCCAGCAGGGGGGTTAGTGAGAAATGACCAAATGACTGAACAGCAGGCTGCATGGGGCACCAGGCTAGCAGGGGGTTAGTGAGGGATGACCAAACAACTGAACAGCAGGCTGTGTGGGGTGACCAGGCCAGCAGGGGGGTTAGTGAGGGATGACCAAACAACTGAACAAACAGGCTGCCTGGGGTGACCAGGCCAGTGGGGAGGCCATGAGGGGTGACCAGGCTGGCAGGAGGGACAGTTGGGGGTGATCAGGCCAGCAGGGGAGGGTAGTTGGGATGGACCAGGCCTGCAAGGGAAGGCAGTTGGGGGTGATCAAGCCTGCAGGGGAGGGCAGTTAGGGGTGACCAGGCCAGCAGAGGAGGGAAGTTGGGGGCGACCGGGCCTGCAGGGAAGGGCAGTTGGGGGTGACCAGGCCTGTAGGGAAGGGTAGTTGGGATGGACCAGGCCTGCAAGGGAAGGCAGTTGGGGGTGATCAAGCCTGCAGGGGAGGGCAGTTAGGGGTGACCAGGCCAGCAGAGGAGGGAAGTTGGGGGCGACCGGGCCTGCAGGGAAGGGCAGTTGGGGGTGACCAGGCCTGTAGGGAAGGGCAGTTAGGGGTGACCAGGCCTGCAGAGAGGGCAGTTAGGGGTGACCAGGCCTGCAGGGGAGGGCAGTTAGGGGCAAACAGGCTGGCAGGGGAGTGGTTAGGGGCAATCAGGAAGGCAGGCAGGTAAGCATTTGGGAGCCAGCAATCCTGGATTGTGGGAGGGATGTCCAACTGCTCATGTCCCACCTACTGGGATCGGGCCTAAACGGGCAGTCGGACATCCCTCAAGGGGTCCCAGATTGGAGAGGGTGCAGGCTGGGCTGAGGGACACACATCCCTGTGCACAAATTTTGTGCACCGGGCCTCTAGTTTATAATAGCCAAGATCTGGAAACAGCCCAAGTGACCATCAATAGATGAGTGGATTAAAAAGCCATGGTAGATTTACACAATGGGATACTAAGCAGCTGTGAAAAAGAAAGAACTCAGCTTTTGCAACAGTATTGATGGACCTAGAGCTAAAGGAGTTAGTACCACCATAACAGTATTGTAAGAAATGTTATAAGGACATCTTTAAAAAATAACAAGAAAAAAATAAAATATGAATAATGAAATAGCAATAACTACATACTTATCACTAATTATTTTAAATATTAATGTGTTAAATGCTCCAGTCAAAAGACACAGGTGGTTGAATGGATAAGAAAATAATACCTATACATATACTGCCCATTTCAAATTGAAAGACACACCCACAGATTGAATGTAAAGAGATGGAAATATTTTATGTAAACAAACCCAAAACAAAGCCAAGGTACTAATACTTATATCAGACAAAATAAACTTTAAATCAAAGGCTATAAAGAAGAATATTCATAATGATGAAAAGACTAATCCAGCAAGAGGATATAACCAGTGACAACATTTATGCACACAACATAGGAGAACCTAAATATAGGTTGTCTGAAAAAATGTATACACACTTTGAATAGTTATATATTCTAATGGGTTAAATCTGAAAAGAAAGGAACATCAACTGAGCTATCAGCTCTTAAAGTGTGTATACATTTTAAGGGACACCCTGTATATAAAACAAATATTGAAAGACATAAAGGAGGAGATTGACAGTAAGGTAGTTTCAAATCTAATTGACATCAGTGGATATATCATCCGGATAGATAATCAAAAAGGAAACAGTCACCTTAAATAACACAAATAAGGTGGGATTAATTGATATTTTTAGAACATTTTACCCAAAAGCAGCAGAATATGCATACATTTTTTTCAAGAGCACATGGAACATTTTTCAGGATAGACCACATGGTAGGGCACAAAACAAGTCTCAATACATTTAAGAAGAGTGTAATCATATCAAGTAGAATTGATCACAATGGTATGAAACTCAAAATCAATTCTAAGAAAAAGATAAAAAAAAAACTCTCAAACACATGGAGGCTAAATAATATGCTACTGAACAACAAGATCAAGGAAAAAAATCATAAGATACCTTGAGACAAATGAAAATGAAAACACAACAACTCAAAATGTAAGGGATAAAGCCTAGGCATTTCTAAGAGTGAAATTCAGAGCAATACAGGCCTATGTCAAGAAAAAAGGAAAATCTCAAGTAAACAATCTAATCTTATTCCTAAAGGAACTAGAAAAAGAACAAAGAAAGCCCAAACTGAGTAGAAGGAAAAGAGTAATAAAGATCAAAGCAGAAATAAATAAAATAGAGTATTAAAAATAATATAAAAGATCAATAAAACCAATAGCTGGATCTTTGAAAAGATCAATAAGATTGATAAATCATTAACCAGATTTATCAAGAAGAAAAAGAGAGAGAGGTCCCAGATAAATAAAGAAGTGACAACTGACACCACAGAAATACAAAAGATTATAAGAAAATACTGCATACCAGAAGTAATCCAGATCTATATTGTCAATTAATCAATCACAAAGGAGACAAGACTATACAACAAGGTAAAGGCAGTCTCTTCAATAAATGGGTTGTGAAAACTTGGCAGATGCATGCAAAAGAATGAAACTGGACTACTTTTTTATACCATACACAGAATAAACTCAAAATAGATTAAAGAGAAATATAAGACTCAAAACAATAAAAATCTAGCAGAAAACATAGACAGTAAACTCTGGCATCGCTCTTACTAGTATATTTTTGGATATGTCTCCTGAGACGAAGGAAACAAAAGAAAAAAGAAAAATGTGGAACTACACCAATTTGCTTATGATGCATCCAACCAGGGGTTAATATTCAAATGATATAAGGAACTCATATAAATTATTACCAAAAAAAAATATGTTTAAAAAATGAGAAGACTTGAATAGACATTTCTCCAAAAAGGTCATATAGATGGCCAATGAAAAAATGCTTAACATCACTAATTGTCAGGGAAAAGCAAATTAAAACCACAATGAGATATCACATCACACCTATCAGACAGACTGTCATCAATAAACCAACAAACAATGTGTTGGCAAGGATGTGGAGAAAAGAGAACCCTCATGTACTGTGGGATTGTAGATTGGTGTAGCCATTTAGGAAAATAGTATGGAGTTTCCTCAAAAAATTAAAAATAGAACTGCCATATGATCCACCAACCCCACTTTTTGGTATTTAGTCAAAGAACTTTGAAACACTCATTTGAAGAGACACATACACCTCTGTGTTCATTGCAGCGTTACTTATAACCTTCAGGATATGGAAGAAATGTGAGTGTCCATCGTTAGATAAATGGATAAAAAAGAAATAGTACAGATATAAAATGGAATATTACTCAGCCATAAAAAAGAATAAAATCTTGCCATATGTGATAACCTAGAGAGTAATATACTAAGTGAACTAAGTCAGACAGAGAAAGACAAATACTATATGATTTCACTTATATGTGGAATAAAAAAGCAAACAAACTCATAGATACACAACATTTTAATGGTTGCCACATGGGAGGAAAATTGGGGGGATGGCAAAAAAGAGAAAAGGCTTAAGATGTACAATTTGGCAGTTATAAAAACAAGTACAGCATAGGGAATGTAGTAAATAATATTTTAGTAACTATGTATGGTGCCCGATGGGTACTAGACTTATCATGCTAATCACTTCATAAGTTATATAAATATCTAATCACTATGTTTTACATCTAAAATTAATATAATACAGTAAGTAAAATTATTTTAAAAATTAAAAATAAAATAAAATGAGACTTTTAAAAATCTAGACTGTAGTTTGGCAAAACTTTCCTATAAATGGCCACGCAGTAAATATTACAGAATTTTTCAGGTCGAGAAGTAAACTTGAGGATTATGTAGGTACTTTTATATAATTGGCATGAATCATTAAAATATTTTCTTTTGATTTTTAAAAAATAATTTACAAATGTTAAAACAATTCTTAGATGGTAGCAGTACTAAATTAGATGATAGAACAGATTTGGCCGCTGATCTAGAATGAAGTATTAGTGTGACTATAAAAAGATGAAGTTAAAAACAAGATGCTGACGTTAGACCTAGAGAATCAGCCTCACAAACATAGGATGAGGGAGATAAGGCTTCAGAGTAGAATGAGATTATTGCATGGACCACATTGGAGGAATGGCTGGAGACTCTGGAGACAGCGCCAGGAGGGACGGAGGACATTTGGTGAGCTGCTCTCCAGAAGAGGACTCAGCACTTTAGTTTAAGGCACAGGGAGTCACCGGGAGTGTTCTTCCTGGGCTCCAAATCTGTCTGGTAAGAAAGAAGACAGCCCGGGAGACCTGAGCTCCCAGGGATGGCTGCCCTCCATGGCCCTTTAGTCCTTTCCAACCTTGAGAGTCTGTTTCTCTTCTCTTACAATCAGACTTCTTAAAAGACATGAGAAGTATCTATTTCGTGATTCTGTCTCACCATGGATGTTCCCTGAATATTTACTAGTGAGTGAATCTCCTAGAAGTTTCAAATCATTTTGATGTATGAGACAAAGGAGAACAACCTCTTAAGGAGTGAGAGCTGGGCTGCCTGAGGGAGGGGCTTTGTGGTGTGAAATGCTCAGGAATTACTGTACTCAATGTAAAATTTAGCTCCTATTCTTCTTAACCTCAGCCCTGAGGAACAGATAGCAACCCTCAGGCTTTTATTTCCCTCCTCAGACAGCTTTAGATTCGTGCTTTCAACACCAGGATCAGTGTTACTCCAGCTCTCAAACTGAGCAAATCCCGGCTGCCCTCCAAGATCACCCATAGTAGCAGGGCAGGAACCTTCCCCAGGAAAGGCTGAGTTTTCCACCTTGGCTCATAAACAGTCAGCACGGGAGCCTTCTGAAAACCATTCAGTAAGGGTCATGTAGGGCTTACAAACTGACTTAGTAAAGTTTCCCGCGGTCTTAGAGCGTCTGGAGATTGGGATCAGGAGCAGACACCGGGTATCTTTCATGGAAGCTAATTTCCAGAGCTCACGCTCAGTGCCCTGCACTTTGATAAGCATTTAGAAGGGGTCCTATTACTACTGAGAATTAACAGCCAGCTGGCTGGCCTGGATTTTGCTCCAAGGAGGAGGGGTCAGCAGAAGGTCACCCCAGTGAATTGCTGAGACCAGGGAGGCTGCCATAGGAGCCCGGCACCCCGCAGTTGTCACACTCAGGAGCACATGCTGTGCTGAGAACAGGTTCCGTCAGGGCGGCCAGGTCTCAGTGTCGAGGTAAACAAACAGGTTATTTCCAGGAAGAAAGGGACTTGCTGCCCGCTTTCCCAGGGAGGTTAGTGCCAAAGCCCTGGAGACTGCAGGCTACAGATCGAGCCTCCTAGGATCTCACCCATGGAAATGTAGACGGATCTTCTTTTCTGCACATCAAGTCTAACCCTCTTTAAACATACACTAAAAGCTTGCTATTTTTTTTTAATATATTTTATTGATTTTTTACAGAGAGGAAGGGAGAGGGATAGAGAGCTAGAAACATCGATGAGATAGAAACATCGATCAGCTGCCTCTTGCACACCCCCCACTGGGGATGTGCCCGCAACCAAGGTACATGCCCTTGACCGGAATCGAACCTGGGACCCTTCAGTTCGCAGTCCGAGGCTCTATCCACTGAGCCAAACCGGTCAGGGCTAAAAGCTTGCTATTTTAATGAGAAGTTTTCTTAAGAGAAAGCCCCACCTGTTTCTTCTGCTCCCACAGTACTGTTCGTTTACTCAGCAATTCAGTCATTTCCCTGAGAATATAATCAGGAAGGCAGAGACTCAGCTGCTGCAAGCTCACTCAGCCACTCGGGCAGGCTGTCACTGGGCAGGCCAGCGCAGCAGGAGGCCCAGTGCGGTCTCTTTGCCCTGGAACTGTGAGATTCTGCTAGGAGTTCCAATTTCAGGCTTTCTGAAGGGATTTCAGAAGCCTGAAGGAGAGCTGGACACTGCATAGAAATCAGTGAGATGTGGCAAAGAGCAAATTGTACTCTTATTCCTAGACATTTTATGTGGCCTTTAGTCAGTCTGGGCCTCACCACGGCTCCTCCCCTAATAGGTAGGAAAAGTAAAGGGGACTCAACCAGCCAATGTTCTTTACCCTTCTGAGGGCACAAGGGGCACATGTGATTGACAAGATAGCGGATGTTTAAGAAACAGGGTGCTCTCGTGTGCTCCAGTCGCAACTTCTGAGTTGCCAACTGCCCTCAGGGCAGGACTAGACCTTGGTGGTTCTCTGCCTCCCACATCACAAGGAACAAAGTCTGTTGCCCTGCCTGATCAGTGGGATGAGCCTGCTGGTATAAGCTGACAAATGCTCCAGACTTCCACTGGCACTGCTCAGAAACTCACATCTGCTTTGATCACACCCTGATTAAAACCCTTCAGAGTCAAGTATAAAGTTCTTGAAGTGGTGTCAAAGGCCCTTCCGTCCTTTTCTACCTCTGTGGCATTTACTGATGTTCTGTTCTCCCAGCCTCTCCAACTGCTCCTCACCACCAATTTGGCTCTGGGCCTCCACTCTTCCTTTGGTCCTGTCTACCCACAACACACAGACAGACACACACACATACCACCTAGGTAGCACCTACTTGTCCTCTACAAATCAGCATTGATATAACTGCCTTTAGGAAGCTTTCCCTGATCCCCCAACCCAAAGTGTGCTAGATATTCTCCCAAGTCCTTTCTAAAACCTCCCCCATTTCCATGGAGAACTCTCATTCCAGATTTTGGCCACTCCTAATCTTCCTCCTTGGGTACAGGTGGCTAGGCCTTTCTGTGTGGTGCCTATACACCCAACAGGTGGAGCTTGGTAGAGATGCAACTATCAATATGTCAGGAAGCATCCTCAAAGTTTAGTTGACAGCACATTCTGTGTGGTCCACCATGAACTGCAAAAGAAGTGCTGGTAGATGACATTGCCTGCATAAAGAGGATGCAATGGCCTATCCTACTGGACATGGAGCATAGCAAACCCATAGAGCCAAATTTGGGACATTCCCAAATAGGGAAATAACAGATTCAATTTGGGGGAGAAACATGAGTGGAAATACTTGCATAAGTTAAGTGGGAGATAGAGAGGAGAGAGGAACTGATATGTGAAAGTTCTCTTCAAATACTTGATGCTTGTCATTGAAAGGCAAATAAGACCCTATGAGAGCTGTAGGTGTGCTTTGTTGGGAGGGGCTGGTCCATGAACTCCCTGAATTATAAGAAACCTTCATATGTATGTACATTTTTATTCCTGGAGAGGAAGTCCACAGCTTTATTTTGTTTCTCAAAGAGTTTCCCAAGTCCTAACTGGTTTGGCTCAGTGGATAGAGCGTCGGCCTGCAGACTCAAGTGTCCCAGGTTTGATTCTGGTCAAGGGCATGTACCTCGGTTGCAGGCACATCCCCAGTAGGGAGTGTGAAGGAGGCAGCTGATTGATGTTTCTCTCTCATCGATGTTTCTAACTCTCTCTCCCTCTCCCTTCCTCTCTGTAAAAAATCAATAAAATATATTTTTTTAAAAAGAGAGTTCCCCCAAATATTAAAAACCAACATAGGATTAAAGCCAAAATATTGCTAAAACTATTGATGTCTATTAACAAGCATAACTGAAGATAGTTAAATGTGGGATCAAGTAAGAAGTGACTATGTTCAGTAGGAGTAGGGGCAAAGGACAGGAAAGAGTGAAAAGAAAAACTCCACATTGGCTATGGCAAGTGTTTATAAAAATGCTGTTGAGATAAGGTTTCCAGATGAGGTTTTCTCATGTACATATTGCTTACAGCCTAACCACTTCGGTAGTTTGGCCCTGTGGTTTCATTCCGCTGGTCTTAAAGGTGAGGTTTTCTAGCATCTGATTATATATTTTTTCTAGAATGTCTCCAGCTGTACATGGTTGCTGGACAGTATTGGAGAGAAATCAGCCTCAGAAATAACCACTGGAACAGTATTAATTCAGGGTACTCTCTGTGTAATCATCCAGAACTTTCAACACTTCTTCCAGTACCCCAAGAAGCAGCCAGCACAGGTGTGTGATAATCCAGCAGTAGGTATGAAAGCCTTTAGCTTTTCCTGGTGGGACAGAGGGAATCAGTGTAGATGAGGGTGAGGATCTTACTTTCACTCTCCCAAGCTCCAAGAGCAGCCCTGCTCCCAGGAGCATGACAGAGTTGAGTATTAATTACTTGCTGAATTTCATGCCAAATAAAACCACATGTGTATTTCAGCTGTGGTTTGGAAACAATTCCACCCTGGATATGATCAGTGAAAATTGTATGAGATTACATCACCTGGATGCTGGTTTATGCATGTTCAAATTTCATGTCAACATGGAAGAGAAGGTGCTTCTGTGTGCTTCTCCTGGATTACTTCATAGAGAGGCAGCAAGCCGACTGAGGCAGGGTGAGCAGCGAAGCTTAACCTCGGCCTGAACACCATGGAGATCTGTGTCTGCCATCTTGGGTGCCTGAGTTGACCCTGCAGGCAACAGGGATCCCATGAAAGGTTTGCTTTAAAAAACTGAGGGTAATATTTATATTAGCCTGGTGGTATCATAGAGTGAAGAGAATGTAAGAAAAGAAGCAAGGAGAAAAGTTGGGATTAAGGGCCTGGGAACAAAAGACAAATGTGAGAAGTGTTTTGAAAAATAGAATAAAAAGTGTGTATGTAAATTAGATGGTTCATTGGACATTGGACAGTGAGGGGAGGGGAGAATCTACCCCGTAGATAATTGTGTTTCTCTTGCTGCTCTTCAGATTCTCTGTCTTTAACCTTTGACATTTTAATTATAATGTATCCTGGTGTGGGCTTCTTTGGGTTCATCTTGTTTGGGACTCTGTACTTCCTAAACTTGTATGTCTACTTCCTTTTATAAGGCAGGGTAGTTTTCACTCATATATTTCTTCAAATGATTTTTTGGTCCCTTACTCTGTCTCTTCTCCTTTTACTACCCTATGATGTGAATGTTGATATGTTTGATATTTTCCCAGAGGTCACTTAAACTATCCTTATATTTTTTATTCTTTTTACTTTTCTGTTCTGATTTGCTATTTTCTGCTGCCCTGTCTTCCAAATCACATTCTGGCCATCTTTGTCATGACACTTCCTTTTGAGTACTGTAACTATATTTTTAAATATGTACATCTCTTTTTAATCTTATTTCTCCTTGAACATGACAATAGACATTTGTACTGAGGTCAGGACAAAAGCATTATTTTTGAAAAGTAAGATATTCTATTGGAATTAAGTGATTCTATTTCGGCTTATTTTTTTTTTTTTTTTTTTTTGTTCTATCCATTAGGTCTTAAGATCTTTCACTTTAACCGACATCAATTTATCAAAGACATCGTTGTCAGTGATAGAAACCCAACTTAGCTGAAACAGACAAAAAAGAAAGTATTAGTAAAGGAAGTATAACACAGAAACAAATGACCCAAGGAACCATAACCTTAAAGATTGAAACTGGTATTTAATGTAGCCAGATCTCTTTCTCTCTCCATCCCTTCCATCTTCACTTGTCTATATGACTTCATTTTCTCCCAGGGGTGGGCAAACTTTTTGACTCGAGGGCCACAATGGGTTCTTAAACTGGATTGGAGGGCCGGAACAAAAGCATGGATGGAGTGTTTATGTGAACTAATATAAATTCAAAATAAAGGAGCAGAGGGGAGAGCAAGAGAACCCTCCGCTCTTTCGGCTCTGCGGGCCGGATAGAACAGCCGAACGGGCCAGATCCGGCCCGCGGGCCGTAGTTTGCCCACGGCTGCTTTAGACAAACACAAGCAGCTCCACAACATACACCCAAATGATTCTTACCTAATTTGAGATCAAAAGACCTTGAGCAAAGCTCTGATTGGCTGGACCTGAGACACATTCCAGATGCTAGACCAATCAGTATGTCCACAGAAACAGGAGTAAAGTAATAGGCAAAGCCCAGGCTCATTTACAGCACCATTCCTCCCCTCTGCCACCAGTCCATCCTCACTATGGGTGGCTAAAGGCCAGGGTAATGAGAATGATTACAGAAGCAATTCCCATTCTCTACACAGAGATGATGGAAGTAAACTAGACAAGGAGGGGCGGGGGGCGGGGAGGCGCATTCCCTTGTCATTTATTATCCACATACATCATACCACAGACCACACATAGGCCTCTGAGAACTAACACTGCCTTGCTTTTAATTTTTGTTTTTAATAGTTTTTGCCTTAAAAAAACACACACCTAAAATATGTTAACCAATAACAAAGTAAAATATAGGCTGTGCTATGATTGAGACATGAACAGAGTGCTCTAAAAGTTTAGAGGTAAGAGATATCCTGTGAGGCATTGGATTACTACTTGAAGGATGTATAGAATTACATGCGCAGCAATGGGGGAGAGGAGGGCAGGAGCTGGGGCAGGCATTTGGAAGACGAAAGGTTCTGAGAAAATTCTCAGGGGTAATCTGTATTAGAAAGGGTGTCAGGATGATGTGCAGAGGGAAAGAGTTTCAGTGAGTGCTTTTGGCAACAAGGGTAGTGAGCTTTGGCCGAGGCCTGTGAAGACCAGAGCATCAGGATACATAAATTCTGGTGTGTCTGTGTGAGAAACAGTCTCATTTCCTTATCATCTCTCATTGTATATTCCTTTTCCCTCATTAAATTCCAAGCTCCTTGAATCCCTTGGGAAAGAAGCTCCTTTATAGAAAGTCAGCTTTGTGCTGATGTGTTTCTAAGTCTCCATAAATCATATGAGGCCTTCCATAAATCACGCAGAGCTGCCTTTGTGTTGCAGCTGCACTCCACAGATACTTCAGGGTAATGCTTCTATTTGTCCCGGGCAAAACTATCAAGACTTTGGCAGTCTCAGGCTCACTTCTGTTTTTAGATGGTACCTTTCTCCTGCCTCAGATTCATTTGCCTAAGGCCTCTGACTGTCTTCACTCCCCGCTCCCTTTCCTACCCACTGCACCTATGAAAACAGGAAAGACTCTGTTACCAGTCACCCATACTTGATGATGAATTGATTAATTGCAATCTAACTGCAATCCCATCATACAAGTATAGCTTGGACTTTCAACCTTTCTTTTGCTTTTTACAAGACCAGTGCTCTAACCCCTGAGCTACAGGGCCCACTGCTCTTTTGCATTTTAATCCTTTTATCTTCCAATGTGGAATGGAAAGCTATTTTGTATGTGAAAAGAAATTCCAGACTTTAACTAGTTTGCAGGGATATTTTAGAGAGTGGTGATAAAGGAAGATTAAAAAAAAAAAAAGTAGGAATAGACCAGAAATAAGAAGGAAAAAAAGGGTACAAACTACAAAGCAGGTGAAAATATAGAAGAGGTAAAAGATGCATGCAAACTGGCACCGAGTTTGTCTAATAAATAAGATGTTCATTAAATATTTGTTGAATAGTACTTGTGGGATGCAGAGATGGATAGATGCCAAATTCAGAAAAATAGATTTAAAAAATTTTTCTTCTCTAAACTAGATAGCAACTTTTTGGGGATTGGGAAATGTGCTGGTTTTTTTAACCCATGACACCCTATTCAGTAAATAAGTTGAGACATAATAAATATATTCCGATTAAGGTTGTTATTATGTTATATATTGAAGTATTTTCAGAATATGATCCAACTTTCAAGTCTGTAAATAAAATAATTTTTTAAGGTCCCAAACTTTAATTTTTTTACTTCTAGGCACTTGGTTCAATCAATAGCTGTGCCCCTTTGGCCCACAGTACCTCATTTTCTTATCTGTTAAGCAGGTAGCTGGAGAAAATCAACAAATTTGAACCTGTACTCTATGGAACCCTAGAGGTTTTTGAAAGTGCCCCCAAAGAAAAAGAAAATGGTCGGGACAGAAAACCCTCCAGTACTACACTGCATCAACTACCCCCCCACCTCCCACCCCAACTATCTGCAGCAGCTCTATGTCAAGGAAAGCAAACCTCATTTTACCTTTGTAATAGTTTAAAGTACATTTTTAAAAATATTTTTTATTGATTTCAGAGAGGAAGGGAGAGAGAGAGATAGAAACATCAATGATGAGAATCATTCATTGGCTGCCTCCTGCACATCCCCACTGGGGATCCAGCTCACAACCTGGGCATGAGTCCTTGACCGGAATGGAACTAGGGACCCTTCAGTCCGCAGGCCAACACTCTATCCCCTGAGCTAAACCAGCTAGGGCTTGAAGTACATTTTTATTTGGGAAAGAGAAAAGGTTTAAGACCACTGTACTTGATCTCAAACTCAAAATCTCCTTAACTATTTTATGTATTATTTTTAGGATATTTTTACTAGAGTATTATCTAATTATAGCAGCTTCTCAACTTTTTATTATTAACACATTTAAAATTAGGAATTCAAAATATAATTTCAAAGTATTTGTCAGATGCTTTCACATACTAGATGTTAGACTGAAAAAGGATTCAGATATAATCTTTAAATTACTCATTTTAAATTTTAAGTGATTTTCAAAATAGTTGTAAAATCCTCAAGCTATGTCAAAACATTCATTGAATGGGCAGCTATTAACATTAATTTCTGAAAATGTCTCTCTTTTCCTAACCAGAAAGCTGAATCATATTTTGTGGGTTTCTGGAGGGGAAGAAGTTTCCAATTAGTGATTTCTCTCTTTAGTTGCAATAGAAAAATATAAAATCTCATATTAATAAAGAAGGGAGTATAAATAAATTATCAATTGTGTGATAATTTGTGAATTATCTGGCTTATGAAAATATGAGAATCTAAGCTGAACATATGTCCAACCTCTAGCTTGATGATAACTATACTCAAAATAGTTAATATGTTTGACCTAAACTGATATCTGTTGATAAATAAATGAGTAGGAAAGAGATGGTACAACTTACATTACAGGAATTGCAAGTGATTTTAGAATTCATTGACACCTCCATGACAAGAATGAGTAATTGGAAGCCAAGCTCCAAGTAATTAATGTAGATGTGCAATCAATTATATGTGTGGTTATGTTTAATGTAGTTCATCAAATATTTCCGGCACAAAGAAAGATTGTACTTCCTGATTTCCTTGTGGTGGAATGGCATCATGTGACTAATTCTGGCCAATATCTGAGATGTGAGTTAATTCTGAGATAAGCATTTAAATGCTAACGCAAGACTTCCAAGAGCTTTCTTTCTATATGGCCTGACTCTCAGCAACTGGGCCCCTAAGTGGGATGACTATGAGGGAAGTGTAGTTATATAGCATAAATGACAAACAGATCATTGTGGTTTAGCTATAGAGATGCAAGGGTTTATCACTGCAGCAGCATCTGATAAAATACGTGAAAGATAAATATATTTCAAGCGGGTTGTAAGTAGTCTTCCTCTCCCAAACAAATTGGAAAATTTGCACAAGCCCAGACCATGGGTGGGGGCTTGAGAGATAATGTAGCACACTCCTTCTGAAAAAGCATGAAACTGCATTTATTCTTCAGATTCCCATGGAATATTTAAATATTCTCTAGGAGAATAAAATAACCTATTTTAATTGAATGCATATGCTTTTTCCCCCTCCCATCTTGAAGTTTTCAAATACATTTGTTATATTATTTTGAAAACAAGACAGATTGAGGTTTTTAAAAATCCAGTATAATATTTTTTATTTGAACAGTACTCTAAAACTTTTCCACCAAACCTTATTTTTCCAATTCATTTTTATCCTTTACTTTACAAGAAATGCTATAAAAAAGAAAAAATATTCAGAGTATCTGAAGACACTGTAACCAGTGTCTTCAAATACATTGATGATACATTACACACTCCTTTCTCTAGGCAATTTTGGTGGGTCTTAATATGTTTAATTTCAAGAGCTGAACGAATGGCCAATGAAAGTGGAACAAGTCCTCTTCTGAGAGTGGCAGAGGGAAGTTCTTTCCTGTGGAATGAGTCACACAATCCACATGGCTGCCGAGTTCAACGGTTCCTGTTAGCCAGAGTTCCAGAACTTATTCCCCTAACTCTTGTTTTTACAGCAATATTAATTCCATTCCTATGAACTGAGGTTTGGACAAGTTCCTTCGTGATTTTAAAAAACATATTAATAGTGATTCATGATGGGCCCCAAAATAAGAAATAAAAACACACACAAAACTTCTGCATGATTCCACTCAGATTAGATCATAAATTCATCAATGTTTTAGACTTTATACTTCTTTTTCATCATTTAGTCTTACCAGAAAACAAACAAGTGAGATATTTTCATATCTATGCTCCAATTAACCAGTTAGTTAACTATTTTATTTGTAAAACAAAATACGATTTAAATAATTTATTTTGGGGATATGCTTTTTTATCATAAAATTCACTTCCCCCTCCTCCACAAATGTCAAGCACCATTCGTATTTTATAGTCTCACTCAAAAACTATGGAAGCAAAGTATCCAATACCTATGGCTACTTAATTAACTTCAGTAATTATTCAATTTATCTCTTTAAAATATAATAGTTAAAATCTCAGTGCTGAAATGTAGTTTTATTTTCAATTTGAGACATATTTTCCACAGTTAACTTGGAATTTTATAAATTTACTTTTTTACAATTGAGCCTTACAAGGCTCTGAAAATGTAGGATGATGATGAACACAGTGGCCCAATATAGTCCATTTGTATTAATTTCCTGATAAGTTGTGATCACTTGGTAAAATGACCATCTTTTCTTTGGGCAGTGCTAGTAACATTTCTATATCACATGGGCTTTCACAGAAGGAACTGCTTCAAGTAGTTACTCTTGTACACTGGTAGCCAGGACAATGAATTAGTTTAGGATGCCTAAAGTCCCCAGAGTCCCCAGAAAAGGTGTTACCTGACAGCCTCGAGTGGGAGAAAGAGGGGTGTCCCCTCCCTGGTTCCTGTCTTTTCCTATAAATGAGTTTAAATGAGAGACCCTGGTTGTGTTGTGATAAAGCCAATTTATTAAAGCAATTAAAACAAGCAAATGTATTAAAGATCCAAGGCAAGCAAATCTATTTCATCCAGCTCTGAGCACAGAATGGCATCATTCAGCTCATTGAGGAGCAAGTTGGGTGTGGTATCAAAGCATTATATACACTCCTGTCTATAGGTTTCAAAATTCCTCTGCTGAATATCTTAGTACAGATGAATTCTCAAGGTCCCTTTTTACTTTGGTGTGGCCTTCCCAGAATTTATGAGACAATTTTATCTTGCCAAGTCTTGAGACTGCTGGCTTCTCTGTTTGGGGTATAAAAAAATAAAATGGCCCTTTTTTCCTTTCTCCTTCCCTAAAATGGCTGATTTTCTCCCTCTTCTCCCCTCCCTTCCTGCATTCTTTAGTTGGAGAATCATTAACCATTTGCTTTCGAGCTTCCTTGGGAAAGATAAGGACTTACAGTTTACAAGCTGGCTGCAAATTGCCCACACTGTTTGGCCTTGTTTCAACTTTCTTGTCTCAGTTTCCCTATTCGTCTTGCCTTGGGATTTTCCTAGTGTTTCACTTCCCCGTAACACTAGAACAGATGCTCTACCTGAATTCAGATGGTTGCTTTGAAAACAGATGCTTTGGTGAGTTAACTGTTTGCTTACTTCTTTTTCTTAAATATGCTTTTTAAAATGCAGTTGGGGAGCTGAATAGAAAGACAATGAAAAAGGAGAACCCAACAAATGAGGAAATGACTCTCTACTGACAGGAAAACCTTATTGGAAAAATGAGAAGACAGGAGTGACCCCAAGTGAAACAGTGGAGATTTCTTGGCATCTCTGAATCCAGAAGGAGCCTGGACTCTGACCTGGAGCCACAAGTTACAGAGTAAAACAAGAATGAAGCTTGAGACTAAGACCACTCATTCTCTGCAGGTGGCCCCAAGAGCAGCTCCTCTGCCAACATCAGAGGATTGCTGAGGTGAAGGAAGAGACATGAGGACCCACCAGCCTCCAGGTTGAGTCAATGTATAGTAGCTCACCCCTTATCCACATTTTATTTTGTGCAGTTTCAGTTATCTGTGGTCAATGTTGGTCCAAAAATATTTCATAGAAAATTCTAGAAATAAACAATTCATAAATTTTAAATAGGGTGACATTTAGAGTACCTCCCTTCATCTCCTCACATACTATGTATTCACATATATATATCTGTGGGGTCTTGTCTAAGAATACACCGGATGTTCAAGACCCCTCTAAGCATGGGCCTAATTGGGGTGCTCAAGGCCAAGATACTTTTATGCAGGTGCAAGGTCGCCACAGGCCTTACACTGCACAGATGGACCTTTCTGTAGCTAAATACTGATGTTATTGTTTGGCAAAAAGCCTTCTTTCTTTTGATCTTGTTTGAGCATGTATATAAGTTGTCACTGACCAGCTTGCTATGGCTTTTTGTGTAGAATAAAGCATGTTCCATTTGCCTGCTTGCATACCCATGTTCTTCCAATTCCCGTCACCCAGAGGGTCAAGTCCTTAGCTGAGGAGCTTGCATCTGACAATATCCCATGATGTATATGTAAAATATACATATATTTCATGTCATATATATGTAATGTCTAATTAAAATTTTAATATAATCTCATGTTGAGTTCCAGCCATGTAATTTAAATAGTCCATGAGTACCTGCATATGGAAATATTCAACTAAACAACCTGGGAAAATTCCTAAAATGAAAGCATGGAAGAGATTCAGTCTTATTCCTCATCATCTGTTTAGTGAACTTTGCATAACAGACTTTAAGCATCCCAAAAGAATCTGTTTTAGATGTGGGGGCCAAGATCATAGAGGGAGTGGTTTTAGGCACTAATCTAAAATACAGCCCTGACCGGTTTGGCTCAGCGGATAGAGCGTCGGCCTGCGGACTGAAAGGTCCCAGGTTCGATTCTGGTCAAGGGCATGTACCTTGGTTGCAGGCCCATCCCCAGTAGGGGTGTGCAGGAGGCAGCTGATCAATGTTTCTCTCTCATCGATGTTTCTAACTCTCTATCCCTCTCCCTTCCTCTCTGTAAAACATCAATAAAATATATTTTTTTAAAAATAAAATACACACGTCGTTTTTCTCAGCATCAAACATGACTTTATTATCATCTATTATCCTCTTCCTTCCTTTGCATCCCTCAGGCATAATAGTTCTGTGCAGCTCAGTGGAAAATGTATTTGTGTGAACCAGCACAGTGAAACCACCCCTCAGGGAATGGGGCCACAGGAAGATCAGGCCACCTCTGCCTTCTTGGAACGGGAAGGTGCCTATGGCCAGGCCCTATGTCTTGTGGAAGAAGAGAGTGAACTGTGAAATAATGGCTTTCCTCAGGGAATGTTTTCCCCCAAGAGGGCTGTTTTTCTTTCTTTAAGGTTTCCAGCCTTTCTACTTGGTCTCATTACTGCCAAGTTGCACACAAACATGTGCTTAAATTCAGCCTTTTTCCAGGCCCTCTAGCCACATCTTGATTTCTTCTTCTGGTTAGGGTTCCATACTGAGCCTGGTGGTCAGACAGTGTTGCATGTGGGAAAATTGCCTAATAAATCTTAGTGTTCATGAGTTCCTTATATAAATGGGATTTTTCTTCATACTAGTATATCTTCTGCCTGGTACAAAATGTATTGAAGGCTGATTTTGTATGAGTAATTGTGCAATTTTATACATTTTTTAAGAACCCAGGTCTTAATAAATCAGACCTCTGGAGTCCTTGGAGTGTTTCGTCTTGTGTGTTGTTGTTTTTTTTAGTATTCTCTTTGGTTTTGAATTTGCTTGGTGGTGTTGGCTGCAGACTTGTAATTTCTGCTAGAGTTGAATTTTCCACTCAGAGCAATTTTATAGCTCTCCAGTGTTCATGGAGACTAGAATAGACATTTTTTGCCAATTTGACCAACTTCACTGACAGACTCAGAATCTTAAGTGTAGGCCAAATAGTGGACATAATTTATTTCTTACAAGCACTCATTAATTTGTCCAGGATCTGATGCTAGCCTCATATGAATAACTACCCAGCCTTTTTATCAGGGTGTCTTGGAATATGCAAGGACCTATCCCACAGGGAACACAATGTTATCCCTAATTTCCCAGCATGTAGTCTCAGGGTCAATAAAATCTTTTGGGTGAGATGCAATGTCCACATAATCCTGAATAGCTTTTTTATTGATTATGTAGAAGTTGAGAGAATGTTTAGTGTTCAGAGTTGAAGCAGAATTATGACTCATCAGACCAATAGATTTGTTTTATGAAGAAAAGCTTATTCAAATATTCTGTTGCATGGGAAGGCTACATGATTTCGGAGAGGATCCTTCATTCTCTTTTCTTTTAAAAAAAAATTTTCAATTATAGTTGATGTTCTATACTAGAGGCCCGGTGCATGAAATTCGTGCATGGGGGAGGGTCCCCTCAGCCCAGCCTGTACCCTCTCCAATCTGGGACCCCTTGGGGGATGTCAGACATCCCTCTCACAATCCAGGACCACTGGCTCCTAACTGCTCACCTGTGTGCCTGCCCGATGGGCCCTAACTGCCCCCCCCCCCTGCCAGCCTGATTACCCCTAACTGCATCTGTCTGCCTGTCTGACCACCCCTAACTGCCCCCACTGCCAGCCTGGTCGCCTCCAACTGCTCCCCCCTGCTGGCCTGGTCACCCCTCACTGCCCCCCTGCTGACCTGGTTGCCCCCAACTGCCCTCCCCTGCAGGCCTGGGTCCCCCCCAACTGCCCTCCACTGCAGGCCTGGTCACCCCCAACTGCCCTCCCCTGCTGACCTGGTCTCCCCCAAGTGCCCTCCTCTGCTGGCCCGGTCACCCCTAACTGCCCTCCCTTGCAGGCCTGGTCCTCCCCAACTGCCCTCCCCTGCTGGCCTGATAACCCACAATTGCCCTCCCTTGCAGGCCTGGTCCTTCCCAACTGCCCTCCCCTGCTGGTCATCTTGTGGCAGCTATCTTGTGTCCACATGGGGGCAGGATCTTTGATGACATAGGGGCAGCCATCTTGTGTGTTGGAGTGATGGTCAATTTGCATATTACTCTTTTATTAGATAGGATAGAGGCCTGGTGCAGGGGTGGGGGTCAGCTGGTTTGCCCTGAAGGGTGTCCCGGATCAGGGTGGGGGTTCCCTTGGGGCATGGGGCGGCTTGGGTGAGGGGCCTGTGGTGGTTTGCAGGCCGGCCACATACCCTGGCGACCCAAGCGGAGGCCCTGGGATCTGGGATTTATTTATCTTCTATAATTGAAACTTTGTAGCCTTGAGCGAAGGCCAGGGCTGCGGGAGCTTGGCTTCCTCCATTGCCAGGGGCAACTCAAGCCTCCTGCTCTCTCCAGCTTTGTGGCTGCCACCATTTTTGTTGGGATTTATTTATCTTCTATAATTGAAACTTTGTAGCCTTGAGTGGAGGTCCAGGCCTGCCAGGGTGTGCGGAAAGCTTGGCTTCCTCCATTGCCAGGGAAACCCAAGCCTCCTGCTCTCTCCGTGGCTGCAGCCATCTTGGTTGGGTTAATTTGCATACTTGCTCCTGATTGGCTGGTGGGTGTGGCTTGTGGGTGTAGTGGAGTGATGGTTAATTTGCATATTACTCTTTTATTAGATAGGATTAGTTTCAGGTGTGCAATACAGTGATTAGACAATTATATAATTTATGAAGTAATCCCCCAAGGTAATTCTAGTACCCACCTGGCACCATACATAGCTATTATGATATTACTAGAGGCCCAGTGCATGAAATTCGTGCACAGGGGAGGGGGTCTCCTCAGCCCAGCCTGTACCCTCTCCAATCCAGGACCCCTTGTGGGATGTCTGACTGCCAGTTTAGGCTCAGGTATCAGGCCTAAACTGGCAGTTGGACATCCCTCTCATAATCCTGGACCGCTGGCTCCTAATCGTTCACCTGCCACCCCTAACTGCCCCCACCTGCTGGCCTGGTTGCCCCACACTGCCCCCCCCCTGCCGACCTGGTCACTCCTAACTCCCTCCCGCTGCCGGCCTGGTCACCTCCAACTGCCCCCCCCCCTGCTGGCTTAGTCACCCCTCACTTCCCCCCCCCCCCCGCCGGCCTAGTCACCCTTCACTGCCCCCCCTGCCAGCCTGGTCACCCCCAACTGCACCCCCCCACCGGCCTGGTCGCCCCTAACTGCCCCCCCCGCCAGCCTGGTCGCCTCTTACTGCCCCCCCCCCCCCCCCCCCGCTGCCAGCCTAGTCACCCCTCATGGCCCACCTCCGGCCTGGTCGCCCTATGCAGCTTGCTTGTTCAGTTGTTTGGTCGTCCCTCACTACCCCTCCTGCCAGCCTGGTCGTAGGCCACCATCTTGTGAGGGTGTGATGGTTAATTTGCATATTACCTATTTATGATATAGGGTTGACTATATTCCTTATGTTGTACTTACATCCCCATGACAAGTTTGTAACTGCCAATTTTTACTTCTTAATCCCTTCACCTTTTTTACCAGTTCCCTCCTCCCCCCGATCCCAATTTAGCAACCATCAGCCTACTTTCTGTTCCTATGAATCTGTTTCAATTTTGTTTGCTTATTTATTTTGTTTATTATATTCCACACATAAGTGAAATCATGTGGTATTTATTTTCCTCTGCCTGACTTATTTCATTTGGCATAATACCCTCTAGGTCCATCCATGTTATTGCAAATGGTAAGAATTCATTCTTTTTTATGGCTGAGTAATATTCCATTGTGTATATATACCACTACTTCTTTATCCAGTCGTCTATTGATGGGCACTCAGGTTGTTTCTGCACCTTGGCTCTCCTATATAATAAAAGCCTAATATGTTAAGTGTCCGGTTGCCTGGTCAGCCTTTCAACCAATCAAAGCATAATATGCTAATGATATGCTAAGGCCGCTCAACCGCTCGCTGTGATGTATACTGACCACCAGGGAGCAGACGCTCCGACTGGTAGGTTAGCGTGATGCTGGGGTCTGGCCTATCGGGACTGAGTGAGATGGGCCAGACATGCCCTGGAGCCCTCCCATGGTCCCTCCCTGGCTAGCCAACCTCCCGCATCCCTCCCTGGCCCCAATAGTGCACAGGTGGGATCCCTCAGCCTGGCCTGTGCCTTCTTGCAATCTGGGACCCCTCATGGGATGTCGGAGAGCCGGTTTTGGCCCGATCCCACAAGCCAGGCCGATGGACCCCACTGGTACATGAATTTGTGCACTGGGCCTCTGGTTGTAAATAATGCTGCAATAAACATAGGAGTATATACACTGAGTGGCCAGATTATTATGATCTCTGAATGCATAATAATCTGGCCACTCAGTGTGTGTGTGTGTGTGTGTGTGTGTGTGTGTGTGTGTGTGTGTGTATTTTAGAGGCCCAGTGCATGAATTTGTGCATGGATGGGGTCCGGCCAGCCTGACCAGGGGGAGGGGACATGGGCGGTTGGCTGGCCTGCCTGCTGGTTGAACTCCTGGTTGAGGGGACAATTTGCATATTAGCCTTTTATTATATAGGATATACACTGAGTGGCCAGATTATTATGTGTTCAGAGATCATAATAATCTGACCACTCAGTGTATGTCTCTTCAAATTGATGTTTTGGTAATACCTCTGTTCATGAGAGATATTAGCCTATAACTTTATTATTTTTTGTAATGTCTCTATCTTATTTTAGAATCAGGATAATGCTAGCTTTATAAAATGATCTTGAGAGCTTTCTCTCCTCTTGAATTTTTAAAAATAGTTTGAGAAGAGTAGGTGTTAATTCTTTGATTTTTTGCTAAAATTCACCTGTGAGGCTATCTGGTCCAAGACTTTTGTTTGCTGAGAGGTTTTTTTTAATGAGTGCTTTTATTTTGTTAAAATCTTTCAGATTTTTTGTTTCTTCTTGATTCAGTCTTGGAAGATTGTATATTTCTAGGAATTTAACTGTTTCTTCTAAATTGTCCAATTTATTGGCATATAGTATTTTTTACAATCCGTTGTAGTTCTAAGGTGTCAGTTGTCACCTCCTCTTTCATGTTTAATAATATTTACTTGAGTCCTCTCTCTCTTTTTTTCTTGATGACAGCATTACCTGGTAAGAGCTACAAAGCCATCTGTAGTTGGCAGCTGCCAGTACTGGTCCTGGAGGCATGTGGGAGAGACTATGCTGCTAACTAAGGCCAGATGCCACTGGTACCAGACCTGGGATCACTTGGCAAAAGGGCACCCCAAGGACTGTTACTGCCTGCCAGCTTCCCACAAGGCTCAGCCACCAAAACAACCCTGGGCAATAGGCAAGTTGGATAAGGAGTAGTCTCAGGAAGTTATCAGAATAAGGCAAGTGCTATTCACCAGGTCAATGCAAATTCAGATTTGGCTTTGTGTGTGTGTGTGGGGGGGGGAGTGTTCAATACAGGAAAGATGGTGCCCACCTGGCCACCATGTGGGAAGAGGGCTCAATACAGGTATAATGGGTCTGTCCCTCCAGGCCTCACCTTGCAGCCACACAACTCAGCTTCTCCCTATATGTCTCCAGCACCCCTTGAGCCACTGTCCCTCTGCTGGAGGCCAGGGTGAGCACTTGCAAGTCAGTGAGTAGTGTGCAGGCCCTTTAAGATGACACCCTTTAAGATGACATCTCACCCCGACCTGTGGAATCCCTGCTGATTTTCACAGCCAGATATTATAAGAAATCCTCTTCCTGGCACTGGTGCTTCAGGCTGGGAAGCCCAAAGTGGGCCTGGGACTCCTTGCTTCTCCTCAGGGTTCCCTCTGCAGTTGAGATATTTCTCCTGACTCTCAACTGCTGCAGGTGGGTGCAGGGCCAGCCCATTTCATATCTCTGCCCCTCCTACCAGTCTCCACATGGCTTCTTCTGTATATCCTTACTTGTAGGACTTCTGTTCAACTATTCTTCAGATGGTACTCCAGTTTGATTATTATCTAGTTTAGTTGTAATTTTGATGTTGTCATGGGAGGAGGCAAGCACAGTGTTTGCCTGCTTTGCCATCATGACTAGAACTGCTATATAAGCATGATATTCTGTTTTATGAAAATGATAATCAGGAGAATGACAGATAACCCAGATGTCATTTAAGTGTAGCTGATATAAGAGAATTCTTGCCTAATTTCATGTATCAAGGCAATGAAAACTCAGTACTCAAATCCGTTGTATATAATATAGCTTGGGCTAAAATTAATGCAAATTATTATGCATGAGTAGGAACTGTAAGTGATGTTCAATTCTATATAGAAAATAATACATTCTGAAAAGTTGGGGAAGGGGAATTAGCAATATTTAAGCATTTGCTCTATGGCCCATGTCTTGCCTTTATTAAGTAATTAAATGTGGAAGAAATCTCACTTTATGGATTAACCACTCAAAATAGGAAAATTAAGTAACATACTCAAGATTACACAGCTGATAACTAACAAAGTTAAGCTAGAAACCACGTTTCTCTGACTACCAAAGCTAATGTTCTACCCACTACACAATTATTTTCTTAAATTTGTATAAAACTTTGAGTCTTCAAGCAAAATTTGGTAAACACCTTCTGTGATCATTGCTGCTTCCAACTTTCCTGCCATAACTTTAAGGTGTTCCCAGTTAGATACACTCTCCAGTGAGTGTTCACTCGGGGCCTGCCATCCAAACTTGTGCAAAGTACTACTAAATATACAAAATTTAAAAGGAATTGATTAAAATAGATACATATACAAGTTGGTATAGATATCAATGCATCAGAACCTCAGAGGACCACCAGTGAACTGGCTGTGATTAACAGAGATTATTTGAGTAAGTACTGCAGAGAAGCAATTTCGGACAAATGTGTGGGTGGCAATGCAAATGATTTTATGAATTAAGAATATCCAAAATTAACTACAGTAAATCACCGAGCAAGAAAGTCACTTCCTTATCAATGTTCTTTCGCTCAGACTGTCTCCATTTGTTGCTGAGTGATTAACTCCAATACTCTCTAATACCTACTACTAGCTTTCCATTTTAATAAAGGAAACAGAGGTCTCAGGCTAATTGCTTTCAATAAGTCAAGAGTATCTAGGGATAATTTTAAACATGATTTTTTGTTTTATTTATTTTCATGGTTTTCTCCTATTTATACTAGTTTTCTACTTATTGTAAAAATGTAAAATTCCCTTTAAAATCAATTTACTTATGTTTTAAAGTGACACTTTTTACCTATCCTATTTGTATAAACTCAGAAATCTAACAGTACCAAGCACTGAAGTGAGTGTGGATTCATAAGATACGTGTATATGATTGATGGCAGAATAAATTGTTATGACTCTTTTGGAAAACAGTTTGGCACTGTTTCCTTTAGTTGAACATTTGCCTGCCCTAATGAACCACCATTCCACCCATATGTCCTTATCAAAAATGCATTTTTTATTTTAACAGCAAAAGATGTGCATAGCAGCCCTTTCAACAATGGCAAAATCATGCAAAACTTAAATGGGGACTTGGGATGGGGTCTCAGAGAGTTAAATCGTTCTCTACAGGAGACTGAACAAGATAGAAGCTTTGGAGTCTAGAATAAGCTTGTGTTGAGAGGGAGTCCAAGCTGGAGAAAAAAAAAAAAAGGCTAAAAAAGCAGTTAAAAGATGAAATATTCCCAAGACTGTTTATTTGTAGTAGACGTCCCATTTGGAAAGGAGAGCCAGAAGGTCTTTAAGCTGTGGAATAACAAAACAACAATAACAAAAACAGTGCCTTGGAGAAGATTAAATGAGGCAGGTGCTGAGTGTTGTATGGGGCTGACATGAAAAATGTGAAGCCAGCTAAGGAATTAGGGTTGTAGTTTAGGCCCTGAGGCTATGAGCATTGCCTCACATGTGAGAACCTATCTCTTCATGACCCCTTCCTTCTGAGTGAATGCCCTGTCTCCGTATGGGGCTCTGTGCTGCTGTGTACAATTTCAGCTGATTTTATTCCCCAACGAAATCACTGTTTTTAGTTGTCTAGGGAAGTAATTATTGTTTAAAACCAACCCTTTCAACAGGCACTGGTCCAGAAACTAAAGACTACACAGGATGTGGTAGGAATAAAAAAGAAACCAATATTAGGGGGTTACTTTCAAAATTCCATTTTTCCCCACTTGGAACATACTTAAGCAACATGCGATTTGAGATTTCTGACTGAAATATTCCAAGGATGTCACACAATTCCTCTTGAAATGTCATTAAAATATCAACCTCAGGCATTCCTTAAGATTCTGTAACTAGGGAATAACTCCAAGAGGAATCCCTGAAAAATATAGTGTATCCTTTCCAATGTCCAAAACTCAGAGCCCCTCTGGCTTACATCTTCTGGAAGTCCTGTTGGGCATTCATCACCACACCCTTACATTCCTTTTTTAGATCATAACCAAACTGCAAAACAAATCCTTCTGGCAGATAGAAGGAGACAAATAAGCCAAAGTGGCTATGAGCTGGCCGGCTGGAAGGCTGATATGTATGCATGAAAGCTCAACAGGGCATGCACATCCCAGTGAAGAAAGGAGGAGAGGGAGAAATGGATGGTTATATATAGAGAAAACTGAGCCCAATGCTATTAAAAAATTTTGGTCAGTTCCTGAGTTATTATGCTAGTACAGTGTGACTTTGGAAAAGAAAGAAAGAAGAAAGAAAGAAAGAAAGAAAGAAAGAAAGAAAGAAAGAAAGAAAGAAAGAAAGAAAGAAAGAAAGAAAGAAAGAAAGAAAGAAGAAAGAAAGAAAGAAAGAAAGAAAGAAAGAAAGAAAGAAAGAAAGAAAGAAAGAAAGAAAGAAAGAAAGAAAGAAAAGTAAGTGTTATCATGGGTTGAACTTTCACGCAAAAGAAGCACCATACCAGGTTCTCTATGCCGGTGAGGCAGCTACTGTCTAAGGTCAGTAGCTGACCTCATCATCTTAAGCTAGAGAATCTGGGAGATGGTTTTCCAGAAGTAACTAAGGATGGAAAAGAAGAAAAAGAATCGTATCAATTTCCCTCTGACAAAAATATTTATTCTACATTAAATTTTTAAAATTATGTTTTAATTTTATTATTGACATTGTTACAGATGTACCCTCCCCCCTCTTTAAAACCACAATGAGATAGCACCTCACACCTGTCAGAATAGCTACCATCAACAAATCAACAAACAGCAAGTGTGTGGAGGATGTGGAGAAAAGGGAACCCTAGTGCACTACTGGTGGGAATGCAGACTAGTGCAGCCACTGTGGAAAACACTATGGAGTTTCCTTACAAATTTTTAAACTGGCCCCAGCAGGTTTGGCTCAGTGGATAGAGCATCGGCCTGCGGACTGAAAGGTATCAGGTTTGATTCTGGTCAAGGGCACATGCCTGGGTTGTGGGTTCAATCCCCAGCGTGGGGCGTGCAGGAGGCAGCCAATCAATGATTCCCTCTCATCATTGATGTTTCTCTCTCTCCTTCTCTCCCTTCCTCTCTGAAATCAATAAAAATATATTTAAAAACATTTTTTTTAATGGAACTGCCATTTGACCCAATGACTCTACTTCTGGGAATATTGGCCTCATTGGCCTTAACTTTGATGCCTACTTTTTTTGCTTTGATCCTGGTCTCAAGACTTCAAATGATTACATTATATGGTCAACCTGTCCTCTGATGGACTTCGAGCGAGTAACTTGTCTTGGTGTTCCAGGTTCCCTCCTAGACACAGGGCCTTGTCCCTGAACTCCAGCAGTGGCTGAGGCAGATCACCCATGGAAGTCCTTCCTAGGTAATGTCTGCTTCCTAATTGAGGAGAAGATTCCACTATTTCTTTTCCTCACACTCTGTGCACGTGTTAAAATCTTGACCTCAAATTTACCAATCTGTCATTTCTGAAACTATGCTTGAGACAGATGTGTGTTTGGATGTTATTCCTGACTCAGGGGCCTGTACTAGGGTCAGCCTCCCCAGGCACATGATTTCTACACCCTTATTCGATTGAAAGGTCAGAAGTTTAGCAGGCTCCTGGCTGCCTGTACCTTCCTGCCTAAACCATGGCATCTCACTGGATTCATAAGGTCTAATATCTGAGTTATAGATGTCACAGAACCAGAAGCACTAGTTTTGCAACTATATATCTTGAATAAGCCGGTGTTTTCAGAGAATACCTTGTTTTATGCTTTATTATGTATCATACATAGCAAATTGCATGGCACCTAGTATGTGATTCATAAACATTTATTGAAGGAAAGAGAGATGGGGAGGAGAAAGGGAGGAAATGTCGTGCTCCCTTTTTACTGGGTTATTGTGGGAGTAAATGAATGATTATATGCAAAGTATTTTCAGTTTTTTGAAAATTCACTGCTTACATCTCAAGTTATTTTATTGTTACCATCAATAGAATAATCAGCTGTGTCCACAGAACTCTAATGCATTTTTGTGATGTCATGCTTCTTCTCTAGACTAGTGGGTTTTATCTATTAAGAGATTTATAAACTTAAAAGAAAAAGAAAAGTCAACAAAACCAATAAGAAGGCAGCTCAGCACAGATGGGAAAATAATCACTTGGGAGTGAAAAGAGACAGGTGTTCCTGTGACACACTAACCCACTGAGGTCACGGGAGAAATTCACCAGGCTAGCGCAGGAAGAATTCCAAAAGCCATCTTGCTTATTAATCATCCCAGCAGCCCTGGGGTGAGAAATAAAAGTGCATTTCCTTTGCACAGAGGCTGGGGGTGGGGTGGGGACCATCCATGGTCTGGGGTCTCCTGGCAGCCATAGGATTGGCTTCTAGGGCTTTCTTGGGAGGAGGGGGGATAATAGCAAGGTTTTCCCTTGGCCTGACCCTCAGGAGCCCTGTTACCTTCAGTCATTTCTCTACATGTCAGAAAGGAGTTGGGGGCATCCAAAGAGAACTGAGCTAGTAAGAGTGTATTTGTTCCACATAGGTTTCTGAGTTTTGTGGTTCTTCTTTTGATAAATTATGTTGATATTTCTTTAACGGCTAATTTCTCCCCTCTGTCTTTTCAAGTGAATAATTTCTTACATTCTCAGAACAAAATTGAGTTTCCTTTTACCATTTTTCTGCCCTAATTCAACCTGGAGATGCAAGGTTGGTACAATATTCACAAATTAATAATTGTGATATGAAACATAAAAAATCACATGGATCATATAAATAGATGCAGAAAAAACATTTGATAAAAAACCAGCACTCATTTGTCACAAAAACTTTCAGCAAATGGGGACTAGAGGGATTATATTCTTCAACATAATAAAGACCATATATGACAAACCTTCAGCCAACATCATACTCAATGGGCAAAAACTAAAAGCATTTCCCTTACGATCAGGAATAAGACACAGATGTCCACTTTCACTACTCTTACTCAACACAGTACTGGAAGTCCTAGCCTCAGTGATGAAACAAGAAAATATTAAAGGCATTCAAATTAGAATGGAGGAAGTAAAAATGTCATTATTCGCAGATGACATAATATTGTACATAGAAAACTCTAAAGACTCCACCAAAAAAAAATGAGTAGTTCTAATAAATGAATTCTCCAAAGTAGCAGGATACAAATATATATGTGAAAATATCTCATTGTTAAAAAGGCAAGCAGAATATAAAGGTAGTGGACCAACCTCCTATGAAGCTAGTATGAAGGTAATGGAAACACACACAAACATGTAAAATAAGACATTAAAAACATAAAATGAGAGGGTGAAGTAAAAATATAGGGTGTTTAGAACTGAAGCAAAAGGCAGAAAAGGCTGGTTGTAAATCAAGGCTGGCCAAGACGATTGTGGTTCCTCCTACTGTTGGCTGGAGACAAACCAAATATGTCACTTATAAGAGACTGGCTCATAGTCCTCTGCAGCTGCTTCATGGGGTGTTCTCTCACTCTTTTTCTTACTCCCTTAGACCAGATACTGATGCTCACACAAATCCCAAAGCCATCGTGAATGTTGGTTTTACTGGCAGTTTGCATCAGATTATGCCAAATAGAGGAGGCAATGTTAAGACCAAACTGAAAGGGTGTTCTAGTATTGCTAGAAGTGCTTGAGCTTTTAAGGATGTTTCCCCGGGAAAAGAAACAATTTAGGAGAAATAACATAGCTGTTTACACATATCTTAAGGACCACCAGAAGGAGGTGGGATTAGGCTACACTGCAATATTGAGTGTAGCTAATTGTTATTAGTGAAGCGACATTATTATTAGTGTAGTTCCAGCATGCAGAATTTTGTGAGGCTTGATTTACAACCATCTGTTTTGTCCTCTTAGTGAAAATAGTGGCCAGATCATAATAATATGCCAAGGTAAGGAATCACTTTGTCAAGATGATTCCTTTTGCCCTTTCATATGTTTATTTTGCCATCTGTAAAAATAATACATTTTTTATAATTTAATCATTGTAATCATTAACTAGAAACTTAGTTTTCTCTATATTTATAATTTTAAAGCTCACTGCAATATTAATTATTATTTGATTGCACTCAGATTCTACAGAATTTGCCACGAAAAATATGACTTACAATTCTAAAGGAAAATGAGTAATACTTGAGAAATTCCATGTTAATACAGTTTTAGAACACTTGTGTTCAAGTAGATAAAGGACACCTGCCCACAAATCTCCCCACCTTTATATTCACATTTTGAGACTTTTATTTTCTTTGATTTGCCATATCAGAATCTCTCTTTCTGAATTAATACATACATGGAAACAATAAATAGTTTCTACTTTTTTTCAATAACTATTGAAATGTTTTCTGATTAAATATTAAGTTTGAGAGGGATTCATATTGTGCAGAAAAAAAAATGTGATGAGTTGTGAATCTGCCTTTCTTAAATACATTCTTTTTTTATTAATTTCTTTATTGATTAAGGTATCATATATTTGTCCTCATACCCCCATTCCCATCCCAAACCCCTCCCCACCCATGACCCCACCCCCCTGTTGTCCGTGACCACTGGTTAGGCTTATATGCATGCATACAAGTCCTTTGGTTGATCTCTCCCCCTTACCCCCACCCTCCCTACCTTCCCTGAGGTTTGACAGTCTGATTGATGCTTCCCTGTCTCCGGGTCTGTTTTTGTTCATCAGTTTATGTTGTTCATTATTTCCCCTAGATGAGTGAGATCATGTGATACTAGAAATACACTTATAAGAACCAAAAATGAGACAAGCAATAATGGTTATGCTGAGAGGCAAATGAATCAATCTGTAGTGAGTTTCTTTCTGGGCCAACAGTTCTTTTGAGTCCCAATTTCAATGTCAAACAGTTCCTTATGTGTACATGTCAGCAATTATATTTCAGTTCTGGATGGTGGACAAATGGTGTTAATGCAGGTCCAACCCTTCCTGGTTTGGTCCTGGGCAACCTGCCATGGCGCACAACTGCTGACTGCTAGTATGGCAAGGCGTCGTCAGCATCTTCCATCTCTGGACTGTTTCTCTTCCGTCTTCATGGCTGGAGCAGTCCTGTCAATTCCTCTCTGTTGCAGGAATCCATATGGTCTTGGAGGTGTTTTCTGAAAATATACAAACATATTCTGTGGTGCGGTGTTTCTTCCTTTTCCGCGTCCTGCACGGAAAGGGAGAAAGACAGGTTCCTGAGGGGAGGAGCTGGGGGTTAAGAAATTAGAGAAAGAAAGAGACAAGAGACAGAAATAGATTCAAGCTGGGTGCCGAGTGGCTTCCTGTCCTCTGATAGAGAGACAGTCACACTAACCTCAGACAACACAGCATATTTATTGGTTTCCAAAAGGGATTTTATGATAAAAAGGAGTTTTGGGTGTGCCCAAATCCTATTCATCAGGATCTGAGTAAGCTCCTTATTTTGGGTGGGTCAAGGTCCTTTTTGTTCCTCATTCCAAGTACATGGAATCAGTACTGATAACAGGATTCTGCCAGTGCCCTTGGGCTCAGCTGATAAGAATTAAAAAAGTATCCATGTGCCTTCCCAGACGGCTCTCTACAATATTCTTGACCAAAAGTTAATAAAGAAATCTTTTCTATAAATTTGACTTGGGATCCTTTTTCATTTTTTGCCCAAATAATTTTCCTCTGCCTTGTTTTGACACCATGTGTGTTTTTCATGGGTGTCTTGCTGTTAGCATTACAAATGAAAGTTAATTTTCTAAAGTAAAAAATTTGTAGATGTAATTTACTTACAGGATATTTTTCCTTACATGATATTCTTCTACTATCCCCCCTTTTTTGATTTAAATATTAGGAGGCTTTTGGAAATTTTATAATGTAGTCTTGATAGCTTTTAAATTTTAACTTTTTGCACTAAAATATGACTGCTTTAGGTTCATTACATGTTATGCAATTTTACCATGAGATAAACTATCAATAAAAATTTTAGTTATATTCCCATGCCCAGCTCAAATCAGGACCCAGGTAACAGACAGAGACTTGGCCAACAGCAACTGCCCTCTCACTGCAACAAGACTTGTTTGAGTTGTCTTGTACCCATGGTGTGGGGAAGTGGTTTTTGATATCTAAATCCAACCTAGTACCAGGAGTGCTCAGGGCCTACTCAAGAAAGCAAATAATCCTTTCCACTAATATTTATAGGGTAAAATAAAATTGTTGTATTAAATTTGACAGTAAAATAGTAGTCAAGTTCTCAGACTAATTTAAATTGGCTAAGTGAAATAAGCGAATATTCTAGAAAAATTAATGGTACTGGACAAAAAGCTGTTCCTAAAGTGTTAACTAAAATTTTTATTGGTAGTTCATCTTAAATACATTCTTAATTTAAACTGCCAGGTGCCAAGGACCAAGAGATGAGAAACCCAACAATGATGCCCAGTTGGTCACACCACTATGAGCTCTTTGTTTCTCTAGGGGTTGGGTTTGAAAAATGGGTAGACTTTTAGCTGGTTGAGAACATTTGCACACAATAGGAGAGAGAGAATTTCAAAAGCTTCCTATTCTTCTTGTTTGTGGACCTCTGCCAAAGTTCAGGCATACATATTCTAGTTACTTCTATGAAAGCCACCTTCCCTGCAACAGAGGAACAAATCAACCCAACATTTAGAGCAGCAGATGGATTTCAGGAAAAATACAAATCATCTACCTGCTGTTGCTGGTGGCTAATTCCAGCTGGTCATAAATGCAAGAAGTTCATCAAAAGGTTGGTGAACCTTGAGGCTTCAGCAGGGCTGAATCATATTGCCTGCTGCTGGAATAGCCGAAAGCATTTTCCCAAACCTGAAGATACATATGATTGCCTGCTGCCAGACAGATGAGGGCAGTTCCTCAACCTGATAATTCTGCTGTTTACCAAAACCTTACCTTTAATATGTATATCTGCTTTGCTATAGGGCAAAATGTGGGAATAAAGAGCCCTGGGTGCAGAGATTCAGAGAACTTGGTTACTGAAGCTAGGTCTCCTCTGGCTCCCCAAAATGCCTTCCAAATTTATATTTCATGTCTAGTCTCTTTATTAATTTACTTGCAGCCCTTTTCCAGATTCCTGAACCCTTCTAGATGCTGAGAAACACCCCGGCATGCTGTAGCAAGGAGCTGACATAACATTGGACATATTTTAAGATGACTCAGCGTGCTGATTTCCTTGTGGTTGTCAGCATGCAGCTTTCTCAGGCCCCTCTGATTGCTGGGTGGACAGCACAACAGGCAATAGAGCTTTACTGTCTGTTCCTCGGGGGACAGCAGGGATCTGTCTCTACCCCGACACTTGACTGCTTCTGGGCAAGGATCTGGCCTCACTTTCTTGGTAGCCACAAAGTTTAATCCACCTTCTCCCTGTAGCAGGAACTTGTGAATGTTTGTTGAAATAAATTTAAATTCTAATAGATGAAGATGATAGTTGTCTTTCTGGACCTCAGGACCTAGTAGGTGGGTTTATGTAGTACTAGTCCATTTTCAGAGTATTTCTGGAAAAGTCTAGCTAATGATAGACTTCCTACATGAAGTTGTTTTGGCTAGATTCATGGAACCTCAGATTTAAAAAAGCTCTTAAACATTGCCTGGTCATACAGATTCTCTGAATACAGTTATGTGTGTTGTTTCCTGGGCAGCATGGTTCTTAACTCTTCTAAAACACATGTGTTCCATCTCCATCTCACAAGGAGAGATCCACTTTTGTCAAATAAAATTATACTCAAATGTCCAAGTCAGTTCTAGTTCATAAATGAGAATACTTTTCTTTACTAATCAAGTAAAAAATGAAAAAACATAGGAGGGTAATAAAACTATTAAAGTATCATATGGTAACCTTTAGTTACATTATTTTTAAAAGTAGAAGATACTTGAATTAACTCTTTTTAAATTAAATTATTCAAGGAATACTAAATACATGTGTTATATTTTGTGTACATACACATATAATTCTAGGTCAATAAGCAATCTTAGAGATTATATGCCATGTTTCCTTATGCTCTAGAGCAGTGGTTCTCAACCTTTCTAATGCCGCGACCCTTTAACACAGTTCCTCATGTCGTGGTGACCCCTGACCATAAAATTATTTTCGTTGTTATTTCATAACTGTAATTTTGCTACTGTTATGAATCGTAATGTAAATATCTGTGTTTTCCAATGGTCTTAGATGACCCTGCTAGCGGTTCGAGACCCACAGGTTGAGAACCGCTGCTATAGAGCCTAAGACCATCGGAAAACACAGATATTTACATTATGATTCATTAACAGTAGCAAAATTACAGTTATGAAGTAGCAACGAAAATAATTTTATGGTCGGGGGTCACCACGACATGAGGAACTGTATTAAATGGTCGCAACATTAGAAAGGTTGAGAACCACTGCTCTAGAGGAAAACTATTAGGGACATATAGGAAATGGGGCATGCTCATGAATATGTAGTGGTAAAGCCAGTTAAAGGAGAAAGAAACATAAACAGAGACTGACAAAGAAACAAATATCAGGTAAGAAAGAATAAAGAGGGGAAATGAAAAACAAAGACAGAAAGAGGAAACAGAGGTGTGGAGAAGAGACAAAGAAGTTGTTGGTAGAAGTAGAAAGAAAAAACTCAGGGAGAACAGGAGCAAATGGAGATGAGGGGCAAAGTAGGGAGAAATGGCAAGAGGAAAGCTTAATTCAAGAGAAATGATAGAGCTCTGGCCAGTGCTGCTCAGTTGGTAGGGCATTGTCCAATGCACCAAACAGCTGCTGGTTTAATTCCTAGTCACAAGGAATCAAACATGACTGGGTTATTGGCTCAGTCCTCGGAAGGGGGCATGCAGCTTATCGATTTTATGCTCTCACATTGATGTTTCTCTTTCTCTCTCCCTCTCTCCTTTTTAATCTAAAAACAAATAAAATATTTTTTAAACAGATAGAGACTCTATAGAATAACTAGAGACCCAGTGCATGAAATCATGCACACATAGGGTCCCTAGGCCTATTCTGTAATCAGGGCCATCTTCCACCCACTTGCCAGTCCCCAGTCCTGCCCCGCCACCACCCACCCAGTTCCCTGTGGTTCCCTGTTTGCCATGCTGCAATGGGAGCCTGCAGGCCAGGGAGAGGGACCGAGAGGTGGTCAATGCACCTCATAGCAACTGGTCGAGCAGATGTTCCAGTCTTTATGCTGTTATGGTCGCTGGGCTTTTATTATATAGGATGGTTATCAAAAATGGACTTTGTCTAGGTTTAAATACCAAATATATCTGTTACTGTGCATTCTTGGGAAGTTACTTATTCAGTTTTCCTATTTAATATTCTGATATTAAATAGGAATAATAGCAGTATCTATCTATTCCCAGAGTCACTGTGAAGTGCTGAGACATGGTGAGCACTATATCTGAGCAATTTTTTTCATTATTGTCTGCTGATCCATCTGAGGCTCTGGTAGCTCCCACATTCACTGCCAAAATTAAATAATAGGCATTTGTGAACACCTCTTATTGATTTTTCAAATTCAAATAATTGGTCTACTTAAAGCATAATTATAGTGACTGGATTTCTGGAATAGTCTGGATTTCAAATATTCTTTCCTATTGTCACTATAAGTAAACCATGTCAGACCACATGTTCCTATTTCCTCACGTACACAAACATGGTATATTTTTGGATCAGCGTCCATGGTGCAGAAATTGCCAAGACTGTGATCACAGGAGGACTGATTCATGTCGTTGTCAGTGGCAATGCACACTTCTGAAAGTCTTCTAAGCACTCTTCTCCCCTTTATTTTCTACCAGCCAACTAATACCTTCTAGCCACTAAACACCCCGTATTCTGGCATTTCAGATCAACCTTTGAAATAAAAATTTGGACATATGATGTTCTAGAGTGGATTACTCAATACATTGGCTGTGTAAAAAATTCTGAAAGTCAAGATAGTTCTGAAGTCCTGATAAATGTAGTGCTTGTTTTGGACATTCACACTTTCTGAATTCACAGTCATAAAACAGAACAAATATCTTGATCTAACCCTGTTAGATTTCTCCACTGCTGTAATTAATATATACCTGGTCATCAACATTAACTAGAAAAACTGGTATGTTTTATCATTATTAGTTTCAAAATTGTGCCTTTTGGTGTAACTGACTTAGGGAGAAGTACCAAAATTAAAACGAATTGAAATGCATAAAACACCAAATGGCAGCAGTAATTAAAACAACTTTATTCTCCCCAAGGGTAATCCAACATAAAATTTCATGGAATTATTCCAGTTGACAAATACCAAAGAGTTACATAAAGTTCATTCTGACTTGCATATAGTGGGAGTTAGTTCTCCATTGTATCTCAGCTTCTACACCATTTTCAGCAATTTGTGAATTGTACCAAATAAATATTAATGTTATTAACTGGTTACTTCTTAAGGCTGATGTTAGTCCTCTCACCATCAGCCTCCTTAACTGTGATAAGTGAGCAAAATGGGCTGATTTTAGCCCTGGCTTGTGTGGCTCAGTTGGTTGGAGTGGTGTCCCATGCACCAAAAGGTTGCTGGTTCAATTACCAGGCAGGGCACGTTCCTTGTTTTGATCCCCAGTGGGGATGCCTACAGGAGGCAACCAATCAATGTTTCTCTCTTCTCTCTCCCCCCCACCTCTCTCTCTCCCTTTCTTTCTTTCTAAAATCAGTAAAACATATCTTCAGGTGAGAATTCTTTTATTTATTTTATTTATTTTTTTAATTTTTATTTTTTACATATGTGTCCTTATTCCCCCATAACCCCCCACCCCCTTGTTGTCTGTGGGCTTATTTTATTTATTACTGCTTCCCCTAAAGCTTTTGCCAAGGTGATTTTGAAGTAAGGGTCATAAACAGAAATGTAGTTCTGGGAAAGAAAGGGAGCAGGGACTAATATAAAATATTGAAAGGTTGAAAAAATAGATGTGCTTCAGAAAATTGTGTTTGGAAATGAGAGTATGTTAAAGAGTAGATACAGGTGAGTCCTCTAGTTCTCAGTGCCCATACCTGGTTTTCTGCACTTGACTGTTTAGCCATTGCTTTTTAATTGTGATTTATTTTAAATACATTATGTCACCTGTATTTCATACATATAAATACATATATATATATTATACATGTAAATATACATATATATTATACATGTAAATATACATATATATTATACATGTAAATATACATATATATTATACATGTAAATATACATATATATTATACATATTATATATAATATATATTATGTACTACAAACACCTGTGTACACAGTGCCCAGCTAGAAAAATAAAATATTGAAAATTTGATGAAACTACCTGTATCCCTCTCTGGTCTCTAAGTTCATTCTGCTTCACACACACAGAGGAGAGCATTATCTGTGTCTTGGTGTTCCACATATGCCTATATATTATTCTGAGTGTTGTTTTATGTTTGTGCATCTGTGTAAAATATTATGTAGAATTCCATGAAAACTTTCTTTTAACTCAAAGTCAATTTCTGTTGGTTACTCATCATTTTGCAGGATAATAATCTCTACTACCAAAATAGCTGGGAATTATGGAAATATAGTGATTTAATTTGGAGGCAAGGAAACAAAACACACACACACACACACACACACACACACACACACACACATTTCCTACCAGCAACAATTCAAAACACCACGAGGGCAGGAATTACACTTCTTTCTTGGGCTTCATTATATTTCCTGTGCCTAGTGCAATTGCCTGGCATGCAACTGGTCCTCAATGAATATCTCTCAGATGAACAGATGTGGTTTGCCAACACTGCTGTTCCCCTCTGATGGTGTGGTTTGAGTGCTGAAATCAGTCCTTAATTTCAGCATGTTAATAGCAGGAGTGATTTCAGTTGAGGAAATCTGTAATGCATTTTGTGGATATAACCAGAGAAACAGTGCAACTATTAGAATTCTCTAAACTCTAGTAAAATATGCTCAGGCAGGGCTTTAACCCTTACCCTGGAGTTAAAGAGAAAAGAAGAAACTATTGGCAAGAGGCTAAATTATTGTTTAAATGATTCGATTTCCTTGAAATACAAGATCAATTAAATTATTCCTACTCATAAAGAAGTCTAGATCAAAATGCATGATTAAACCCCATTTTCACAGTTTTTTCCCTCTGGACCCCATTCAGAAACTCAGAGACATCAATGACTGATGATGTTTATGACAAGCTCTAATCTTGGCATAATGGGGCCCCTCCGTTTGAAGGCCCTTTCATTTGCCATATAACAGCTCTGTTGTCAGCAGCATTCAATGACATCACAGTCATAAAACTCAGCCACAGCAAGAAGACTGTCTTGGTGTGGAAGTGGGAATCCCGCTGCAGCCAGCACTGTGTCATCCTGTGTTCTTTGTTCCAGATCAGTGCTCATGCTGGGCTGGCTGTACCCAGTATGGGCTCTGACTAATGTGCAGGCTGCTCACTTTTCATTGCTGCTTCCAGCTAAGAAACACGATTTCACTCTGACATTTTGTTTCTAGCATTTTCTTGTACTCTGGCCTTTAGGATCAGTAACTCAGGTGGCCACCTCCATGAGGTCCTTGGATGATTGCCTTAGGAAAGCGAACATGAAATTTCACCATCAGAAACGTGTCTCCATATATGGAAGGCATTTCTAGCTTCATTAGCCTCTTCCTACAATCTGAATACTCCTTTACTAGTAGCTGACTGTATCCCCACACCACAGGACCCTGGGCGAGGTTACTGGGTTATCTGAGCACAGAGCTTCATCCTTCAGGGCCAGGGGGGGCCGCAGCAGGAGCAGCAGAGCATGGGCATGCACTAACTGAGCTAGCCACCCTCTACCCTGGACCAAGAAAGAAAAACTGTTCATGCACCTTCCAAATGCCTCAAATGTTATTAAAAATCAGCAAAAGTAGAATTAAGCCCTGACTGGTTTGGCTCAGTGGGTAGAGCGTCGGCCTGTGGACTGAAGGGTCCCAGGTTCCATTCCGGTCAAGAGCATGTACCTTGGTTGCGGGCACATCCCCAGTAGGGGGTGTGCAGGAAGCAGCTAATTGATGTTTCTCTCTCATCAATGTTTCTAACTCTTTACCCCTCTCCCTTCCTCTCTGTAAAAATCAATAAAATATATATTTTTAAAAAGAGTAGAATTAAATGTAACATAACTGGGCCATTATAGAGATAGAATATTGGAATAAGCATCTGCAGAGAAAAAAAAAACACACTAAAATACCACTCTTGCCCAGCTGGGTGTAGCTCAGCGGTTGAGTGTCGACTCAGGAACCAAAAGGTCACAGGTTCGATTCCTGGTCAGGGCATATGCCCAGGTTGCGGGCTCGATCCCCAGTGGGGGGCGTGCAGGAGGCAGCCAATCAATGATTCTCTCTCATCATTGATGTTTCTATCTCTCTCTCCCTCTCCCTTCCTCTCTGAAATCAATAAAAATATATTTTAAAAAATAAAATAAATAAAATACCACTCTTCCTAGGTAGAAGTAGGCACGAAAATAAATGGCTTTAAGAGGAGGTAAAAATATGAAGTCACATCCTCAGAAAGCAGTGGCCCTTCTTACCAAATATTATAAGAGAAGAAGTAGCCCTAGCCTGGTGGGGCTCAGTTGGTTGGGCATAGTCCTGGGCACCAAGGGGTTGGTTGCTGGTTCAATTCCTGTTCAGGGCACATGCCCAGATTGCAGTCTCGATCCTTGGTCGGGGGCATGCAGGAGGCAGCCAATTGATGTGTCACTCTCATGTCAATGTTTCTCTCTCTCTCTCTCCTCCCCTTATCGCTCTCTTTTAAAAAGTCAGTAAAACATATCCTCAGGTGATGATTTAAAAAGAAAAAAAAATTTTCAAAGACTCCTTGTTACCTCCAAACTAATCTTCCAAATGTGCAGTGTACATGCAAGGCTTTTGTTACAAACTTTCCTTTTCAGACCCATGTCCACCTCACCTGCCCACAAACCCAGACCTCCCACCACAGTCAGCAACTCACTGTAAGCTTATGAGAACCCGCTCAGGGGTCCTCAAACTTTTTAAACAGGGGGCTAGTTCACTGTTCCTCAGACCATTGGAGGGCCAGACTATAGTTTAAAAAAAAAAAAAACTATGAACAAATTCCTATGCGCACTGCGGGCCAGGGACAAGTTGGCTGCTAAGCAGGACAGGCAGTGGCACCCGGCGGGCCGGATAAATGTCCTCAGCGGGCCGCAGGTGGCCCATGGGCCATAGTTTGAGGACGCCTGTATCTAGTTCATCTGAATTGTGCTCTGCATTCCCCACCGCACAGGGCCTTGACACACACATCTGGATCTTTGTTTATGCTATTTGTCCTCTTAGGATGCCCCTATTCCTTTGATTCATTAATTTAATAAACCTCTACTGGTGGCTAAATTTTCTTTGATTTCTGGAAGTTACCCGATATCTGCCTATAAAAAAAGGAACTTTGTGGTATTTTAAAAAATAATGCTGCTACCACTTCCTCCAGAAAGTCTATCTTAGAAACTGTTGAGTCTAACCTTTCCTTAAGAGAAGGAAACAAAGTAAATTTACTCTTCGTAAAAGTTGGGGGCAGTCCTGGAAGTGTTGGTTAATTGAAAATGGACCATTTCCCCCAGGTAAGGTGAAATGCCTCACCATAACGCACCCAAGCTTTGGCTGAAACCACAAGCAATCCAGCATCTCCTTTCTTCAGATAGTGTGGCAAGATGGTTAAAAAAGAGAGAGAGAGTAACTCTATGACTTGGTCAGTGAATGTGAATTTTGCATTGATTTTTATAAGTAGCCTTAATTTAAGGCATTAGTACAGAGTGATAAAGGCACAGACTTTTGATTCAGACGTGGGTTCAAATCTCAGGTTTCTGATTTACTACCTGAGGTATCTTGGGAAATTTGCTTAACCCCACTTTACTTCCACTTCCCCATCTGAGAAATGAGAATAATTGTAGTATTTATCACGCAGCCTTGTCAGAAATTTGAAAATTTCTAACGTATATAAGACAATTAGAAAACTTGCTGGTCAAATATTGAACACTCACTAAGTATTTCTTTTTTGTTGATTTTTATAACACATTTATTGAGATGTAACTTCATAGTCACATACAGTACAATCCACCTATTTTAAGTGTGTAAGTTAATGGGTTTTGGTATAATTGTGCAAGCATTACAATAAATATTTCTAATAGTAATAATAATAACCTTGTGAAAAAGCTGGTGGCCAATGGCTGGTCTGAATTTAAGTAGAGAGAAGGGAACAAAAAGATGCAGGAAATAAAAAAAATAGGTCAGAGAAGAGAAAAAAATTATCAAAATTGAGAGGTGTGCCTCTGTTTTATGTACAATACTCAGTTAATTAGAAAGAAAGCCACGGTTGAGATCCCGAATTACCCAAATTAGTCATTGGTGCTGACTCAAATCCTTTCCCAGCTTTCCCCCTCACCCTGAACTGAGTAGACCCAGAATTAACTGAGAATTAAAAGCAGCAATATAGAAAAGTTATTTATCTTTCATGGTGGGGAAATATGAACCTTTCAGAACTACTGCTCCCAAAAGTGACAGGAACATACAGCTCTGGGCAAAATAGTGGATGATCAAATGGGTCCCCATTGCTCCAAATAAGGGAAGGGTATTTTTACTTCACTTCCTGGTATTTTCCTTCCGCTTACTCCCTTTTACAATGATCATTTTTCTTCTCATTTCTGTTTTTCCCATTAAGCCTTCTTCAATTGTCCTTTAGGAAATAAAATAGCACTATTTCAATAGACACTGTTCATGGCTTCTAATATTCTTCTACTCACCCTGTACTCACTTTCAAAGACTTGGAATCTGAGATTATAGAGGGAAAACTCAGAAGAAAGGGAACATTTTTGTTTATTATGAAGTAAACATTTGACAGTCGAGAGTAAAGTCTATCTTAAGCACATTGCTCTGATGAAGAACCCCAGGTTAACCCGCTCTTTTCATCAGGCATTCAGACCGGCTGTGATTCCAGAGCTGAGGGTTCTCTGGGGACTTCATCTTGGCCAGCGCTGGTACCCGGGCTTAAAAATGAGGCAATGTCTCCCTCCCTTGATGTTATTTTTCAGTGTCTCCTCTTCCCCTTTTTCCCTCACTGAGATCAGGTTTGAAGATGCCCAGCTGCATTTGGAATGGCTGTGAGGGCTGTTCTCTAATTTGCTCCTCTCTTACAAAGCAGGAAGCTTCTTAGCACATATCATCCAGAGCTCACCACTTCGCACTAAAATTATTGTGTTAAACACGTGTCCTCTACAATCAGTCCTTTGCTCGTGAGCAAAGAGAGTAAATAGTTCAACACCACACTGCATAGACTTTTGTTTCTTGAGGAAAGTTCTCTAACTCATTTCTCTTTACCAGAAAGGGGGGGAATTAATAATCTGATTTAGGCAAGTTCAAAGACCTGTCATTGAGATGTGGTTTTTAGCAGTGGAGCTAATGTGCAGTTTGTAAGCATACATGGGCGTTGACTTTCTTTCTCAGACAAAAATCCTCGTCCGGCTGGTGTGGTTCAGTGGTTGAGCATCAACCTATGAACCAGGAGGCCAGTTAGATTCCCGGTCCAGGCACATACCCAGGTTTCAGGCTCCATCCCCAGTGTGGGGCGTGCAGAAGGCAGCCAATCAATTATTCTCATCATGGATGTTTCTAGCTCTCTCTCCCTCTCCCTTCCTCTCTGAAATCAATAAAAATATATATATATTTTTAAAAAGCAAAATCTTTAATGCCATTTCTCTGAAAGGCTGCCCCTGCTTCACCCAAAACAGGCCTAGGACCAGAGGCACAAGTGGGCTCCACCCAGAGGCCACGTCAGGTTTCCACTTGGGGATACCTCATCTAAAATATGACAGGGATAGAAAGGAAGCATTCACAGACTTGACCTTCACAGGACTGGCCTGTTTATTGTACCTCAGGCCAATGACTAAACATAATTATGAGATGGTATAACAGGCAGTATTCCATCAGAGAAACAGGAACCCCAATCAGCAAGGACATCATATAATTTGTCAGTTCAATCTAAACCCTCAATCTGGAACACTCTGAGAACAAAAAGAAACATTATTAATAATTACGTGAGGACAAACGGTGTGCATGGGGCCATCCCAGGTAAATCAGGTGTCTGAGCACCCTAACTCCAGAAATTTCAAGTAGGGAGACCTTTAATACAGGGAACCAAGGCTGCACTTCAACCAGAGAACTGGAGGAGCAAAAGTCAGGGACAGGGCTGCTGGGACTGGCCAGAAGCTGTAGCAAATCTTAGTCATTGTTGGGCGACAGACCATCAATGGTCTCAGCTGCCAAAGTGGGTGGTTTTTGCAATCTTGCCTCTGCTCTGCAACTACCTGCGACTACTGCTTGTGCTCCAGAAGGAGAACTTCTCACTTGCCTTCCATATGTTATGTGAGAGCCAGTAGCCGGCAGACTACGCCAGACCTTGCAAAAAAAAACTGTGGGAGAGCCTGGCATGGGTGTCAGGCCAACATCAAATGAGTCAGCATTGATGCATAAATGCTAAATTGCTAAATGGATTTACATAAACAAGGGCAAAGCAGTCCATCTGGAAGGGCAGAGGAGGACACAGGAGAAGGAGAGAGAACTTGGAGCTATTGCAGGCTAGCCTTGTGGTTCTGAGGAAGGAAAAATAAACAGGAAGAGGGAGAAGAGAGATTAGTGCAGCTAACCCACTATAAAGCACTTGAGTGAGATAGAGGTGTGAAGAATTTTGGGACCCTGTGCGTGTGATGAGGTAATCTGATACTTTGTTGTGTCTTCTAGAAGTTTTAGCAAAGGCTTACATTATTTTTCAAGAGTGTTTGCATCTGTGTTTTTTAATGAGATGCAATGCTCACACCTTTTCCCGGGTCACATAGTTTAAAGGGAGAGACATACAGTTTAGGCTAGTTTTGTAGAATTATGTACTATAGTTCGGGGGCCAAATTCCCCGCTGAGAAACCAAGTTCCTCCTTGTCCCACTTTCTAGACCTTTTCCTGCATGTGTACCTTTCTCTCAGGGGCACAGGAATAGGTATCTTTTGTACGGGGCAGAAGTGGAGTAATACTGGTATACATGTGTGTGCCAAGCATGACCTTGAATTCTTCCAAGACAATTACTCCAATTGGGAAGAAGACCCCACAAGGAATTGAAAAAACATTTTTTTTCTTTTTTATATTTAATTTTTATTTTTATTTTATTTTTTTAAATTTAATAAATCTTTATTGTTCAGATTATTACAATTGTTCCTCTTTTTTTCCCCCATAGCTCCCCTCCACCAGGTTCCTACCCCACCCTCTGCCCTTACCTCCCCACCACTGTCCTCATCCATACGTGTACGCTTTTTGTCCAGTCTCTTCCCCACACCCCCCACTCCCTTTTTCCCCCAAGAATTGTCAGTCCACTCCCTTTCTATGCCCCTGATTCTATTATATTCACCAGTTAATACTGTTCATCAGATTTTTTATTCTCTTGGTTTTTAGATTCACTTGTTGATAGATACGTATTTGTTGTTCATAATTTTTATATTTACCTTTTTCTTCTTCTTCCTCTTCTTAAAGAATACCTTCCAGCATTTCATATAATTCTGGTTTGGTGGTGATGAACTCCTTTAGCTTTTTCTTATCTGTGAAGCTCTTTATCTGCCCTTCAATTCTGAATGATAGCTTTGCTGGGTAGAGTAATCTTGGTTGTAGTTTCTTGCTATTCATCACTTTGAATATTTCTTGCCATTTCCGTCTGGCCTGCATAGTTTTTGTTGAGAAATCCGCTGACAGTCTTATGGGTGTTCCCTTGTAGGTAACTAACTTTTTTTCTCTTGCTGCTTTTAATATTCCCTATTTGTCTTTTGCTCTTGGCATTTTAATTATGATGTGTCTTGGTGTGGTCCTCTTTGGATTCCTTTTGTTTGGAATTCTCTGTGATTCCTGGAGTTGTAAGTCTATTTCTTTCACCAGGTAGGGGAAGTTTTCAGTCACTATTTCTTCAAATAGGTTTTCAGTATCTTGCTCTCTCTCTTCTTCTGGCACCCCCATAATTCTGATGTTGGTACGTTTGAAGTTGTCCCAGAGGCTCCTTACTATCTTCAACTTTTTGGATTCTTTTTTCTTATTGCTTTTCTGGTTGGGTGTTTTTTGCTTCTTTGTATTCCAAATCTTTGACTTGATTTTTGCGATCCTCTAGTCTCTGTTAGATCTCTGTATAATATTTTTTATTTCAGTCAGTGTATGCTTAATTTCTAGCTGGTCCTTTTTCATATCCTCGAGGGTCTCGTTAAATTTATCGGCCTTTTCTATGAAATTCTTGAAAAAACTTATAACCGTGGTTTTGAACTCTATATCCAGTCGTTTACTTTCCTCCATTTCCTTCATTTGTGACCTGCCTCTTTGTCTCCACATTTTGGCTGCTTCCCTGAGTTGATGGAGTGGCTTTGTGTGCTAGGTGTCCTAGCAGGGCCCAGTGGCTCAGCCTCCCCAGTTACGTGAGGTGGACACCCTTGGTGCACCCCTTTGTGGCCTGTGTGTGCAGTCTTGTTGTAGTTAAGCCTAGATTGTTATTAGTATCACTGGGGGGAGTTGACCTCCAGGCCAATTGCCTGTGAGGATCAGCTGTGTCTCCACTGGGAGAGCTTCTGTGCTCAGCTTGGATGGGGCGGAGTCTCAGGGTGGAGCAGACAGCCTTGGTTTACCGTCAGCCCCACCCTACGAGGCCCCTGTGTCTCAGTGTCCCGCGGCAATGGCTGCGTGCACCTCTGAGAGAAGGCTGCCCTCGAGTTTCGCCCGCTTCTAGACAGTCCAGTTTCTCCCCGAATGAGTCTGGGTACCCAAAGTCTCACCTGGGGAACTGGATTTCAGTGCAGTCAGGAGGTTTTGTTTCCCTCCCGAATGAGAAAGCTAGCCACGTGCTTGCTGCCCACCCTCTCCACACTCTGCCAGTAAGCCAGCCACGTATTCAGCTGCCCGCCCTTTCCGTGGCATGCGCTGGTCTCCGCACCTCTGTGCTCCACAGCTCCTCTGGGTCTCAGTGTCCTTTTATCTTTCCTTCTAGTTGTAGAATTTCCACTCAGCCAGCTTTCCGGTGGTTCTGGATGATGTCCGCTCTGTCTTCCAGTTGCAGTTTTGAAATTGTTGTGTGAGGCAGCAGTATAGGTGTTTACTTATGCCGCCATCTTGGTTTCCTCTCTGGAAAAAACATTTTGATAAACAAATGAAAAGCTAAAGAGTTTAGAAAGTTACAGGAGAGAAAAAGATAGTGATGTTTCTTCTTAGTGCTTAAACTATTGTCATTAACTAATTAATAATTAAATAATGTGTTTAATGTTTGTCTGACTTGTAAGGCTGTAATCTTTGTGAGCAATGACTGGCATATCTTTTCTTCACTTTTGTGTTCCTGTTGCTGAGAATGCTGAGACTGGCATAACATGTGTTTTTTTTTTTTTTTTTAAAGGTTCTGTATTTTTTTTTTAATATATTTTATTGATTTTTTACAGATAGGAAGGGAGAGGGATAGAGAGTTAGAAACATCGATGAGAGAGAGAAACATCGATCAGCCGCCTCCTGCACACCCCCTACTGGGGATGTGCCCGCAACCAAGGTACATGCCCTTGACCGGAATCGAACCCGGGACCCTTCAGTCCACAGGCTGACGCTCTATCCACTGAGCCAAACCGGTTTCGGCAACATGTGTTTTTTATAGTTATTTGTTAAACACAGTGGTTGATAAATGTGAACTTCCTAATAGTGGATAATCAGAGCAGTGAGAGGCAAACACCAATATTTGGCACTATTGGTAATGCTCTGTTGCTTAAGTTTGGTTGCTTATTTGATTAATTAAAATGTTAAAAAATTAAAACCTTGCTACAATCAGGAAAGTTTTCAAACTCCTTATTACAACCTGCAGAGATTTATCTTGGTCTTTTTATTACCTCCATTGTTTCCTTTGCTGCCATTTAACATTTATTTATCATTTTCCAAACACACTGGTCTTATTTTAGTTCCTCAAATGCTCCAAATATTTCCCCACCTTAGTGCTTTTTCTGATATTCCTTCTGCCCAGAAAACTTAGTGAGAACGATTGAAGAATATGTGTCCTTGGCAAGTATAAAAAGGCCCCTCAAAACAGGGTCAAACTCAGGTAGTGAAGACACTGCCTCTCAGTGCTTAGCCATCATGCTCCATTCAATTTAACGAGTTTGAGAGCCATGAGTCATGGGTGTTTGGACAGGTGCAAATTGGAGCCAAGTAGCAGGGGGAGTCTCATGTCACGTTTCCTAGGAGATTCCTGTGAGACTGAGAATAGCAGGGTTTCATAGAGAAAAGCAATCCTAATAGATCGAGTCCATTACTTTGTCCCTTTGGATAATTGTTTGCTGCTTTTGCTAAAAAACTCAGGATGCAAGCTGTGCTCCAGAGTCATGGGGATTGCCAACCTCCTGCCAATGAGCTGTGCTGCACAAAGCCTTGGCCGTGGCTGGGGCCAGGGCTTTCTGAAGAAGCATTAGAGTAATTGGGCTGGAAAAGTTAAAAATTAAAAAACAACAACTTTTGAATAATGTTACCTCCAAACATACCTAACTATGTAACCATGAACAGGTAAAAATGGGGAATTTATAAAATCAATTAAACATGTACTAAATGCCAACCCATTCTAAATATTTTACATGTTACTCATTTACTTATCACAAGAAAAATTTAAGGTAGATTTTGGCTGCATTTTTTTTCATGCAATGACTTAATCAGAGATGAAGTAACTTTTTTGAAATCAGGAAGCCGCAGCTGTAGAATTTGAATGCAAGTCTGCCTGATTTTAAATCTGATGCTTTGTGCATTCTGTCAAGTGGCTTCCTATCATATTTCTAGGTCTTTGGTCTACTCACCCATAAAAAAAGGGCGGGGGAAGAGGATTGATATCATCTGTCTCTCAGAATTTTAGTCCTAGCAAAGGCACTGCTAGTATCAAGTCTGCATTCCTCAGCCTTTTCTATGTGGTAATAAAGGCTCCTGATAACATTCGCATTGTCTTGAGCTTGTATATTTGCTGTTAGATCTTTAGAAAATTGTTCTTCAAAGCAATATGAAAAATAATGATTTCTTCAAAAGCTGGAGTAAAATCCATCACATCTTGGTAGCTTCTCTTTAATTTATAAGGCCCCATTTTTGGTACAGACAGATGCCATACAGACAAATACTCATTGGAACAAGCAATAGAAGATGCAGAGGTCAGATGTATTAGTTTTCTACTACTACCGCAAACTCAGAGGCTTAAAGCAACACACATTTATTACCTCACAGTCTCTGTGGGTCAGGGTTTCAGACACAGTTTAGCTGGATCCTCTGCTTAGGATCTCACAAAGCAACTATCAAGGTGTTACCTGGGCAGCATTCTCATCCAGAGGCCCTCCTGAGGAAGAATCAATAACAATCCAAACAAATGAATCATCAAGTGTGCATGCAAAATAAAAACAATTCGATGTGCCAGAAAATCCTTTCATGCACCCATTCTTTAAAAGCTACTAAAAATGTACCTTAGGACCCCTAACCAGTTTGGTTCAGTGGATAGAGCGTCAGCCTGCGGACTGGAGGGTCCCAGCTTCAATTCTGGTCAAGGGCACGTACCTTGGTTGCAGGCACATCCCCAGTAGGAGGTGTGCAGGAGGCAGCTGATAGATGTTTCTCTCACATCGATGTTTCTAGCTCTCTATCCCTCTCCCTTCCTCTCTGTAAAAAATCAATAAAATATTTATTTTTTTAAAAAAAGATGTACCTTAGGAGGAGAACAAAGGATTCAACCCAAGGGAGGAGAACGTGAAGTCCAGGAAACCATGGACTCAACACCAAAGTCAGGTTCCGGCGCAAGAGCTGTGCTGCAGACTGTGTGCAGGAACATATCTGAAAATCTGCTCAAGTTCCCCAAAAGGACAACTGAATGCAGTGGAGACAGTTAGCCATAAATTTCTAGCACTGGTACATATGGCGTTTCTAGTGCCAGAACCTTCCCTGGCAAAAGAGACACCAACTTTTCAGGACCAGACACTGTTTAAAAACCTTCAAAAAGTTAAGCTAGGAAATAAAACACAGAAATTTGGCCTTCTGTCTATAACCTGGGATCACTTGTTGATTCTAGTGAAAAGATCCAATACTGTTCTCAGTAGTTATGTGGTATTTGGATAAATTAACAGGTTTTATAACTTCTTTTAATTTTGGAAAATGAGGCATATTTAATTTTTAAAGAGAAAGTAAAAGAGATGCTGCCTATAATTTATAGCAAAGAAATTGTTATATAAATATTAGTTCCTAAAGTAATGAACACAGTTAAAGGGTCACATTTAAACAATTATGTAGCTATTTGGGTTGAAGAAGGAGGAGATATTGGGTAGTTGAACTTAATGCATACATTTTAGGAGGAAATTAAGAGATATATATTCAGGTAATAAGTAAAACCCAGCATTTTATGAAGCAAATATCTTAGATGGAGGCAATGAAAAATAAAATTTATAAAACGTAATTGCTTGTGTAAGAATATGACCTAATACCACTGAACTATGCACTTAAAAATGGATAACTTTTATGCTATGTGTATTTTGCCACAAATAAAAATTTTTTAAAGAGAAAAAGAAATGGTTGACTTTGAGTTAGAAATAAGTGGAGTTTGGTACTGTTGTGTATTATTTATAATCACTATAATATTTAGGTTTTTTTAGCCATGTGCATATATTTTGACAGAAACAAAACAAATAAGTTTTATATCAAATAGAATAATTTTAGCTGCAAGTAACAGATTTTTTAACTGAAAATGGTATAAAAAATTAAAGAACTTATGATCTTGCATAAAAGGAAGTCTGAGAGCAGAGCAGGTTGAGGCTCAGAATGGCAGTCCATCAACACCATCCTGCACTCAGTGGCTCTCCATTTATCCTCTCTGCTGCTTGTGCACTTATCATTTTATTGCCTCTCAGTTTCAAATTCACCTTTCCTTGGCTTGGTGAAACTGGGTCTGGGCTCTTTCTTCTTTGCGCAATGTCAAGTTTTCTCAGTAGAGGGCACTTGCGGACATGCAGGAGGAAATGGCTCTTCCTGGTTCTGGTAAGCAATTTTCTGCTGGCTCCTATAGCACAGGGTGACTGGCAGCACCCCAGGCATCCTGCAGTGCACACCCCGACTCCAGAGGGCGGAGGCCCAGTGAATTCTGCTAGCGCCCCAACCAGCTTCCCAATGGGTGTCATCAGTGCCCCAGCAAGCAGATTCCCAGTGAGTTTCAGCGGCATCCCAGAGGGATATTGTGCCAGCTTTTCTTCCCCTTATCAACATCTGGGCCACATCCAACAGTCCCTATCAGGTACTGAGAATGGCATACAAAAATTGTTTGTTTTACTTAACTCTTCCTGCTGATGCTTCTGGTCAAACAGGTTGACCTAAGGCTGCATTTCTCATGGGGTGCATGTACAGTTTCTATAGAAATCCTGTGCAGACTTCAGCATCATCCTGTGCCATGATGTAGGATCTCTGATCTCCAACTCTCTTATTCTCTCCTCTTGACCATCTCCAGGCTCCTGTTCCCAGAAGACCCCTCACAAAGCCTCTTATAGTTGGCATGGGGACCAGTCCAGATGGTTTTCTTCATAGAGTCACCTTTAAGAAATCTGAAGGTCGGCTGTATTCGGCAATGTCTGGGTTTCTGGAGAAACACAAGTGTCTGTCAATATAGCTGACTTTTCTCCTCAGTCTGCAATTAAAGGTTGTTCAGTCCATTCTCCTATCTTTAGGATTATCCAGGAGAACTGGATAATTTACTATCCACATTTACAAACACCATAGACTCTTGGGGACACATAAAATTACCACCAATGACTCTCATCGAACTCCCTTCTGCTGGCAGCTCTAGGGAAGGCCTACAGACACCATCACTCGGAAGAGATCTTGCCATGGAGGGAAATAACAGCTTCCCTTTTTCAGGCATCATCAGTTTTCTGAGAGCCTCTCTCATTGGTCCTGAGAGAGGAAGAATGCTTGGCACTCCTCATTCAGACAACAGTCAATACTGAAACTACTGATACTTGCCCACTATATTACACTTCTCTCAAATTTCTAGTTTTCTCTTTGGAGGTTGGGACAGAGACTTGTAAGACCACTTTGGCTACTTCTTAATAATCCCTGGAGGTGACATGGGCACTTAATGAATTGGGGATACATATCAAACCTTGTCCTCAGTGCAGGGCCTTTGATAGAAGTACTGGGTCGCCGGTAAAGTCCAATCAATGTCTTATTGTATTGTTCTTGCATGTGTCCTTATGTATATACCCCAGTTCATTTGAAAAAGTTGTGTGCAGCTGTAGAAATGCATAAAATACAACATAACACAGGTAAGGTCAAGAAAAGACTCATCTGATACTGTGAAGATACTACAGATATACCTAAAAATTTATTAACAGAAGAGTAACATGAAAACAATGTTTTGAAAGAGTAAGCTCCGGGTGGTGTGAGGGATGAATAAGAGTGTGAAAAATCTGGAGACTAGGCCTGTTACATAAGTCTGGGCATGTGGTAGGTGGAAGTGGTGGAAGAAGGATGTGTGGGACAAGTTCAAGGACTGATTAAGTACGGGAAATGTTTACAGGATGTAGAATGGTTTTGCTCTCCTGCTGAATTAAGGTACAATGTGTCCAAGAAGACACACTTGCAGGCTGCTCCACTTTGCTAGTGGTGGGCTTCAAGTCAAAAATGGTTCTCCATGGACTCAGTAAAAGACTCAGTAGAATTGTGCACATTGAGTCATTAGATGATAACAGGTGAAGTTGGGTGTTTGCTAAGTGCACTTTAAGATGAGAAAGAGAGAAAATGAATCAGTGCTAACTGGGCTATCTCAGGCCTGCCCAAAGACAGTCCTTGCCCAATAACCAGTACTTTGTTAGATTTTGGAAAATAGTACAGCAGTGCCAGCTTCTGGGGGTAAATTTTCTGTTCAGTCTCTCAAGCAGAAGAAACACCTGGATACTCCTGCCTGGAAAGATGCTCCCTCTTTCTCAAATCCCGAGTCACCCTGGACCACCTCCAAATGTGGATTCAGAAGCAGTTAAAGAATATTCAAGTGGAGCAGTGACACCAGACTGACATTTCCAGGGAATCTAAGCAGGGCTTTCCAATTGCCCTCCATCACACTCTAGAGAGTTCTCTGTGGTTCCCAGCCTTCAAGCGGTACCAGACAAGTCTCTGGAACTTTTCTCAGCTACTCTCTACAGCTGTGGAGACAGCTCCTTGGGTGAACTCCAGCCTGCTGAATCACTCATTTCCTGTTCTTGATCTCAGAAATTTCTGTTTGATGTTGCTTTCTCAAAAATCTTATAGTTTTTGGTGAAAAAAAATATTTATATGGTGCAGATTTATGGGCTCAAGTACTAAAACCAGTTCTGGGTGCTGAGAAAAACTCGAGGATGGTTCTCCCATGATATGAGGATGTTGGATGTCATAGGCAGAATTCCCAGTTCTGTTTATACTGTAAAGTTGAAGACATCACTTAACTGGTCAGCAACAAGTCAGAAGAAGCTGCCATTTATAAAAACATCAGATGAATTATCAGAACAATCCAAGAATCTGTTATGTGGGTGTTTCCTAGTCTTCCATCCTATGAAAGTATTCTTCTATTTAGAATTGAAATACAAATAAGTTTATTCCCCATCCCTCATTTAGCTGACTCCCTGTACTTCTCAGGAATCTCAGGGACTTTCCATTTTTCATAGTTATTCCATCTCCTAATATCTTTCTTCTGTTCAATTACCTGCTTCCTTTCTCCATTCTGCATTAAACCTAATGTGGAAACATGGATTTTTCCCCATGGTTTTTCCAAGGCATTAACCCACACAAGATGGTAGTTATAAGGAAGTTTCCTAAGCAGTCAGAAGTAAAGAACAGAACTTAGAGAAGTACAGCAGATGACTGGAAACTGCCTATTAGTTCATCTGAAAGTCTCCTATTCCATGAAGTCTCCTGGCCATTTCTCCCAGGGGAAACATCTCCCTGGCTGACCTTTACCTCCGACCTCTTTCTACACAACTGGCCTTTTCTTACTCTTCATTCGTCCCTAAGCCCTCATGCTGCTTCCCTCATAAGCTCCCATGAAAAATTTGAATTCTCTTCTTTTATTGGGCAAGTAAATTTAATTTTCTTTATCTTACTTCTCTTCTCCTAGGCCAAGGCTTGAGGTCTATTTATCTTCCAAAAATTCAGCACCCATCAGTTATGCTGCCTGCCAGCCAAACTTTGTTTTCAAACTCACATCCACTGCATTCGTTTTTAAATCATTAAATTTTTTAAAAATGTGTAAACACTGTATCTAGTCTCATTAGAAATCAGAAGGACTCCATTTCAACATTTATCATTCCCATAGTTATTCTAAAACATGCATCCACTTGGCTTGGGAAAAATAATCTTTATGCTCAACCATGTTTAGACTGAATTTTTTTCTGGCTCCCTGTGGAGCATAATGACTGGAAATAAGAAGACATTGTGGGTGGACAGGCATAAAGACAATAGCTCCTCTTAAGCCAGCAAAAGAACATCTCCCAATGAAAACCAGCTCATCTCTCTTCCTTGCAATAGAGAGGAGACCCTGAAAGTGTCCTGGCCCTCCCCATTCGTATGCAAGAAAGACACACACAAAGCAATATAACATGTACAAAGTTAAAATATGAGCAACACACAAAAAGGAGAAAAAAGTGATCTCAAGTTCTGTGGAGTTCACTAATACAAGAGCATTAAATGCATATGAAAGGCCCATCCGTTTTTATCTGGGACGCTACCCTAAAAGAGTAAGCCCAAAAGATCCATGCACTGGTGCCAGTCTGTGTCAAAGTTTTAACTGGTTTAAGACAAAATAAGATAAAAATAATAATATTGTCTTTTCACAAAGCTTATATTAATCAAAAACCCATTCTCCCTCCAAATATTTCAGTAGCCCCATTACTGTCTTCCTCAAATCCCTAGGTGCCTGCCTGTGACGTGGTATTCTACAGCCTTCTTAACCACTGCTCCCCTCTGTTTTCCAGGAGGCCTTCTTTAATGCTGATGAGTTTCATTTCAATCACTGTCCGTCTCATCTCAAACACCAGTCAAGTATAAAGTCAAATTGTTTCTTTGAAAACTAAAATTTATTGTATCCTAGTGTTGTTGTTGGGAAACAGGCTCTTCAATGAGATCACTAGGAAAACAGTTTCAAGGATCCACACCTGGGAGACTGTGATGTGGCATGGTTATTTGTGATGCAACATTAAAAGAGTTCTCCTCCTAGCTTTCCAATGTCTCCATCTCTCTATTGTACCACAGAAAAAGTCCATCCATGCCTTCAGCTGGGTCAAGACAAAGGCCAATGCCCAGAGTGTCTGCTGCTTCATAGTCCTTGGGAGCCTATACAATCTACCTTGGGCCCCAGGTGGCTACTAGACCTGCATGATCATATATTCTCCAGTTGGAAGAGAACAGGAACAAATGGGTGAGTATGGTTGGAGCAGGAGAGAGAGCTTTGTTCTCCTGGGGTTTTGAGCAGGAGCTTTTTCAAACTAGCTAATTAACTTTCCAAGTTTTCATTCATTGGCTTGCACTGGGGCCCACCCTTAGTCAATGATCTTTTTCCCAGGTTAGACTGACAAGCCTTTAGGGCCAAGCACCTCCCTCTGCACCATTTTGACTATTGTGTTTGCCTCCTTTTTTCTATCCCTTCTCCCAGTGATCTGTGGGGAATGGACTGGTGGTTCCCTGAGGGCTTGTGAAGCTGTAACTTCCTGGTGAAGCAAACAGGCCTCTGCTTCCCAGCCAAATACATTCAATAATGTCTTACCAGCTCTCTTCCTTTCAATAACTAGCTAATGACAGTGATAGTAGTGTCACTTTTACTAATTATTAAAGTTAATAGTATCTAGACCTGCAGAATTTCTTATAAACATTTAACTTTTTTTTCATTGTTAATGTAAAAAAAAACATTGAAACCTGTAAAGAATTTTTGTGAGTTTATTTGAGCCAAACTGTTGACATATGCTGGGAAGCAGAACCTCAACGAATTGAGATAATGCTCTGGAGAATGGTGGGTTACATTTGTATTTATACATTGCAATCAAAGGAGGGACATAGGTGGGTTACATGAAATTCATTGGTGATAGATTAAGGAGGTGGGATAAAGCAAAGTGGGGAAACCCCTGGGACTGGATAAAAAGTAAAATGATGGACACATACTTAGGTGGGTGCAGGAACAATTAACATGATAATGAAGGAATTTGTGGTATCTGTCCTGGCACCTAGCACATTTGGTTGTGCCCCAGGGGCTCCAGAAAAAGGGAAGTTACAAGTTACCCAGATATTTCAAGGGTATGTTATCATAGATGCAAAAAGACAGATAGGCTCAGTTACAGTAAAGGTTGACCTTGTCAGTGAAGATACCAGCCTAGGACGTAACCACCCACCATAACTGCTTTTAGTTAAAGTTTAATTTCAGACCATCTTTTGTGGTTACTTTAGGTCTCTGAGTTTGCAAGACTGTCATGCAGTCCTCCCCTGAGCTTGTCAGGTCAGCATGTGGCCTCTTTTGTCTCCATCACCAAAGGGAGATCTCCTTTACATTTTATATAAGACTAGAGGCCCGGTGCACAAAATTCGTGCATTGGGCGGGGGGGACCGTCAGCCCAGCCTGCACCTTCTCCAATCTGGGACCCCTCGAAGAATGTCCGATTGCCCATTTAAGCCCGATCCTGGTAGGATAGGGCTTAAACGGGCAGTCGGACATCCCTCTCACAATCCAGGACTGCTGGCTCCCAACAGCTCACCTGCCTGCCTTCCTGATTGCTCCTAACTGCTTCTGCCTGCCAGCCTGATCACCCCCTAACCACTCCCCTGCCAGCCTGATTGATGCCTAACTGCTCCCCTGCCGGCCTGTTTGCCCCTAACTGCCCTCCCCTGCAGGCCTGGTCACCCCTAACTGCCCTCCCCTGCAGGCCTGGGTCCCTCCCAACTGCCTTTCCCTGCAGGCCTGGTCGCCCCAACTTCCCTCCCCTGCTGGCTTGGTCACCCCTAACTGCCCTCCCCTGCAGGCCTGGGTCCCTCCCAACTGCCTTTCCCTGCAGGCCTGGTCACCCCCAACTTCCCTCCCCTGCTGGCTTGGTCACCCCTAACTGCCCTCCCTTGCAGGCCTAGTCCCTCCCAACTGCCCTCCCCTGCTGGCCATCTTGTGGTGGCCATCTTGTGTCCACATGGGGGCAGGATCTTTGACCACATGGGGGCAGCCATCTTGTGTGTTGGAGTGATGGTCAATCTGCATATTACTTTTATTAGATAGGATAGAGGCCTGGTGCATGGGTGGGGGCCAGCTGGTTTGCCCTGAAGGGTGTCCCGGATCAGGGTGGGAGTTCCCTTGGGGCATGGGGCAGCCTGGGCGAGGGGCCTGTGGTGGTTTGCAGGCCGGCCACGCCCCGTGGCGACCCAAGTGGAGGCCCTGGTATCTGGGGTTTATTTATCTTCTACAATTGAAACTTTGTAGCCTGGAGTGGAGCCAAGCCTTCTGCTTGCTTGGTGGTGGCAGCTATTTGTGTTTGGGTTTATGTATCTTCTATCATTGAAACTTTGTAGCCTTAAGTGGAGGCCTAGGCCGGCAAGGGGAGGCAGAAAGCTTGGCTTCCTCCATTGCCAGGGAAACCCAAGCCTCCCCCCTGCTCTCTGTGGCCGTAGCCATCTTGGTTGGGTTTATTTGCATATTCGCTCCTGATAGGCTTGTGGACGTGGCTTGTGGGCGTGGCTTGTGGGTGTAGCAGAGTGATGGTTAATTTGCATATTACTCTTTTATTAGATAGGATGATGTGCCTTCTGTTGTAGACTAGACACAAATGTATTTATACCAGTGAAGCTGGGAATAACATCACAAAGATCAGAATGGAGCTGAACCAACCAGTCATGCAACTGGAAGATTTTTCTATGTACCTCTCCCTGTCACACAGACTCAAGCTGTGTTGGCCATAACAGACTCCAGAAAGACGGGGACCTTCTTTCTTGGGTTCTGAGAGAATGCCACGTGGAGTGAAGCATCCAAAATTATCCTTTAGGTAACATGAGTAAGAGAAAAGTAAGATGCCTTTTGATTTACCTTTGTCCTAAATTATTTGAAGAAAAAAATCTGGAGGAGCTATCAAAGGAATCCTAATTTCAACATTAGGAATGTTTTAACAAAATACAACTCAATAGAGAACAAAAAATTATTCTGGAGGCATAATTTCTCCCAAGAAGGTCTTCTTGTACCTTTCAGTTGGAGAAAAAGTTAAGAACAAATCTGGGTAATTATAATTAGATGCTGAATTCAGACCAGTCATCCCTGATTTAAAGGAGAAACATGTAGAGTTCATGAGTATTCCACACAGTGACCAGTTGACTTGGCTGATTGCATCTCAACAGGGAAATGTTCCATTTTTCCATTTTCATTATAAATGTAGCACTGTTCATTCAGTTCTGTTCCCGAAATTGAATGATATACATAATTCTTAGCAATGCTGCTTTAATTTATCTGCACAAACTTCATAAAAAAGTTGTTTCATTACATAAGCTGGAGTCATACTTATGTCTGATGTGTTGCACATGGCAAGCAACATGATTTATGTCCTGATGTGCAGTCTGCCATAATCAGGCATTTCAATGTTATGTCAATTATTTAGATGTATTCAGAATCTTGCTGGGGTTTTTGCCAATAAATACTAGGCTTTCTTCAAGAACTCTATGTAAGTGTCAAGATATTCTTTTCCTCAGAGAGATGCCAAACCCAGATGTATTCTGTTCCCCCAAGGTTAAAGCAGTGAGTGAGATGTCCTTTGTTTTTTGTTTTTTTCTCCACTTCTTACTCCCAGAAAATAATTCATTTACATCCACACAGTGACAGCTCTTGGCATGAACAAAGGTGTCCCAAGAAAAGCCAGTAGGCATCCATGTAATTGCTCATAATTATATCATTGAGTATTTAGCATATTTGTAGGCTTTTAGGTTTAAGCACTAACCTGGCCCAAAATAAGACAAACTTAAGCAAAAAATTATAACGTCATTTTTATTATACTTTACAGTAAGTTTGTAAATGTCAATGGAGTCCAGCAGGTGAAGAAATCCACTATCAGAGATTACCGAGAAAAGTAAGTTGGGTATCTGCTTTTCTAGCAGGTTTCTTTTATTTTCTTCCTTAGCTCTGAAGTAGTTTGTTTATAAAACCCATCCTTAATCATGTAAGTAATCAGTTTTTTTTTTAGTTGTTGGTTTGCTTGTGTTGCTTTGGGAATGTATTTAACTGTTGTTTTTCCTTATTGCCACCTAGATAGCAGATGCTCCTGATGCTCACATTTATTTCCACACAAACCCAGGTGCGACGGGGCTGCCAGTAGGTAGGAGCAGGAAATTTGTGGCTAACAATGTATGGAAGCTATTCCCTCAAATAATATCTCCATAAAGTTAAATTTTTTATCTCTCTTGCTTTATCTCTTCATTTTAAGTTTTTCTTAAGAAAATTGTTTTTGAGATCAAGTAACGATTCTACTGTTAGAAACATACCTCTAACTCTCAGAGCAAATTGCCCCATTATGTCTCCGATATTTTTAAGTAGAGAGGACATTACCCCATTTCATAGACAGAGGAAGGAGACTATCAGTACTGATAGGTCCATGAAGCAGACTCAACCTGGAACATAGTTCAGTCTAGCTGCCTCGAATCTTCTGCTCTCCCCTGAATGAGGGGCCTTTGCTATGACTCACACTGGTGGGGCATGAAGAATAAGAAGACATAGCTAAGGAGCTCAAGGAGGGTTATTTTACAAGGTAAAACCCTTATAATTTAATAATGTGACAAACAATATAACAAATGAAGACAATATTTGAACACACACTATACACAAAAAAGATTCAAATGACTAATAAGAGCATGATGAGATTCTCAACATCAGTAGCCACAGTGAAAGACCACTTAACACCCTCTAGAATGGCCAAATAAAAAAGACAAACAGTAACATGTGTTGGAGAAAATATGGAGCAACTGGAACTCTCATATATCGTTGGTCAGAATGTAAATTGCTTCGAGCAATAGAAAGCTATTTGACAGCTTTGTACAAAGTTAAACATACAGTTTTCACACAACCAGCAATTCCATGCCCAGTTATTTACCCAAAATATAATGAAAACATTAGTCTATACCTAATAGTTAAAAACTGGAAGCAACCTAATGCCCATCAACATATAAACAGATAAACTGTGACCTCTCCATACAATGGAGTACTAGCTGGAAATAATACACACTGAGATGTATCTAAAAAACATGTTGAGGGAAAGAAGTGACACAAGAGTACATACTAGATGAATTCATTTATAAGGAATGACTAAATAATCCATAGTGACCGAAAACAGATCAGTAGTTGTCTGGGTTGAAGAGTTAGGGGAGACTGACTTGGAAGGCGCACAAGGGGATTTTGGGGGTAATGGAAAACTCTGTATCTGGATTGTGATGGCTGTTATATGTGTGTATAACTTTACCAAAGTTTATTGAAAAGTACACATAAAAAAGTGTTCTGTTCTGTTTTGATTTCTAAAAAACCGGCTGCTTAATAAGTATTCCCGCCCCACCCCACCCCCATCAGTCTCCTTGAGGAATGTTGGGGACTTCCTGCAACCAGCTAGGGCTGGCAAGAGAGCTTGCACACCCACAGCTCTGCTGGCAACTAAGCAGCAGAAAGAAGCCAGCTTCATCACCCAGTCTCACTGAAGGAGCGGCCAGAGGGAAATTGTGTTGTGTGGAGACTGGATGGTGCTATTCTCAACTCCATGTTCAACTCTGCGTTTCCAACACCAGAAGCACCTGGGGAGCTGTGCCAAAGCTGAGGCCAGACTCCACTGAGACTCAGTCGGGTGTGGGTGAACTTGCATGATTTTATTCCTAGTTTTCAGTCTCCACTTCACTTTGGGGTGGTCCACTCTCCCTCCCACAGGCCTCGTTTCCCAGCCACAGTCACGTCTGCAGAGGAATCTCATCTCATCAGGAACTGCCATCCCCACTCCAGACACAGAAGGAACTCCGACCTGTCCCACCATCACTCCAACCCTCTTGTGAGTAGCGGGAGGGGCTGCTCATCCACTCTCAGCATTTGTATGGCACCACATTCCAAGCTCAGGAAAGAATTTGCCTTTGAAGGCTGGGATATAACTAGGCAGATGCCTCTGGACCCTCCCAGGAACCTGTGTGCCAATACCCAGTAGCTGGGACTGAAATTGGTAACTTCAGACTGTTTCTTCATTGTGTTTGCCTCCCTGAGCCCTCCCCTTTACCATATGGTGTGATCAGCCTTTAGGGATCAGACTCCTCTCCGAAGCCGCTCAAACATTCAGACTTTTCATGCCAAGTCGAAATCTCTGAAGCCCTAGGAAGTTGTTTGTTTACATTTCAGCAGCCTGGGGTGGGGAAATATGCTTCAGAGCAACTGGAAATATGCTTCAGACTCAAAGGAAGGCACCTAAGTGAGTGCAGGAGTGCCCAGAGCGTTTCCCCGGCCCTCCCTCTGCTCCACCCCCATTTCCTGGTGTCACTTTCCAATACATCTGGAGGAAATGAGCCTTGTCATGTTCCTACCCTCCATCGCAGCCTGCTCCTCCCATCCCTCTCAGCTCTGGGGTCTGAGGACCTCCTTCTTCCAATTCTTTATTCCTCACTAAGCTCAATACCAGAGCACTGAATTGGAAAGCTGGGGAGTAACTGAGAATAACTACAGCACCTGTTAAGAACGAACTCTAAATTCAGTTCTAGGCATCACTCTGTGGAAAACCCTGGAGCCATTCAGCACCATATGATGTTTCCTATTGGCCTGTCCTTCAAATCCCCCAGTTTCTACCCTCTTTTTTTTTTTTTTTTAAATCCTCACCCAAGGATGTGCCTATTCCTTGTTGAGACAGAGAGGGGGAGAGAGAAAAAGGGAGAGAGAGGGAGAGAGGAACATCAATGTGAGAGAAACAGAGAGAGAGAAACATCAGTGTGAGAGAAACATTGATCATTTGCCTCCTGTAAGTGCCCCAACCTGCGATCAAACCCGAAATCTAGGTATGTGCCCTGACCAGGAATCGAACGTGCAACCTTTTGGGTCTGGGACAATGCTCCAACCAACTGAGCCACCTGTCCAGGGCAGTTTCTCCCCTCTTCAAGAGTCTTCTCTTTCTACTGCCACTGCCAAATTCCTGTGATTCTTTGTCCTGTCTAAGCTATGTTCAGTGTCCTTATTGTTTATTACCTTAAGGCCATGGTCGGCAAACTGCGGCTCGCGAGCCACATGTGGCTCTTTGGCCCCTTGAGTGTGGCTCTTCCACAAAATACCACGGCCTGGGCAAGTTTATTTTGAAGAAGTGGCATTAGAAGAAGTTTAAGTTTAAAAAATTTGGCTCTCAAAAGAAATTTCAATCGTTGTACTGTTGGTATTTGGCTCTGTTGACTAATGAGTTTGCCGACCACTGCCTTAAGGTATTTTCCACACTAAAAGGTAATTTTGCCTTCTTTCAAAGTAGATATGTTCAAAGTACTACCAGACTTTTAAAACAATTCTTCCCCCCGCCCTACCCTTCATATGTGTGTGTGTGTGTGTGTGTGTGTGTGTGTGTGTGTGTGTGTTTGTGTGTGTGTATCTTAGCCATGCAAACATTCTTTCCTTCATGCTTGTTTATGGACAAGAGGGAAAATAATTCTAAATGTGTTAGTCCCTTCCCGTAACTATTTTTAAGGTTTACTCAATCTTTCGGTAACAAAAAAGTCTGGTTACTGTGTGCACAAATAATTTTAACACTGGCACAGAACTTTGTCATTTGCTGTCATTATTAGACTTTTCCCCAAATATTTATTACTACTTACACTGGTTCCTGAGAAAAATAATTTCTAGTAATGGGTTTTTTTTTCAATTTTTTTTTCAATCTGGAACTTAAAGATCTTCTGTGAATATTTGAAGGCAACTCAAAATGAGGTTCTTAGAGACACTGAAAATTCAATGACTTTTTCAAGCTTCCCTCCAGTACTGTGCCCAGTGGAGAGATTAATCCACCCTGCACTGATGAAGTCAGCCTGTCTAGGAGCCTCTACTGATTGTGAATTAGAGGCTGTTCACTTACTCTCCGCTGCTGGGAAAGCAGCCACAGTAGCTCCAAGTCTTTGTTCCCCCCAGAAGCCAATTAACCCTATGGGTGGAAAATATATTTTCTGACCCAGCTGCAGTTTTTTATTTCCTAGTCTCCCCTTCAACACCAGACTTAGGAAGCATGGAGGCTTGCCATCAGTGTGGAAAATATGACTCAAACTCGACACTTGCTCATTCCAGATGGCAACATGTTACCTGAATGTAACGCACACTGTAACAGGAAACCTGGTTTTCATTACAAGAGGAGTCTGTGTGTAGCTAAAAAGAATATGACCAAAAAGGAATCAGTCAGTAATCCTAGCGGCTCAAGAACCAAATGATCCCAGAGAAGAAATAAGAATCAGAGAGAGAACTAAGCCCTGGCAATAATGTGTGAGAGCTCTTCGATGGTGATGAAATCTCAGAACATTTATTATCTTCCTTATGTCAGCGCTTCTCCCTTAGTGCCTGGGCGCTTGGCCCGGTGTACTCATGGCAAACACCTGGAAAGCAGGTGAGCTTTGTCCTCAGCGCTTCCTTGGTTCACTTTTTAATCTCTCTCCTTTTCCCCAGCCTCTCTCCTTAAGAAGGCATGTGCCCCCACAGCCTCCGGCAAGGGGGCTGTGTACTGTCCTTGGGATGTGGTGAGCACTCAAATATTTGAGAGATGCTGGAAGGGGTGATTCTTCTTCCTTGCTTGATACACAAGACAGCTACCCTCTGCCGCTCTTACCCAGGTCAACTCTGAGAAGAACAGACCTTCACAGAATATTTAGTAATGACTAAGCTTAACATGTTATCATGATTAAGGATAATCACAGAGATGATGCCGTCACTCCAAAAAGAAACTTTCATTGTGACAGCCAGAGTCAGGTATCACAAAGCCTTCAAAAATAAAACGTATCAAGATCATTCCTATTTATTCCAAATGATAGCCCTGGTCTATTCTGTAGCACTCTCTTTCCCAAGACTTTAAATATTAGTGAAAAACAAAGTATTTGAAAAATATTTGAAAGGAAAACAACATGATAACAGTCCACTGGAAGACCGAGCTTCTGTCTTTAATTAGGGAGCTAGATGGCTTTATTTTATGTTAGGCTGCATCCTAATATCCTCTATGCCAAGCATCCTGTGCTAATTCCAAGTGGTTTGGAGTCAGTTTGCCTCTTCCTCACCCACACAACTCCCTGGAGCAATTGAAACTCAGAAATAGGCCTCCACACTTTCTCACATTTCCACAGCAGTGGGCTGGGCTGGGCTGGGCTGTGCAGAAGGGTGGCGCAGGGAGGCATTCAAAGGCTCAGAGCTGATCTGGCACCATGCCCCAGCCTGGGCACACAAGCTCCTCACCTGTTCCTGAGGAACCTTGGCTAACTGCCTTTAATTGGCCTCCAAGCTTTGAAGATGCTCTTCTCTACCTAGAACACTCTTTCCCAGGCTCATCACAAGACGAACGCTTATTCATCCTTGAGTTTCCAGTTGGTCTACAGAACTGGGACCTCATGATGACCTACCATAGTACCTGATCAATTTCTTTTTATGGCACCCATTTATAACAGTTTGCTCTGGACCTGTGTCTGCCACAACACCATGGCCATGAGGATCTAGCTCAGTACCAGGCTTTGGGAAGACATTTGGCAAGCACCTGTTGAAATAATGACAGAACTCACCCAACCACAACACCTAGAGCTGAAGATGGCTATGTCCTGCCAGGCCTTATGTGAGGTAGAATCATTGATTTAAACTTAAACAGGAAAACCGTAACTGAGAGAGGTGATCAAGGAAGAAGGAACAACATGAAATACTGGCACAAACACAGGTTCTAAAGCCAGACCATTCTTTTCCATTCCCAGTCCTACCTCTTACCAGCTCTATGACCCTAGGAAAAAATATGTAACTGCCCTATGCACATTTCCTTTATTTTTAAAATGGGAATAAAACCTCTCTGGCCAGATAGCTCAGTTGGTTAGAGCATTGATCTGATACACCAACATTGCATGTTCAATCTCCTGTTTGGGCACATACAAGAAGCAACCAATGAATCCATAAATAAGTGAAACAACAAATCAATGTTTCTCTCTCTCTCTCTAAAAATCAATAAATAAAAATTTTTAAATGAGGATAACACTACTAACATACTAATAGGGCTATTATGAAAATTATGTGAAGTAATTAAGAAATATTATGTTGCTAATATCATTCAAAAACATGGTAGCTACCTTAATCAAGGTCATTGCTCTAACATTGTACGCAGATCTCAGTTCTCATCACAGTGGACCATAAACCTGACTTCTCTGATAATTCACAGACTGGGAACAAGACCAGTTCCTGGGAGCTGCTGTATTATGAAGTGACATGTTGTGCTAAGCTATTTAGAAAAGGTTTTATTACACATTACACATATATTTTTTCCTCGATTCGAGTCTGGTAAATTTTGCCAAAACACTATTGGCCCTGGATAATAAGAAGAAAGAAAGCAAGGCAGTAATGATTAAATTCAAACCAGAACTGAAATCACTGGTTTGCCTTGCTGGCCCCTTAGTTGTGGAAACACCTGTGACAAATTGTAGATCCAGGGCAGCAAAGTCATAAGAACAGTAGAATCAGCCTTCCTACCAGGGCCCAATCTTAATTCTGTAAGCAGTATCATGATAGTCCCTGGGATCATTAGAAACCCCAGTGCTCTGCCTCTGTCAGCTGAATTAAGAAGAAAGTTCTAGGGCAGAATAAGTTTTCTTGAACCTAAGTAGTCATTGGCTCTTGGCACTGAAGCTGGAAACAGAAGTTGGCTGTAAGTCAAGTCTATAAAAGGAGTTGTGTGGAATACGTGTGGCTGAGCAGCTGCTGACATTGCAGTTCTACATAAAATCTCTAGGTCAGTTTCAGACACAACTAGGAGATCTCTTTGTAACATTCATTGGCAAGTTCAGTAAGATTTCCTTAGGGAACGAGAAGATGTCAGGAAGAAACAACTAAATGTTCCAAGCCTTCAAGTCCTCCTGTCCTTCATTCCATATTTCATTAAAACGGAGGGATGTGAGTGTGAGAGGGCACACACCGAGAGAAGCAGGCCAGGCAAATCCCAAGCAAGCTTAGTTAAGGAAAGAGGATTGAACGTTTGTGAAGGAAACATTGGAGTTGAGTACAATGGAGAGTGCCATGGTAAGGAGCCCATGGATTATGTAGACTAAGCATTTGTTATCTAAAAACAATTAAAGGAAGCATACTCATTTTTCTAGGTAACCTATCTTAGTCAGTCTAAAGAGGTAGAGGGATAATGAATCTGAGAAATGTCTTTCAATCAACTGTTTCAACCTCTCCCATCATGCATTTTACCAAAGCTGCTGTGTTAGCATTGCTTTCCTTTCTGCCTCCCTGTCTGGAGGAGTTTCTGAGTAGTAAAAATGACTAAAGGGCATGCAATGGAGGGGAGGGAGAGGCGGAGGAGAAGGAACTAAGGCCTTAGATAATCTTTAAATTGTATAATCAAGTTCCAGAAATTTGACTTCATCTGTGTTAAGGAGTTTTACAAAAATAAATCTTATAGTCAAAGAATGTTAGAGCTGGAAAACACCTTTAAAAAGATCCTTAGAACCCTACCCATTTCAGAGGATATATCAGGCCATGTTTATCCCAGAATAAAAAGCTGATAAGAATGTTTTGAAAATAAATTTCAGTTGGATAATAATTCATACAGCTGATAAGAAGCTTAATATGTTTGCAATAAGTGATGACGAAGTACTAGATTCAAGAACAAATAAATAATGCTTTGAAGAAACTCTCAAAGGCAATCCAGGAACAGGCTAGAAAATTATCAGACTTGTTCTTCATCACTAGAAGAGAATTAACCTTTATTGAAAGCCCACTGTGTGTCATGTGTTTTCACATGCTTCATCTTCTTTAATCTTTATGTAAGCCCTTCAAACTATATACCAGGGGTACCTGACCAGACTGTAGGGAATAAGATGGGGTCAGGGAAGACTTCCTGGAATAAGCAGGGCCTGTGTTGACTTGAAACAGGAATAGTGGTTGGCCATGGACTAACAAGAAGAGAACCAGACATCAGTGTGAGCAGATACATTAAAGCAAGGAGTATGGCCAGGTAAAGGGCAAGCAAGGGCCTCAGGCAAATTAAGAAGCAGGCTGGTAGATTGCAAAAGATTGTGTAAGCCATACAGAAATGTTCAACCTTTATCTTAAAGGATATGGAGAAGCACTGAACTATTTAAAGAGGAGGGATGAGAAGTGAAATTGTAGTTTTTGTCTCTAGAAAAATGATTCTGGTCTAGTTTGAAGGACTGCAAGACTAGAGACGAGGAGACCAGAGAACAGGTTTCCAGGAGAGAAATTATTTTTTAAAAGTAAAGAATTACTCTTTTCAATCTGTGCAGAATGTTTCTTAGTGTAGGTGATAGCTTAGCCTTGTGATAGAAAAAAGGTTAAAGAAGTGAAATGTTAAATACACAGTGTACAGAAGAAATCAGAAAGAGAAAGACCATAGAGTTCAAGGAGGTAAAGGGATTCAGAAACAAGCTCCTCAAACTCTATAAGCCCCAGAGAATATAGGATTAAGTTGGGTCTAATAGAAACCTCATTGCTTCAAACCATAAATGCTACCAGAGGAGTCACAGGATGGCAAGACACAAGGAAAGAACCACAAGACACTTCTTGGAAACATCAATATTGTTGTTGTTTTTTTACCCTGGCCAATAGTTATCTAAAAGGCTATTAAACAAGTAGTTATCTGAACACATGGGAGCCTTTCTTTAGTAGTTTGCAAATTGACTAGGAAAATGGAGGCAGATTTAATTCCTCAGGACTTGTGTAGAGCAATCCAGAAATTCAACTGATTAGGTAATGTACTGTGTATTTAACCAACATTCTTTCTGGTACACACTAGAAAATTGGGTCTTAGAGTCAGCAAATGTTCAGCCTGAGGTCATATATCTATTGAGGGATGGGGCTGGGATTTAAAACCACACCAGCCTCATTTCAAATCCTGTTCTCTTACCACTGCACTACAATGCCTTCATTAAATAAAAACTCCTGTGAAAATGTATATTCTCTAGATAAGTATTATGAAAGTGTTTATAAGAAGACTCCACGAACAATTGTTTTAAACATTGAAGGACCAGGTCTGTTGAATTGTTTTTTTAGACATTTATAAACATGCTTCTGATCCACGATAACAATGAAAATTATGCTGTGCATTCTGTTACCTCACACTACTACTGAGGACTTTTAGCCATTTAGTGAAGCAGCACTTTTAGTTTTAATTACAGTCTTCTCTTCCTATTTGGCAGAAACTTATATAAGTGACAGATACCACATAACACTTTGCAAGTATTATCTCCCTTCCTTTGAACAGCAATGCCTTATCCTTGGACCAGCTTAAATACACAGGATTCCTCAGCGTCTTGTTTGTTTGTTTATTTGGTGGCTGTCTCTTCCCATGCAAAGGGAAGCATATCAGGCCTTTCTCACAGTCCCTCTAGAGATAGGTGGCCATTTTCAAATTGTAGGGCTCCCCATGGGTGTGTAGGGCTCTGTGGTGAACGTTAACATACATCTACAGGCAATAATAAAGGTAGCCAATGACTACATGTGTTTGTTTTTCAACTATTTATAACCCACAAATAGATCCAGTTTTGAGAACATAATCAATAGTTATAGACCGTTGATCATGGGAGTACATTTAATTTCCAAGATGTAACAAACATCATTTTTCTGTTTGGTTCAAACTGACTCAAAAGAGAAACTCTTTTCTTTATTGAATTTATTGGCTCACAAAACCAGTAAATGTTTCATGTGTACAGCTCAACAAAACATCATCTGCACACTGCATCATGTACCCATCGCCCCAAGCAAAGACTCTTTGCATCCCAATTTTCTCCCCCTTTGCCCACCTCCACCTACCACCCACCGCCCTTTTCCTCTGGGTATTACCACACTGTTGTCTATCTATATGATGTTTTTGGCTTAATCTCTTCACCTTCTTTCATCCAGCTCCCTAACCTCCCTCCCCTCTGACAGCTATGTCTATGTATCCATGCTTCTGTTTCTGTTTTGTTCATCTTAAGTTGAAGAATTGTTATGGTCACTGGAATGTGTATATAGCAGTTCAAGTCAATTTCTTTGACAGACATTTATCTATATGTTTAGTTTTCTTTTTTTTAATTTAATTTTATTGTTGACAGTAATATAAATGTCCTCTAATCCCGCCCCCCACTTTACCCCCTCCTCCCAGCCCATTTTAAAGTTTTCTTTCAAAGTTAGTCTCTCTACTATTAGTCACAACTCATACATTGCTCTACTTTGAATGTATGGTAGAATGGGGGAACAAAATTTGATTACTTTAATCAAGCCAAATGACTATTTATAATCACATCAGCTATTGGAATATGTTGAGTTTTACATATTTTCTTCTCCTATGTGTTGTTCACTAATGGGGGCAAAGAATCATCCTAAATATTCGGGGGGGCAGTTTCACTAGGCAACTACCAAAGCAGGGGTCCTCAAACTATGGCCCGCAGGCCACATGCGGCCCGCCAAGGACATTTATCCGGCCTGCCGGGTGCCGCTGCCTGTCCTGCTTAGCAGCCAACTCGTCCCGGGCCCACAGTGCGCATAGGAATTTGTTCATAGGTTTTTTTTTAAACTATAGTCCGGCCCTCCAACGGTCTGAGGGACAGTGAACTGGCCCCCTGTTTAAAAAGTTTGAGGACCCCTGCTAAGTATTATATTTGCAGTTGGCCTATACAGAGTGTAGATTTTGATGGAAAAGCTCTGCTTTAAGTCTTCTGTCCTAATCCATAGAAAAGTAAAACTTAAGCCAAAAAGAAAAATTGGATGATTGCCACATATCTCTGTAATTATGGGCTGGATATGAAATAATTTAAAATGCAGTAAAACTCAGTAAATTAGCACATAGGTTAGTGAGAATGCACATGTTTTGCCAAAAGGCTGCACACAGATGGAAAACCTATTTCTAGACACCAATTTGTTGGGTTTTAAAAGTCCCCTGTTTACTTCATTCATTGTAAAACATACTTTTATTTCGAGTTTTTCTGTCAAAACAGTTGGTAACAAGTCAGTCCAAATCCCAGGAAAAAGGCTTAAAAATGATTCTTTGATACCCACATTTATATCAGCAACCAGTGATGGGGTAAAAGTGGATAAAACAGTAAAATATAGACCTGCCAAGTGATTGCAAAAATTAGGAAACTGTTTTTGAGAGAAAGAAGTGGGTGATGTATGGATGTTCCAAGCTTACATGTGTTGGATGTTCCCCAACAGTTACATAGCTCTGTTGTCAGCAGCCACATGGTGTTAAAGGGAGAGATTTCAGTCTCTTGCAGCATTCTGGGTATTATTTTTATGTACAAATATGTACTTCAGTGTCAGAAGTTCTGAGCAGAGAAAACAATATATGTGGGAGGCAAATAAAAACAGATTGTCTGGGTCCTGAGTAGATGACATTGTTACCTTTTCAAGACCTCAATCAGTCGTGAAGTCGACATAACAATCTGAAACTAATTTATTCCAAGGAAGAAACTCTGAATTGCGAATTTTCAGCATCCTGGATTTTCATACCCATGAAATTCAATGATTGTAGTGATAAATTGCAACTGGCACCACCTTTGTCACAGGTCACCCTCAACACCTGTAAGAACTAGTGAGGCAAGGTGGAGGCTAAGCTGGAGGCTAAGGCAGGAAGGGAACTCTAACAAAGAGTACAGAATGGCTCAGACTTTAAAAGCTTTGTCTGCTTTTTACTTTTTTGTGGTTTCCAGATTTTCTGTGATAGCTTTCTCTCTTTCATCCATATATATTTAACTTTTAGATGGATTTTATTCATTAGTCTGCATTTTTAACTTTGCCAATGTTTCAGTGTGGTGAGGTTCTTTCTTTTAAGCTTTAATTGTAAATATTATATTCTAAAGAATTTATTCTGAGTCAGAAGAGAGATGAATAAAACCACGTTTATGATTTGAAGCTTCAGGGACATTTAAGTAAATAAACATAATTATTGCATTGAACACAATGATACACCATCTGGCAAGAATCAATTCTTGAAATGGGGAAGCCTTGAGCCAAATTAGTAAAGCGGGAGAGAGACTCCTTCTGGTCAGGAGAAGTGTAAAGTTGTAGGTTCAAGTTCAGGGTGGGAGCACTGCAATTTTTTAAAACTATGTTTTTATTGATTTTAGAGAGAAAAGAAGGGAGAAGGAGAGACAGAAACATCAGCGAGAGAGATCAGCTGCCTCCGCAACCCGGGCATGTGCCCTGACTGGGAATTGAACTGGCAACCTCTTGGTGCATGGGACGGCACTGAACCAACTGAGCCACCCCAGCCGGGCAAGGAGCACTGTATTTTTAAATTTCCCTCTTGGAATCTGTAATTAGCAAACCTTTATTTTTCTCCTGCTCCCTCACGCAGGCAGTCACTTTCCAGTTCAGAGATGATCATGTGATATTCTTCTGGTTAAAGGAAGTTAGTCGTTGGAAGCAGCAACGACTTATATATTGTGGAAACCTAGAAGTCTCAAGATCTGCTACAGTCAGGAAGCTGGAGACAGGAGAGCCAGTGGTATAGTTCCAGTCTGAGTCCAAGGGCCTAATAACCAAGATACTCAATAGTGTAAACTCCGGTGTGAGTCAGAATCTGAAGACATAGTCAGAAGTCCCAGCTAGAACAGTCAGAGAGAGAGAAGTCTTTCCTACCCAGCCTTTTTGTTCTATCAGGCAGTCTATAGATTGGAGGAGGCCCACTCACATTGGGAAGGGCAATCTACTTTATTCAGCCCAGCAATTCAAATGTTAATCTCCTTCAGAACACCCTCACAGATACACCCAGAATGTTTAACCAAATATTTGAGCAACCTAAGAGCCAGTCAAGTTGATACATTTTTATGTGATTCTGGGAAAAATTGCTTAACCTGGAGATCCTCAAGTACTTAAAATTGTAAAAATGGAGCTAGTTCTTTACTGGGCTATTAGATTCAGATTATAGGCAAAATCTTTGGCATCGTGTCTGTCCAGTAAGAAGGGCTTGGTAATGAATCATCTGGTATCAATCATATCCACACAGTTATGATACCTGGGCATCTTTGCAAATGTTAAACCCCACAGCACAAGTGCTTTACACACATTATCTCATTTAATCTTCACATCAACCTTACAATGGTTTTTATCTCCATGTTACCATTAAGTAAACTGAGGTTCAGTGAGCCCTGCCTTGCCCCAGGATCACACAGACAGCCATCTATAGAGCAAATATTTGAACCAGACATTCTGACCCCAGAGTGAACTCTTAGCTCTTATACTGTACTGCTTTCCTTAACCTATAGGTCATGCAAATTATATGAAAGTTAATTAGCCTACCATTATTACTTATTTTAATCACCAGCATTGCAATAGCATTATTCTCTATTATTTTTATTATAATTACAAAATATTTCAGCTATGTTATGAGTTAAACAGGTTTTTATAAGGTAGCTTAAAAACCAAATTGCCATCTATAATATTCTTGCTGAATATATGGTCTGAATTTTAAACAACCAACCTAAAAAAAGAGTTTTGAATGGTAACATGCTTCCAAGTTAGGGAATATCTGCTGAAATTAATAATATTCTGTAATGTTATTCTTCATTGTTTAACTAAAGAAGGGTTGTTGGTTTTTTTAAATTTCTTTATCGATTAAGTTATTACATATATATCCTTATCCATTTTTAAAAAAAACTGTTTGAAGACAGTTATGTGGAAAGCATGCCAGGTTCTCTCAGTTATCCATATTATTAGAAAATCTAGTCTTAGAATATACAATTAAAAGTGCTCACCCTGAGAGCTCACCCCAGTCAGCTGGCACCCTTAGTGTAGGCAAACTCCCAAGGAGAGGAAAATAAACACAAATTTGCAAGTGCAAGGTTAGAAATGCAGAAGACACCCCCCCCCCATACATACACACACTCCCCACTCATTTACTCACATGCACATGCTCCCCACCTCCCCTCTCCATAGAGGAGTCCTGTTCACTTAGAGCAGCATCACAATCACTGGGACTGCAGAAGTAGCTACAAAGTTTCAATTATAGAAGATAAATAAATCCCAACAGAAATGGCGGCAGCCATGAAGCTGGAGAGAGCAGGAGGCTAGGGTTGCCCCTGGTGATGGAGGAAGCCAAGCTTCTGCAGCCCTGGACTGCTTTGGCCTCCGCTTAAGGCTACAAAGTTTCAATTATAGAAGATACATAAATCCCAACAGAAATGGCTGCCACCACGGAACGAGCAGAAGGCTAGCTTTGCTCCAGGCTAAAAAATTTCAATTGTAGACGATAAATAAACCCCAAATACCAGGGCCTCCACTTGTGTTGCCGGGGGGCGTGGCCAGCCTGCAAACCACCACAGGCCCCTCGCCCAGGCCGCCCAACACCCCAAGGGAAGCCCCACCCTGATCCAGAATACCCTTCAGGGCAAACCAGCTGGCCCCCACCCATGCACCAGACCTCTATTCTATCTAATAAAACAGTAATATGCAGATTGACCATCACTCTAACACAAGATGGCTGCCCCCATGTGGTCAAAGATGGCAGCCCCCATGTGGACACAAGATGGCCACCACAAGATGGCCATCAGGGGAGGGCAGTTGGGAGGGACCAGGCCTGCAAGGGAGGGCAGTTGTGGGCGATCAGGCCAGCAGGGGAGGGCAGTTAGGGGTGACCAGGCCTGGAGGGGAGGGCAGTTAGGGGCAAACAGGCTGGCAGGGGAGCAGTTAGGCATCAATCAGGCTGGCAGGGGAGTGGTTAGGGGGTGATCAGGCTGGCAGGCAGAAGCGGTTAGGGGCAATCAGGAAGGCAGGTAGGCAAGCAATTGGGAGCCAGCAGTCCTGGATTGTGAGAAGGATGTCCGACTGCCGGTGGGATTGGGCCTAAACGGGCAGTCGGACATCCCTCGAGGGGTCCCAGATTGGAGAGGGTGCAGGCTGGGCTGAGGGACACCTCCTCCCTTCCCCCCCCACCCCCCCCCCCCCCGTGCACGAATTTCGTGCACTGAGCCTCTAGTTGGTTAATAAAATTATATAGGTTTCATGAATATAATTCTATAATACATTATCTGTATGTTGTATTGTGTGTTAATCACTCCAAGTCAAGTCTCCCTCCATCACCACTTACCGCCCCCCCTCCGCTTTATCCTCTTCTACCTCCCCCGATCCTCTCTTTCCCTCTGGCAATCACCATACAGTTGTCTGTGTCCATGAATCTTTTTCTTTGCTTAATCTCTTCACCATTTCACACAGCCCCAGCCCCCTCACCTCTGACAGTTGTCAGTCTGTTCTCTGTATTCATGAGTCTGTCTCCATTTTGTTAGTTTATTTTGTTCATTAGATTCCACATATAAGTGAAATCATGTGATACTTGCCTTTCTCTGACTGGCTTATTTCACTTGGCATAATACTTTCCAGGTCCATCCATACTGTCACAAAGGTAAGACTTCCTTCCTTTTTAAGGCTGAGTAGTATTCTATTGTGTAAATGTATCACAGCTTTTGTATCTATTCATTTACTGATGGGCACTTGGGCTGCTTCCAAATCTTGGCTATTGTAAATAATGCTGCTATGAACACAGGGGTCCATATATTCTTTCAAATTACTGTTTCAGATTTCTTTGGATGTATTCCCATAAGTGGAATTCTTGAGTAATAAGGCTGTTCCAGTTTTAAGTTTTTGAGGTAACTCCATACTGCTTTCCATAGTGGCTGCACGAATCTACATTCCCACCCACAGTGCATGAGGGTTCCCTTTTCTCCACCTCCTCACCAGCACCAGTTGTTTGTCGATTTACTGATAGTAGCCATTTTGACATGTGTGATACCTCATTGTAGTTTATATTTGCATTTCTCTGATGATTAGTGACTGTTAGCATTTTTTCATATGTCTATTGGCCATCTGTATATCCTCTGTGGAGAAGCGTCTATTTAGGTCCTTTGCCCAGTTTTAAATTGGATTGTGTGTCTTGCAGCTGTTAAGTTCTTTATATATTTTGTAAATTAACCCCTTATCAGATGTATCACTGACAAATATGTTCTTCCATACAGTGGGTTCCTTTTTCATTTTGAAGATGGTTTATTTTCCTGTGATGGACAGATTGGTGGTGGGAAAGCCTGTGGGAAACCTGATTGATGCCAAGAGTTTGCCTGAGTGGTAGAGTTGGCAGGAAATGGGCTTCTGGATGGGTCCTTACTCTGAATAACACCTATGCTGGACAAGACAGAGATTACTTGTCATTCTTTTGAACAATTTGTAGTTTTCTAGGAACTGGATGATTGATTGGATAACTATGGTTCTCAGAAGTCCTATATTTGTCTCCATCTGATAAAGGAGAAAATATATTTATGAGAAGGCTATATTCACTTCTCATTGCTGGTATAACAAATTGCCACAATCTTAGTGACTTAAGTCAACACAAATTTATTCTCTTACAGTTCTGGAGACCAGATGTTCAAAATGAGTCGTATGTGGCTAAAATCCAGACTTGGGCAGGATTGGTTCCTTCTGGAAACCCTAGTGGAGAATCTGATTGCTTCTTCCAGCTGTTGGTGGCTGCTGACATTCCTTGACTTGTAGCTTAATCAGTCCACTTTCTACTTCTGTCTTCACAATGCCTTCTACTCTTCTGTAGCCTAATCTCTCTCTGCTTCTGTTTTATGAAGGCACTTGTCATTAGATTGGGTCCTTCCAGATAATCTAGGATAACCTCTTCACTCAAGAGCCTTAACGTAATCACATCTGCAAAGTTCTTATTGCCATATAAGGCAAAATTCACTGGTAGTAGAGATTAGAACCTAGATGCTTGGGGGGACCATTATTAAGCAAGCATACCACAGAGATGAAAGATGAACTTCTGTAGATTACATCTTCAGTGACTAAGGGCTTTCTCAGTGTTGTTCCTCTGTTGGGAATATATGAATGGACCTGTTGATGGACTCCATGTGGCATTAGGAAGTGGACTAATGAGTCCAGAAGTAGACAAATTTGGATAATTTTTTTAAAACCAGAAAAAAAATTGTGGGGTGGATGGTCATGGTTGTAATCAAGGGGCTAGATTGTCTGTGTACTCAAATCACAATAATGAACAAAGAACTAACAATGAATGCTGAGTCATGACCAGTATTGGAGGACAGATTGAGATCATCTTGGTTATGGAAGAGGTAAGTTCTCAAAAGAGTGCATTGTGATATTTTAGGACATAAGTAGATGCATAAATTTTGTGAGACTCCAGGGCTCATTATTGACTTATTACTGAGTATTCATTCATTCATTCAACAATATTTATTGAATACCTACTGTGTCCCAGGCCTTGAAATAGATGAATATACAAACAGATTAATATCTCTTCTTCCTGTGACAATGGGGATCAGAACTGGAATGTGCCATGTGTAATGTAGGGCTAGCAGAGTTCCACAGACTATTTTTAGGAACTTGGAATGTGGACAGAATTGAGACACAGCCACAGTCCTTGGATAGTTTTTATCTCCTGGGAGATAAAGCTTTCTGTTCTGGAAAGCCAGCTCTCCGTGCTTTCTTCCCTGGATGGATCTCAGCTGTAAACAGTTGTCTACTGCTCTCACTGGACTATTACCATCAGCTGTTACACAGTCTGAGGGGAGTGAAAGCTTCCCAGTCCAGAGGGTTACTTGGGATTTTGAATTTCCCTTTGAAATTCTGACTCATGTTAAGAATTACCTGCTCAGCAGCTTGGGGTGTCAGGCCATTGATAATGTCAAAGTTGAACCATCTGAAGAACATGGCCAATATCACCTGAGAGTAGCTAAACTTCAGATATTAATAATCAGATTATGTGGTAAAGTGGTTCCCTTAAGCCAACAAAGGGGTCCAGCTCCACATATTCAATGCTTTGTCTTCCTAATAAAACTGGGGGTTCTTTCCTCAACAGCCTCAGTCAGGGAAGGATCTGTGCTGGGGAATAAGAATGGATAGTCTTCCACATATGACCACACTAGCTATGCTCCATGTAGCGCTAGAGGACACCTTTTGCATTGCAGTATACATGAAAAGCACCTCCCACAGATATGCAGTGCACAACCAAACAGTCCTGAGAAAAGAGGCTCCAAACACATTTCCAGGTTGAAACTCAAGACTGTGAGAACTAAGATGTCAGAGTGGTTAGCCCCTGGAACTTCATCATTATATATTTCTCCACTGAGGCTCTTGTGAACCCAGCCAGGGCCTGGGACTTGGTCCACAGATGCTATGCAATGTATCATAGTCCTGGAGGTGGAATTCTACTAGTGGCAAGGTGATAACTGGGTGTGATGGGTGTAATGTCCATTTCCCAACTGGGTACCCTCTAGGGACTCAGGGGTGTTTTGGTGGTGGAGTGTTTACAGTCCCTTTAAAAATGAAGAGGGATCCAATTTCTAGAGGTTGATAGGGATCCTCATGTTAGGAGAATGAGTATAGGTAAGAGGTGAATATTAAGACAAGATCCAAAAAGTCAAAGTGAATTCAAATGCATCACCAAATATAGGTATCAAAGCTGGGACCATGAGATCAAGAATCGGAAGGCCAAAGAGATGAGCATGAGAGGTATGAGTGTGCTGAGACAAGCCCTAGGTCTTTAAACTGGAAAACTGTTTGAAAAGATTCATCTTGACCACCAGCTCCATTTTGCAGATGAGGAAACTAGGGCTGGAATGCCAAGAGACTTAATAAGCAATGACAGGATCAGACTATTTATCAAATTCCTGTGGATCACTCCTTTCTTTTGTGTTTTTAAGTAGTCAGCAGAATCATATGCTTCCTGGAGAAACAGGCTTTCAGCCCTAAAACCAGCATCTTTAGAGAAAGCAGATTGTGTCTGTCAAGTCCCTTGACTCTTCTCCAATGATACTATGTGATCTTTCATATCTCTCGCTCGCTGGCTGACAGGCTGTCCAAGCCTCTGGTGAAAATCTGATTAATCTGAAGATATTTTAGCCTACATCCCAAATAGTTTTTCCCTTGAGATTTTTATCGCTCTTATGTAAGTTTGAAATTTTGCTAAGCTTGCAGAGTTCTTTACTTCCCCAATAGTAGGCAGGCAATTGAAGGACACGCATCCATTTCGCTGTAGACCTTTATGCACCAGCTTAAGCCTTACACACAAGGTTTGTGGTCTAGAGTCACTGATGAGAAATTGACAGACAGCAAGTGGTGCAAAGTATGCTCCTAGGTAAAATGAGAGACAAGAGAAAATGCAGACTCAATGTTTTCTAAGTAGCATGGGTACATTTTATGTTCCTGAATTTCATGGCATTATTAACATAAAATCTAAGATGAGTCACAACTCCCCTAAAGCTGTGATGAGAACACTAATGAGAACAAACTGATTTTTATTTGCACAAACATTCCTCAGCTGACGAAATGATCTGAGTGTTTTGACAAAAAAGTTCTTTGCATATTGGTTGTTTGGCAGTAACTTCAAGGAGGTAATTCTGACTATTTTTTTTTCCATGCTTCCTTTCAACATCTTAAATCCTGGGCTTTGAGAATTTCTGGTCCCTAATTAACCTAGAGGCTCTCTGGGCTTATAACTCTCAATATAGCTCCTTGACTGGTTGAAGTGTGGAAGAGATGGGAAGATGTTTTTTAGTGGCTGAGAAAGCGTGGATGTAAGGAACAGAGCAGACCTCCACTTGAGTACCACTACACCGATTCAGAGGACATCTGCAAATTCTTAGTGACATTCTTGATCCAAGAGCTAGGATCAGTAGCCTTCCAGTCAAAGTGGCTGCCACACTACTTGTTTTTCATCCTTATATAAGGGCCCTCCAATTTTTTTAGGTTGACCCTTTCCTCTAGCTCCACACTCCCTTACTTCTGTCACCCCTTCTCTACTTCCATGGTCATCAAGACTTGAAACCTGAATCTTCTTCTCTAACATATAGTCTAAAGGCACATGCCGGGAGCCATAAAAGCAGAATTTGGTCTTACTTCCTGGTCAGCCCTACTTCCTGATTGAGCAAGGACAAAGAGCAAGGACAAAGAAAGCCCGCGCACCCAAGGGCCAGAAGAACCCCCCACATCAGAATAACCAATCAGCTAGGACAGATACCCAGTCCCCAACCAATCATCCCATGGCAACTCCTTATCCTACCCCTCCCCTCCTGAGTGCTTATATACCGCAACACTCGAATAAAAAAACGAGGCTTGATCAGGAACCTTGTCTTGCCTCCGTTCTTCGCGTTCCTTGTTTGTTTCATTCTCTTAGGTGGTTCCTGCGTGCCCTCGTTGCTGCCCCGCGGGCTGGGGCAGGCACACCAGCGGTCCATGGTCAAGATAAAAACCATTTAAAACTCCATCCTCACTTCCATTGTCTTCAGCCACCTACCTCCCCATCACTGCAGGGACCTAGCCATCACTGGGAACAATTCCTCCTGTGAACACTACAACTCAAATCTCCACTTCTCTGACCCATGTTCCCCTTTTCCTGATGTTCTGTATTATCACAGCCTCTTGGTTGGACTTTCTTATCTGCCCAGTCTACATCCCAGGGTTAGTCCCCTAAATATTCTCACCAGCTTCTCAGCATCTTTGCTTCCCAGACCTTCTACTGCACCTAATCATATAAAACCTTACCCTGGATCTTTCCTAATCCACCTTTTCTTCCAACAGGGCTGCTAGGGGGGCTGGAGACAACCCTCATATGCTGTCCATCTTCCACTAAAATCCAAGGTCCATCACTGGTCCTTTCATTTGTCCTCTTTCATTTCTATTCTCTTCCAACCCTTTCCTTCAGTGACTGTCCCAAACCTTCACTACTCCTTTCAACCCCTCAGAACACCAGTTCCTAGTTCACTTCATCAAGAGAGTCGGATTATCAGGAGATAGTGGCCCCAAATCTTTTTATCTCACTTACAAATTTTTAGACCAGTCTTTTAATTTTCTTCAAAAAGTAGGTGTCTCTTTTATTCCACCTCCTTACAAATTATCCTTTTAAATTTGTTCTTGGTCCCAATTAACCCCATTTTGTGAAGGATCTTGTTATAATTATTTTTTCTCTCCTCCCTCTCTCTCCCATCCCCTTTCCTGAAATACTTTTTTTTTTTTTTGCATTTTTTCACTCAAGAAATATTTACTGGGAGCCTACTAGGTGCCAACCACTGTGACAGATACAAGAAAACTTATTTAGAAACAAGGATGACATGACCCCTCCCTTCATGGAGTTTAGGGTCTAGTGAATGAGAGAAATTATATATATAATTAATACAAATCATGACCGATACTAAAAGAACTACAAAAGAAAATCACAAGCCTGCCACACATGCTTGTATCAGGGGATATCTTCTGTATCCAGGGGTAAGAAGTTTCTCTCTGAGAGTGTAGGGTGGACAAGGGTCAGGATTGGTGCCAGCCTGACCACTTAACAGCTGATCATTTTTGCTTTTCTTTAAATTTATCTTTAGTGTTGAAAGTTTTACATATGTCTCCATTTTAAGCCTTAACTCTCCCCACTTCAGCTGCCCATACATTTCTTCTCATTTGAGCTTCTGTTTACAATAGTCTATGTTTCTACATTCTTGGTTCCCTTTTTCCCTTGGCCCACAGCTCTGCTTCTATATCTGCTCTAGCCAGAGTCATTTTTGACCTCCTGACTCTAAACATAAAAGACACTTCCAAGTCTGTGTTAAAATGAAAATTCATTACAATTGCCCCCAAAAGAAACTTGTGTATATCTCTTCAGTAACTGTATACCTTGCTAGAGTTAACAGGCATAACATATCTTAGTCTAATGAAATTAGAAATGGAATATATATATATATATATATATATATATATATATCCAAAAGCATGAAAGTATTTTGTATCATAAAAGAATAATATGTTAACTATTTAGCACCTAATTTTAAAATCTCAATGGAGTAGACTAGAAAAATAAGAATCAACATTAACTCAAAATGAAAACAAAAATGAATTTAAAAAGAAAAAAATCATGAAGGAATTGTCTTTGTGGTTTTGAACATTTCCCTCCAAATGTCAAGGGGTATACAGTCCTGTTCTATATATTGCAGAGCCTAGATCAGCACCGTCCAATAGGATGACCACTAGCTCCATGTGGCTGTTGTGGATATGAAATGGGGCTCATCCAAGTTGAAAGGATCTGTCTGTGTAAGAACACACCGATTCTGGAGACTTGGGGTGAAAACAGAATGTAGAATATCTCATTAATAATTTTTATATTGATTACATTTGAAATGATAATATTATTTTTCTTGGGAAGTTTAAATATATGATTAAAATTAAGTTCACCCATTTCTTTTTAATGTAGCTACTAGAGAACTTAAAATTACAGATGTGGTTTGCATTGTGTTTTTGGTGAGCTATGCTGGATTAGTAAAAGAAGGGACATGTGCCCTAGCCGGTTTGGCTCAATGGATAGAGTGTAGGCCCATGGATTGAAGGGTCCAGGGTTCGATTCCAGACAAGGGCATGTTCCTCAGTTGCTGCCTGGATCCCCTGACCAGGGCACGTGCAGGAGGCAACCAATCAATATGTCTCTCTCATATCAATGTTTTTCTCTGTCTCTCCTTCTGCCTTCCACTTTCTCTAAAAATCAATGGAAAAATATCGTCAGGTGAGGATTAACAACAACAAAAAGAAGGGACATGTGACAACTCATCATGATTAACTAGCATAAAAGTAAAAATGTTACTGGCAAGATGATGAGACTTCAGTTCTTGTCTTCTTGAAGGAAAGATTTTAATCAAGAGACAAAATGTAGCAAAGTAGGTAAGAATTTATTAGCCGAAGCAAAAATATACTTAGGACAGTGAAACAAGGAAGGGCATAGAAGAAGCTACAGGAGAGCCTAGGCTGGGCTGCTTTGGCTCACTGGGAAGTCAGAGAAAAGGGTCCTTGGAGAAGGTTCAGGGGGTTTGCCTGGGATGAGCTGCCGCTGCCCATTGCTCCCCTGGTTGCAAGTCTCATGGGGTCCCTTCGAGGGAGAAGGAGGGAAGGGAATGGTGTGGGTGTGCTCCCCTGGGGAGAGCACACACTGGGTCCTTCATCCTGAGCATATTTATGTTTCTCTTGCAGGTGGAAATGCTAGGGAGGTCTCAGGGGATGGTCTCAAGAGACTATTCATCAGTTTTCCAGGTGTGCTCTTTCAGGGTCGTGGTCTTCATTGATTGGTCCCACTGATTGGTCGGTGCTAGGGCATGGGGTCATTAGTCAATGCAGCTGGTCCTGAGGCAGCCATGGCATCACTTGTCTGGTTTTACTGCTTTTTTGGAGCTGGAGCTGAAATACAACTGAGTCCTGGATGTTATCTAATAGACCGCATGGCCAGTGATATGCTATGGGAGGATAGGTTATCCTGGGAGTGAGATTCTTGTTTTCCCAGTTTTGCCCCTTGTTAGGCATCTGAGGCTTTTTGCCCTGGTGAGTTTCTGTACCTGGCCCATTGTCCTTGCTCTGCTAACTGCCTATAATAGAAACAATATTGAAAACACTATTAATGATATCTAATGTTTACTGTGACTTCACTATGCACTGGCACTATGCTAAATATTTTACATAAATTATCTCAGAACTGGTCTTAGAACAACCCCACAGAGCAGATGACGTCTACATTTTTTTAATAGCATGACTTTGACCTTACCCAGGTGTCACAGCCAGCGTGTGACAGAGCTGACCCTCCCATTCTGGTTTTTCAGAACCTGAAACACTTGCTCTCCACCTTGACACCCCCCTCACCTGCATCTACCAGACAAGGATTAGGAAGGAATGTGCTCTGCTTCACTCTTTTAATACATGATATTTCTTAAGTTCTCAGGTGCTAACTTATAGTCCATTTTCTCATCCTCTGGGGTCAGTTTCTGGCTATGAGATGGGAAGAAGCCGGTTACCATATCACCAACTATTAGGAACATAACCTGATGTGTCTTAAAGGCTGAAGAGAGATGCAAAAGTGTCCCAGGGCCAACCAGGCCCACACTCGGTGTGCTGATTGCTTGACCATTTGAATTCTATTTGCATTCCCTCTGTCTTCCTACACAGGAACAGGCCTTTTCAAATGGGCTTAGCTCTCCAAGTCCACTCAAAATGTCACGAAATTAAATGAATGGTTTCTTAGACACCATGGGGAGTAGAAACTCAATAGCAAAACACTAATGGTTTCTTTTGCAGAAAGCCCCTTTGAGGATAAAAGAATTCATCTCCGAGTCAGACCCCTTCCTGGCTGGTGTGTCTGTCTGTCAGATGACAAGCCGTGGGGAGTCCATCCCACCCTTGCCCCCCTCCATCTGTGATCCTGGAGAACAAGAGAGGAGCTGGCCAGAGGAAAGCAAATCCTGATCCTGTGATTTCAATTACAGGGAGGCAAAAAATTATTTGATATCTGAGCTTGCTAAAGGCGCCCATTCCTTCTGCTCCAAAGATCTTTCCTGCTAAACTGAACAAAAGAGCAGAAAGAAGTTTCGAGGCATTTTGAGGAGAGGGGGTAGTGGAGAGAAAGCAAGCACAGCAGGCAGAGAGTTGATGACAATGCAAACAAAGGAAAGAACTTCTTAAGATTCTTTCTAAGAAGTGGAATTCACACTGTGCCGCTTCCTTTATTTGGCTATCTCTCACCTTCTCCCTTGCTCTTTCTCTCTCTCACACCAAGAATCAGATTTGGATTTTTGAATTTACACTGATAGCAAAGATTTGGTTGGTACCTTCAGCCTCCGCCTTATCTGGGCAGTGCCAGCTCAAACATGGAAGCCCTGGTTAGGCCCAGCTCACTCCTTGGCAAGTGTCCATGTTGGTTTTTCTGGAAACAAAATACTGACTGGGCTTTTGGGAGTTTGCTCTCTTTTACACCTAAGGGAAGAGACAAGGCCTCTGTTCCTTGCAGCTCCTGCTGAGACAGACTTCTCACCAGGCGAGGCGGTGTGTTATGCTGACTATTGCATCCCACAGACCAATATACAAACCTGCCTTGACTTCTAGATGAAGGTGTGCAAGTTACCTAAGCTCTCTGAGCAACAGTTTCCTCATCTGGTATGTGAGGAAAAGCAACATTACCTAATAGGGCTGTGAGAGGCTAAAATACATACACATTGTTTGGTTCAGAGTAGATGCTTAGTACTTTGTATCTCTAGAAATCAGTTCTCCTTCCTGTACAGAAATAATCATCATAAATATAGACTTTTGGGAGTTTAAAATCCCCTGTTTTCTACAAGCTCAAATTGCAGCATCCAATAATGATGAAATAAATGTGCCTACTCTGTACTCTGCTGCTGATTCAGCAGGGTCATCATTTTCTCTAACTGCATTTTCACCCCTTAGCATATTCAATAAAAATATTATATATCACTGTACAGTGATCATGAAGAATAACCTCCGGTTATATGGCAGCTGAGAAAAATCATCTCATTTTCATATTTCTGCTGTCCCGCATAATTTTCACAAACATGTTGCAGTGCAGAGCTGTGTAACTATCATAATAAACTCTACATAACTGGAAATGATAATGCTTTAATATAGGGACACCTGTGGGGAACTTAGTCAGTGTGAAAATTATGGCATGTTTGTTCTAAAAATTAAGTCACCTAGAGTCACCTATTATAAATTTGGTCTCTTCATCTAGACGATAAACTTGCCAAAGGCAAGAACCCTTTCCAACATCTGGGCAATTCCTTCAGCATCTGCCACTTTGCTTGGCAAATGGTGGTTGCCTAATTAATATTTGTTCCTGGGATGGCTGATTAATTTTAAAACAATAACAATCCTTTGGAGGCTACAGAGGCTGGAGCAAAAGGGGCATGGTTCTCCTCACTTCCAGGAGACCATGCCCTCATGCTAAGATGCTGGGGGCCATCTTCGTGTGAGAGTCCTGCCAAAGAGTCCCCTTGCGCAAAGGAGACACATTGGGAGCTGGGTCTGAAAACCATGCAAAACTCTGAACCTCTTGCAAGTACAGACTCAGCTCCCTACAGTACTTTTGCACCAATGTGCATGAGCTCCTCATGTCAGGACTCTGCTGAACAAAGCTCAGACCCCAGGCAGCACATGTAGGCTGATGAACAGAGAAACCCAGAGTAGTTAGTGGGGTCTGTCTCAGATGTTCCCAGGAACATCAAGGAAGCTCCAACATTTAGGAAGCTGTGATGAGAAGAGAACAGAGCGGACTTGGGGTATCAGGAGTATGAGTTTGGTTGTAGGATATCCCTCCATAGAATATTAAAAGAGCAATTTGACCTATAATAACAACCTCTGGGTTTCATGAGCTGGTTTACACAGCAAACTCCTAACAGGACTATGCATGAAGGCAGGGGTAGACCCATTTTTCAGTACGTAACCTTCCCAGGCCACCAGGTCTGAGGGTACCTGAAGGGAGGCCAGTGCTGCCCAGTGCTCTCTAGAGACTGCAATCAGTGAAGATGGGGAGGAAGTGACAGCAGAGACGACCTACAGAGGCTGTCAGGACCCCTCCCAAACTTGTCCTCCATATCCCATCAGTGCACACCAGCCTGACTTCCCACTGCCAGCATCTGCTTGTCCACACCAAAGTGCCTCCTCTGGCTGCCAGAGACCAGTTTGCCCATCCGGAAACTAGCCTAGAAGAGTCAGAGGTTTAACCTCCCCCTGCCCAGCAATCCTTCACCAATGACTAAGAGGAGGTGATGTAGAAATGCCTTATCTCTTGTCCTCTGGTGGAGCAACTGAATCACATAATCTACATTGGCCTCCAGAGTTCCTTAGTGGTATTAAGGACCATGCTTCTTGGCGTCATCTCCTAAATAAATGACTTGCACTCAAATCCTTGATTCAACTTCTGCTTCAGTAGCTCAACACAGAGTATACCTTCCCCATTGACAAGTGCCACATGGCCACAGGAATAGGCGAAGATTCTGGTTGTCTGTCCCAGAGCCTCCAGAACGCTCATGTAAAAACAAAACAGATAAAAAACATCAGAATGCTTAGAGCCAGCTGGTAGTGGTTAATGCAAGCAAGAAGCTCCCAGCCTTCTTTCCCTGTCCCATGGGCAGCAGGCATGGAAACACACCCAATTTTCTGTTCAAGATGCCAGACCATGGATGTCCTGCAAGAGTCATCAGAGTCTCACAAGCTCATTCCTACACTGTTTCTAGTTCTTTCCCAAGTGATGGAGTCTCATGGACCTATCTCACTGACAGGAATGCACAGGCAGAAACAAGAACAGCCACAAGGAAGACCTTGTGTCTTTCCTGTGCTGACTCCTAACTGGCACAGAGCGCAGTGATATGCCCACAGACTGATTCAGTCATGTAGTTGGGGAAGGCAGAGAAGTCCCAACCTGGCTGGACAGAAGGAATGTGCTCAGAGCACATCACCATCATGGAGCAGTGGGCTCATGAATCCTAAGTATATAAGCTTGGGTGACCGAGTATCTGGCTGGCTTTCTGGTTTTCCAGAAACTATCACTAGCCTGGCACTGTTTGTTGGTGTGGAGACAAGAGAGGCCTTCAGAGTTAGAAAAGGCAGAGGCTGCACCAGGCGCTCAGCCTTGAAGGAGTCTCCAGATCACTCAGAGGAAGAGAGTTTCAAAGAGCAGGCCAGTCAGTTGATGTCCTCTGGAGATCTTTTATCATTTATTCTATCCCATCGGCTCTTATAACCAATTAATATTCCTTTTTGAACTCTGATGGATCCTGGGAACCCATCTATCTTCTGATGAGGTTTAAACCAGAGTGTGTCTGTTTAAAATCACACTGACAAGCTTACTTCATTTCTTTAAGTCTACGTGAAAGAGAAGTTCTGTATTACCTCGAAGATATAGTCCTTGGGTTGGTTGTGACTTCAACATATGATGACAGGTCAGTGCCCATTCTGAGAAATGTGTCAGAAGCCCCTTCTTCCTCATTCAGTTCATCATTTTAGAACACAAATTAGGAGAGTTGGAGGCTGTGCCTAATTCTTCTTTCTAGTTCTCAAAATGTACTAGGGCATGTTTTTTGGAGAATTTTGGGGGGTGTGATTCAAGCTTTTCTCCTGTAACAGCAATTTTGTTCTTTGACTGCTTCTGAGATGAAGGGTGTGTGCCATTCTGACAAACTGCATTAAGAACATCCACAATCAAACCAGTCTGGTAAATCTGAGGAGCTCTGGGGATTAGGGTCCCATTTTATATTTATTTTTGCTTAAACTCTAGAAAGTAAATAAATTACTGCATTAATTTTAAAAAAAAACACTTGATTCCTAAAGTAGTAATCAATTACGTAATTCTGGAATGGGCAGGGTGATGTCCCCACTGCCTAACTGGCTAAAGAAGAAGGCAAATTTCCTTCTCATATTATTTTAGTGCAAAATGTTCCAATTGGGTCTACAACTTTTTGCAAAGCTTAGAGTAATATTCTGCATTTTTCATCCATAAACATTTTGAAAGCAATCACCCATTTTCCAACAACTTACGGCAGACTAACTGGACCTGCCAATTCTGCTCACAAGTGCAATTTAAAACCAACCTTTCCTGGATCTAGGTCATACATAATTCTACCTTCTATGCAAAGTGCATAAATTAAAATATGTTTTCTGTGGACACATCTGTGCATAGTCTTGCAAACACTTTGGAGACAACACAATCATTAACTATATGCCTCAAATACTCCACTGTAATATTCCTTTAAAATTTCTGGTTACCTACCCCCTCTCTGTGAAAGATATAGAGGTTACTGTTTAAAATGGTATTAATATTCATTTTTACATTCAAAGAGTGACTCCATTGATCACGGCCTCTCTAGATTCTTCAGTTTCAATTCCTATAACAAAGCAAAACAAATCTCCAAAGAAACTGTAACAGCTTTAAAATAAGTTTTACTAGAAAACTAACTGAAAGCCATCTTCTGATAGTAAAAATTACTCAAGGAACAAAAGCTATAAACCTAATTTTATATTTAGAAATAAGCTGAGAAAACATAGACAGAAAGTGACATCATCATGTTTTGAAAACCAGGAAAGAGATACTGGGGAGGTGATAGTCAAAGAGTACAGTCTTATGCAAGATAAATCAGTTCTGGAGATCTACGGCATGATGTCTATGGTTAACAATACTGTATTGTATACTTAAAAAATTCCAAGGGGATAGATCTTTGAGAGATTATGGGCATGTCTGATAGTTTCACAGGTATATGCTTATCCCAAACTCAACAAGTTGCATACATTAAACATGTACAGCTTTTTATATGTTAACCTCAATAAGTGGGTTAAAAAAAATAAAAGTAGTTGGAGCATTCTACTTAGACATTGCCCCTTTGCTTGTAGTCTGATTTTTATCCTTCAAGGTTGATCAGTAAAAGGCATGAAAAGATGAACTCACCCAGCCAGTGTGGCTCAGTGGTTGAGCACTGACCTATGAACCAAGACCTCAGGGTTAGATCCCTAGTCAGGGCACATGTCTGGGTTGCAGGCTTGATTCCCAGTAGGGGACATGCAAAGGGCAGCTGATCAATGATTCTCTCTCATCATTGATGTTTCTATCTCCCTCTCCCTTCCTCTCTGAAATCAATAAAAATATTCCTTTTTTAAAAAGATAAACTCAAAGGAAAATATTCCCCTACAAACTAGAATAGAGCTGGCCTATTTGTCAGCTGCCATTTCCTCTAAGCCCATCATAAATGATCTTCTGAAGGTAAAGAAGAGAGCCAGGATGAGACCCACCTGCTTTAGAAGAGAGAAAGACCAGCCTTCTCCCTACAATAGTCTCATGAGGAAGGAAATAGAGAATCTATCCAAAGAGGGAGGAACCTGGTCCAAAAGATCCATCAAGCATGACTTTCAAATGGGGCTTTTGGAAGTCTGTATACTTAATATATGACTGGAAGTTTTCCATAAAAGCTGTTCCCTTAATTTTATTTTTATGTCATCTGTAATCTAAAATAACTTCATGTAAACATATTCTTAATTTTCTTGCTAAATTTTCTAACTATTTCCACTCTATTTCAGTTCATACATTTCTGCTTATATGTGCAAAATCTATTGGCACAAAGTAATGAAGTTATAGCATTTAAAAGGCAATGTGATTGTTATTAGACTGTGTTTTGCTGAACCCAGGAGCATAGGGGGTCCACCTCTCTGGTGTGAGAAACACAATAGTGCATTTTCCCTAGTCTGGTTCTACTTGCAGTCTTACAATTCCTACTCTAGAAAATCTCTTCTCATGCTATAGCGGCCCCTTTGTGACCCAGGTTGTCCTTAACCAGGGTCTGAGGCCCTCTTTCTTGATAGTGTTGGTCAGAAATAAGAATGAAGTGGGGAAGGAAATAGAAAATGTCAGAGGTTTCTTATACAATTTAGAATGTCTAACCAATTAATAGCTTAACCCAAGATTTTAATAAATAAAGCAACATTACTTGAGAATACATTTTGACTATTCCAGATGGACCTAATGGCTTCTTGAAAAAGATTACAAAATATTGGGTTTTCTACTTTTCATGAAGTAAAGAAGCTTACGTTGTTGAAAGCAAAGAAACAAAAAATGGATGCATTATTGTGTTAATTGGCCAAAAGTGAACTGAGGCAATGTAAGTCTTGCTTCTAAGATCTCTTAGTACTCGATACAGCATGCATGTGCTGACCTCTTTATAATAAATATAAAGATGCAATTAATTTCCTTCCTTGCCTCATCAAAATATTCATATCAAAATACTGACCTAAGCATAAAGAAGGAAAAACAAAGCTAATCTATTAATTTGCTAATTCTAGAAAATGACTTTGATGTGCCACTCCCTATTGAAGTTTTCTATTTTAAAAAATCCAAAAACATGCAAATATATGCATAAGCTTCTACTTAAAGTGTGGTCTAAAGACCAACAGTATCTATAACACCTGGGAACTTGTTAGCAATACAAATTCTCAGTTCCCAACTGAGATTTCCTAAAGCACAATCTCTGAGTGGGAGGCTAAAAATTTGAGAGTTTTAGTGAGCTATCCATGCATCAATTTGAAAAGCAGTGTCCTACATGGGTGACAGTTAATTCTCATTAGTAGGTTGATGGGATTTGTACATATTAGACATAACTCACATAGTCATCAAAATTATAACTCGACATCGAGCAGACTGTGAAAATCCTTACTCCCTCTTTGCTGCTCCCTCTCTACTCCCTGCTGGCCCACAGTAGAGCATATCACAATGGTGTTGTTCCTCCAGATTTGATTATTTTAGAAGTTACATTGTGCTGAAACAGTACAGTGCTCATATTTTTTAAGCGTGCCCTGCAGAATAGATGACATGTAGTTAAGTTTTTCATAAATATTCATTGTATGAATTAAAATCTACCTCAATAAACAGAAATGGCAGGTCTATTAACCAGTAAAACATTTTGGAAAAGGTAAATCCAGGCCATGTTGATTCTACGAATTCTTATAAATTGTCATTGTTTCAGAAGCTATTGGACTTTGAACTTAAAAATATGAATAGGAGAAAATTTTCAAAATGAATCTATATAAATCTCCCCAAAAAATTTATGTTGCATATGTATTACCAAAAACATCTCTAGTTTTCTTTCCCAATAAAACTGATTTGTTTAGTTTGCCTTAAAACTCAAATTTGAATTTTACTAATAACAATCTTACTCAGGTATAGACACTGTCCTTGGTCCAGATTCCCCGTTTCCTAATAGCAGTTCTACGTACCCTTCTCCAGCTGCTATGTGCTTTGATGCGAATAGCTTACATCTGTGACCTTCTGAGGGAAACTGTCTTTAAACCAGCAGATCTGCTCTCTTTGTATCTGGAAGTTCCTGGGCACTCACAGTCCCAGTGACTGACTGAGGAAGAAATGTGAAGTCCTCCAGAGCTGGGCTGTCTCGGGAGTGCAATTTAAAGAATTCCCCTGTGGAAGAACACTGAGGGTGGGGCTGAAACTGCACCCTTCAAACCCCTGTCCTGCTTCACCACTTCCTTACCAGTCTACCCTGGGAACACATCCTTAATAAATTAACTATGTTGGCATCCTCAACTTAAGGTTGAATTCTGGGAAACCCAACCAAAGATACTTGATATGCCAAAGCTCATCCAAATCCAACCAGCTAGAGATATGAAAGAAGGAAATAATTCAAATAGTACAATGTACACCAACATCAGTATGCCTTTGTCATTCCGACTTTTCTTTCCACACTATAGGTACTTTACTAAATACACAAAATTGTTAATATTTTATGATATCGCTGCTGGTATGTCCTTTCAACTGTAATGCATCCATGAGATGAGAAATGCTCCCAGAATCCGCTGACCTGTTTATTTTGGACAATCAACTAGAAAATTAAAATACCTTCCTGCCCTACATCACAAGTGTTAGAAGCTACTATAGATATATTTTATTGCATCAGTATAGTTTAAAATGTTTCCAGTTTATAATGAATTTTAATGAATATCTGGGGAAGATTGATTGGTAAATAAACAAACACTTTAATGTTTTTGTCATATTTAGAATGTTTTCTTCAAATTACTCAAAAACATAAATATATGATATCAAAAGGAAGGTCTATAATTAATTTTAACACTAATAACAAAAAATATGCTAATGAAAATTTTAAAAAATGACATTTCTACTTCAAATAATTAATAAATGTGCATAGTCTTGATATATATGAACAATCAGACATTAATTTGAAATAGAAAAAATTTTCATCCTCTTGGATTTCTCTGTCACTGTTAGAATCAGAAATGTTTTTTCTTCTTTATCAAAAAACGAAGTTTTTAGGCCCATGCAACAACTGAATCACTATACAGACATTCTTTAAGCCATTGAGAAGATCATGAACCATTGGTGATGCTGTAGAAAACTACCTAAGCTCCTCATGTCTAGGGCATTAATTCCTAACAGGACTGAAAGGAATAAAATATCATGTATGGAGAGCCTATGGATATCCTATTTAAGTAATTAAATCTTCACACACCTTTGGGAGGGAGCTCTTACCAGTCCCATTTTAATTAATATCTGAGAAGAGGTCCAAGACATGGCCATCATGTGGTCAGCATGTGCCATAGGTGCAATCCAAATCCTAACATAAATTATAATACAGGCCATTCTCTCAGATACACAGAACTATTTTATTCTAATTTTAGAGATGAGGAAAAGGAGCCTCAAAGGGTCTGAGGTTGCATAGCAAGGAGGTGACAGAGCTAGACTAGAACTCAGACAACCTGTAGTCTCAGTATTAACCATGTCATCCTGCCTCGTCACACTTAGGTTTCAAAATGGTGAACAGGGTACATGTATATATACAACTCAACAAGAGGAAGAAAAAAAATCCAATTAAAAAAATGGTCAAAGGACCTGAATAGACACTTCTGCAAATAGGACATTCAAATGGTCAATAGATATATGAAAAAATGTTCAATGTCACTAATCATCAGAGAGACGCAATTTAAAACTACCATGCGGTAGCCCCTCACACCTGCCAGAAGGACTACCATTAATAAATCAACAAACATCAAGTGCTGATGAACTCTTGGTGGGAATGCAGACTGGGGCAGCCACTATGAAAAACATTATGGAGCTTCCTCAAAAAAAAAAAAAAAATGAATAATGGAACTGCCTTTTGACCCAGTGATCCCACTTCTGGGAATCTATCCTAAGAATCCTGAAACACCAATCAGAAAGAATATATGCACCCCTAAGTTCATAGCAGTGTTATTTACAATAGCTAAGTCCTGGAAACAGCCCAAGTGCCCATCCATAGATGAGTGGGTATAAAATCGGTGGTACATCTACACAATGGAATACCACATAGCTGTAAGAAATAAGGATCTCCTATCCTTTGGAACAGCATTGATGGATCTGGAGATTATTATGCTAAGCAAAATAAGCTAGTCAGAGAAAGATGAATATCACATGATCTCACTCATGTGGAATCTAATGAACAAAACAAATTGATGAACAAAATAGGACCAGAGACATGGAAGCATGGAACAGACTGACAGGTCTCAGAGGGCTTGGGGGTGGAAGGGCCAGGAAGAGATTAACCAAAGAACTTATATACATAGATGTCTAGCCCAAAGACAATAGTGAGGTGACAGTCTGGGGTGGGGCAGGAGCCAGGTGGATGCAAGCAAAGGGTATAAGGGGAACATCTGTAATACTCTCAACAATAAAAATAAAACATTTAAAAAATTATCTTACCATATGGGATGAGAGGGTGGGTGGGAAGAGGGCAAAGTGAGTAAAGGAGGGCAAATATATGGTAATGAAAGGAAAATAGAGTTCAGGGGCTGAGCATGCAATAGAATATACAGATGTTGAACTATAATGTTGTACACCTGAAATTTATATTAACCAATGGCACCCCAATAAAATGAATATATATAAAAGGCAGCTACCACAACAGCCATAATGACCTAACAACTGGTCACTATGACACCCACTGTGGCCAGCGAACCGCCCAATCAGAGGGTGGGGCCGAGAGGTTGGCATCCCCCCCACCCCCCCGGCCGGCCTGCCCCTGATTGGACTCTCCCATCCCGATCAAGAGCCAGGCCTGCAGGCCAAACGCCCTCTCCCTCCCCCCCCGCCACCAACCACGCCCTCATCAGCCCTGCCCCACCATGATAGGTCCACAGCCCCTTCCCCTGCCCTGCCCCACCCCAGATCAGCCCCCCATCCCAATCAGGGACAGAGCCAGCTGGCCAACCACCCATGGCCCCTCCCCCAGGCCGCTGGCCCCTGATCAGCACCCCCACCCATCCCATTCAGAGGTGGGGCCAGCTGGCCCACCACCCACAGCCCCTCCCCATTGCCAGCCCCACCCCCAATCAGCCCCCCAACCCCATTCGGGGACAGAGCCCACCAGCCAATTGCCCGTGGCCCCTTCCCCCAGCAGGCCCAGTCCTGATCGGGGGCCCTGATCCAGGCGGGCTGGCCGGCCAACCTCCTGCCATCTCCTCCTTCCGACAGGCTCAGCCCAGATACACCCTGATTGGTATTTGGCCAGCTGGACCCCAGCCATGCACGAATTCGTGCACTGGGCCTCTAGTTAAAAATAAAAAACAATAATGTTACATTTCTCTGACTCTTCTTCTACCATCATGTCTCTATCTTACTACAACAGGAAAAGGTTCTCAGCTTTTAAAAAACCCATGCCATTAGATTGAGTCCAACTAAATAATCCAGGCTAATCTCCCTGTCTGAAATTCCAATACCTTATTACCATCTGCAAAGTTCCCTTTGCTGTATAAGGTAACACATTCAGAGGTTTCAGGGATTAAGTCTGGATGTCCTTGGGGCCATTGTTCTGCTTACCACAGGCTGTGTGGAAGTGAGACAGTAAAGAGAAGGAGAGAGTGTGCATTTATTGAGTAGGTCACTGCTGAAGTAAGCACCTGGGGTCAACCCTCCTGGGAACGTCTGGGAGACAGTGTAGAGCTCGCCTCAGAGTTGTCGTACTCTGGGGGCTGAGAGTCATACATGCTTCCAGGAGGAAGCTCACAGCACAGCATTGTATTCATGGGAACTGTGATTGCTGAAGAAATATGGTGGTCAACAGACCTGTTACACAGAGAAACAATTTAATATTTCAGAGTCATCATAAAGCAATAGATGAATCCTTTATAATCTCTCCATCTCTTCAACTAGGAGTGGTTTAGAGAAATTATAGGACCAAGAACAGGAAATCTGAGTCCATGTCCTTTAACAGCCAGACAGCATCAAATTATTGGTCAAAAAATTTGTCTGAGCATCATTTAATCTGAAAATGTTGGATCAAATATTCTATAAAGTTCCCTCCAGTTCAGACACACTACATTCTATGAGTTTTCAGGACACTCACCCTGGTGATGTCTATGACTTTTTAAAAATTTTTTCATAAAAGAAATCTATACAAAAGCAGAGGGCAACTACAAATATGCAGTTTTCCCCAACCCAAATTTTAAATGTCACCACACGGTCTACTTATAATAAGTTACAGGAAACAACAAATAATTATTAATGGAAAAATGTAATTATAATAACCATTGCCTTCAATTGACTTGGGATGCTAACCAGGGAAAACCAAGAACTGACTAAATCAGACCTTAAACAACCACAGAGATGTTGGAAAAGTAATCAGATATGCCAAACTGCAAACGTTCTTGACCTTAGGAATTATTTTTGGCCTTGGGAAAACGTGTGAGTCAACACAAAATTTCCTGGGAATCTTTGAGATGGATTTGAAAATATTCAGACAGATTCTGAGTTTGCAAAATATTGTGGTTCAAAACAAAAGTTCAACCCTAAGAAACTGGAACTTTTTTGATACAGCATGATAGGAGTAAGGGGGAAACACATAGGTATGAGGAGAGCCAAGTGGTACCCTTCACAGTCATTGGCTTTGCTTTCAGTCTGTTTGTTGCTAAACAACCAGATTCCATCTGTGTCATTCATACACATGTCCTCATAGTCCTATCAGTTGTCGTCAGCCTACATAAATATTGGACATAGAACATAGCACCACTTGTCCTTTGACCTTGCTAATCACACCTCTACTTATTATAGGAGAATCACAGGAATTGGGGGTGTTACTAGTCTGGACAGGTAACCACTTAGTGTGTGTCCTCTAATGATCTGAGCAGGTGCTTTGCATTCAGGGTCAAGTCTTTTTTTGTATTTTTGCCTTTATAGGAAGAAAAGCTCACACAAGGTTGAACAAATGCTGTGAAATGGATATGCTGTATACCTGGTTGGTTTGTTTCTAACTTTGATGGCAATCTAGTTAATATGGACAGATACACACAATGCTGTAAGTACATTCAGTTGTAATAACTTTAAAGTAATGACCTTATCTTTCATGTACCACATTTTCACATTTCTGGGGAGTCTTAGGATTTTCCCCCTACATTTCTGTTACATATTAAAATTGTGGCTCTGATCTGAATGGCTCAGTTGGTTGGAGGATTGTCCCATGCACTAACTGATCACAGGTTCAATTCCCAATCAGGGCATATACGCAGATCTCGGGTTCAGTCCCTAGTTGGGTGGGGCATGTATGGGAGGCAACCCATCAATGTTTTCCTCTCACATCAATGTTTCTCTCTCTCTCTCTCTCTCTCTCTCTCTCTCTCTCTCTCTCTCTCTCTCTCTCTCTCTCTCTCTCTCTTCCCCACACAACATGAGGAAATGGGCAAAATATTTCCATGAACAAATTCTGGGTTCTATAATTTTTCTCTTTGACTCATGTAAGTTTCCAAATGCTGTCACGCTAATTTTTTCTTTTTGTTGTTGTTGTTAATCCTCACCTGAGGATATTTTTTCCATTGCTTTCCAGAGAGAGTGGAAAGAAGGGAGGGAAGAAAGAGAGAGAGAGAGAAATATCAATGTAGAAAGACACATTGACTGGTTTCCTCCCACACGAGCTCCACCCAGGGATGGAGAGCAAACCCACAACCTAGGCATATGCCCTTGACCAGGAATCAAACCCACAACCTTTTTGGTACATGGGCCGACGCTCTAACCACTGAGCCATGCCAGCCAGGGCTGTCACCCTAATTTTTTAGTAAAACCTATGCTCAAGGAGGATTTAAAATCAGTTAATATTAGTATGCAGCCTAATGTTTTCTCTAACATGAGAATTTTACACTAACAGAGTTCTGGAGCTTAAGCTCTAGGAATGAAATTTTCAGGGAGCTTTGCACTGAAAAGCTGTGTCTGACTGTTGAGGTTTTGTGAAAAAGAGTTATGAGGTAGGAAAGATGAAAAAGACGACTCTGTAACACCAGTTCTGTGTTGGGTAATCAAGTCTTTCATGATTAAACTGGGTTTTCATTTTCTTTTTTTAAGACTTCCTTATTCATGCTATCCTCAGTATTTCTTATAATTCAACATTTTCCTTTGAAGAGTTTTGTTGTGAAATGGAAAATTGAGCTTTATTCCAAAACATGAGTTCTCAAAACTTGTTCTCTTAGAAACCAAGTGGTTTATGTGGTTTACATTTTCATCACTGTCTGCAACATATTTTCCAAAGGAGAGCCACACATGCACGCTGTTGCCCTGCTGGCTTGGCAGCCTGTGAAAGCATTTTTTTTTTTTTCTTTTTGGTTACTTTGTTCATCTAACACTTAGTTAACCTCAAAGACATGCTATAATTACTCACAGGACTCTGCATATGGATTATTTTTTAAGTTATGATGATGGTGAAAAAATGGCAGATCTTTTATTTTTTGTTATTGAAATATTCTTGACGAAGCTCCTTATGTTAATAGACAGGGGGCCTAGCCTTGAGTGGGTCTGCCAAAGACGGGCAGTCGTGTGTGGGTTCTTGACGGTACAGGAAACATTTCACAACATAAGTCTAGATGACTTCAAGGGTACATTTATTAAAGCTGGGGACAGTGAAACAAGGAGGGGCTTAGCATAGAAGAAGCAACAGCAAAGACCTAGGCAAGGCTGCTTTAGTTCTGTAAAAATGTTATAGGAAAGAACTGAGCCGAGATGGCGCTGCTTTAGCTCACTGGGAAGTCAGAGGAGAGGGGACCTTGGAGACAGGTTTAGGAGGTTAGCCTGGGACAAGCTACTGCTTCCCATTGCTCACCTGGTTGCAAGTCTCACGGGAACCCTTGAAGTTTAGGAGATGCATGCCTGTGGGGGGAGAAGGAAAAGGCTCAGGCCTGCTCCAGGGAGAGAGAGCATGGACAGGGTCCTTTGTTTGAGTTTTTATCTCTCTCTTGTAGGCAGGAATCTTAGGGGAGTTCTCACGGAAGGGTTTCAGCAGAATCATCATTAGTTTTCCAGGTGTGCCCTTTTAGGGTCGTGGTCTCTACTGATTGGTCAGTGTCAGGGCAGGGGGCCATCGTCATTGCAGCTGGTCCTGGCATCACCACCGGCTTTTGCTGCTTTTTTGGGCCTGGAGTTGAAGTACAATGGAGGCCTAGATGTTATCTCTAGGGAGGTGACCTTCTGTATCTGGCTATAAATTGCTCTGCCAGTTTGTTCAGCTATCTGTATCAGTTTCCCTATTCTACTTGCCAAGGAATTGTCCTAGCTTCTTAGGGTCCTGCTGTAATGTAGGGGCGCCAATCCCGGGAGCACCTTGCTGTTCTTTGATAGTCTGAAAAAAACCACTCAGGGGACCAGGGAAGGACATAGCCTTTACTACTTACATGAGGAAAAGATCCAATGGCAGCGGGTTCAGTGAGTTTCCACACTCGGCCAGGGTGGGATAGGGACTTATCCAGCAGAGGAGGGGGGAGAGGGAGCCGTGCTGGGAACATGTGTGCAGGCCAATGATAGAGAGTCTGGTGAGGCTTGATAGCTGTCAAGACACTGGGTATGAGCTGCTCTGCTCCTTGTGGCCACTGGCAAAGTAGATACTGTTCAACTGACTGAGAGCGGGAATTGGCTATATCCTTGCTTGACCCTATACTCCACTCCGATATCACCCTTCCACCTCACAGTCTATGCGCCATCTTCCAGTAGTGGACCTGTGTGATTAGGGTGTTAACACATTGCATCCAAACCCCACAAATGCAGTATAGGCTACAAGCACAGAGTAATAGCAAAAGGAGGAGACCCGCAACCCCTAAAAGAAGCCAAGAGAGTTTCACCAGGAGGTGAGGGGGTCCGTGCCGAGAGCAAAGATGGTGTTGATCTCTGTTCCCAAGGCCTGAACCGCTAACCTGACATTGGGTCCTGAGTCAGGTATGTAGGTGCAGCACTCGGACCAATGAGAGCACAGTATCTCCTTGCACTGTGTCAGCATATCTAGAGCCATTCAGTTCTATAACACTACCTTTTGCATCTGTGCAGGTTCTCAATTCAGCAAGGTGAAGGCTTGGTCAGTGTGGTTCAAGGCCTGAGCCGTATGATCTGCTAAAGACTGGATCTCATGTTGTGTCCATATGTTTGTTCCATGCAGGGAGAAGATGGCAAGGGGATATAACCACCAGGGGGTCTGGTATACATGGGTCCTTGTGCTATGTAGGCATCCCGTTGCCGGGGACAGCCAGCAGAGTGGTCACCACCCGGCCAGGGATGTAGGGGTGTCCCCAAGTGCAGCACCCTGTCCAATTACAGGTCAGCCATATATCCCACAGACCCAGAGGGTCCCCCAAGGGACAGGGAACTAGCCTGCCTCTCGGCTGTCATTCTATTTTTCCCAGAGATACTAGTCAGTGAGGATGGATGTGTTCTGGCATTGTTCCTTAAGTGCCCACCCATGTTATGTTGGGTGATGTTTGGTGTGGAAATATTCTGTCTCTCAATGTAGTAGGGGGTCTGACCCCTCAATTCCACCTGCACTTCAGTCAACCACGCTAGTCCAACCTACACAGAATACCCTAGCCAAGGTCAAGTGTGATTGATCTGTTCTTGGACAAGGTGAAAGACCTCATCCCCTATGCAGTTGAAGTGTCATTTCATAGGCACAGGTGGCTCCATTCTGTCAGGTTGACTGGATTTGTTTTCAACAGCCCATCCCACAAAACTGTTAGCCTACACTGAACTAAAGAGAATAAGACAGATGTTTAGTAGACACCAACAGAGGCAAATCAGGGAGAATACAAATCTGCCAAATGGAATACACTGTAGTTGTCCACGTACCGATTATGGTAGGTTGTATAAGCAAGCCCTGGGCAAGACCCTACCCCCATGGGTCTTGAATGAACTGAGAATAATTGTTGTTTTTATGACTTTGTTCAAAATATTATTAATTTTAAAAACATGTTTTGTTTTTCAGATATAAGGACATTTATATTTTCCTTTGAGCAGTTTGGTAAATTAGATCTTTGTAAGCAATACCAAAACATTTATGTTTTTCTGCCTACCTGATCCCTCTAGAATTTGGAAACTCTTAATGAGTATTATTTAATAGAGCACACCAGCAAATACCAGTTTGAGTTTCCCAGGGCCAAGTTAATACACTATCTCCAGGGTGTATGTCCTGGGATGCTGGCAACAACAGACTGTTCTCTGCTCCCCAACAAGGTCTTATCTAAGCATCCATTGTTCAAATCTGCACTCTCAGTGGGATGCCCACATCTGCTGCTGCATGTGGAACTCTGCAGGTTGATCTGGTGGGGCTTTTCATTCATGGTTAGTAGTATATCAGAGTCTTGTGGTCCATCCTTGTAATGACCCTCCCTCAGTTTTCAGGGCGTTTTTCAAAAGTCTATTATAACATTCTGTCAGTTCAGCTCCTGTTGGATTGTAAGGGAGGTATAGTCACCATTTGATGTCGTGGCTCTCGGCCCTGTCTTGTCGTTGCTGGCAAGGGATGTGGATGCTGCTCCCCACATACAGAACACTGTTGACAAGCTGTACTTGTGTCAGTCATTTTCAGTAGGAGGCCCAGGCTTTAGCTGTTGCTCACATGGTTTTCTACCCTGTATGTTTCATTTCACAGTGTAGCCATGTAGCCAGGTCTTCTGCTGGGGCCTCTTCTAGCCATCGAATGTGAGCAAGTGCATTCACATCATCATTCCCTGGACATTGTTCCAGTTGATGTCCTGTGACATGCTATAGGATCACCTTAGTCTGTACAACCGCCCATATGTCAGCCCACAGGGTTTGTCCCTAGAGAGTCTGCTGACGATAGTCCACTCCTGAGCATGCCATTTAGGGGGCTGTCATTTGCAGGGCCATCAGTACACCATGCTTCATCTGGCACTGGAACCATACCTGCTTTCGCTGGCGAAGGGCCAATAGATTCTCCCTCGAGTGCCTTTTCAGCATCTCCTTCTGACACAAAGGTTACAGGCCCTAACGTCTGCAAGTCCTGGCTAAGAGGGGAAGTTGAGTGGACATGTCTCTGCTGCAGGTAAAAACTCCTGTGCTGCACCAGGCTTTAGGGTGAGACACGTCATGCAGCCACCCCATGATGGGATAGGTGGTCCACACCATTACAGCAGAGCTTCCAGTTACAGGCTCTGTTGCTTGCAGGGCATGGTAGGTAGCATAGAGCTGTTTAGGATGCGTCTTTATTCAGTCCCTTTCCATACCTGGGATCAAAACCATTTTGGGATGCAGAGTCTTTCCTGTCATTGCCAGAGACCCCTATGACACCCACTCCTGGGTTACATGTTACATCTAATTCCCCAGGTAGGACTGGATCATAGATACCAAGTCCCTGTACCTGTTATTACTGTTCTTTTGCCTCCTCAAAAGCCCACCAGTGCTTCTGTCCTTTCCTCATAAGACCATACAAAGTTTTTAGGTAAACAATTCTATAATACATCATCTCTATATTGTATGTGTGTCCACTACCCCAAGTCAAGTCTCCTATTACTATTCAATCCCCCTCTACCCTTCTCTACCTCCCACCCATCATCCTTTTCCCTCTGGTAATTATCATATTGCTGTCTGTGAGTTTTTCATTAATAATAGTCATGATTTTGAATCAGTCATAGTCCAGTTTTCAATTGTGTCCTGCTATAAAGAAAACAGATTCTCATTGAATTTATGCAAACAACCATATTGCCATGAAAATTAAATAATACTCATTAATAGCTTCCAAATTCTAGAGGAATCAAATAGGAAGAAAAATATAAATGTTTTGGTATTGCTTACAAAAACATAATTAACCCAACTGCTCAAAGAAACATATAAATGTCCTTGTATCTGAAAAACAAAACATGTTTTTAAAATTAATACTTTCAACAAAGTCATAAAAACAAGTTATCCTCAGTTCATTCAGTCCATATGATTAATTCTTCTTTATCCAGATCATCTGTCAGTATTTCCATAAATCCAGTTTGAAGGCGTGATCTGAAAGTTTATTCTCAGAAAACTCTATGTTAGAATGTCATAGTCCTTCCCATGGATCTTTATGATGAAATCTCTCTGCAAATGCATCACAGTAAAACGGTGACTGTCTGAGAATGACAAAACTTAAAGTGACGTGGTTATAGATCTGATTATAATGCAGTTGACAAAGAACTTTGTTTTTCTGTAAGATGTAACATTCCAAGAGAACAGTTAGAATGTGAAAGTGCCAGGTTTATTTTCTCACATGCTCCTCCCACAGCAGCACAGGGCTCCAGGGCAGCACGAATGCCTGCCTACCCCCTGTACCACATGACTCCCAGCCTCAGCAGCCACTTTGTAACAGACTCTGTCCGCTTCTGGTGATACTTGGTGGCTAACTCTACAGCTGGCTGGAGTGTGCATGTACATTAGCAGTGGAGGCAGCTGGTCAGGGTCCTGCCCATCTGGCTTCTCCTGTTGAGTTTTCAGTTTCTGAATGATAAGGGGCTGGGCCTGCATGGCCAGCTCACCTGGGTTTGTCTCAACTAATATCTCCTCATAGGAGTCAGTGTCACTCTCAGCAGTAGGGTCCCACTTCTGGGTGTGCTAGGGTTCCATTCTGGGTGTGCTACTATGTCCCAAATTCCTCCCTCTCAGGCTAGCAAACTGGCATTGCTGCAGCCATGCCCTGGCAATCCTTTTGCTTCCCTACTTGCTCTTTTCCTGTGGTCCTCAGGACTGTGAGCAATCCTACCGGGGTGCATGGGGCATCCCCCCAGTCCTGTGGCAGTCCCCATGAATCTAGCAAGCTTGCTACTTCAAACCACATGGAACCCTGGTCCACCTCAGGGTTCTCCCCAGACTCCCTGGGATTTCTCCCAGCCTCCCCAGATTCCCCCTGGCACTTCCCCATTAGGCATATCCACATCCTCGGTCTTGACCCCAGAGTTTTCCAGCCTATCCTGCCGACTATACCAAGTGCATATAGGAGCTCCAATCCCAGGAGCCCCATGCTGTTCTTTGATAGTTTGAAAAAAAAAACAAAAACGCGTGGGGGACCAGAGGAGAAGGACATAGCCTTTATTACTTACATATGGGGAAGACCCAATGGCAGCTGGTCAGGTGAGTTTCCACATTCAGCCAGGGTGGGATAGGGGCTTGTCTAGCAAAGCGGGGGTGGGGAGGAAGGAGCCATGCTGGGAACAGCCTGTGTGTAGGACAAAGACAAACAGAGTCTGGTGAGGCTTGTTAGCTGTCAAGGATGAAGGAAGACACCCGGGTATGTACTGCACTGGTCCTTGTGTCTGCTGGCCAGAGATGGACACCGTTTCACTGGCTGGGATGGGGAATTGGGCTATATCCTCAATTGACCCCATACCTACCTCACTTAGTTACCATTCCATTCATTACTATACTTGCACAAAGAGAAAAATTTACCAAACTGCTCAAAGGAAAATATATATTAGTATATATTTAGGTTATCAACGAATATCTTTACTGTGCAGACATGGATTAAATTCTTTTTTATAAATACTCGGTTAATGCTAGGAAAAAATGTATTAAAGGAAAGTGGATGTTCATCTGCTTGTATATGTTGGTTAGGAGTGTGAGGGAATGATAAGCAACACTGGAGGAAGAGAAACAAGAGGAGAAATGCTGAGCTTGTGAGTCAGTCAGAACAAAGTAATCTTAGACGCAGTCTATTTTCTCAGTTGTAAAATAAGGACTTGAACAACAATGATGTAAGACTCCACCCAACACACTTGCTTGCACAAAACCCAGTGGACCAGCCACAGGAAGCATAGGAACAGTAAGAAACTCCTGGAATTTCTACCGCCTAGAATCCAGCCCTCAGCTGATGCCTCTAGGGAAGATGATTTCAATTGCTGGGCCACTGACTTATTAATCTGTTAGGGCCCAGGCAGAAAACAGTAGGCTTTTCCTATGATATAGGTACTTCTGAGGAAAATTTAAACCCAAACCAGATTAGGCTTCTTTCACAAACTAATCAGTAAATACCATCACTTAAGGTTAATGGATTCATTCTGCATTAATTACATTTTAGGCACAGAATGTAGGCATATCCAAATGTACTTTACTTCAGTCCACTGTGTTTGAGTTCATTTTACTGCTTGGGCCAGAATTCACAAATCAAGCCCAGTGGGGCTCATCATGTAAGATTAACACATACTAGGATTTGACTTCATTGAATTCAAGTGTTCACTGGTTCTATAATAAGACTAGTTGGCTTCAAGTCCCACATGAAAAAGATATTCAGGTATCCCAGCAAAAAAGAAAACTAACAAACTTATAAATTACAGTTCTGCAGACACCCTAATATTTGTGCTGAACCTACGACCTTGTTTAGAGTTATTAGCATATAAATATGCAAACTGAACCTGGCTCTCATTATGAGCATGTGTTTGAAATTTAAACTTATAAAGATTTAGCTACATTTTTATTTTCTCATTATCACTAAAGGTCTTATGCAAGGAAGATCATTTATGCAAAATAAGTTATTATCTGCTGCAATAGAATCACCAAGATAATCCAATATACGGACTTAATTATTTGTCTTCCTTTTCACAGATATTTGGTCCTAGTGCTGTTGCATTTACCCAATGAACGGAAAGGATGGTCTATCCCAGAACTCACACTGCTCCTGGATGAGCAGTGATTTTGGTAGCCAAAGGCAAATTAGCGAACACTAATTTAAACTCTAAATCCTAGAAGAAAAAAAACACAATTTAGGGGTGATTAAACCATAGATGAAGGAAAGACATTAGGGATTTGTAAAATCAAATGCAATACTATATGAATATGAGAGCATGTTTATTTTTGAGGAGATAATTCATAATTCTCAAAGGACTCTAGGACTTTCAGAAAATCTATGAAATCAACATTTTTAAAAGTCCTTAAGAAAGAACTTGGGGATAGGGCAAAAGCTTTCAAATACAACATGCATCTGAAGGCATCTGTGGCATGTTGGAGTAATGCCATAGTCATGGTGACCTAAGAAGAAGTAATGTGAGATGGAAACTGGAATGTATACTTCCTTCCTCCCCCAAGGAAAGACTGGTCTCAGGTTAGAGGCCCAAGATACATTCCTAACATGAAGTTTGAAGTAGGTGGTTTTTTAAAAGTGAAGAGATGAGCTGAGCAATCTCTAGAAACTGGCAGTTCACAGGTAGAATGAGGGAATCTGTGAGAGCATCAGGTCCAGAGTAGGTAAGAGAATTGTTTTGTGTTCAGAACTAGAATGAAACGGTTCAACAAAACATATGTAGACATGCATCCAGGGGTAGCAGTGGATTCATGGTCTAGGTGGCTGCCTTAATATAGGAAAAGAAAAGAAAAGAAGAGAAAAGAAAAGAAAAGAAAATATTGTGTTTCCAGAAATGAACAACAGTAACTTGGACTTACCTGGGGATAGAACTAGAGAAAAATAACAGGAAATTCCACATTAGGATTTAGAGCTAGAGAAAGAATCAGTTACTTTGATGATGAAGGATGAAATATCAAAGTAGCCATAGAGATGGCTATGCTTAAACAGAGATTGAGTTAGTAGGTCCAGGGCCGACCCCAATCCTACCATCCTCACTTACCCTGGCCTGAGTTTCTACACATAGTTGATGTGTACGATGAATATCTTTTCCTAGAGTAATGGAGAGAGGTCTGCACATAGGTGCCAGAGAGACAGGTAAAGAGAGTAAGATAATCTAAGGTGATAGAACATCTGTCTCTACTTTGGTTATTTTGAAAATCTTGAAAAAGTGAATATCAGCCAGTTTTCTTGAGAAATTTTGTGAATTTCTGAGCATAAGTAGGGCCATTTTCTTCCCCACCACTTCACTTTCCCACGCAGCATCCACAGCCCTGAAGATTGTGGGGAAACAGTAGCAAGAGTACATGCCAATAGAGAGTGGGAAAGCTGGTGGGACCATGGAGGACATATTCTCACTGAGACATGGTAAACCTTGCTGTTACTACATACTGCCCTCCAATAATTTGAAGACAGAAAATCCCACAAAGCCATCTGGGGTTTCTAGAGAAACATGAACACATTTATTTCTGAGCCAGGTGACACTTTCTCTGAAACTCCAAAAAAAAAAAAAAAAAAAAAAAAAACTGGTGAAGATTTTGAGGAGAGACCTTGCACCATGAAGAAGGTGCTAACAATCTAGAAAATGCAAGCATCAGTGTTCAAAATGAACTCTTAGATACCACGTGGATAGGAGGTCCAGACTGAGCTCTATATCTACTTTCGCCCCATTTGTTCATTATTTTCTGCTGCTCCTTTCCTTATGTTCCAACTATCCCCCTGCAACATATTCTCCCTTTAGCCGGGTCCTGTGTATTTCTATGACCTATTGCTCTCAGCACAACAGGACCAGCCTGGCCATATCCAAACTCCTGTGGCTCATTTTGCTTTGACAGCTGAAAGCCACATTATCTGTTCTCCTACTCTCTTACAGCATATTTCCTGGATCCTACCCCAATTTTCCAGTTCTTTCTCTGGACAACCCTTAAATATAGGCAGTCCATGAGATTATTTGCAGCTTTTTAATTAGATTTCATAGCAAAACTCTGCTTATGTAAGATGTCATGTCTCGGTAGAAGAATGTCCTATTTGGTAAAGACTTGAGAAGGTCCTGCAGTCATTCATTCACTATCATTATATTTTCTTCTAAATCATTTTATTGCACTTAATTTTATAAATGTTATTTCAGCTGTGGGAGTCAGAAATAATTTGATATATATGAAATTTCTTCCTTCTTTGTCCAGCTGCTGCCTAGAATTAAGCTAGTCATTTGTGCTTATGATGTCATGATTTGTTGCCATGGTAACAAATATACAGTCACATATGCCTCATTATCATTTCATTAGAGTGATGACATATTTATAGTATTCAGGAACAGCATATCACCCTTTTAAATAATGTGCTCTTATGTAGCACACAAATACCATTCAGCCTAACTGTACAGTTTTTCCCTGCGGTTTACATCATTTCCTATATACTACACACTGTTAGCTTGTTTCTTACAGAGGGGAAAAAGGCGTTTTTAAAAGAAGTAAGGCAGAGTCTGCAGAGTAGCCACTTTGTCTCACTGCTTCACTAATAAACTCTCTTTCACTTTAAACTCTAAAAAAAAAAAAAAAAGGTAAGACAATACAAATGTGTTGAAACAACTGGATCCGAGATTCCAAGATGGCTGCAGAGTAGGTGGAAGCTGCACCCACCTGCTCCCTCTCCCAAACCAGATTTACAGCTAAATTACAGAGCAAGCAACCTGAACAACCAACTGAAGGCTAGCTGAACTGAAATAGAATAACCAAAGATTACAGAAGAAGCCACAAAAAGACTGGGAGGAAGGGTAGACACACTCCGGTGTGGCAGTGGCTGAGAAGCTGGAGGGATACCATGGTTGCAAAACTCCCTCCCCCTAGGAGCATGGGGTCCCACCCCCTCATAGGGATCCCCAACTTAGAGCAACAGTGACAGGAACAAGAGCCCGTGTAGCATCTGGCAGTGAAAATCAGTGGTGATTCAGTCAGCCTGGGAGACTCAGACAGAACCCTCCAAGGAAGAGCACTCCTATGGTTACAGCACCAGCCTGGGTAGTTCACAGTCCAGACTCCAACGGCTGGTGTGGCCACACTGCCATACTCACATCTGCTGGCTACACCTAGCAGTGACTTCAAGGGGCCCTCATTTTTCTGGGAAGTCTTTTGGCAGAGATCCAGAAAGTGACTAAACTGAGTGAGTTGGGAAAGAGGACTGGTCTCCCTCACCTTGGGTGCACAGCTGGTGCCCCTCCCTCTACCTGTTGAGCCACTTGTCCTGCTGAGTTTGGTGGCACAGGGCATCTGCACGGAACTGGGGCATTCGGCCACATCCTGCTGGGTTCTGTGGCACCGGGAACCATGCAGAACTGGGACTGTTGACTCTGCTGCTGAGACCAGCCATGTGGAGAGATCAGAGTGCCATGCAGGGCTGAGATCTTTAGCCCCATCCTGCTTGGTTCCACAGCATGGGGGGACTAGGGAACTGTGCAGAGCTGGGATTTTTGGACAGTGTCTCCCAGAAAGGCTTCTGTTTGGGAGCCAGAAAAGAGCGCTGGGCTGTGTGGCTACATTGCAAGGATGCAAATCCAATCTCCCCTGTCAGTACATCCAGTGCTACTCCAGGAAAGGGAACACATGCCAGCCCCCCTCCTACAGTATTGTGGGCACCACCCCCAACAAGAGATTGTTTGGATCAGCTTTGCAAAGTCCCATAGACCCATGCTATGTGCAGTTCCTTGGGCAGAAGAGAGAGCAGCTCAAAGAAGAGGCATTCAAAGTGTCAGATTCTTGGAGGCGATTGCCTGGGACTGGGACAAAGTGCTTAGCCTAGTCCTACAGGCTGGGCTAGCATTATTCAAAACAGGAGATTCTTTGGATCTCTCTCTCTGAGCTGGCAGTGCTGCGTTTGCTCCTGTAGAGGGGACAGTTAGCTATACCCAAACTGAACCTGCAGCAAGCCCCCCTAGGTGGAAAGAGAGATAAAGACACTGGCAGAGACTGAGTGGGTTGACTTTGAAGGAGGGGCCATTTTCCACTCATTGAGTGCCTGACTGTGTGATCCCTAAGTGGGCGACCCAGTAGCCTTATCCTCTTGACTCTGGTTTCCCTGACCTACCAAGCTCTCAGCCTGTGGAAGAGCCTGTGAATCATCACTAGCCTGGGCTAATCCTACAGTCTTTCTTCAGAATGTTCTGGAGAAAGACCAGGAAACTTCAGGAGAAGGTGGAGTAGCTGACAGGTGGAGGCAAATCTAAGGAAGCTGTTGTCCTTTTACATATCTTCCCCAGCTCTAAGCTGAAGGAAACTCATGCTTTTACAGATCCAGTAGATATAGACATAAACAATGAACAGCATGGTAGCTACGAACAAATTGCCCAAGGCCAGTTACACACAAAGTCTGACAGTGACCTGTACCAGAACCAACAAAAACAGAGCTGGACTTCAGACCAAACTAGCCACACAAGCAGCACACTCAAAGGGAGATTCTGGCAGGCACCAGACACTGCTGGGAACCACTCTGCCTCCAGGAACAGCCCCTGAACAGTATCTCATACATGGTAATTGAGGTTTATCTTTATAGACACCCAGCCTGAAGGTGGTCAACTCCACACACAAAAAAGCAAACAACACTCAAGACTCAACTACTGAAGGGGTCGCATATACCCACAAGAAACATTCCTGGAGCATAGAGCTAAGGTGATTTGGAAGACTGTGCCACAAGCCCAACATGACACCTTCATCATAAAGCCATCACAACAAGTTTGGGAGTCAAAGCTAATCTACCTAATAATACACAAAGACAAAATGGGGTGACAAAGAAAAAGGCCCCAAACAAAAGAACTAAAGAAATCCCCAGAAAAGATAATTAAATGAAATGTATGAAATGGAAGCAACCAAAATACCAAATGCAGGGTCTAAAATAAAGGTTATAAGAATGCTCTACGGTTTTAGGGGAAGAATGAATGATCTCAGTGAGAATTTAAACAAAGAGATAGCAAGCATTAAAAAAGGACATATAAACCATAAAGAAGAACTGTTGGAAATGAAGAATAGAATATCTTAAATGAAGACTACACTAGAAAAAAATCAAGAGCAGGTTAAAAGAAGCAGAGGACTGAATCGGGAAATTAGAGGACAAAACAATGGTAAACACCCAGGCAGAGAGTAAAAAAGTTTTAAAAATGAGGGAAGTTTAAGAAACCTCTGGGACAAAATCAGATGTAAAACCAACCACATCATAGGGGTACCAGAAGGAGAGGAGAGTGAGCAAGGAATAGGGAACCTGTTTGGGGAAATAATGGCAGAAAACTTCCCAAAACTGGTAAACAAAAACATCACATAAGTTCAGGAAGCACAGAGAGTCCCAATCAAGATAAACCCAAAGAGACCCACACAAAGACACTTCATAATTAAAATGACACAGGTAGCCCTAGCTGATTTTGCTCAGTGGATAGAGTGTCAGCCTGAAGACTGAAAGGTCCCAGGTTCGATTCTGGTCAAGGGCACATGTCCAGGTTGTGGGCTTGATCCCCAGTAGGGGGTGTGCAGGAGGCAGCCAATCAATGATTCTCTCTCATCATTGATGTTTCTATCTCTCTCTCTCTCCCTTTCCCTTCCTCTCTGAAATCAGTAAAAATATATTTTTAAAAAATAAATAAATAATAAAATAAAATGACACAGGTAGCCCAGCTGACATGACTCAGTGGTTGAACATTGACCTATGAACCAGGATGTCACAGTTCAATTCCCAGTCAGAGCACATTCCTGGGTTGTGGACTCAATCCCTAGTAAGAGGGGTGTAGGAGGCAGCTGATCAATGAGTCTATCTCATCATTTATGTTTCTCTCTCTCTCTCTCTTCCTCTCTGAAATAAATAAAAATGTATTTTTAAATAAATAAATAAACTGTTTTAAAATGACACAGGTAAAAAAACAAAAGGAGAATGTTAAAAGCTGCAAGAGGAAAACAGTTAGTTACCTACAAGAAAGTTGCCATAAGACTGTCAGTTGATTTCTCAACAGAAACACTTCAGGCCAGAACAGATTGGCTTAAAGTAATCAAAGTGAAGAAAAGCAAGGAACTGCAACCAAGACTACTCTATCCAGCAAGGCTATCATTTAAAATTAAAGGCAAAATATAGAGTTTCCCAGACAAAAAGAAGGCTAAGAGTCCATTACCACCAAACCAATATTGCAAGAAATGTTAAAAAGACTTCTTTAAGAAAAAGAAGTAGAGAGAGACAAGGACAGAAGTATAAAAGAAAAAGTGGAAATAAATAAGTACCTAGCAATAATAACCTTAAATGTAAATGGATTAAATGTTCTAATCAAAAGACGTAAGATAACTAACTAAATGGAAAAAATATGACCCCTTATACCTGCTGTCTACAAGATACCCACCAAAAAAGAAAAGAGAAGATATACACAGTGAAGGGAAAAAAATAATCCATGAGATGGAAACGGAAAAGAAAAAAATCTGGTATTGCAATACTTATATCTGACAAAATAGACTTTAAAACTAAGGTCAAAATAAGAGACAAAGAAGATAATTACATAGTACTAAAGGCATTGATCCAACAAGAGGATATAACCTTTATAAACATACGTGCACCCAATATAAAAGCACCAAAAATACAGAAAGAAAATCTTTGTGGACTTTAAGGGAGACATAAACAGCAATCCAGTCATAGTAGGAGACTTCAACACCTCACTGTCATCACTGGATAGATCTTCCAGACAAAAAATCAACACAAAAAGAGTGGCCTTAAATGACACACTACATAAGATAGATTTTATTAATATTAACAGGATATTTTATCCAAAAACAGCAGAAAATATTCTTCTCAAGTGCACATAATGCATTTTAAAAGATAGACCACATGTTAGGACACAAAATAAGTCTTAACAAATTTAAGAAGATTGAAATTATATGAAGCATCTTCTCAGATTAAAATGGCATAAAACTAGAAATCAACTACAATAAATAACTCAAAATATTGAATACATGGAGGCTATATAACATATTATTAGACAATGAATAGGTTATCAAGGAGATCAAGGAAGAAATCAAAAATTATCTGGAAACAAATGAAAATGAAGACACAACCCAATATCTATGGGACACAGCGCAAACAGTCCTGAGAGAGAAGTTGATAGCATTACAGGCCTACTTCAAGAAGCAAGAAAAATCTCCAGTAAACAATCTAACCCTACACCTAAAGAACTAAAAAAAGAATGACAAACAAAGCCCAGTGTAAGTATAGAGAATGAAATAATAAGTATCAGAGTGGGAGTAAATGAAATAGAAACTAAAACAAACAAACAATAGAAAAGATCAATGTAACAAAAAGCTGGTTCTTTGAAAAGATATATCAGATTGACAAACCATTAACCAGGCTCATCAAGAAAAAAAAAAGAGAGATGACCCAAATAAATAAAATCAGAAATGAACAGGTAAGTGACAACTGACATCACAGAAATACAAAGAATTATAAGAAAATACTTTAAACAACTATATGCTAACAAGTTGGACAATCTGGGAATAATGGATAAATTCCTAGAAACATACAATCTTCTAAAACTGAATCAAGTAGAATCAGAAAACCTGAGTAGACCAATTACAACTAATGAAATTGAAGCAGTAATCCAAAAACTCCTAGCAAACAAATGTCTTGGACTAGATGGCAAATTCTGCCAAACATTCAAAGAAGAACAAATACCTATCCTCCTCAAACTATTCTAAAAATTTCAAGAGTAGGGATGACTTCCAAGCTCTTTTTACAAGGCCAGCCTTATCCTGACTTAAGAACCAGATAAAGATACTATAAAGAAAGAAAAGTATAGACCAATATCCCTGATGAACATAGATGCTAAAATTCTCAACAAATTATTAGCAAACCACAACCAACAATACATTAAAAAGATCATACACCATAATCAAGTGGGATATATTCCAGGGATGCAAGGTTTGTACAATATTGGCAAATCAATTAATGTGAAATATCACGTAAACAAAATAAAAGATAAAAATAACATGATCATATCAATAGATGCAGAAAAAGCATTTGATAAAAATCCAGCACCCATTTCACTTATATGTGAAATAAAAAACAAACAAACAAAACAGAAACAAACTCACTGGAAACAAATTAATGGTTTGCAAATGGGAGAGCATTTGTGGAATGGGTAAAGGGGGAAGGGATTAAGATATACAAATTGCCGCCCTAGTCGGTTTGGCTCAGTGGATAGAGTGTCGGCCTGTCGACTCAGGGGTCCCGGGTTCGATTCTGGTCAGGGGCATGTTCCTTGGCTGCGGGCACATACCCAGTAGGGAGTGTGCAAGAGGCAGCTGATCGATGTTTCTCTCTCATCGATGTTTCTAACTCTCTATCCCTCTCCCTTCCTCTCTGTAAAAAAATCAATAAAATATATTTTTTTAAAAAAGATGTACAAATTGCCAATTATAAAAACAGTCACAGAATAGGAAATACAGTTGATATGTATGGTGAAAGATAGGTACTAGACTTATTGGGGTAATCACTCTGTAAGTTATATAAATCTCTAATCACTGTGTTGTACACCTGAAAATAATATAATATTGCATGTCAACTGTAAATGAACAAAATTTTAAGTATCTATATATATAAAAGCCCAGCGACTAGAACGGTGGAATGACCAGAATGACTGGAACGACCAGTGGCTACGACACTCACTGCGGCAGCCAACTGGCCTGATCTAGGCCCCGATAGGCTCCCCCCCAGCTGTCCTGGCCCCCGATCGGCCCCCAACACCATGATAGGGGCAGGGCCAGTTGGCCAACTGCCCACAGCCCCTCCCTCCCGCAGGCCCGGCCCAATGGGCCCCCATTGGGGCAGGCCAGCCGGACCTCACCTGTGCACAAATTCATGTACTGGGCTTCTAGTTTAAAAAAAAAATAAGGACTTTATTCTACATATTAAAAATATTCCTATTATATACATTATTGTCGACTACCCAGCACATTTTTATAAAATGTTTAAGACTTAAAAAATAAGGAAACAATCTGTAGTCAGAAAAGGCCACATTACTTACAAAAGGAAAATAGTTAGATGGGTGTCAGTTTTCTTGACAGCAAACTGTATGCAAGACAACATTACAGAAACATTCTTGTGAGAAAGCATAAGCTCAATGATCTTATACCTATTTAAGATTTACTTAAAGTATCAAGGGTATACAAAAACAGTTTTTATCTGCAAGAATTCAGAGAACACTGTACTACTCATAGTCCTTTTCTAATAAATCTACCAAAAGATGAGTTTCTTCCAACTAAGAGGTGACTGAAGAAACTGGCAAAAGGAAAAATCTGGTATAGAGAACAAGATATATTTAATAGAGATGAAAATAAAGATGAACAAAAAGAGTGGGAGAATTTTATGTAAATGTTATATGTTGAGACAAAGTATAAATAATTTATTAGCATAACAGTTTATTGATCAATACTCATGTACTAGTTCTCTAGGATTATCACAACTTGCTCATCAAAGACTCCACTAATGTTTCCAGCTTTGGGCATATGAAAAATAATAGTAATAATGAAGAATATCCTATCTAATAAAATAGTAATATGCAAATTAACCATCACTCCACTACACCCACAAGCCATGCCCACCAGCCAATCAGGAGCGAGTATGCAAATTAACCCAACCAAGATGGCTGTGGCCACGGAGAGAGCAGGAGGCTTGGGTTTCCCCAGCAATGGAGGAAGCCAAGCTTTCTGCACACCCTGGCAGGCCCAGGCCTCCACTCAAGGCTATAAAGTTTCAATTACAGAAGATAAAAAAATCCCAAAAGAAATGGTGGCAGCCAAGGAGCTGGAGAGATCAGGAGGCTTGAGTTGCCCCAGCAATGGAGGAAGCCAAGCTTCTGCAGCACTGGCCTGCCTTGGTCTCTGCTCAAGGCTACAAAGTTTCAATTATAGAAGATAAATAAATCCCAGATACCAGGGCCTCCGCTTGGGTCGCCGGGGGGGCGTGGCTGGCCTGCAAACCACCACAGGCCCCTTGCCCAGGCCATCCCACGCCCCAAGGGAACCCCCACCCTGATCCAGGACACCCTTCAGGGCAAACCAGCTGGCCCCCACCCGTGCACCAGGCCTCTATCCTATCTAATAAAAGAGTAATATGCAAATTCACCATCACTCCAACACACAAGATGGCTGTCCCCATGTGGTCAAAGATGGCCGCCACAAGATGGCCAGCAGGGGAAGGCCGTTGGGAGGGACTAGGCCTGCAAGGGAGGGCAGTTAGGGGTGACCAGGCCAGCAGAGGAGGGAAGTTGGGGGTGACCAGGCCTGCAGGGAAGGGCAGTTGGGAGGGACCCAGGCCTGAAGGGGAGAGCAGTTGGGGGGGACCAGGCCTGCAAGAGAGGGCAGTTAGGGGCAAACAGGCTGGCAGGGGAGCAGTTAGGCATCAATCAGGCTGGCAGGGGAGTGGTTAGGGGGTGATCAGGCTGGCAGGCAGAAGAGGTTAGGGGCAATCAGGAAGGCAGGCAGGTGAGCAGTTGGGAGCCAGCAGTCCTGGATTGTGATAGGGATATCTGACTGCCAGTTTAGGCCCAATCCTACTGGCATTGGGCCTAAACGGGCAGTTGGACATCCCTCGAGGGGTCCCAGATTGGAGAGGGTGCAGGCTGAGCTGAGGAACACACAGCCCCCCCTATGCACAAATTTTGTGCACTGGGCCTCTAGTAACAATAATAGTAACAGTAGCTATAATTTATTAATCATGTGCAGTGTGCTAAATATTAGCCCCATTTTACAGAAAATGAAACGAGAGTTAGAGCTAATAAGATAATTAACCAACCTGATTCTAAAGCTCATGCTCAGGATGCTATAACACCTTTAAATCATGTGACCCTTCCATTAACCAATTAGCTGTAGCCATCTGAGCTGTGTAATCCTATGGAATCTACATGGCAATTTATGCTTAAGGCTCACCTATGGCCACTGTTTTGCACTGGTGGCTATGAGCATGGCAGAACCAGGATTCCAAACCATTCAGATATCTCCATCTTGGGGAGGCTTACATGCTTGCTCAGAGGTTACTACTAGAATTGCCTCCCTCTCTGAATGTATCCAAGCTCAATGCTCTGCTCCCTCTCAATCTGATCCTACATCAACATTCTATAATTTCCAGATTTAGAAAACTTCTACTTCAAATACTTTAACTCTTTGAGTCAACCTTAATTATATTACCTTTAGGTAGTTATAAAATATTTTTGGTTTTTTTGCTTAAATAGTTTCCTTTTTATGCCCTCTAGGAACCCAATCAGGAAGTATTTGTGGGACACCAGATTGCTAGTATTAAAGGTATTTCTTAATGTTGACATCTACAACTGAACTAGGGTTATGGAGATATACATATATGTATACACACAGGCATATACATTTTCTCCCTGTTAGATTGTGTTCACATCTTTCCAGATTTAGAGTATATTAGCAAGGATAATGTTAAACTATTCTGAAATAACTAATAAATCCCTAAATATCAAGGACTTAATAGCAAAAGTTTATTTCTTGTTCATATCAGAGTCTGATATTGCTCTTGTGGCTTTCTGCCCTGCTGACTTTCAAGTGGTGATTCAGCAGCTCAGGCTGTTCCCATTTTATAATTCTGTCTTAGAGTCCTTCTCTTCCAGCTGCACAGGCAAAAGAGAGTGAGACAAATACACATGTTTTAACTCTCTTAATTACCTGAGACTGAAAGTAGCATATCACTTCAACTCACATTCTCATTGGCCATGACCCAGTCACATGGTGCAATATAACTACAAGGAAGGTTGGGAAATGAAGTCTCCCTCTGTACTCAAGAAGGAGAGATGGATGGGTGAGCATCTTGCCAATCTCTGCCCTCAAAGTGTAAAACCTCTGCCTTTACATTCTAGATCCAACCCAGCTAATACCACACATCCATTCACTCAGAAAATCCCCTTGTCTCTACTTTCAAAATAATAAAAATATAATTACTTATCATCATCTCTACTGCCTTCACAATGGCCCCAGCCTCCATCATCGCTTGCCTTGATGATTGCAATAGGTTCCTTACTGATTTTTTTACTTCTACCCTTAACCCATTAAAATCTGTTCTCAAAATCAGCTAGAGCAATTATATTAAATATGGGTCTAATCATGTCATGCCCTATTTCACTTAGTGAAATGCTCTTCAGAGTCAACTTTCTTATGATGGCCTCAAAAGCCCTTTATATTTTGCTCCCCCATTATCTCTCCAACCTCATCACTCATTCTTTTCTTTCTGTTCAAACACCCCACTATGCTCCCATCGTAGGTCCCTTGCACTGGTTGTTCCTTCCTTTTGAAATGCCTTTCCTTGGGTATCTTCATGACAAAATTTCCCCCTTTACTTCAAAGATGTTCAACTCATACCCTCTCAGTGAGGGTTGCCGTGGTACATTCTACCCCCACACTCTTGCACTCCCCATTCCCATTTCTCCACTTTATTTTTTATGGTGCTTATCCTCTTTCAACATTCCACATAACTTACATATTTATTTTATTATCTGGCCCAGCATATTCACTGAAATATAAGCTTCATGAGTTCAGGGAATTAAGTGTGTCTGCTTTATAAGTCCCTAGGACAGTGCCTGGCACATAGCAAGTGCTCAATCAGTGTTGTCAAATATATAAGTGAATGAATCCTGGTACTCTATGGGCCTAATAATGAGTCCCAGAATCCTTTCAATATGTCTACTAGCAGATGTAGGACAGGTAAATACATACTCCCTGATATCCAAGAATTTCCAAGTTATATGTGTTAATTAGATCTTTACTATGACTCACTAAAATTCATCAATCATCTATGATTATCATATTGTTAAGCTTATTTTTTAGGTTTCTGTAAATGTTATTAGTTCTGTTTTCAACTCTGCCAGGATTGTATACTTAAATGTTCAAGACAAAGATTATGGCTTTCATCATGATTAGTACATGTGTTGGTGATATCTTCAAATAAACATTTAAGACATTTCTCTTGACTTTTATATCTATGCTCTATATATAGACCCAAACTAACCAAAAAAGAGGGATGAGCTCAGGAAATTGGAGCATTCTTCCACCCAACAAAGTTCTGCTATAAACCAGCCCTGGGTAACAGCTCTAGCCACACTGGGCTGCCATAACCTCATAAATGAGCCTCCCTTTATCTGGAAGAAAGTCTGAGAAAGAGACCAGAGGGTTTCAAGACCATTTGTTTCTCCTTTCCCAAGAGGCTAGGTCACTGGTATCTGGACACAAGCTGAGCATTACAGTCATCATTTTAAATAAAGGGCCCCTTTGATCTGGTTTAAAAATACAAACAAAAGAGCCTTTGCCCAATCTAAATTTGACATGTGTCTTTTTATTCTGTAAGTAACCATATTTTAACATAATGTGTCTGATCCACAACTGCAAAGTGTGAAGTGAGGCCAGTTTTTGTTATAAGAACACAATTTGCATTTATTAAGCAATATTTTCCAACAATAGTTCTTGTTGCTGAGATTCGAAGCATGTTCCTTCATCAGTGTAAGTATGAATTATTTCTTTTTTTTTTTACCCATACCAACAATTCTCAGCAATAAAGGAAAATCTATTTAAAAGATCTCATTTTCCACAAAGAGACAAAAAGAAATGTTTTCAAAGGAATCAAAACATTCAATCAGCATCTTCAGAACAGCTCAACTATTGAGAGTAGAATCAGCATCTTCAGAACAGCTCAACTATTGAGAGTGGAATGATTAGTTAAAAGGCTTCTGTGGACTCCAGAGGTTAGTGCTGTCTGGATATCATCAGGTATGTGAAGCACTAGGCCCAGAGAAGGAAAAGGCTCTGCAAGATACAGGAAAACATTTACTTTCAACGCTTTTAGTGATGAAATGCAAGCCAGTAAAACTACTTTCTTTTAGCCTATGGATTTCTAAGCCACAGGGCCCAAGAGAGGCTGCAACCTTGAGCCCAAGCTCCCCAGAGCACCAAGGTCATTTCTGAACTTACAGGGTGAAATATATTTAAAGCCCTTCCCCAAAGGGAGTTGCAAAAGTTGGAGGTTGTTTCACTGTCAGGGTCAATTAATATAAGAAAGAGTGCAGGAGATAGGGTCCTTGCCCAGGGGACTTCCGAGGAAAAACAGAATTGACCTATTTTTAAAGGGAATACATTCCAGAATGCAGTCCTTATTACCCACTCCCTACCCGTATCCGTCTTCTGTTCTTCCAGTGGAGAAGAGAACTTTCTGCAAATCACTTCCACTAATAAGAATCGTCACCCCCAGTACAAGAAACTACCAGGATCTCTGACACACTTAACCCATGTCATTAACTCTAACCACTGCATTCCAATGCCAAGAGTTTAATCTCAAATGCAATTATGCAGGAGGCATTGACTAACAAGGCATTGACTAGCTCCCTTTTTTTTTCTATTTTAATATTCACTTTAAAAGATCTATTTGACTTTTACCCTGGCCAGGTTGCTCAGTTGGTTGGAGTGTCTTTCTGTGCACCAAAAAGGTTGCAGGTGGAACTTCCGGTCAGGGCACATACCTAGGTTGCAGGTTCGGTCCTGGGTTGGGGTGCATATGGAGGCAACTAATCAATGGTTCTCTCTCTCTCTCTCTCTCTCTCTCTCTCTCTCTCTCTCTCTCTAAATTCAATAAAAAACATACCCTCAGGTGAGGATTTAAAAAATGTTTCTGACTTCCTAAAGTTATTAATTAAAAATAATCACTGACATAACTTAGATGGGAGGTGTTGCAATTTTTTTTAGTATCAGACTTTCTGAAAGTCACAGAAATGCCTTCCCCATAAAGTCCATAAAGCATACACCATGAAAATCGAGGAAATAGGGAAACAAGACTTACATGTATCACCACTTACAGTCAGCTCACAATTATAGAAAGTATGTTAAGTAACACAAGAAATAGCCATGGGTCAGAGAAACAAGCCAGAATGGTATTGGCCTGCCACAAGGTTATTCAAGCAGGTGGTTTTATGAAGAATTCGATGCCTCAATTCTATACACCCTTTTGGAATAAAGAGCTCATCTGAATTGCTTCAGTGCGTGCCACTTTCTTTTATATTCTAACCAGATAGCATGTGATAATATTTCCTAAACAGCAAAGACCTACATAAATAAAAGCTATGTGCAAAAAGTTTGCCCTTCCCTGTTTTTTCAGTAGTCACCAAAATTTGAAGACAGTGAAAGGACTTCCTCTTGCAGAGTAGGTAATTTACTATGTTTTTCTAGAAATGTTCATTGTGTTTCTGTTAAATCATAGAGACCCAAGATCAGCTTTGTGTTTCTGAGGATTTACTACTATTTGCACACAAAAAACAAACACAGTGATCATCTCTGATCCTCACCCTCACGGACAGAACTAACACAGCAGTTGGCCAGAATCCAATGTAATAACAAGTTTATTAAGTTTTAAATATATGCTTCACTTCATCTTTTTAGTACTAGATGCTCAGTACAAGGGTCAGACTTCTACAAAGGATACAGAGTGATCTTTTGGACTGTTGGAGGCATCAAGCTCGCCTCTGGAATCCAGCTCCTCTCCTTCCACTCATTGCTGAAGGCCCAGGCCAGGGCACATGGAGCCTCCTTACCTGTTGGGCCACTAACCAGCTGTGTTCTGGGACCTGTCACTTTCACTTTTCTGGATGCCATTTTCTTCCTTTCTAAGATAAGGAGATGGAGCCAGAACAGATGATCTGTGGATTCTCCAGACAACTGTGTGCACATGTGATTAATTAGTTCTTAATAAGGACATAGACAAAATTAACTGAACCTATAGTCAATTAAGTCATCTTGGAGCTTCTGTGAATACATTTGTCCAATTGCTTCTTGTGTAAAAAAGTAAGAATATTCTTATTGACCTTCATATAGAAACTGATAATCTGGAAACATGAAATTCATGAATTTCTAGGTAACCACGTAGAAACTATTCTTGTTCTTAAAAATGTAGCTCAAATCCTAAATCATCATTAGAAATGTATCCGTTAGGTCAAGGATGTGTCCCATCATGAAGTAAAGATATCACCGTGAGAAATCGTCATTTATCCCATAGAACGAATAAGTTTATCAGTTCGTTTTCTAAGAGAAGCTTCGGCGAGAAAAGATAAAAAGCAAGAGAGAACCTCCTGAGTAAGAGAGAGTGCACAGAAAGTGCTTGGAGTGTTATCTGGAGTGACCTGGGACCAACTTGGCCTCTGCACAGTACAGCCTGAGGTTAGTTTGAACCATAGGGAAAATCATCATCTCTATTTGTTTCTCTTTTCTAAACTGAATTATCATCCCATCAGTTAGTCAATAGAGTAGGAACATGAACATACAGCTTTGGGTGCAAATACAGTTGGGTTGACCCCAGGGTATGGCTTACATGAGATTCTTAGCAAAATAATTTCTTACCTAATTAGTTGGCACACATGAACTTTAAAGCTTTAATTAGAGCTTGACCCCTGCCAGTAGGAAATTTGAGAAATTTGGTCCAAACATGGAAAATCTGATTTCACTTGCTAGAGTTGGGACACCTGCAAGGAATAGAAGGAAAGAGAGAAATTTATTTAAGTCAAATGAGAAGTCTGTGTGCCCTGCTTCCATTACATCATTCATTAAGAGGGCTGTGCTGCGGACTTCAAAAGTCACCTTTACTGTGTGATGGAATGGAAGAAGTGATCCGACAGAGAATTAACTGGCGCACATGTGCTTGGCCATAGCTTTAAGTGTTGATGGACTGCTTACAAGACATCAAGGTACAAGCGAATGATTGTAGCCACATGGCTAAGCCATACAATCACTGAGGTGATTAGCAGAGCTGCTGCCTTATATCCAGGACTTTTTGGAATGGAAGAATTCTAAACTATTCATGAGTAAGGATTATAGGCAGGACAGCAAACTACATACTGCAAGCACTAGAGTTCAGATATTTGGCCAAAAAAATTTCCTCTAATTCTGCCAGTTTCTAACTGTATGACCTTGGGCAAGTTAACTTATCTAGTGCTGATTTCATATAAATATCCTGAAGCTCCATTGAGGCAATGAATAAAAACATTTTTTTCTTTGTTTGTTTTGCTAAGTACATTATTATTTTTCTAAAAATCATGTATGCTTGTTACATACTTGTCAATCAATATAGAAAACTTTAAAAATAAAGCAACAAATCACCCTAATTTCTATCTTACAAAAATAACCTGTGTTGAAATTTGGTGAACATCCTATGCCTATATTAACAGCTTAATTTTTTATTGAGTAACAGGTTATTGACTATTAAATTAGTTGCCCAAAGAAAAACAGAATGCATTTGCTTTAATCTAAATTGCCTGGCTCTATTGAATGGTTTCCCAAAAGTATTAATAAATCACTATCTTATATTATGGTGACTAGATAGAGCAAAATTCAGCACAATGTCCAGTACTGTAGTTTTTCAGTAGTGCCCCCCACCAATACTGGGGGTCCACAGAAGCACTTCTGTAAATATTTGATCCAAATTTTATTTTTTACAATTTTTTCAATTATTTTTTTCAGAACTATCATTTTAAAAACTCAACTTGGAGAGTTTTGTTACAAAGTATGTAAATTAACTCAGTTTTCCTAAGACAAAGTAGTTAAGGTACTTCTGCCATCCCTGTTTAATACCATAAAGAACATACCTAGAGGAGAAACCAAGATGGCAGCAAAGGTAAACACCTAAACTGCTGCCTCACACAACAATTTCAAAACTACAACTAAAAGACAAAACGGACATCATCCAGAACCACAGGAAGGCTTGCTGAGTGGAAATTCTACAACTAGAAGGAAAGAGAAAAACACACTGAGACCCAGAGGAACTGCAGGAGGCAGAGGTACTGAGATGCATGCGTGGAGAGGACCGGCAACTGAGTATGCGGCTGGCTTTCTCAAAGGGGAGGGAGACAAAAGCTCCCGACTGCACTGAACTCCAGTTCTGGGTGAGACTCTGGGGACCCAGACTCATATGGGGTGAAACTGGACTGTCAGGAAAGAGAAAAGCACACTGAGACTCAGAGCAACTGTGGAAGGCAGAGGTACCGAGGCATGCACGGAGAGGGCGGGCAACTGAGTATGGGGCTGGCTTTCTCAAGCTGGTGGGAGACAAAAGCTCCTGACTGCACTGAACTCCAGTTCCGGACAAGACTCTGGGGACCCAGACTCATTCAGGGAGAAACTGGACTGTCTGGCAGTGGGCAAAATTCGAGGGTGGCTTTCTCTCCGAGGTGCTTGCAGTGATTACCATGGGACACTGAGACACAGGGGCCTATTAGGGCAGGGCTGATGGGAAAGCAATGCTGTCTGCTCCATCCTGAGACTCCACCCCATCCAAGCTAAGCACAGAGGCTTTTGCAGGTCTTGTCTCATAAGAGAGTCTCCAGCACAGAAGTTCTCCCAGAGTAGACACAGCTGATCCTCACAGCGAACTGGCCTGGAGGTCAATTCCTCCCAGTGATACCAACAACAATCAAGGCTTAACTACAACAAGACTGTGCACACAGCCCACAAAGGGGTGCACCAAGAGTGTCCACCTCAGGTAACTGGGGAGGCTGACCCACTGGGCCCTAAAGGACACCTAGCACACAAAGCCACTCTATCAACTCAGGGAAGCAGCCAAAATGCGGAGACAAAGAAACAGATCACAAATGAAAGAAATGGAGGAAAGCAAACAACTGGATATGGAGTTCAAAATCACAGTTATAAGGTTTTTCAAGAATTTTCTAGAAAAGGCCAATAAATTTAGCGAGACCCTCGAGGATATGAAAAAGGACCAGCTAGAAATTAAGCATACACTGACTGAAATAAAAAATATTATACAGAGATCAAACAGTAGACTAGAGGATCGCAAGAATCAAGTCAAAAATTTGAATTACAAAGAAGCAAAAAACACTCAACCGGAAAAGCAAAAAGAATCCAAAAATATGAAGATAGTGTAAGGAGCCTCTGGGACAACTTCAAGCGTACCAACATCCGAATTATGGGGGTGCCAGAAGAAGAGAGCAAAATACTGAAAACCTATTTGAAGAAATAATGACCGAAAACTTCCCCCACCTGGTGAAAGAAATAGACTTACAAGTCCAGGAAGCACACAGAACCCAAAACAAAAGGAATCCAAAGAGGACCACACCAAGACACATCATAATTAAAATGCCAAGAGCAAAAGACAAAGAGATAATATTAGAAGCAGCAAGAGAAAAACAGTTAGCTACCTACAAGGGAGCACCCATATGACTGTCAGCTGATTTCTCAACAGAAACTATGCAGGCCAGACGGGAGTGGCAAGAAATATTCAAAGTGATGACTAGCAAGAACCTACAACCAAGATTACTCTACCCAGCAAAGCTATCATTCAGAATTGAAGGGCAGATAAAGAGCTTCACAAATAAGAAAAAGCTAAAGGAGTTCATCACTGCCAAACCAGTATTATAGGAAATGCTGAAAGGTATTCTTTAAGAAGAGGAAGAAGAAGAAAAAGGTAAAGATAAAACTTATGAACAACAAATACATATCTATCAACAAGTGAATCTAAAAATCAAGTGAATAAAAAAATCTGATGAACAGAATAAACTGGTGAATATAATAGAATCAGCAGCATAGAAAGGGAGTGGACTGACAATTCTCGGGGGGGAAAGTGGTGTGGGGGGTGCAGGAAGAGACTGGACAAAAATCGTACACCTATGGATGAGGACAGTGGGGTGGGGGGGTAAGGGCAGAGGGTAGGGTGGGAACCGGGTGGAGGGGAGCTATGGGGGGAAAAAGAGGAACAATTGTAATAATCTGAACAATAAAGATTTATTAAATTTTTAAAAAAGAACATATCTAGATTAAAGATGAGTAGTTGAAAAGTAGTACAATTTCTATTGCTACTTTGTGTGAGTCCAAATTTTCTCAATATTTTAGAACCCCTCCCAAAATGTGAATATTAAAGTGCTTTATGACTGCAACTTGAAATAATATCTAAGTGTTAACTTTTTGTTTATTGTTATCCTTGATCAATGTAATAATATGGAAAGATTTTCACTGTCCTAAAATAAGTTTATGCTAATCAAAAAAGTTGTTGTGAGCAACCTTTCAAGAATAAATGGATAAATAGATAAATGGAGAAATGTATAAAGTAATCTGTATATTCAAAAGAATTATACTTATGTTTAAATCCATCTGATATTACCTAGGTTTGTACATTAAAAACTCCCTGTGGATCTTCCCAGATCACATGCACTTCTCCTGCATTATTTTTGCATTAATCATTTCCTGTTTTATTTAGTGTGAATGATTATTTCCTGTTTTGCTTAGTTTTACTGTATATTGAAATATCCTAAGCAATATTTCTTTAGGTTTGCCTGATTTGAATATTATGTACAAAGAGTCATACTGTATGCAATAATTTGTGGCTTGCTTTTTTGCACAGTATTATATTTCTAAGATTCATGTATGTTTAAATGGATAGTTGTAGTAACATTCTTTTTGAGTGTTGTATGTATATTGTTTTATTATAAGAAAATATTACAATTGATTTATCCATTCTATTGATTACGGTTATTTGGGGTTTTAATTTTTGACTAATACAAGTCATGCTTCCATGAACATTTTGAGCATTCTCTGGTGTATGTGTGCAAGAATGTTTCTTGGAAGTGTACATCAGGGTAGAATTGCTGGGTTGTTTACATGTGTAAACATTCTATTTTTCTAGTTAATACAATCTCTTTTCCAATATTACCAGTAATAGACCAATATTCACTCCTACTTGCAATGGATAAGAGTTTTCATTGCCTCTTAGCCTCACCATTAATTGGTATTGTCAATCTTTTAAATTTATTAGAAACAGTATGTATATAATAGTGTTCTCTTTGTGGTTTTACTTTGTATTTGTCTAATTAGTAATGACATTGAGTTTCTTGCCACATACTTATTGTCATATATTTCCTTTTTTGTTAAGAGTTTGTTTAATCTTTTGCCCATTTTTCTATTGGATTGTAGATATTTATTACTTATGAATTTACAAATATAGATACATGATCGATTGACTGAAAGATAAATAGAGATAAACATCTAGATACATGTAAATATATATTCTAGATACCAGTTTTGCCATTTATTAAGCTATTATCTCTTATTTTCAAATTTATCTTTCTATACTTTGCTCTGTGATTCTAGAGCTATGTATTCGTTAGCTACTGCCATGTAACAAATTAAAATTTAGCAATTTTAAGCAATTTTAAACAACACACATCTATTACCTCCCAATTTCTGTGAACCAAGAATTCAGACATATCTTAGCGGTACCCCTTGTTTCAGTCTCTCACAAAACTGCAATCAATGTGTCAGCTCGGGGTCTGTGGTCTCATCTTAACTTTCATGCCTTATTTTCTATTATGTTTTCTCCTTTGCATTTCTTTTGCTGTTCCCTCCTCTTAGATGATGATAATTTTAAGGACTAACCACACTTCAGGAGCTACCAAGAAACCCCCCTTCTCTATGAAGACTGTCTAGTTCTCCTAGCCAAAAGCATTTTTTTCCTCTTCTAAACTCCTAAAACTATTCAATTTCTGTCTGTATTATAGGTGTTTGTGTGTATATATTATTTCTTTACTAAGCTGTGAACCTTTGAACAAAAGGGGCTCTTTTGGTTCTATTTCAAGTCCTTCAAACTAGGTGAAGATGGTGTACAAGTTAAGTATAGAAAAAATAAAAACAGAAAAACAGAGTTTGGTCTTTACACTGGCATGGTTCAATAGCATTATACTGTGCGCCACAAATGCAAGCCACAGAATCAGTTTTAAATTACCTAGTAGCCAAATTTAAAACAAAAAGTTAAAAGAAACAGGTAAAATGAATTATAATGTTTATTCAATATACCTAAAATATTATTATTTTAATTGATAATATAACAATTTCTCAGGGAGGGAACTGTTTTACATTCTTTTTATTTTAAAAAAAAGATTTTTGTCATTTTTTATGTATTTTTTTTATTGATTTCAGAGAGGAAGGGAAAGGGAGAGAGAGAGAGAAACATCAATGATGAGAGAGAATCATTGATCAGCTGACTCCTGCATGCCCCCTACTGGGGATCAAGCCCCCGCAACACAGGCATGTGCCCTTGACCAAAATTGAACCTGGGACCTTTCAATCCGCAGGCCGATGCTCTATCCACTGAGCCAAACCAGCTAGGGTACATTCTTTTTCTTATAGAAAGCCTCCAAAATCTAGGGTGCATTTGACATTTACAGCACATTTCAGTTTAGACTAGCCACATTTCAAACACTCATAACCACATGTGGCTTTTGGCTGCTATAGTGGGCAGTACAGCTCTAAACAATAGAGAACCGTGGAAGATTTCTGAGCAGGGAACTAAAATAATCAGAGACGTGCTTTGGATATTTTAATTCAGTGGGAAAACATTTTTAATATGTTTTTATTGATTTCAGAGAGGAAGGGAAAGGGAGAGAGAGATAGAAACATCAATGATGAGAGAGAATCATTGATGCACCCGAAACTCGGGCATGTGTCCTTGACCAGAATTGAAACTGGGACCTTTCAGTCTGCAGGCCAACACTCTATCCACAGAGCCAAACTAGCTAGGATGGGAAAACATGTATAAAGTACATTAAAAATAACAACATTAAGAAAATTACCATTTATTGAGTGCACATTGTGCTTGCTGATCAACAAAAACCTTTGGCATTATTTTTTAATAAAGAAAAAAATAGATGTCCTGCACTAACAATGTCTTCAATAATTATTTAAACATTAGTTGAATTTTATAAATATAGTGAGAGGCTTACATGAAACTGAATTTTCCAAAGTGTTTCCCTACCAAATCTAAAGATATAAAGTTGCATTTTGGACTTACGTTTCCTGAATATTTTAGGATTCATCTATCCTCCTACTAATCTTTTTCCTTAGAGACCTTAGTATGGTGATTACAGACATTCTTACTAAAATGATAAAAATACAGGAAATGTCATTTTAATAATTGTGGGTTTCAACCTTTCAAAGTTATAAAATTTAAATGAGAATTATTTACAAGTGTATTTCACTAGCCCCTAGGAACTCATTTGGTTCACCTGTATTTATGGATGTAGTCTGTTTTCCATCTTATTTTATAAATGTTAATCTAGTTATTAAAATAGAAAACACATTTTTTTAAAAAGATAGAAAACACATATTGACAATGTGTGGTGTGGGGGCAGAGGCATGCTCTTTCCATAATGGGCAATGCCAATGTGACTCATTTCATTTAATCTTGGGAAATCACTTACAGGACTCTGCATCTTATCTCTTAATATTTGCTATTTATCGTTCCCCTACAAAAAGGAATAAAATGAAGAAATAAAATGGAATCACAATAGTCAAGGTCTTAAATTATTAAAATCAAGTAGGCTAAGGCATGAGGAAATGATTCTGTTCTTATTGTAACTAGCCTGGGAACTTAAACTTTTGAACTTTCTAGTCCTGCATCAATGTCTGGATATAAATCAAACTTCCATATAACCCTCTGATTACTCCCTGAAGGACTAAGGACAGAATGTTCACGTATCCAGACAACTCTGGAGAACAATCCGGAGGCTAAGATTGCAGGACTAATTCTCTGCAAGAATGTGCTTTTTACTACAAGAGCTCAGCTTTTCTTTCTTCTTTGGAATACTCTGGGTATTGCCTATATGTGTTTCTGGTTTGCAAACCTTAAGACCCTTGAATAAAATCTTCATCATTTACTAGAGGCCCAGTGCATGGATTCATGCACTGGTGGGATCCCTCGGCCTGGCCTGCAGGGATCAGGCCGAAACCAGCAGTCCAACATCCCCCGAGGGGCCCCAGATTGTAAGAGGGTGCAGGCCAGGTCGAGGGACTGCACCAGTGCACGAATCCGTGCACCAGGCCTCTCGATGCATATAAGATTTTTGGTTAATCTCTTCCCGCCCTTCCCCCTTCCCCCTTCTCTCTGAGATTCATTAGTCTGTTCCATGTTTCCATGCCTGTGTGTTGAGCATCTGCTCCCCGGTGATCATTGTGCATCATAGCTACCAGTCAGACGGTCAGGCAGTCGAATTGTCGGACAGTTGGACGGTCACTTAGGCTTTTATATATATACTACAGGCTTGGTGCATGAAACTCATGCATGGGAGGGTGTCCCTCAGCCCGGCCTGTGCCCTCTCACAATCCAGGACCCCTCGGGTAGGGTCCCTAGGCCTGGTCAGCAATCAGGGCCTATCAGGGCTTTCCTTCCCCCAGCTGCCGGCAGCTGGCCCTGCCCCTGCCACTACCATTACTTGCCATCTGTGTGGTGCTGCCCCCCACCTCCTTTGCAGGCGACAGGCATGGGGTGTGATTGCTTGGCTGGCCTGGGCCTCCCTCTGCAGGGCGATCGCTGGCCGGCCCCATACACCCACCACAGCATCACTGGCCAGTGGCCTGGGCCTCACTCTGTGGGGCAATAGATCGAGGGGGCCCCAGATTGATCACCCCACAGAGGGAGGCCCCGCCCATCCACCACAGCGCTGTCAGCCAGGTGGCCTGTGCCTCCCTCTGTGGCCGCTGGCCAGGTAGTCTGGGCCTTCCTCTTTGGGGCTATTGATCGCTGGTCTCTGCAATCGACCGCCCAGCAAAGGGAGGCCTCGCCCACCCAGCCAGGGCTCCACAATTGATTGACGTGCAGAGGGTGGCCTGGGCCTCCCTCTTTGGGGCGATCAATCGCAGAGCCCCAACATTGATAACCCCGCAGACGGTGTCCTCTGTGGGGTGATTGTGGGGCAATTGCAGGGCCCCCCTACCAATTGCATCACACCTGCCTTGGCTAGCCTGGTGCCAGTGCGTGTCATAGCGTGATCATCCGGAAGGTCGTCTGGATGGTAGTTCTGCTGTTCGGTAGTTCAGTCAATTTGCATATTACACTCTTATTAGTATAGATAGATTTCTAGCAAAACCTCTAGACTCTCTAAATTCATTCCTTTCTGGAATCAAGACAAAGGCAAACTATCTCCAAACTTCTGTAAATATTAATACAGCCACCATCATACTTTTAGTCTGTTTGAGGATTTTGTAAATGTTTGGGGTAAAGTCATCTGGGATTATAATATGATAATGGAATCTGGGCTCTAAACACATCTTCACTAATACAGGCTTTGCTAAATAACTCTGGGCTTGGCTGTGATTTCTGGCAGTATGGAGAAGGTGAAGAGAAAAGGGAATTGAAAATAATTTTTAAATTGTAGAATGTTCCATATATATAAGATGTCAGTTAATGTGGATCTCTATTTTTTTATTGTTGATAGTATTACAGATGCCTCCCATTTTCTCCCTTCTTGCCCTCCACCACCCAGCCCCAGCCCCACCACAGGCCTTCACTGCTCTATCTCTGTGTCTATGGGCTATGCATATATGAATATAAGTTCTTTGGCTAATCTCTTCCTGTCCCCCTCCACCCTCCTCCCCTCTCTCTATCAGTCTGTTTCATGCATCCATGGCTCTGGACCAATGTTGTTGGTCAGTTTATTTTGTTCGTCAGTTTATTTTATTCATTAGATTCCAAATATAAGTGAGATCATGTGATAGTTGCCTTTCTCTGACTGGCTTATTTCACTTAGCATAAAATCTCCAAGTCCATCCATGCAATCTCAAAGGGTAAGAGCCTTCCTTTAACAGCCACTAGTATTCCATTGTGTAAATGCACCACAGCTTTTTTATTCAATCATCTACTAATAGGCACTTGGGCTGTTTCCAGATCCTGTCTATTATAAATAATGCTGCTGTGAACATAGGGGTGCATATATTCTTTCTGATTGTTGTTTCTGGATTCTTAGTATATATTCCTAAAAGTGGAATTGCTGGGTCAAATGGCAGTTCCATTTTTAATTTTTTGAGGAAATTTTTTAATTTAAATTCTTTATTGTTTAAAGTATTACATATGTCTCCTTTTTCCCCTTTGACCTCTCCCCGGCCACTCCCACCCCCAGTACATGCTCTCACCCCCCTACTGTCTGTATCCATTGGTTATGCTTATAAACATGCATACAAGTCCTTTGGTTTATCTCTTAACCCCCCCTCCCACCCTCCGTTGCCTTCCCTCTGAGGTTAGACATTCTGTTCGATGCTTCTATGTCTCTGGGTCTATTTTTGTTCATCAGTTTATGTTGTTCATTATATTCCACAAGTGAGTGAGATCATGTGATATTTGTCTTTCTCCGAATGGCTTATTCGCTTAGCATAATGCTCTCCAGGTCATCCATGCTGTTGTGAATGATAAGAGTTCTTTCTTTTTTATAGCAGTGTAGTATTCCATTGTGTAGTAGATGTACCACAATTATTTATCCACTCATCTGCTGATGAGCACTTAGGCTGTTTCCAAATCTTAGCTATTGTAAATTCTGCTGCTATGAACTTGAGGCAATATTTTTAACTACATTACAATCTGGCTGGAAGATAAGTCATATCTACATGGAGAGTAAGTAAGACTGAAGAGAGAGACCTATTTAAGCAGAGCATTATTGATAAGAGCTTGCACTAATGATTATCAGAGAGGAAAAGAGAAATCAAGCAAAAGGGAGCTAGCATTGATTCCAACTCAGCAACTGACAAGATGCTAACAGAGAGTGTGGCTGCAAAGACGGCATCTCTCTATTTTGGCTGTGCCATTCTTCAAGAAAGAAACAGGAAGCAGGAGTGAATTTGGAGTCTAGGGAAGGAGAGATTGTGGCCACAGCCAATTGGATATGTGTGCCTAAAACTCAGGAGTCATATCTGGATAAAAAATATATACTTCAGAATCACGAGGTAATTGAAGGAGTAAAAGTGGATTAATACTCCTGGGTGGTATATGTAGAAAAAGAGGGAAATGGAGAAAGGACAGAACTCTGGGAAACCAGTATTTAAAGGAAGGGAAGAGAAAGACTATCTTGCAAAGGATTCTGAGATTGTTGCCTCTTCTCCTGCCCCTGCCCACATATGAGTTCATTTGCATTTGTACTGGAGAGTTGCTAGTGAGCTGACAGCTTCCCACCTTTCTGCTTCACTGCTGAAGATTTTCTCTGATGCTAGGGGAACTCATTCAGGAAGCACAGCGGCATCCCACAGTGCTGAAAATTTAACAAATTCAAGTAGAAAAATAATCCAACTTTACACCTTCGGTAGATAAAGTTGGAGGTGTGTTCCACAGAAGTCACTGGAGACAACAGGTGCCCACCACACAACCTGACAGGCAACCATTTATTGGCTTGTTTTCCTGTCCCTATTTTACTTTACCCATTTCATTGTTTGCACTTCCTGGGATCACTTCCCAAATAAATTACTTGAATTATCGGACCCCTCCTCTAAAAAGTTTTACCTGCCTCAGGATCTTGGAGAGAAAAACTAAACTAATACAGAAAGGAAGACTGATTGGGAAGAACCAGTAGTCTGGTGTCTTGGGAGAACATGGATAAAGTTTCATGAAGAAATTGACCAAGAGTGCAAAATAGTGCAGATAAGGCCTGAAAATGTTTCTCTAAATTTAGCAGGTAAAAGATAAATGACAAGGGCAAGGTGGTGGGAGTAGTAGGTACCTTTATGTGCTATTATGTGATTGTGATTTGAAAAAGAAGAGGCAGTAAAGAGAGCGGAATTGGTAGTAGCTAGAAAGAAACATGGATCAAGGATAATCGTTTGTTAATTTATTTAACATGATTGTGAACTGAGTGTACTGAACATGAAAAGATCAATAGAAATGGTGACAGTCATAGAATGTGGGCAATTAATAGAGTAGAAAAGGAAGAAGTAAAAGTATGGAATCAAAAGTGGAAGTCATCCATCTTGGCCCTACCTTGTACACAAAAGTCAGATCAAATGATAAATGTACAATGAGAAACTCTATGGTGGGTAAGAAATAGAGAAAGCTTTTAACTTGACTTCTATTTTCTCTGTAAAGTAGGAGACCAGTCATCAGTCAATATCTACAGCAGAGATGATTAGGAACGGAACTTTGAGGACAGTGGTGAGGTTTGAAATGCAATTGTGGGAGCTCAGAGCTGCAGAATGTATAGATGCACAGAAGGATGACTAGGAAGTACTGAGAGCCTTGCAGGACTGAAAAATGTGATGGTGTGGTAGCCTCAATCCCCAAGGTTATTTCAAAAGCTCAGAGACTAAGCCTAAACTTTGTGTTTGTTCAAAAGGGCAGAGAAATATATTGTTGTATTAATCAGAGTTCTCTAGAGAAACAGAACCAATCATGTGTGTGTGTGTGTGTGTGTGTGTGTGTGTGTTGAGAAAAAGAGAGAGAACAAGAAATGGTTTTATTTTAAGAAATTAGTTCACATGACTGTGTGGTTTGACAAGTCCAAATTTTGCAGGAAACACTATCAGTCTAGAGACACAGGGAAGAGCTGATGTTGTAGCCCAAGTCTGAAAGTAGTCTGGTGGCAGAATTTCTTCTTCCTTGGGGGACCTTAGTGTTTTTGTTTTTTGGGTTTTTTTTTTGAAGTCTTCAACTAATTAATGAGGCTCAGCCACATTATGGGGTAATCCACCTTGCTCAAAGTCTACTGTTTAAATATTTATCTCATCTAAAAAATACTTTCACTGAAACATCTAGTCTGGTATTTGATCAAATATCTGGGTACTGTAGCCTAACCAAAATTAACCATCCCATTGTGGTAGTGACAGAATAGTTTAAATTACAGATAAAAACCAGTATTACATGAAATGCTGAATGGTATTCTTGAATAAGAAGAAAAAGGAAGAGGAAAAGGTGAAGGAGTAAGGGAGAAAGATAAAAAATCTAAACACTTGCCCAGCTGGTGTTGCTCAGTGGTTGAGTGTCAACCTATGAACCAGGAGGTCATGGTTCAATTCCCTATCAGGGTACATGCCTGGGTTGTGGGCTCAATACCCAGTGTGGAGAATGCAGGAGGTAGCTGATCAATGATTCTTTCTCATCAATGAAATCAATAAAAATATACTTTTTAAAATGAATAATAAAATGGCAATAAATACATATTTATCAATAATTTAATCTAAAAATAAATGAATAAGGAATCTAATGAATAAAATAAACTGATGAATAAAATAAAACCAAAGGCATGGAAACATGGAACAGATTGAGGAATCTCAGAGGGAAAGGGGGAGGGAGGGGCAGGAAGAGATTAACCAAATAATTTATATACGTATATGCATTACCTATGGACACAAATGAGTGGTGAAGGCCTGGGGTGGAGCTGGAATCTGTTGGAAGGAGGCAGTGGGGGAGGGGGGAGAGAGGGGACATCTGTAATACTCTCAACAATAAAGATTATTTAAATATAAATGAATAAATGACAGATACAAACCTACACTGATTACAGGTTAAAGTGCAAGAGGAGAAACCTGGCATCCTGAGAAACAAAGTGAAGAGTTCAAGCAGTGTCTCAGAATTGCCTGAGAATCATTACTTGCACCAGAATCATCTAGAATGTTTATGAAATGCTGATTTCTAGGCACAGCAGTATACCTAGACAATTAGAATCTATGAGAGAAGGCTTTAAGAACCTTCATTCTTACATGCTCCTTAGGTAGTTGTTATGGTCATTAACGTTTGAAAACTGCAGAATTAAAGAGGAATTGCTAATGAAATTACCAGATAAGCGTGATGGAAATAGGGAGTAAGGGGAGTTTTTAAAATAAGATGATGTGTCCAAAGTGTGCAATATATATATATATATATATATATATATATATATATATATATATATATATATATGCCTAAGCGACCGTTATGATGGAACGACTGGTTGCTATGATGCACACTGACCACCAGGGGGCAGACGCTCAACGCAGGAACTTCCCTTAGCCCGCAGGCCCTGATTGCCAATGGAGCCTGCAGGCCAACCTTCTGGTCCTTCCCTGGACTGGGATGGGGAACCAGGGGTGGGTGGCGACAGATGCGGGCGGTGAGGAAAGGAGGAGGGGAGGAGGCTTGGAACCGCACCGTTTTGACGCACAGGCGGTGAGGGAAGGAGGAGGCAGGGAGGCGGGGAGGCGGGGAGGCGGGGAGGCGGGGAGGCAGGGAGTCTGATGGGCCCTGATCACCGGCTAGGCCTGGGGACCCCCACCAATGCATGAATTTTGTGCACCAAGCCTCTAGTATTAATAATAAATGTCTATGTGCTGTCTAGTCCCATGTTTATGGGTGGCTGAAATGAAGGCAAAGTTTAATGCAGCTTCCTTAGTCAAGGAAGTCTGAGGCTAAGTGGTTGCCTATGTCAGCCATTGGCCATTGAAGTTGTCCTGGTTGAGGACAGCATTGGGGTTGGATGGTGAATGACCACTGCATTAGTAAAGAGAAAAGAGAAATTTAAAGAAATACATTATAGCTACAAGAGCAGAAAGTGAACTATACAATCTTCTCTTTAGACATTTTACTATACAAAATATGGAAAGGTGAGTCCTCTTTAAAAATCAACAGAGGAAGCAATGTCCTGTGGTAAGCCGGATTGCAATGAGGATAAGGTTGGCATTTTAAGAAGAGTCAGAAGACAGCAAGGGAATTTGTTTCTATTGGAACAGTGGTGGCAGAGGGCACCAGAGAGATTGAAGGGAAGGAGTGAGAGGAAGCATGGGAGAAGGAGGTCTGGAGCATCGTGTGTGTGTTACATGACACTGAGTCAGCTCCAACTCCTGGTGACCCTATGAATGAGTATTGTCCACAATGTCCTGTCCTCTACAGCCCTGCTCAGCTCCTATAGACTCATGCCTTTGGCTTCTTTTATAGATTCAATCCATCTTCTATCTGGTCTTCCTCTGTTCATGCTGGCTTCTATTCTGGAGCATTAAGAGAAGCTAAATGGCCAATGGGTATTTGGGAGCAAAGGCCAAGTAATATGGGATTTGGGGTCTGTAGATAAACTGGAGTTGCAGTTCCAATTGGAATTTTGGATTAAGACAAGTCAGTGTCCTTATAAGGCCTCAGACATTTTTATTAAACAACTAGAGGCCCAGTGCACAGATTCATGTACTGGTGGGGTCCCTCAGCCTGGCCTGTACCCTCTTGCAATCTGGGACACCTTGGGGAATGTCGGATAGCCAGTATTGGTCTGATCCCTGCAGGCCTGATCCAGACCAAGGGAGCCCAATCCTGTGCATAGAGCATCTGTCCCCTGGTGGTCAGTGTGCATCATAGCGACCGGTGACTGGTCATTCGGTTGTTTGGTCATTCGGTCGCTTAGGCTTTTATATATATAGATGGCTATAGCCCAGCCATGGTCAAACTACGGCCCGCGGGCCGGATCCGGCTGTTCTATCCAGTTCTCTTGCTCTCCCCTCCGCTCCTTTACTTTGAATTTATATTAGTTCACACAAACACTCCATCCATGCTTTTGTTCTGGCCCTCCGGTCCAGTTTAAGAACCCATTGTGGCCCTTGAGTCAAAAAGTTTGCCTACCCCTGCTATAGCCTGTTGGCTTTTACCCTTGGTTCCCCATAGAATAAGCTATTTTGGTCTCTGGGGGAAACCCTATCCCAGATGTGCAAGTGAAGATAATGGTTAGTCCCCAGGACCTTGTGGAGGGGGTATCACTAGCTGGATCTTGGAGAAAGGTTGAGAAGAGTAGAATTTCAGGAGGATGAGCACAAGCATGAAGGAGAGACAGAGAAAAACAAATTTGCTAGACCATGGCAAACAGACGCTGAATAGTCAGTAGGAGACCGTGCTGTGTTTTTCCCTCATGAAGCCCTCATTTATTTCTAGGATCACTGATGTTGCTCATCATGGACGGGGTGATTTCCTTAGAACTGGCTATGCACAAAATTGTTCAGGCTGTATTCTGGGAAAGAGAGGATATAATAGCAACCCCCTTACTTTACTGGTTTCATTCACAAAGAATAATGTGCCTTGAGAGGCCAAACGTGACTCTCAAGAATCCTGCTGCTTGGGACATGGCCACATCCAGCAGTAATGCCAAATGGCTTTACCAAAGGTCTTGGCTGTTTCTCAAAGCATGAGAATGGTGTGAGCTAATCTGAACCTGGCTAAAGGGAATGATGTGGAGAATTTTGGAAAGGTTTCTCTTTTCATCTGCCCTAGAGACACTGATGCCAATGTAATCAATTGTGAGAGTGGGGAAAAAAGATAAAATCCATTGGGAATTATTATTATATATACTCATTTGACCAAAACTACAGTGGAAAGTATTCACACTCTTTCAATATGTATTATAAAATATTCAAATAAAATCATATTTAAATATTATAATAAATTTATTTTAATTTCTCAAAACATTATTTCTTTTTCTGTGAGAGAATATATAAGGCACTGAATTTTACTTTATTACATACTGTCCTTCAACTGGGTTCCTTTGGGCCTCAGGAAAACTGTGTTATAGACACCTATTCAATATGCTTAAGTTACTCAGAAATGTGTGTGTCTTTGTCTGTGTGTGTGTGTGTGTGTGCATGAGCACTTTAACAATTAGAGAAAATACATTTGAACAATGTTCACCATACTTCTAATGATAAAATTATTTCTGGGGACCTAAATCAGATAAATAATGAGGTAGGAATGGCACGCTGCATTTGTGGCATCTGGATGGATTCCAGCTCTTAACAAGGGCTGATTATGCTGGCAACAGTGATTTATGTATCTTCCAAGGTTTGTTTAATCAGAGCATATGTAGGAAAGTAAGGTAATAAATAAAGCATGTGTGAGTAAATGGGAGTAAAATTAAGTGAAAATTTGACACAACCATCATGTAATTATTTTCTTAAAATTTCCTTTTGGAAAAAGTAAAACTCATTATTCACCAATGATGTGATACCATGTATAGAAAACCCTAAAGACTCCACTACAAACTATTAGAATGAACAAATGAGTTCAGCAAAGTTGCAGGATTCAGAATCAATATTCAGAAGCCTGTTGCATTTCTGTACACAAATAACAACTTGTAAGAAGGAGAAATAAGAAAACAACCCCATTTAAAATTGCATCACAAACTATAAAATAAATAGGAATAAATTTAACTAGGAATAAGTTCAACCAAAGAGGTGAAAAACCTGTCCTCTGGAAACTATAAAAAGTTGAAGAAGCCCTGGCCAGGTTACTCAGTTGGTTGGAACATCGTCCCATACACCAAAAGGTTCCAGTTCCTGTCAGGGCACATACCTAGGTTGCGGGTTTGATTCCAGTTAGGGAGCATAAGGGAGGCAACCGATGGATGTTTCTCTCTCACATTGCGCTCTCTCTCTCTCTCTCTCTCTCTCTCTCTCTCTCTCTCTCTCTCTCACATCAATAAAAACATATCCTCAGGTGAGGATTTAAAATTTTTTGAAGAAAAATTGAAGAAGATACAAATAAGTAGAAAAATATATCTTGCTCTTGGATTAGAAGGATTAATGTTGTTAAAATGTCCTTACTACCTAAAACAATATACAGATTCAATGAAATCTCTATTAAAATAGCAATGGAAATATTCTCAGTATTAGAACAACTAATCCTAAAATTCATATGAAACTACAAAAGATCCTGATTAACCAGAAATATCTTAAGAAAGAACAAACTGGAAGGTATCACAGTACCTGATATCAAACTATTACAAAGCAACATTACTCAAAACAGTATGCTGCTGGCATAAAAACAGACATATAAACAATGGAATAGAATAGAGAGCCCAGAAATTTATTCTAGCTTACATGGCCAATTAATCTATAACAGAGAAGGCAAGAATATACAATGGATTAAAGACAGTCCCTTTAGTAGGCGGTATTGGGAAAACTGGACATATATATGCCAAAAAAAGGGAAATTGGACCACTTTCTTACACCAAACATAAACACTTTGACATTGCTTTTAACAATATTTTTTAATATGCCTCCTCAGACAAGGGCAAAAAAAAAAAAAAAAGACAATATCAAACTAAAAAAATTTTGCATAGCAAAAAAAAAAAAAATCAACAAAATGAAAACAACCTACTGAATGGGAGAAGATATTTGCAAATGATACATCCAATAAGTAGTTAATATAAAAAATATCTAAGGCCCTAGCTGGTTTGGCTCAGTAGATAGAGCGTCGGCCTGTGGACTGAAGGGTCCCAGGTTCGATTCCCGTCAAGGGCACATACCTCGGTTGCAGGCTCCTCCCAGCCCGGATCCTGGTCAGGGCGCATACAGGAGGTAATCAATTGATGTGTTTCTCTCACATCGATATTTCTCTCTGTCTTTCTCTCCCTCTTCCACTCTCTCTAAAAATCAATGGAAAAATATCCTCGGGTGAGGATTAAAATAAATAAATTATATATAGAACTCATACTACTTAATACCAAAAAATTCCAATCAATAAAAGGGACAGAGGATCTGAATGGACATTTCTCTAAAGAGAATATGTAGATGGCCAACAGATAAATGAAAAGATGCTCAACATCACTAATAATCAGGGAAATTCAAATTAAAACCACAATGAAATAGCATCACACACCAGTCAGAATGGCTATAATCAATAAATTAACAAGTAAAAAGTGCTGGTGAGGATGTGGAGAAAAGGTAACTCTTTGTACACTATTGGAGGAATTGTAAATTAGTGCAGCCACTATGGAAGGCAGTATGGAGGTTCCCCAAAAGTTAAAAATAGAGCTGCCATACAATCCTGCAACTCCACTTCTGGGTATTTATCTGAAGAAAGCAAAAACACCAGTTTGAAAAGATAAATGCTTCCCTCTGTTCTTTGCAGCATTATTAGTAACTAGAGGCCCGGTGCACAAAATTCGTGCACTTGGGGGTGGTGGGTCCCCCAGCCCAGCCTATGCCCTCTCCTAGTCTGGGCGCCCTTGGGGGATGTCCAACTGACGGCTTAGCCAACAGTTGGACATCCTTAGCACTGCCGCCGAGATGGGAGAGGCTCCCGCCACCACCGCTGCACTCGTCAGCCATGAGCCTGGCTGCTGGCTGAGTGGCGCTCCCCCTGTGGGAGTGCACTGACCACCAGGGGGCAGCTCCTGGGTTGAACATCTACCCCCTGGTGGTCAGTGTGCATCATAGTGAGCAGTCGTTCCACCATCAGGCTGAAATTGGCTCTCCAACATCCCCCGAGGGGTCCCAGCTTGCAACAGGGCACAGGCCAGGCCCGAGGGACCCCACTGGTGTACAATCGGGGCTGGGGAGGGACACAGGAGGTTGGCCAGCCGGGGAGGGACCACGGGAGGGCTCCAGGGCATGTCCAGCCCATCTTGCTCAGTCCGGATCAGCTGGACCCCAGCAGCAAGCTAACCTACGGGTCAGAGCATCTGCCCCCTGGTGGTCAGTGTACATCATAGCGACTGGTCAACTGCCTGCCCCCTGGTGGTCAGTGCACGTCATAGTGAGTGGTTGAGTGGCCTTAGCATATCATTAACATGTTACGCTTTGATTGGTTGAAGGGCCAACTGGACAATGGGAGACTTAGCATATTAGGCTTTTATTATATAGGATAGCTAAGGTATGGAAGCAACCTAGATGTTCATCAATAGATGAATGGATAAAGATGTGTGTATATATATCAAGAAGATATAGATTGATAGATGATAGATAGATAGATAGATAGATAGATAGATAGATAGATAGATAATAGAATATTATTTAGCAATAAAAAAGAATAGTATTTTGTCATTTGTAATAATAACATGGGTGGACCTAGAGGGTATTATGCTACGTGAAATAAGAAGTCAGCCAGAAAAAAAGACAAATACCATATGATTTCACTTATATGTGGAATCTAAACAAAAAAAACAAATGAATAAACCCCTAGTGGGTTTGGCTCAGTGGATAGAGCATCTCTTGTGGATTGAAGGGTCCCCAGTTCGATTCCGGTCAAAGGCATATGCCTGGGTTGTGGGCTTGATCCCTAGTAGGGGGCATGCAGGAGGCAGCCAATCAATGATTCTCACTCATCATTGATGTTTCTAGCTCTCTCTCCCTCTCCCTTCCTCTCTGAAATCAATAAAGATATATTTAAAAAACAAATGAATAAATAAAACAGAAACAGACCCATAGATATAGATAAAAATCTATTTATCCTTTACAGTTTGTTCTCTATATCTATGGGTGGAGAGATGAAAAAAAGAAAAAATTCCTTTTGATAAATCATTCCAAATAAATTGTTCCAACATTGTTTTAAATTCAACTTTTTAAAAAACCAACCCCATAAATATAAAAATAGCACTGCATTTTAATTTTAAAATGGAATATATAGACAAAGACTCAGAGACATGGATTGTTGCTAGCTATGACAGTTAGCTATTGCATGGCCTTGTAAGTTCTTGCCTATAAAAAAAAAAAAAGGAACAGTGTTGCCTATCTTGCCTTCCCTGCACCATTGCTCTAAGAAATAAATAAGATATTTTTTAACTTCTGAAGCACTCTACAAAGTAAGGGATTGTTATTATTCAGTTATTCTTTGGAGTTGTACTATGTCTTACCATTTGCAGAGAAAGTCACTCTACATGAACTGAAAGATAAAACTGCAGCTACTCCTAAGTACCTGAGCTGTTCTCTGCTTGGCCACTTTTTAATGCTCCTACAGCGAAATATAACAGAATAAATTCCAATACAGAAGGTGGAGGCAAATTGTTAGGCTTCTCTTCCAACTTCATTCAGATTCTTGGCTTTCTCCTTCATACCATTAGTTTGAATTAGTAGATAGCAGACATGCTATCAAAAGCCTGTACAATTATCTGTCATTTTTCATTCCTAAAGACAGCCTTCTACCTCTGGAGCTAGATGGATAATCTGTGCTTTGCATACTACAATTTAGTATATTTGAATTTTATATAGATGTACATGATCCCTCAAGGGACCTCACTTCTGCTCGCCAGCTCTCCCCAACCTACACCATGCCACACTTAGCCCAAAATGCACCACATACACACAAACCACCAATACCAACACCACTACCACTACCAACACACACACACACACACACACACACACACACACACACACACACAAGCACACATTCCAAAGCAGAGCTCCGTGGACCAACAATTAACTAAAAACTTTGGATACTTGTTCATTACTATATATATATATATATATATATATATATATATATATATATGCACTTATATTCTCATTTTCACATTATTTTCCAACCCAATTGATGTTTGGTCATATGCAGTCAAGCAGGGGGAAAAACTGCAAACACTGATGAAACTTTCCCTTGAGAAAACATTGCTCTTTCCAAAGAGTTATCTCATTGCATAGAAAATATGATTGTAATAACTTTAGAGTTGAAGATGTCCTTTAAGGAGCTGTTCATTAAAGGTAAAAAATCAAAATGCTGATTCAATAGAAAATATTATTTGAGTTCTTTTACATCTGTAGAAATAGATCCACAATGATTTATTTCTGTCTCTAGACTGGTTCTTATTGCAATCAACACCTTGTATTTTTAGGACATCTTGTAGGGGTTGAAAGTAAACAAACTTTCTCACTTAGTCTAAAATGTTATTTAGATCATAGTAATCATGAAGAACAACCATGTGTTAACTTAAAACAAATAATGAATTTCTAAAGATTGCAAAGTAGGTAAACTCTGATATCACCTCCTCCCATGATCACATGTAAACTAAAGATATAAAGCAGAAGCCACATCAAGACTGGTAGGAGAGGTGGATATGTGGACAGGCAGGAACCACACCCACAGTATGGTGGTTAAGAAACAGGAGGGAACCCTAAAGATTCCATCAAAATACTGCTAGAACTGATAAATGAATTTAGTAAAGTAGCAGAATGCAAAATAAATATCCAGAATTCGGGTGCATTTTCAAACACCAATAATAAACTATCAGAAAGAGAAATGAAGAAAACAATTCCTTTTTCAATTGCATAGGAAAAAAATCCTATGTAATAAAAGCCTAATATGCTAAGTGTCCAGTCCTCCAGTTGGCCGTTCAACCAATCAAAGCATAATATGTTAATGATATGCTAAGGCCTCTCAATTGCTTGTTATGATGTGCACTGACCATTAGGGGGCAGATGCTCCAACCAGTAGGTTAGCTTGCTGCTGGGGTCTGGCTGATCAGGACTGAGTAAGATGGCCGGGCACACTCTGGAGCCCTCCTATGGTCCCTCCCTGGCTGGCCAACCTCCCACGTCCCTCCCCGGCCCCAATCATGCATCAATGAGGTCACGGCTGGCGAGCGCAGCAGCAGTGGCGGGAGCTAAAGATGTCCAACTGCTGGCTTAGGCCTGCTTCCTGTGGGGAGGGGGCCTAAGCTGGCAGTCGGACATCCCCTGAGGGCTCTTGAACTGTAGGAGGGTGCAGGCCGGCTGAGGGCCCCCCCCCCAGTGCACGAATTTCATGCCCTGAGCCTCTAGTATAATAATAAAATACCTAGAAATACATTTAACCAGGGATATAAAAGACCTGTACTCAGAAAATTGTAAGACACTAAAGAAAAAAATTAAAGAATAACAAATAAATGGAAGCATATACCATGTTCATGGATAGGAAGAATTAACATCATTAAAATATCCATACTACCCAAAATAATCTATAGATTCAACACAATATTTTTACCAAGGTACCAATGGCATATTTCAAAGAATAAAAACAAATATTTAAAATTTTTATATAGAACCATTAAAGACCCCAAATAGCTTCAGCAATCTTGAGAAAGAAGAACAAAGTCAGAGGTATCTCACTACCTAATATACTTCAAGGCCATAATAAATAAAACAGCATGGTACAGGCATAAAAACAGACATAAGATCAATGGAGCAAAACAGAGATCCCTGAAATAAACCCACACCTGTATGGTCAATTAATATTTGACAAGAAAGCAAGATTATACAATAAGGTAAAGACAGTCTATTTAATCAATAATGTTGGGGAAATTGGACAGATACATACAAAAAAATGAAACTACACACCTTACACCATATACAAGAAATAAAATGTAAGACTCCAAACCATAAAAATCCTAGAAGAAAACATAGGCAGTAAAATCTCGGACATTTCTTGTAGCAATATTTTTTCTGATGTTTCTCCTCGGCAAGGGAGATAAAAGAAATAATAAACAAATAAAACTACACCTAACTAAAAAAAATTTGCACAGCAAAGGAAAGCATCAACAAGATAAAAAGGCAACTTATTGAATGGGAAGATATATTTGCTAATATATCTGATAATAGATTAATATTCAAAATTTATAAAGAACTCATAAAACTCAACATGAAAAAAAAATGAATCCAATTTTAAAAAGGGCAAAGAACCTGAGTAGACACTTCTCCAAAGAGGACATACAGATGGCCAATAGACATATAAAAGGTGCTCAATGTCACTAATTATCAGAGGAGTATAAACTAAAATCATAATGAGATATCACCTCACACCTGTGAGAATCAAGAAATCAACAAACAATAATGTTGGTGAGGATGTGGAAAAAAAGGAACCCTTGTGCACTGTTGGTGTGAATTCAGATTGATGCAGCCCCTATGGAAAACAGTATGACATTTCTCCAAGGAAAATAGACAAATAGACAATAAGCAAATAAAAAGATGCTCCACGTTACTAGTCATGAGAAAAATGTAAACCAAAACCACAATGAGATACCGCTTCATATTCAGTAGGGTTGACTAGAATCAACAACTATTATAACACTTGTTTGTAATATTTTCTTATAATCCTTTGTATTTCTCTGGTGCTAGTAGTTTTGTTACTTCTCTTCTTTCATTTCTAAATTTGTTTATTTGGGCCCTCTCTTCTTCTTTATGAGTCTGACTAAAGGCTTATCAATCTTGTTTATCATTTCAAAGAACCAGTTCTTGGTTTTGTTAATCTATTTTATGGTTGTTTTTAAGACTTTATTTTGTTTATTTCTGCTCTGATCTTTATTATTTCCTTTCTTCTACTCACTTTGGGCTTTGTTATTATTTTTTGTTTGTTTGTTTGTTTGTTTAGGTTATATTGTTTATTTGAGATTTTTCTTGCTTCTTGAGCAAGAAAAGGCCTGTGTTGCTATGAATTTCCATTTTAGGACTGCTCCTGCTGTGTTATTTCAGATTGCTATGTTCTCATTTTCATTTGTCTCAAAGTATTTTTTCTTCCTTGATCTCATTGTTAACCCATTCATTGTTTAGTAACATTTTATTTAGCCTCCATGTGTTTGTGTTTTTCAGGGTTTTTTGCTTGTAATTGACTTCTAGTTTTATACCATTGTGGTTAGATAAGGTACTTGATATGATTTCAATCTTAAATTAATTGAGACTTGTTTTGTAGCCTAATAAATGTTCCATTTTATAAAATAATCCATGTGCATTTGAAGAGAAAGTATATTCTGCTGCTTTGTCATCAATTTATCTGAAAATATAAATTAATCTGGTCTAGTGTGTCATTTTTAAATTCTCTGTTTCCCTGTATTCTGCTTGGAAGTGTTCCTTCATCTTGAAATTTTTTTTAATTGTTTGAGGAAGATAGGTGTTAGTTCTTTGAATGTTTGATAAAAACTCCCCTGTGAAGCCATCTGGACCAGGGCTTTTGTTTGCCAGTAATTTTTTTTATTACTGCTTCAATTTCATCAGTTGTTATTGGCCTATTCAGATTTTCTAGTTCATTCTGATTCAGTTTTAGAAGAGTATATTTTTCTTGGAATTTGTCCATTTTGTCCACATTGTTTAACTTGTTGGCATATAGTTCATAGTATTTTCTTATAATTCTTTGTATTTCTGTGGTGTCAGTTATTACTTCACCTCTTTCATTTCTTTTTTTCCCACAGATTTCTTAACTTTATTAGTAAAGAAATGAAACCTGAAATGATTTTCTTATTAAAATGATAATCATTTAAAAATTATAATAATTAGCATTGGTAGAGTTTTGGAAAAACCAGCATTTTCAGATATGACTGGTGGAAATAAACTGATAAAACCTTTTTAATTGGCAATTTGGCAGAATACTCAAAAGCCTTTAAAAATTGGTCTTATAAAAAAATCCCTAATTACTATTATTTTTTTAATAATTCTTTATTGTTGCACCTCTTTCATTTCTGATTTTATTTATTTGGGTCCTCCCTGTTTATTTATGAGTCTGGCTAAAGGTTCATCAATCTTGTTTATCTTTTTAAAGAATCAACTCTTGGTTCCATTGATTTTTTTGTATTATTTTTATAGTCTCTATGTCATTTACTACCACTCTGATTTTTATTATTTCCTTCCTTCTACTTACCCTGGGCATTTCTTGTTGCTCTCTTTCTAATTCTTTAAGTCATAGGGTAAGATAGTTAATTAACATGTTTTCTTGGGGTTTCTTTTTGGGGGGGGCAGGTAGACTTGTAGTGCTATGAACTTCCCTATCAGGATTGCTTTTGCTATGTCTCATAGATTTTGGGTGTGTTCATCATTTTTTCCCAGGAAGTTTTTAACCTCTTCCTTGATATCATTGGTAACCCATTCATTTTTTTTTAATATATTTTATTGATTCTTCACAGAGAGGAAGGGAGAAGGATAGAGAGTTAGAAACATTGATAAGAGAGAAACATCGAGCAGCTGCCTCCTGCACACCTTCTACTGGGGATGTGCCCGCAACCAAGGTACATGCCCTTGACCGGAATCGAACCTGGGACCCTTCAGTCCTCAGGCCAACACTCTATCCACTGAGCCAAACCGGCTAGGGCCCATTCATTGTTTAGTAATATGCTTTTTATCTTCCATGTGTTTGAATTTTTTTGAGTGTTTTTATTGTAGTTGATTTCTAGCTTCATGCCATTGTGATCCCAGAAGATGCTTGATATGATTTCAATCCTCTTGAACTTTTATAGAATTGTTTTGTGTCCTAACATGTGGTCTATCTTTGAGATTGTCCAGTGTGCACTTGAAAATAATGCATATGTTCTGTAAATGTCAATTAAATCCATCTGATCCAGTGTGCTATTGAAGGTCTCTGTTTCCTTGTTGCTTTTTGTCTGAAAGAGCTATACAATGAAGTCAGTGGGTGTTAAAGTCACCTACTATGACTTTATTGCTGTTGCTTTCCCCCATAAAGTCCTCCAAGAGCTTTTTTACATATTTAGGTGCTCCTATATTGGGTGCATATATGTTTTTAAGGGTTATATCCTTTTGTTATATCAATCCCTTTAGTATTATGTAGAGGCCTTGTTTGTCTCTTGTTATGACCTTTGTATTGAAGTCAATTTTGTCAGATATAAGTATTGCTACCCTTGCTTTTCTTTTTCATTTCTATTTGCATGGAAAAATTTTTCCTTCCCTTCTCTTTATGCTCTATGAGTGTTTTGTTCTGAGGTGGTTCTATTATAGACAGTATATATAAGGGTCATATTTTCTTATCCATTCAGCTACCCTATTTTTTTGATTGGAGCATTTAACCCATTTAAATTTGAGGTTATTATTGATAGAAACTTATTTATTGCCATTTTTATTCTTTGTTTTTCTCTCTCTTTACTTCTTATTATTACATAGTCCCTTAAACATTTTTTGAAATGCTTGTTTGGTGGTAACAAATTCCTTTAGCCTTTTGTTGACTGGAAAACTCTTTATTTCACCATTTATTTTTAATGATAGCCTTGCTGGATAGAAAAGTCTTAGTTTAAGATCTTTGCTTTTAATCATCTTGAATACTTCATGCCATTCCCTTCTGGCCTATAGAGTTTCTGTTGAGAAATCATCTGACAGCCTTATGGGAGCTCCCTTGTAGATCACTGACTGTCTCTCTCTATGACCCTTAACAGTCTCTCTTTGTCTTTAATGTTTGCCATTTTAATTATAATGTTTCTCTGAGTAGGTCTCTTTGGGTTTGTCTTGTTTGGTACTCTCTTTGCTTTCTGAACTTGTATGGCTTTTTCCTTCACTAGCTTAGGGAAATTTCCTGTCATTATTTTTTTCAACAGATTCTCTATCTCTTCCTCACTTCCTTCTTCCTCTGGTACCTATATGATGCAGACGTTGTTCCATTTCATGTTGTCCCAAAGTTCCCTAAAACCGCCCTCAGGTTTTTTAAGTAATTTTTCTTTTTCTGCTCTGATTGAGTGGTTTTTTTTTCTACCTTATCTTCTAATTCTCTTATTTGATCCTCTGTTTCTTCACACCTACTTTTTATTCCTTCCAGCATATTCTTAACGTCAAATATAGTATTCTTCATTTCTGCCTGGTTCTTATTCATAATTTCTATATCTTTTTTCATGCTGATGTAAGTTCCACTAAATTCCTTGTAGTTTACACTAAGTTCCTGATAGTTCCCAGTAAATTTCTTATAGTTCTCAGTAAGTTCTTTGAGCATCTTTATAACCATTATCCTGAACTCCATGTCTGATAAATGCTTACCTTCATCTCATCTAGGTCTTTTTCTGACTATTCTTCCTTTTCTTTAATTTGGGGGTTGTTCCTTTTTCTCCCCATTTTAGTCATCTCTTTGTGTTTCACCTATGTATTAGATATACTTGCTATGACTCCAAGTTTTTGTGTGGTGGGTTTTGGTAGCATATGTTCTGTGGGACCCAGTGCTACACATTCCTCATACTATTCAGCTGTATGCTCCAGGTGTGACCCTTTTGTGGGTTATTGAGTCTTGATTATTGTTGTCCCATTCATGGGAGGACTCTTCCCTCAGGCTGGATAACTGTGAGTCTCAGTCACTATTACATCGTGTGAGCTCTTTGTTCAGGTGCTAACGGGGCAAAATAAAATAAAACCAAAAAGACAGGAAACAAATAGGAACATACAAAATATCCTCACAGCAGCAATGAAAACAACAGAAAAGAGAATTTGAAAAGAGAAGAGAGAACACAAAGACTAGGGCAAAAAGACAGGGGAAAAGGGATAATATTGCTAATAGTAAAATAAAAAATAAAGAGGATACTGGAAGATAAAAAGGGCAGAAAAAAGATTCTGAAAGGAAAGAAGGGAGAGCAAAAAATAAGAGTAGAGAGTAGGAAAAGAAAATGCTAAAAAAAAAAAAAAAAAAAAAGACAAGAAGACAAAGGAAGAAAAAAGTTATGCAAAGGTAACAAGAAGAGAAAGGTAAAGCAAAAGAAAAAGAAAGAATGGAAAAGAAAAGGGTGGAGGGAGAAAGGTACAGTAAGTAAAGGAAGGAGGCCAATAAGAGATCTGTAAGAAACAAGAAAGAAAAAAGCAAAATCTTAACAATTATAATAATAATATCAAAGCAATAAACCAGAAAAAAAAATAAAGAAAATATTGAAAAAGGAACAACAACAAAAAAAAGACACAAGCAAAGCAAAGCAAAACAAAATGTTTTTTAAAGCCAGCCAAGTGAAGTTCATCTGGGCAGCTTATGTTTGAGGCTCACTGTGTTGTATGCTAATTTCAAGCCTCTTGGGAGGTACTTTGGTGCCAATGTCAGGAGCTGTCCAAGTTTGGCTCTCAGTGTCCTTTTGTAGCTGGCCATTCTGAGGCTCTCTGAGGACCATCTCCACCTGTCTGCTACTCTACATCCCCCCTGAGGTTGCTTGGTCTTTATTCAATGTCTTCGGAAGAGAGTCTTCAGGGTAGAGGCAGGCTAGCATAGCTAAGGCTAGTGGGCCCCTTAGAGATGTTGCCATCAGGTCCTCACTGAGGGGAAATTAATCTCTGCTTCAAAGCTAAACTTTTCAGTCTCTGACATATCCTCCAACTCCAGTTCCCCCTAAAATGGCCTGATGCAGGTTCAGATTGGATATAGCCTGCTGCCTTTTGTGAGTGGGCAGTGTCAGCTGCCCTGGGCTCAGTGGGATTGATCAAAAGTGTCTCTGGTGAGCACATTGCCTGCCAAGCCCCCAGGAGAGGGGGGCTAAGCATTTCCTCCTGATCCTAAACAATGGCCCCCGAGGGTCTTGGAATATCCGCCTACGGGCTATTCTCCCTACCACTACTGAACTGCACCTAGCAGGGGCTTAAGAGAGCTGCTCCGAGCCCTTTCCTGTTGGGGGAGTGCTCCCAGACTGTAGGAGTAGAAGAACTCCGCCCCTCCTTCCCCAGTACTGGCTGGCTGAACTCGCAGGCACTGGGTCCAGCTCTCCACAACGCAGTCACAAAGCCCGGCCTTGCTGGTCTGTCTCTCCAACAGAAGCCTTCCCAGTGGACGCCATGGGATGCCGTCCAAAAATAAAAACAAACCAACGAAAACCTGCTCTTCAAGGACCCAGCGCCCTTGCACCTCAGGTCCAAGCAGGAGGGATTACATGTCAGCCCCACATGGCTCTCCCATCTCTCTGCACAGCTGATCTCAGTAAAGTTGGGGCCAAGATTCCCAGAATTTGAAAAGAGAAGAGAGAACACAAAGACTCACGATCCCCGCTCTCCTCAGTGGGGTCAAAAATCCCGGATCTTCCCAGCCGCGAGCTCCAATTTTTCTGTGGTGGTGGAGAGCTCTCTTCCCCTTCCCCACCCCACACCATGTACATGCTTTCTGGGACTCTGTACAATGCTTTCAGGAAAACAGAGGGTCCCTTTAAGTCACTGCTAGATACGGCCCACAGGCCCCTTTCTATTCTGGAGCCACACACTGCGTTGCAGCCTTTGCAGCAGTCACAGCCCAGGTTGACTCTCTCTCACTTGGGAGCCAATATTAGGCATGCTCTTTCACTGGGAAAACGCAGACCAGCCTCCCAAACAGACAGAGTCCCCCTGGATCCCTCTGCCCAGGGCTGCACAGGCTCTCCTTCCAGGCTCTGCTGTGGAGGGGGTGAGAGCCCTGCACATAGATGCCAGGCCACAAAACCAAGGGGAGGGAGCTCTGTAGCCACTATCACTGGGGCTTCTCAGCCCAGCATCAGCTCCTGGGGGACTCCCCCTGTCTGAGACTCTCCTCTTACCAGCCTGTACATTGTTTCTCTAGTGTTCCTTAGACAAAATATGTCCAGTCAGCTACACGTCTCTTGGTTTTTCAAGCTCACATGCAGTACTTAGCTGTAAATCCAGTCCATGACCGGGAGAAGGGCACTCAGCCTCTTGTTAGAGCCCAGCAATCTTAGATCCCCCAGAGATGTCCACTTTCACCACTCTTATTCAGCACTGGAAGTCCTCACCACAGCAATCAGACAAAAAGAAAAACACAACGCATACAAATTTAGAAGAAGTAAAACTGTTCTTATATATAGATGACATGATATTGTATCTGAAATGCCAGGAGTTTTCAGGAATAGTCTCATTAATTGCAAAGCCCACTGAGTGCAGTGGTTTGAGTTCTTATTTGGAGGTTATTATGTTCATACCTCTTCTTCGCCATTGGAATGTAAGCTCATTGAGGGGCCATATTGTTGACTCTGATTTCATGCTGCATCCCCAGAATGGTATCTGGCATACAAAAGGCACTCACTTTCTACTTTTGAGTAAATAAATAAATCTATATATATGAAAGCCTAAGTGACCAAATGACCGAATGACCGGTCTACTGGTTGCTATGACGCACACTGACCACCAGGGGGCAGTCACTCAATGCAGGAGCTGCCCCCTGGGGGTCAGTGTGCTCCCACAGCAGCTGCTCAGCTGACCCATGGGCACCAGATGCCGGGCTCACAGCTGGCAAGCGCAGCTGCGGAGGCACAAGCCTCTCTCACCTCCTCGGCAGCGCTACCAAGCGGCAGTGGCAGGCGCAGCGGGGCCGGGATGAGCGGGAGGGGAGCGGTGCTGTGCCCAGCCCAGGCTTGGGCTCCTCCCCAGCCGCCTGCCACTTGGTGCACTCCTACATCCCTCAGGGGATGTCGGGCTGCCAGCTTGGCCTGATCCCCGCAGGCCATGGTTGCGAAAGGGCACAGGCCAGTCTGAGGCACCCACCGGTGCATGAATCCAGTTGCCATCCCTTCTCCACAGCTCCTGTTTGGAGGGTCTGGAACCCATAATGAATGTCCTGGCCTCAAAACAAAATACATCATACTCACAGGTCACTGGCCTGAATTAATCCCATGGCCCGACTCAAGGGGCCAGGACACCCAAACTTCCCGTGGACTTGCAAGGTGGAGAGCTGTGAATATTTGGTGAATTATATGCAATGGTACCACTGAAAATAAATAGGCATTGAAGTACAGTATGGAGATGCAGAATACCACACCCATGGAAGGGAATGAGGAAACCATATAAGAAGGTCAAACCGGATGCATTCATCCCAGCATTCTTTGTAAGCTGTACAAAGACGATGCTTGTCTTGTGGCTACATTCCTACTATGTAGCACAGTAACTGATACTCAGGAAGAACTCAAAAGTTATTTATTGAATGAATGAGTACATCAAACAACTGAATGCTGTAGATAGAGTAGAAACAGAGTCAGTTTGGCCATAGCTTCTTCTATTTGAAATGGTGTTGTTTCATGGAAGGATGCAGGGTTCATGCATAAGCCACATCAGAGAACTCATTTTTCTTTTCCCTGGAGTCAAAAAACTGTGTGGCTCATCAGAGTTACACAGACAAGACTGCAGAAATCCAATATACTGGACAACACCCACCCTACCACCCTGGAAGCTGTTCTGCCTCCTCAGGGGGGGTCTTCCAGGAGTCCCCTCAGCCTCTTTCCAGCTTTGAGATGCTGGGATCCTCTGATCCTGGTTTTGGCTTTAGCTCCAACTTGAATTATACATGGCTGAAGTCATTGCTTATTCTACCACATGGTTGTAGCAGCCTCTTTTTATAAATGAAGGAACAAAGAACAAGAAAGTTCATTGAGAGTCCAATATCACACGTGGTTTTATGACAAGGGTAGGGGAGTGAAGCAGGATACAGAAAGTTAACCTGAAGTCAACGCCCTGGAACGCTGTAGGGCATTCTCCCTCAGTGGCAAACTACCACGTGGAAGGTGCTTATGAGAAACATCACATATATGCCTCAAATATGGAATTACACACACTATTTGATGCACAAAGTCAGGCTGGAATTTCAAATTCAGCTAAGCTGTCTGAAAATTCCATCTGAAGTTTTAAAAAGAGAGAGAATATGAAGCCATGTTGCACATTTGGAGGCAGTTCCAATCTGGATAGAAAGCTCCCTCTGCTGGCCCCACGCTCCTCATTCCCAGCCTTACAAGGCACACTGTACTCCTCCACCTGGCAGGTCCGAGCGCATGGGATCATGAGGACAGCTAGTATGTGCTGGATTAGCAACCCCTGCAAGGATTGGTGGTGGTTCAGGGGGAAAAATTCCAAGGAAAAAGGGACAAGTGGCCTTTGGCCAGGGAAGAAAATGCTACTGATGTAGTCTGAGCTGCTTCTTAATAAAATATAAAAATAAAAAGTTATAATATGGTATTTTCACAGATTTAACACTCAAATCATCTTTTCTCTCCTACCACTCACTCCAACTGAAGTGCTTTGAGCACATATTATGTTCTCAGATGATCTTCTTAGGAACTTATGATAAATAGGAACCAAAACTAATGTTTGTTTCAGCAGTCTGTCAGCCTCACAGACAGTGTTTATTCAAAAAGAATTCCCTCTCCATGGTGAATATAGTGATCCTGGCTCAGAGCTCCCGCAACAGGACAAAGGATTTGGGAGGAAAACAATCTGTTTTGTGGTTGAACAGGAGGCTTCCATCACCTGACTGCTATTTCAGCGGAGTCAAAACAAGCTACACACACTCATCCCCCCGCCACACACACAGCCACGTGTAACACACACACACCATACACACACACACACATAGCCACATGTAACACACACACAGCCATGTGTAACACACACCATACACACACAGCCACATGTAACACACTATACACACACTATACACACACAGCCACATGTCACACACACCCCACATACATATCACCATACACACACAATCACAGCCACATGAGGCACATACACACACCATACACACAGCCACATGTAACACATACACTATACACACACAGCCACATGTAACACATACAATATACACACACAGCCACATGTAATACACACACACACCACACACACACACACACACACACACATAAAGTCAAGCACCTTTTTATTTTCTAAAATTTTAAAGTCAGCATACTCAAATTAAAAGTTAGGATTTGGCCCAGCCGGTGTGGCTCAGTTGTTGAGTGTCGACCTATGAACTAGGAGGTCATGGTTCAAGTCCAGATCAGGGCACATGCCCAGGTTGTGGGCTCAGTCCCTGGTGGGAGGCATCCAATCAATGATTCTCTCTCATCATTGATGTTTCCCTCTCCCTTCCTCTCTAGAATCAATAAAAGTATAAAGTTAGGATTTGGTTGGTAATTACTCCATAGCTCACCCTTGTCTGATGACTTTTAAGTATGCCTTCTGAAAGATGTGTTACATCTGAATAACTCATTTCTTAAGAGGTCACTCTAACCCCAGAAATAGTTTTTTGCAGAAGGAGTGGGGTGCCAGAAATCACTCGGCCCAGTGAGGCCAGTTTTATAAGTAGGCAGAGAAGGTGAATAATGACTTGGGTATAACTTCCAGGGTTCTGACAAGTGTCTCAAGCACTCTACTGCCTATCCTATTCCTAAATGCCTGAAATACAGAATTTAAATTCAACTTTTTTGGCCTAAAGCCATGTATCTCTCTTAAGTGTTTGTATATTTAAAGTTGTGGAGTTATTTGTACCTAGCACATTGAATGTCAAAGTTTGGGGCACTAAGAATCAGCTCAAGAGTTTGTTTTATAAAAGAACTTAGTCCAAGTCTTCACTGAGGCTGAGAAACCTCTGTTTCATAAGTGCCTGCATATGTCAGTAACAGGTGATTTGTAGACCATACTCCAAAACAATGACTTAGACAAGAGACTAAACGTAGGAGATGATCTCTTAAGATTGGGAGAGACCAGGGAGGAGAGCTGGGAAGGATTCATTCTGAGATACTGGACATTTAACCTAAAAAGAAGAGCTCTTCTTGTTTGTCCTTGAAAAGTTGAAGATACTCCTTTGGCGACTCCTTGCACACCACTGCCACCTGTTTCTCACTTGCTGTGAAGAGAAGTTTGGAATTAGGCTTCCAAAGAACGTATTTGCTGAACTTCTGTTCTGAGCTACACACTTGGTGATTGATTGTGCAAAATCCTTATCGATCGCTGTTTATCCAAATTAAAGCAAAAACAAAAACAACGGGGAAAGAAGTAATTAGCTCACTCTACATCTTTCTTCAGGAATAGGCAAATGCACCTTCAGCTTTCCTTTTAGAGATGCTGCAAAACTTCTGGCTCGGGACGGGTGAAGTTCTCTGCTTTTGGTCTCTCAAAAATAGAGGTAAAAAGTATTGAAGGACTAGTCCCGGGGAACTGAGGGCCCCAACCCTGTGTTCACATCATATTCCAAAAGTAGAGTTTAAAAAGGACTTTTTAGAAATTCCCAGGCATTCAAGTTGCCTTGAACCACCAAACTGGCTATTACTCAGGGTGACTGACGCCCATATCCCACCATCAGAACTAAGCCCAGGTTATGGAGAAATATGGAGAAATATGGAGAAATATGTCTCTCTTCATGCTTCCCATTCATCTACCCTTCTCATTTATATTCTGCTGACACACGTGAAATCATTTTATTTGTGACTACGCCCCTAGATTCAAAATTCTTACCAAGGGAATGGTCATTATTGGAAATAAAAATCTGATCAATTTAAATAAATAAATAAATAAAATAGAAGTTAGGAGGCGGGGTGTCAACACCCTGTGGGAGATTTATGGAAAGGAGAGCCTTGACTTTCCTAACCAGAGCCTCGGATCACTTGCTAAACAAGGATGTGTTTGTTTGTTTGTTTGTTTGTTTTTACTAATGATTAGCAGAGTCTCTTTCTTATTGCCATAGTGCTGAGCACTGTGCTATCTGCCAGACAATGTACTAAGTTCCTGATCACTGAATTCTGCCATCTCACAGATAGAAACTAAGGTTTGGCTTCTTTTCCAAGGTTAAGTAGCTGTACTTTGAGGAAAAGTCTGTGCCACCTAAATATCCTAAATGGGGGCTGTTCAAATAGCCATGAGGGGAGTCATTACAATTTTTCCACTGCTTTTACCACCAAAAAGGGACAATTCCTGAATAGTAAACCAGGTTTTAAATCTAAGAACGATACCCCATGAGTTTCAGGACATCCTTCTAAGGTCACTTTTAATCCCCTCCCTTAAAGATGAAGAATCTGAAGCCCATTTAGGGAAAAAGACATGAAGCAGCATCACTCCTCTGATGCACCACCTTTGCCCCACCACTTATAAAAGCTGAACCAAGATCCTGCCCTGATTTTAGAAAAAAAACCAAGATGCATGTGCAAAAAAGACATAATTTTTCACGCTTGCAATGAGGAAATAGGTACATATTTGTATATATGTGTATATATCCTATATAATAAAAGGCTAATATGCAAATAGACCGAATGGTGGAACAACCGAACAACCGGTCGCTATGATGTGCACTGACCAACAGGAGGTTTGTGTGGAACATGGCAGGTATTGGCTGTGGCAGAATGGTGGAGCAGGTGAGCGGGGGTGCCAGACCAAGGTGGGGCACCAATTGCTCTCATCAGGGGGAGCCTCTGGTGGTTACTGAAAATTCTTTGCTTCCATGCACCGTGGTCCCGCCCAACACTTACACCTGCTGCCAGCACCATTCCCACTCGTACCCACTGCTGGTGCCCATTGCCGGTCCTGATCACTAGGTGCCATCAGCAGATTCGAGCGGCTACGGGCCCTGATTGCCCCTGAGGGCTTCTCCACCTCCCCCTGCTCCTGAGGGATGATCGGGGCAGCAGTCACCATTCGCACCAGCTGCTGGCGCTGGTCCCAATCGCTCTGTGCCATCAGCGGGTGTGAGCGGGGCCGGAGCTCTCAGTGCATGGGAGTGGCAGTGGCAGCGGCGGGAGCAGGGCTGCTGGCAGACAAGGGACCGGGTTCCACAGTGGGAGGGGCTGAGACCCACCCCTGTGCCTACCGCAGCCTCGCAGCCCACAGTTCCTTTCAAGGTGCACGAATTCGTGCACTGGGCCCCTAGTATGTACTAATATATAAAATTCTGTAATTACATTAATTTTTTTATAATTGAAGAATATTCATATGTAATATTTTATTATACATGGTTAGTTTTTCCATTGAATACATTTGTTCATTTTTGCTATCTAAAACCAGTTCTATAGTTAGGAGTGTCTAGAATCTATAAAAATAGGTATGTATCAATTATAATAAAACAATTACATTCCAAGCCAGAGAGATAAATTCTTATTCCGAATTTTTCATGAGCAACATATTGATTAAGCCCTGTCTCCAAGATTGAAGTTTGAAAGTCGAAGGGCTTCCTTTGCATAAGTTAATCAGCAGATATTCTGAGAAGCATTTATAGCCAGCACTAAAGAGTCTATTATGAAATACATTGACTTCATAATTGCTATTAAGAGTTGCTTCACTAAATGGGTTGTCTCTATCTTTTCTTAAATTCATCTGCCTTCCTGTTGGTTACACCAATGAGCTTTTTTGTGATTTTTTTAATAAATGTATTTGAAGTTTTACAGGTAGTGGGGGTGGGAAGGAGGTACAATGTCTTCAAGAAGAGCGCCTGAGACACAAAAGATTAATCTGAGGTTAATTTTAGTATTTAAAATTGAAATTTAATTTAATAAGTTTACATATTCAAAACATTTGGCTCTTCCTTAAATTTTAAGTTCAATCTATATATCTTAATCTACATGTGTCTAAAAAGCTTTAACAATCACATTTAAGGGAACAGTGGGGGAAAAGAAAAAGAGAAAACTCATCACATGGACACAAATAACATGTGGTGATTGCCAGGGGGAAGGCAGCAAGGGGGCAGGTGGAGGAGGATATGGAGGATAAATGGTGATGGACAGAGACTTGACTTGGAGTGGTGAACACACAATAAATACAGTGTACAGATGATGTTTTGTAGAATTGTGCTCCTGAAACCTGTTTAATTTTGTCACCCCAATAAATCCAATAAAAAGGGGGGAAATTTTTTAAAGCAGTAAATAATCCCCTCCCCCCCAAAAAATAAGGGGCCTTTGGTTCATATTTGGTCTTACCGAAAAAACTAATTTTAAAATTTCAAATATGCATAAATTTTCAAAAGTCAGACAACTGATCTTTTAAATAATATAATTGTCTGATTGAACAAATAACCTTTTCCTAAATATATAAATATCAAACTACATATTTAATAGGCTAAATTTATAAATAAGAACTTTAGATTTTCTTCAATGATTTAATATCATGTATAACTTTAGAAAAATTTCAACCTAGAAATTCTAAATCTAAATCAATTACTCAATTAACACATTTTTAACTTGTTGACATGGCTGACTACTTAAAAGAACATTCTTATAAACATATCTAGATTCCTTATTATAAAATTATTAACATAATGGTTTTGTTTCTCTTAATATTTTAAGCTTAATCTAAATCTTTTTTATTAACTAATGTCACCCCAATAAATTTATTAAAATAAATAGTTTTAGAAGATGCTAATCAACTAAAATTTAATTACATCACTCTCCAAAATTTAGGGACTATCTTCTTTTTTTTTTAGTCTTTATTGTTGGAAGTATTACATATGTCCCTTTTCCCCCCACCCCCCCCCCCGACCCCTTTTGCCTCCCCTGCTCCCTGCCCCAGGCCTTTGCTACACTATTGCTTGTGACCATGGGTTATACATATATATATATACAAGTTCTTTGGTTGATCTCTTCCCACCCCTCCATCCACCCACCCACCCACCAACCCCCACCTTCCCTCTGAGATTTGACAGTCTGTTCCATGCTTCTATAGGGACTATCTTCTTAACAGAAGTTCTTAACATCTAGAGGTAACAGGCAAGAAGCTGACTAAATTCTAGTCAATGACACCAAGGGCCACCTTCAACCATTTTTACAGATTATAACAGAGACTTAATAGCATAGTGAAGGGGTTGGCATCACAGAGAACCTAAGTCTCTTAGGTTCAAATTATATCCAGCCGTGGGCAAACTACGGCCCGCGGGCCGGATCCAGCCCATTCGGCTGTTCTATCCGGCCCGCGGAGCCGAAAGAGCGGAGGGTTCTCTTGCTCTCCCCTCCGCTCCTTTACTTTGAATTTATATTAGTTCACACAAACACTCCATCCATGCTTTTGTTCCGGCCCTCCGGTCCAGTTTAAGAACCCATTGTGGCCCTTGAGTCAAAAAGTTTGCCCACCCCTGCGACCCTGAGAAAGAAGATACCTACTAAGAAGGGCTCCTGGTGGCTAACTGTGCTCAAACTTTTATTTTTTATTTTTAAAATATATTTATTTTTCATTTCAGAGAGGAAGAGAGAGGGCGAAATAGGAACATCTATGATGAAAATCATCTATCCGCTGCCTCCTGAATGCCCCCTACTGGGGATGGAGCCCGCAACCGAGACATGTGCCCTGACCGGGAATTGAACCGTGACCTCCTAGTTCATAAGTCAAAGCTCAACCACTGAACCATGCCAGACGAGCACCACCACATTTCTTGACTTCCCTTGCAACTAGAGTTTGGCAAGTGATTTGGGTTCCACCAATGAAATGCACACATACAAAGTATGAAAGGTGGCAGCAAACTGTCTGAAGTGAAGTCACCTTTTATTCTGCAGACACCCAAAATCAGACACATAAATCAGTGTAACTTTGTGCAGTCGCTAAAGCAGAGATCCCAATGCCTAGTCCCTGACTTTGTTAGTAATGAGAATTAGCAATTTTTTAAAAAATTGCTTTCTTTCTTGCTCCACTCAAAAGTTTCTTCTGTTTGTTTCTTAAGCCATGCACAGAGTAATGATTCCCAATCAGGGGCAATTCCTCATCCCCCAGGGGACAGTTGTCAATATCTGGAGACATTTTTGATTGTCAGGAACTAGTCTAGCTGGGCAAGGGGATAGCAGACAACTGGAATGTTACTGCCATCTAGTGAATAGAGGCCAGGGTGCACTTAAATATCCTACAATACAGACTCTTGACAACCAATAATTATCCAGTCCAAAATGTCAATAGTGCCGAAGTTGAGAAACCCCAGAGCTGTATAGTGTGCTCAATATCTGCACATTAAGTGGCTCTTTAGCTGTGAGTTGCTTATATTTACCCCACCTGGTGAAGAGAGAACAAGTATGAAAGTGACACTTGGAGAAGAGCCTGAGAGCATTGTAAGGAGCAGAAAATCTTCCCGTGGTATCTGATTGTTTGATTTGAGTGAGTGTTTCTAATTCTTGAATGTTATTCTCTGGATATCCAATATTCACAGGTTTTATAAATTTTTAAATTGTTTTGATCACAATCAAAATATATTCAGTGATACATTGATATTAATATTTATATATCAATATTTTATTAATGCTGATATTTCTCTTACACCTTTTATTATTCATATGTACTTTTTATATATTCCTATGTTGTAGAATAAACTGGATCTTCTCTCCTAGAGTATTTCCCACAGTTTCGGAGTTTAGAGTTAGGTGCAGATTATCTGTCTATCCATCTATCTATATCTATTCATCCATCCATGTATCTAGATTATCTATTAGCTACTTGTCCATCTACCCACTTATCTATTTAATCTATACTATTTCTCCTTTTATCACATTATTAGCCACTAGAATCATTGACTAGATTAAATACTGAGCACTTGCAAAATAGTGGTACTCTAATTTAACTCTAAATCATTTTCTATTTACTAACTGGAATACTTTTATAAAGAGTATTTACCCCTCATCAACTACATTGATAGCTTGAGTTTATGTCATATAGAAAAGATAGGGTAAGTGGTTGAGAATTTCTCTTTATTCAACAAGTTTTTCAACACTGTTTTGGTTCCTTAGTGTCCACCAAAGGTGAGCCATAAGGCTTTTGCTGTGGTTGTATCATTATAAACTAATAGACTTGAACATATTTGATGTGATTCAACCCATTGCCGTTAATGTGTTATCTTTGCTAAGTGGGGCTTTATTCAGGCCAACTGTTGGGTCCTTTTGTCATGATCCTGGCAATCACCAAGGGCTTAGTTGTTGTTTGGCAAGGCAAGATGTCCCAGGTTCACTGGGACTTCTGGTTTCCTTTGGGAGAAATTATGTTTAAAGACCACAAGCGTGGTGTGCCAGACATTTTAAAAAGAGAAGCTGTTTTTCATATCCTGATAGTCAGGAGGAAAAGGGGACTGGGTACCGTCAATTTATTTGTAAATCTGCTGGTAAGGAAAGTACATTTTTCTCTCTGTACAGCCAGCCAATGCTGCTGAGACAGTGCAGTCACTCTGCACGGGAATGCACACTGCAGATGCACTGCCTGAGCAACACCAGCACTGTATGTAGACTTTGGAGAGACAACTTTTAATTGACAAGTATCTAGATACTGTATTGCAGGATTTTAGTCTTTAGCTCCCTGGACAGTGAAATAAAAAAATTTCAAAATCAGTGTAACTTCAGACCCAGTTTGTTTTTCTATCTGATTGCTACTGATCAGTGGCCCAGCCACATCAATTATTTCTCTTTCCCACTATTTGGTGTTTAATGATCTGCAAATGCACTCCTAAAAAGATGTCAAAGATTTAGAAACAGCCCAAATGCCCATCAGTAGATGAATAGATTAAAAAGCTGTAGGACATTTACACCATAGAATACTAGGCAGCTGTAAAAAAGAGGGATCTCTTACCCTTTGGGACATGATGGATGGACCTAGAGACTATGCTAAGTGAAATAAGCCAATCTGAGAAAGACAAATATTGTATGATCTCACTTATTTGTGGAATCTAATAAACAAAATGAATTGACCAACAAAATAAGACCTAAAGTATGGGGGCATGGAATAGACTGACATACCTTGGTGTGGGGATTGAGAGGACGAGAAGAGATAAACCAAAAAACTTATATGTATACTTATATGGACATGAGCAATAGTGGGGTAAAGACCTGGGGGGCTGGGTAGGGGCTGGGAGGAGGAGAGTAAAGCAGGGGGGAGAAATAAAAAATAAAATAAAATACACATAACCTTTTGTTCATTTGCATGTGGCTTTTCAGTTTTCCCAGCACCATTTATTGAAGAGACTATCTTTACTCCATTGTGTGTTTCTGGCTCCTTTGCCGAAAATTATCTGTCCATATACATGTGTTTTTTTAAATGATTTTTAAATAATAATAATTTACATCAAACCAGCCCTGGAAGAGGTGCAGCTGGGGATTCATTAGAGCTAAAAGCACAGCCAGGGGGTTTCCGTTCCATGGTGAAGCTGGGTCTGGAACAGCATCAGACTAGTTCCAGTCCATCAGTCCACTGTGTGTGGGGTCCACATGGTGTGAACCATGTGGGTGAGTGCAGAGTGTGAAAGCCCCACAAGCCAGGAGTCAGGCACGAACAGCAAAAGAGGGAACGCCTTTGTTGAGGAGCTAATGTATCACACAGGCTGTGGCTCTACCCATCACTAAATTCCTTTGTGAGGATCCAGCAGGGATATCTGCCAACGGTGTAAGACCATGTCAGAGACAAATGGGTGGCTTGCAAACTCTGTTTCATAGAGCCCTAGAGTTTCATAGAGCAGTCTTAATGGGCTGCAAAAGTTGAGTAGTAGGGCTTACGGGATCCTCCATTCCCACCCAACCAGAGCACTTGTATTTGTATCTGCAGTAAAGATGGAAGTGTGAAAAATTTCATCTGAAAAATGCATACTACTGTTTATTTTAAAAATTTGAAGGACAATGGAGAAGATTATTTCTAAGATCCATCATTCTATAACCTAAAGAAACACGAGTAACAAAACATGAAAAAATGCTTAATTTCAACAATAATCAAGCATAATTCCATGACGACATATCAAAATGAATGTTAATTATTTGGGTGGGATAATAGTATAGTGATTACCTTATCTTTCAGAAGTATTCAGATGAAATTGAAAGATTTTTTCTGAGATTTGGTTCAAAATAACATTAAACAGAGTATAATTGAAATAAGATTGCCCAGGTATTATTACAATTGTGTATGGTATATATGAATAAATAATGATATATCAGATTCACTGTACAATTTTCTCTATATATGCTTGAAATTTTCAAAAATAAAAAAAGCTCTGCCTTGCCAAACAGCAACAGAGCTCTGGGTGATTACCAGGATCATGACAAAAGGACCCAATAGTTGACCTGAATAAAGGCCCACTTAACAAAGATAACATAATAACTGCAAGGGGTTGAGTCATATCAAATATGTTTAAATCTATTAATTTATAATGATACAACAACAACAAAAACCTTATGGCTTTCTCTCTCCCTCTCTCTGAAACCAATAAAAAAAAATGAATTAATTAAAAAATAAAAACTAGATATTTAAAAAGTTTTAAGGGAGTTTGAGGACCCCTATAAAATAGCATATATTTCCCCTTCAAAACTTGGGGACAAATTACACTTATGATTCTGTAAAACAGAACATATGCAGTCTGGGTATTGCTTGTCAATTTAATTCTTTCTTCAGCTACAAAGATAACTCATCACCAACAAGCCATTTCCACAAAGGAATCTTGTAATGTCTGCATAATTCCTACATGACCTTAAACACTAATTTTTAGTGACAAGGGTCACGTCAGATGACCAGAATTGGTGGTCCTGTTGGAAGAGGATCTATCCATTTGGTCAAAAAGTGCTCCTGGTCCTGGAGCAGGCTTCATTAGGCTATTAGACTGTGCAGAAAAGGCTTAAAGCACCCCCGTGTGGCCCGTATGGGTTAAAACAAGCTATGCTGTGTTTTTTGTTGTTGCCCATGCAATAAAGCCACTGGGTGCCCTTATCCCTCAGTCCAAAAATGGCAGCTGTAGCTGGAGATCTTGTAAGTGTTCACTTTACCAGGCCTGATACACTCTTAAATGTTAGTCCAGATCTCCCATCCTAATAGTAATAAAAACACAATTTATTCTTTGGAGAACAATCAAAAATCTTCAATAACATTATTTCTAAAAGTTTTAGATATTTTATTTGTATGTGCTTATTGTCTTATATAGTAGCTTTTGCAAACGTCTTAGGTGATTTTCACTAAACTCTCTAGCATCTAAAAAATATCTGTTTTATAATAAATGATTAATAAGTCTAAATGAAGAGAAAGTAATCATTAAAAATAAAAAATGTAAAGAATCTATCTCTGAGAGCACACTCCATCCGTAAATGAATGGAGCAGCAGAAAGCTCAGAACTGGGGATTAGAAGGGAAAGATCCTCTAGACTCAGTCCTCACAGCTTCTCTACGGGCAGATGTTTCTGTCTTCCTGATCCAGAGAGGATGTAACTCACCCAGGGACACACAGCAGAGCTGGCATTCAAGCGGGGGCTTGCCTCACCTCAAGTGTATTCTTCCCCCAATACTAGACTGCCTAGGAAGTTTTTCTCCACAAGGTCTTAGGCAGGTCATGACCACCTTCACTCTCTATTTTTTTTCTTGCAAAATTAGAACACTGAGCTGCATGATCATTCTGTTCAAAAACTAAACCTTTGTCATTTACCTAATGTTTGTAGTGTCCAGAAAGCTGAAATGTGCTAGAGTTTAAGCTTAAGAAAAGTTGGTTCAGTGGCCACTTTCACAGTTTTGCAACAAATGTCAAGCCAAAACTTGAACTTCCACACATGCCAAAAGGTGAATATTGGTGAATATTGGTGCCTTTGTTATCCCCAGGATCCAGAAACCCCACCTCCCTGATATGCCCCAAGAAACACATAGGGAGGAGCTCTTTAAGCACACCAGGATCTTCACCCCAGAGAAAATCATACACATGCCAGAAGCACAGTAGTTCACAAGGATACATGCAGACCACTGAAGTGATATAGGAGGGACATACTTCTTAGGAATAATTAGCTGGCTGCAAAATTAATACTTTTAAACATCTGCATAAAAAAACAAAGTTTATAGTTCTATTATGTTTCCTTCCCACCTTGTAACATTGTTCACAACCTACAGTATATCAAAAATCATCTAGTCAGTTGATAGCGGAAACGTGAAGAAAGGAAAAAGGAAGAAAATTAATTAATTATAATAATAAAAAAGAAAAGGGCCCTGCATGGACCAAGAATGAGAATGCACTGAGGAATATTATTAACACACGTCTCTGTGTTTGCCATTAGAAGGAAGAGAAGAGAGGAAGGGATAAGCAAGGGTAGGGTACTGGATCCAAACACATTTGAAACCCATCTCTGGGAAATGGCAATTTACTTAATCTCTCTGATCATTTTCCCCAGCAAGAATCTATATATATAAAACCCTAATATGCAAATAGAACAGTGGAACAACCAAACAACTGAACAACCAGTCACCACATCGTGTGCTGACTACCAGGGGGCATGCGCAGAACATGGTGGGCGTTGGCTGCGGCAGGATGGCAGAGCAAGTGAGTGGGGGCACCAGACCAAGATGGGGTGCCCATTGCTGTCATCAGGGCGAGCCTCTGGTGGTTACTGAAAATTCTTTGCTCCCGTGTGCCGCGGTCACACACGGCGCTCGCACCTGCTGCTGGCACCAGAGCCGCCATTCGCACCCACTGCCAGCGCTGGCCCTGCATGCACCCACAGCCGGCACCAGAGATGCTGCTCACACCAGTTGCCAGCGCCCAGCAACGGTCCTGATCGCTTGGCGCAATCAGCAGGTGCAAGCAGCAGCTGCCGGCTCTTATCACCCCTGAAGGCTTCTCCACCTCCCCTTGCTCCTAAGGGGCACTCAGGGCAGCAGCCACCCCTTGCACCTGCTGCTGGCACCAGCCCCAATCACTCCACGCCGTCAGCAGGTGCAAGTGGGGCCGGCGCCATCAGCATGTGGCAGCTCCAGCAGCGGGACTGGGGGGCCATGGCAGGAGGGGCCAGGCAGGGGCACGGAGGATGGACCAAGACCCGCCCCTGTCCCCACCGCAGCCTCACAAGCCCACAGTTTCTTTGAAGGTGCACGAATTCGTGCACTGGGCCCCTAGTGGAGGACTAAACCTTGTACATCAGCTGTGGCTATTCAGTGACTCAGCCTCTGACAAGCGTCTGGCACATGGGCACGAGTCAAGTGCTAGTTCCCTCCTCTCCCCATGCTCCTAGTTCCTGGGTCCCTGCCTGACCCTACCCAGGAAGACTGGGAACAAGGTCCTCCAGGCATCATCTAAGACCAGGGAGTGGGTGGGACTCAATACACACAAATGACATTTGCTGCCACTGAAATGATCTCTGAAGGATGCCCCTTTGCTCCAGGCCTTCTGACTGCACTTGAGCAACAAATGGGTTCAATTCAACCTGTGTCAAAATCATCTGGTGTGGCCGAAACCGGTTTGGCTCAGTGGATAGAGCATCGGCCTGCGGACTGAAAGGTCCCAGGTTCGATTCCGGTCAAGGGCATGTACCTTGGTTGCGGGCACATCCTCAGTAGGTGGTGTGCAGGAGGCAGCTGATCAATGTTTCTCTCTCATCGATGTTTCTGGCTCTCTGTCCCTCTCCCTTCCAGATACATGCAAAAAAATGAAACTAGATCACCAACTTACACCATACACAAAAATAAAATCAAAATGGATACAGGACTTAAATATAAGACGGGAAACCATAAAAATTCTAGAGGAATCCACAGGCAGCAAAATCTCAGACATATGCCAAAAGAACTTTTTCAGTGATACTGCCCCTAGGACAATGGAAGCCAAAGAGAAAATAAACAAATGGGACTACATCAAAATAAAAAGCTTTTGCACAGCAAAAGAAACCATCAACAAAACAACAAGAAACCCCACTGTATGGGAGAACATATTTGCAAATGGTATCACTGATAAAGGTTTAATTTCCAACATCTACAGGCAGCTTATACAACTTAATAAAAGGAAGATAAAGGATCCAATAAAAAAATGGGCAACGGACCTAAATAGAACCTTTTCGAAAGAAGACAGAAGGAAGGCCAAGAGACACATGAAAACATGCTCAAAGTCACTAATTATCCGAGAGATGCAAATCAAAACAACAATGCGATACCATCTCACACCTGTCACAATGGCTATCATCAACAAATCAACAAACGACAAGTGTTGGCAAGGATGCGGAGAAAAAGGAACCCTCGTGCACTGCTGGTGGGAATGCAGACTGGTGCAGCCACTGTGGAGAACAGTATGGAGTTTCCTCAAAAAACTGAAAATGGAAATCCCATTTGACCCAGTAATCCCACTCCTAGGAATATATCCTAAGAAACCAGAAACACCAATCAGAAAGGATATATGCACCCCTATGTTCATAGCAGCACAATTTACAATAGCTAAGATTTGGAAACAGCCTAGGTGCCCATCAGCAGATGACTGGATCAGAAAACTATGGTACATCTACACAATGGAATACCATGCTGCCATAAAAAAGAAGGAATTACTACCATTTGTAGGCACTTGGATGGAATTAGAGAACATTATGCTAAGTGAAATAAGCCAGTCAATGAAAGAAAAATACCACATGATCCCACTCATTTGGGGATAATGAAAAACATTATAAACTGATGAACAAAAAGATAGTTACAGAGGCAGTAAAGCATCAAACAGACTGTCAAATTACAGCGGTAAGGTTAGGGAGAGGTGGGGGAAATAAGAGATCAACTGAAGGACTTGTATGCATGCATATAAGAGTAACCAACAGATGCAAAACATTGGGGGGTGAGGGCATGTATGGGAGTGGGGTGGGGGTGGGGGGCAATGATAAGATATGTACACATATAATACCTTAATAAAAATTTGAAAAAATAAATAAATAAATAAAATCATCTGGTGTGGGTCCTAAGAAATAAACATGTTTATCCAATTCTCCAGATGATTTAGGGTACTGTATAGTTTGAGAACCAATGTTATAAGGTGAGAAGAAAAAACAGACTAGAACTACAAAATTTTGGGGTTTAATCGATGTTGAAAAATATTAGTTTTCAGTTCATTATTAATAAGAAATATGTGCAGATAAAAATGGCATATGAAAAGTAACAATGATCCACAGTTCCTTATCTGAAATTCTGAGACCCATAAAGCCCTTAAAAATCCACATAAAAACAATCTCATGTGGACTAAACTGATGAGAAACTAGTTATATTTTTTACATTCCCCACCGAATATGACTGTTTCATTGCTGAAATATTAAGGTGCTTTTAACAGAGTGCTGCCCCAGATTTCACTATGGGGTACATGACATGTGCTATAATGCCTTTTCCTAAAGTCTAAAATATTCTGAAATCTAAAATACATCTGACTGCAAAGATTAGGGTTATGGGATTGTGGCCCTATTCCAGGGAAAGAATAAGCATATTAATACATAATTTCTTGTCAACCATCATCTATTCTTGACTAGTCCTGTGTCTTTCCACTCCTTTGGAAGGATCTGGGACCCCATCTATGGAAATATCCACCTGAAGTTGCGCCTTGAGGAGCCTCTGTTGCCCAACCAGCTCACGATGTGTCAATTCCTGCATTTGGTTTGCACACCTGTCAGTGATACTTGTTTTATCAGTCTTTTCTGCTGAGTCTCCAGAGAAAAAGTAGCCTACTAGAGCTTTCCCCACATTTTCCCAGAGCTGGTCAACTTTCCTCAGCAGAAAGCTCTACAAAGCAAACAGAGCCACCCATATCCCCTTCACTCTGGCCTTGTGAGACCCACAGAGCAATAGTGTCATGTGGGCCAAAGAACGCCAGGCTGTGAGTCAGTGGACCTGCTCAGTGCTACCTCTCCATTCTTAGAGAAGGTATATCCTGCAAGCATCAATTTCCACCTCTGTAATAATGCTCCTTATCATCAGTACTCAGGATTGGTAAATAGGCACGCCCAGCTCCTGATCTGAGAATTATCTAGTGAAAACAATACAGATCTGCTCAAACGTGTCATCTGCATTTTTAAAGGGTACAACACCCTCCAAGCAGAAGCAGAAGCAGAAGCCAGGCTAAGAAGAGAAATAAATGCCCAGGGAAGGAAGCAGACTTTATCTTAAGAAAGGCCATGGGAACTAATTGTACATATTTTAGTTGGCAAAGATTCCAGGTTCTTAAATATCAATTCATAGAAGGCAGGGATAGAAATCTTTTTCCTGCTACTCCATAAAAGCTCAGCCCTTCATACTATCTGGCACATGACGCTCAGAAATGTGTATTGAATGAATAATATTAGTATCATGTCAATTCTGTCTTGAACACATGCAAGGCCATTATAGTCCCATCTTTTCTTCCTTTAATTCTTCTTCCACACAAGTTTTTATTGTTTTCCTCAGATTTGATCCTGGCCACTGTTTCTTAAAAATTGCCATTGAGTCTCTAATGTCACTTTTCAGAGAACGTCTGCTTCTCTAGTTTCATCTTTTATAAACTGTCCACATGAGTCTGAACTTTGAACAGGCCCTCATACTCACTTCTGTATCTTTCCAATCCCATTCATTCCCTATACACATTTTGTGAAATATCACACTAAGAACCCTCAACTGTCACTTCCTGACTTCCTGACTCCATAGCAAGAATTACTACCTTACTGTTCCCATAGTATTTTAAACGTAATTCTTTTAGAGATTTTAATACAATTATATTTCAGTTGTTCACTTCCATTTCAGACTAAGAATTCCTTACAACAAAGAAGTTATCTTTAATACCAAACTATTATAATGCTCAGTACTTATAGTAGTAAGTACTTAATAGTACTTTAATAGGTTCTCCAAAAAGCCTAAGTCCAATTTCCAACACTAGACAATTTTAGTTGCAATGTGAGTTAAATATACCTCTCTACCCTAAATTGGAACTCCAATCACGGTCATTTCCCCTAGGAAATATGTTCTGAGTAATAGAATCTCTCCAAAGAGAAACACCTCATACATTTAATTTTGTATTTCATTTCAGAACGTTCATGGACCACAATAATCCTTAACAAACATTATAGCTGGAAATTGAGTTTCCCTCCTCACAAAATAGGAATTGGTACAGCAGAAAGAAGTCAGGCTGTGAGGATACAAAATCATTAATACTGGCTCCTATACTTAGCTTAAGGCTCAATTTTCCCATTTTAAAAATGTGAATACATATCTACTTTGCTGGTTTGTTTGCTTTGTTACAAAATAAAGCACCTAGCACAATATGGACATAAAAATGTCTTTTTAATTACAATATGTCACTCAACAGGCATGGAGTTTCCCTGCCACTATTTCACAAGAATGAGATAATGCAGTTATCACTTGCCACTTGAAAACCAAACAGGAAAACTAGAATTCATAATTCAAATATTTGCAACATGGGGACAGTTTGTACTTAAAAGTAAAATCTAAATTTTTTTTTTCAGTTAATCCTCACCCAAGGTTATTTTGTCCATCGATTTTTAGAGAGTGGAAGGGACGGGGACAGAGAGAAACACCAATGTGAGAGAGATACATCAATTGGTTGCCTCCCACATGAGAATTGAGCCTGCAACCAAAGTATGTGCCCTTGACCAGAATCAAACCCAAGACCCTTCAGTCCATGGGCCACTGCTCTATTCACTGAGCCAAACCAGCTAGGGCTAACATCTGAATTCTTTTAAATGTTTTATATAATTCTTTTTTCAATTTGTTCAAATTAATATTTTACCTTAAATGTCCTGTGTTTAATGTGATTGTTGTCTATCTTTCTTTTCAAAAAGATGTATCAATAGATCCATGGGACTTGAGAGATCAGTATTTATTTTAAAAAAGAAAAACAGGAAAAACAAAGATTTACTTTATTCCATATTAATGTATTCTTTGTAAACATACCCACAGACTGCATCTGACACATAGCAATCATTAAATTTCTTTTCTTTAATGGCTATAACTTTAGAACCTGAAATTAACAATACACTAGTATCTCCCAGCCTGAACCTACTATAAATTGATAAATCAGTATTATAAAAAACAAGCTTCAGTTTCCTCCAGATGTTTAATTCAAGATGAAGTGTAGCCATATTCCATGAAATGTGACTACCAGTAGGAAGGTTTGTAGCCCTACTGAATTAAATAAAAGCACTATGATACAGCTAAAAGCCTTACATAGATGTTCTTCTGTTCTTAATCACTATAAATAAGGTTGTCTCTTGTGCTTTCTCTGCTTTAGGAAGTTATATACTTTATAGATGAGAAACAAATCAACTCTACTGGTTTGAATTCTAAGTTATTCTTTTTACTAAAGACCTTTTGTTTTTCCAATTAAGATGGGAAGACTCAGCTGTTGGTATAAATAATTTCTGTGACAATATTTAAAGGATATCACAATATTCAGTGTCAGTTCTGTAATCTTTTGGTAAGGGAGTGGCTAGAGGTTCTTTGCTCTCAGTAAGTGCTCTGGGCTGATGGATAAACACACTAAATTTAACACCCTGGTTGTTGGCAGCTCTGACAAAACCACTATTGGCAGTCATTGTGATGGCTTTTAGGGTGTCTCCTGTCCCAAAAATCGTTAATGAACGACTATTGATTTTTGAACTGGCCACTAGTCGCAAGGCACGTTCAGAAGGCTGGTCTGGCACCACATTAATTCGCTTAATTAGCACAGTGGCCCTCTCTCTCTCCCCAGGTCCTCCTAAAGCATCTAGAATAGACTGAAAATCCTTGACAGCAGATTCACAAGCAAACAGTTCCTTGTCCTTCATAAATGCTTCCAGCTGCGGTAGAACCTGCTCTTTCCTCTCTTGCTCTGCTTGTTCTGTTAGTACTTTTTCTTTAAAGATAAAGTGGCAACCTCCATAGCTGAGGGCAGATACATATGTGATTAAAGTAGTAATGTCCAGATTTACTCTTTTGCACACATCAACCTTAATCTCTGTTGGAAATGCAACACTTGCTAGTATATTTTCCCGGTCTACTCTGGTCACCTGGAAACGTTCAGGGCCCTCTTCATCTGATTCACTCTCACTCCGTTGGAGCTCTTCAGGGTGATCTAACAGAGAGTTAACTGCCACTATGTCTCCTCTCACAGATATGCCCATTTCTTTCAGCTTCTCTGCCATGGGGCTGGAGACACTGTTGTAAAATGCAAAGATGATGTGAGGGTTGCTATACTGCACTGGCTGCTGGTGGCTGGCCTGAAGGAAGTCTTCAGCTTGCTCAATTATGCTTTTGTCACCATACTGGCCCCGGCCCAGCCAAATATTATGCAGAGCTTCAGCCTTTCGGCCAATGGCTTTCACCCAAGTATGACCACCATTTGCAACAACGTCCACCACAAGGGTCTGCTTTTCTCCCAACGTATCTGTGTAACCAAAAACATGAAGAACACTAACAACTTCTTCCAGATTTTCTGCTGATTCCACTATGGCTCTCAGGTGTGTTAAATTAGTGCTCTGTAAATGGGATTCCTTAATAGCTACTTTCCCAGCTTCTACTTTCTGTAAAAATTTTAATTCAGCCTTCAATTTGCTGCACAGCTTGGCCCCACCTTCAACACCACCTTTTCTTGATCTAGAAAGTGATTCTGCTCTCTTGATCAGTTCCTTGGCTATGGCAATTCGTTCACAAAGCATGGAGTGTGCAGACATGCTGACAGCATTATCCCTTCCCTATGAAAAGAAAAGAAACAAGGCAAATTGAAAGTCTTCACAAATTATGGTGATTAATTCTCCGCTGAGGATTATAAAACTTCAATCTAGCAACAAAGTTTATGGAGGCTGAGTCTAGGGACCTGAGCTTCTGTATGTCTGATTTGGGAGTGACTCCCTTCTCTGACAGCTAAGGAAGGAATAATACCTATACTTCCGAACTCTTCCTTAGGTGTGCTGGATTCTTAAAAATTTCAGACTTTCATTTCTTCAGCTTGAAGTTATGGGGTCCACAGCATGTCCCAGGTCAGGATTAAATGCAGGAGTTCGGCATTGTGCTATGTAAGAAATTCCCTATCAGCAGCCTCACTCTGGTTGTAGATAAATTTTAATAAAAGCTCAAAAGTCAAGGTAAACTGATTGAAGTAAAATATCCACACAGATATTAGCAAATTATCCAAAGCAAGCCTCTCTCCCCTAAAATGACCACACTAAGGCTCTCTAACCTTTTCCTCCTTCGTGAGTGGGTCTTCTTTAATCAGTGGTTACCCACGGGGCACATAGTACACGCGCCAAGGAATCAAGACTGCCTCATTCCTGCATTTAACGTCAACCAGCATATTTTAAAAGACCGAAGGAGCCCACTAACTTGGCTTCCTCTCCCACTCCAAACATCAACTAAACTCCATGGGTACAGGGTACTGCCCGCGACAGGGTACAGGCGCGGAGGTCGGTATGGCGTTCCGGTCCCGCTCAGCTGCGACTGAGGCCTGTCGGGCAGGCTTAGGTTCAAACGGCGCTGCGGCCAGGGCCGGGGCGTGGAGCGCGGGCGGGCGGAGGCCGCGCTGGTCACCCTTCACGCCGGCCGCCGAGTTCAGGCCCCTCCGGACCTCGAAAGGGAGTCCGGCCTCCTCCTCCCTCCCCTCCCCGGCTCCTCACCCGCAGCGCCTGGAACCCCGAGCAGCGGGCATGCGCGCGCGCCCGGCTGGGACCCCCCGAGGAACTTCACGCGCCAGTCCCCACGCGACTCGGGCCGCCAGTGCTCCGCCCGAGAGCCCCGCCGCCTCAGACGCCACCGCCTCCGACGCCTCCCGCGTCGCGTAGCCCGGCGCCGGGTGACGCAGCACAGGGATTCCCAGGAGGCAGCGCGGCCTCCCGAGCGGGGCTGAGGTTAACGCAGCCATGTTTGTTGATGGCACCTGGCTTCGGAGAGATGAAGAGGTAAAGGCACAGCCACCAGAAGCCAGGAAAGGAGCAGTGGCGCAATTCCCAGGGATCAGACCACACGCCAAGGCTTCATCCCCAGGGTCCCAGGCAGGCTGACCTCGGGCCCTAGCATCTGATCACTGGTTGGACCTTGCCTGGGTGGGAGTGGGTGCATTTTAGTGAAGAAACTCTCCCGGTTGAGCAGTTCCCTCACCCTAGCCCAGTGGTCGACAAACTCATTAGTCAACAGAGCCAAATATCAACAGTACAACGATTGAAATTTCTTTTGAGAGCCAAATTTTTTAAACTTAAACTTCTTCTAACGCCACTTCTTCAAAATAGACTCGCCCGGGGCCGTGGTATTTTGTGGAAGAGCCACACTCAAGGGGCCAAAGAGCCGCTTGTGGCTCGCGAGCCACAGTTTGCCGACCACTGCCCTAGCCAAGTACCCCATTGCTATCAAATTCAAACCCCTAACAGGTGCCAGGCAATGGTTGTCTTAGAAAAAAGTTTGGCAGAGGTTACACATCTGGTAAGTGCCGGCGCTGGGATTTCTGAGTCCAAGCCAAAGCACTTTCCATTGCACCATCCTGGGCTCTCCATGGAAAGTGGAGTGTAGAGATGAGTGCGCTCCTCAAGAGAACAAAAGATCAAGTAACTGCTAAGAGACTGGAAAATTTGTATTAGTCTAGAAATAAGTATCTAGAAGAGTGCTCAAAGTCACCCAGAAAGGTTAGGGCTTTATTAAAGTAAGAATAATTTTAAAAGTTGAGTGGACTTCCAAGTTAAAAATCTTTTGTATACCTTCTGTCAAATGTAAGAAACATTCAAACCTGTGAAGAATTTTTGTGCGTTTATTTGAGCCAAACTGTCCACAATTGCTGGGAAAGAAAATCTCAATGCATTGAGATAATGCTCCAGAGAATGGCAGTTTTGCACCTTATTTTATGCATTACAATGAAAAGAGAAGACACAAGTGGGTTACATGAAATTCACTGGTGACTGATTAGGGAGGCAGGAGAAAGCAAATGGGGAGGGGAACCTCTGGGATTGGATGAAAAGTAAAATGATAGACACAAATATCTTTTACAGAGATGGGTATGGAATAGTTGACAGCCAACAATTAACATGGTAACAACGGTCTCTGCCCCAGTGCAGGGGCACTGGTTGTGCCCTGAGGGGTCTGGAGAAAGGGGAGTTACCCTGACAATCCAAAGGAATGTTATCATAGATGCAAAAGACGATAGGCTTAGTTAAGGTAAAAATTGACTTTTGTCAGGGAAGATTCTAGCCTAGTACATGATTACCTGCCATAAACTGCTTTTGATCAAAGTTTTTAATTTCAAACCATTCTGAGGTTACTTTAGGTCTCTGGGTTTGACACTTCTCCAAAAAGGGCACACAGATGGACAATAGACGCATTAAAACATCATTAATCACCAGAGACACAAATTAAAACTACAATGAGGTATCACCTCACACCTACCAGAATGGTTTCCATCAATAAATCAACAAACAAATGCTGGGGAGAATGTAGAGAAAAGGGAACCCTAGTACACTGCTGGTGGAATGCAGACTGGTGCAGCCACTGTGGAAAACAGTATAAAGTTTCCTCTTAAAATTAAAATGGAACTGCCATTTAACCCAGAGATCCCACTTCTGGGAATATATCCTAAGTATCCCAAAACACCAATCAGAAAGAATATATGCACCCCTATGTTCATAACAGTGCTATTTACAACAGCCAAGATCTGAAAACAGCCCAAGTGCCCATCAGTTCAGGAGTGGATAAAAAAACCTGTGGTACATTTACAAAAAGCCACGGTACATTCACATCATGGAATACTATGCTGCTGTAAAAAAAAAAAAAGGATCTGTTACCCTTTGAGACCACATGGATTGACCTAGAGATTATTATGCTAAGTGAAATAAGCCAGCCAGAGAAAGACAAGTATCACATGATCTCATACATGTGTAATCTAATGAACATAATAAACTGATGAACGAACAGGTCCAGAGACATGGATATGTGGAACAGACTGACAGATCACAGGGGAGGTGGTTGCTGGGGACAAGAACAGATTAACCAAAGAACATATGCATATATGCATAGCCCATGGACACAGACAATATTGTAGTGAAGGCCAGGACTGGGTGGAGGGGGTAAAAGGGATTAAAATAGGGGATATCTGTAATAGTCAACAACAACAACAAAACAGCTAGAATCTACAGGCTGGAAATGACTAGAATTTGGGACATTTAGAGATGCATGGAATGAATTGCTAAACCAAAGAATCTAGACATAAAGGATTTATTTTAAGGCAAATGAAAAGAACAAACTGAGAACAAGGGAGAAGTGTTCCAGGCAGCTTCAATTGAACTGGGCTTCATATTTAATGTGGCTGTAGGCAGAGATTAGACTCTTGAAACCAATCCATTTCAGCTAATTTTTCCTCTCTTTATTCTGTAAACATCCAATAAGAAACTGCATGTGGTTTCTTTTTGTCCTAAATATAAATGCCTTTACTTTTCCCTTCTTTGATTTGTAGAATTTTAGCATCCCTCTGTTTTTTTTAATGTGGTATCAGAGAGCAAATTCAAAGGCAGTACTTAGCCAAATCATTAACCTTGCCAGGCCTTTCACTTGCATTATTAAAATATACTTTCAGAAAACCCTCTAAGATAATTAGCTTGTGCTGTCACTTAGGCAGTAAGTGGGAGAGGGAAGACCTGACTAAAAACCATTCCTTTTTATCACTACCTTCTCTTTCTAGTGTGTTGGATTCACAATATATCAAGAACCCATAAGGAAAGATTAGATGAGGCCTTCAAGACAAACATCTATAATAATAAAAGCATAATATGCTAATTAGACCAGACGACCTCCCGGATGAAGCTGGGGCTGCGAGGGAAGCCCAGGCCCCGGGTGCCAAAGGGAAGCTGGTGCCAGCAGCCGGGGGAAGGAAGGCCTACTCTTGCACGAATTTCGTGCATAGAGCCTCTAGTCTTGAAATAAGAAGTTGGCATGTACCATAATAATGCTTCTGCCTCTTAGAATGAGATAGGGGTGTTGTAACTGGGAATCCTGACAAAAATTCTCAAAGACTCTTTCCCTAAAGTTGGCTAAATTTTAATCAAAACCTTTTTAGCTACATTTAATCATGGAAATTCTAGTATCTGTTGGTAAAAATGACTCAAACCCTCCCTATGTCCTGTAAGCCAGACTAATGATGTGATTTCTCTTTTTCTAAGATCTCTTTAAAAGGACAAAGAAGTCCAGCTGGTGTGGTTCAGTGGTTGAGTGCCAACCCATGAATCAAAAGGTCACCGGTTCCATTCCCAGTCAGGGCACATACCCGGGCTGCAGACTCAATCCCCAGTGGGGCGTGTGCAGAAGGCAGCCGATTGATGTTACTCTCTCATCAATGTTTCTCTCTGTCCCTCCCTTTTCCTCTCTTAAAAAAAAAAAGTCAATAAAAAATATTTTTTAAAAAGACCAAGCAGCCCAGCTGGTGTGGCTCAGTGGTTCAGTATCAACCCATGAACCAGGCACAATTCAGTTCCATGCCCCGGTTGTGGGCTCAATCCCCATAGGGGCTGTGCAGGAGTCATGGGATCAATGATTCTCTCTCATCACTGTTTATATCTCTCTCCCTCTCTCTAAAATAAATAAAAACAGTTAAAAAAAAAAAAAAGACAAAGAAAACTATACTATGCCTTCACATATAATGAAAACAGAGTTCAGATACTCTGAATCACCTGCTTGATTGTATGGACCTTAATTTGCAGTAAAGATTCTGAATACTCTGAGATTACATGAATGAGGGAGTCTTAAACCATAATTTTGACGCTTAAGTATTAGTATTTTATTTCCAGCACTCATGTTTATCCTTAAATCTAAAAAGTCTGTTCTAGACTCTAAGGAGGTCTTTTACAATACACTTATCTACTTGTGATGGAGAAACCAACAAGAACCAGCACATAATTTTTCACTTACATAATTTATATCCCATAGGAGACTATTTGGCTTAGCACTCTTCTAAGTTTCAGTGCTATTTCACAGAACCACCTAGGGTTCCACTGACCCACACCTAGTGGTGCCTAAGAAACATCTACACTTCCTACCTTATCTTAGGAATACATGAACGTCTGTAGATTTTCTCAGCTCTAAAAAGTGTTTACCAAAATCGGCATTTTGCTTTACTGAAGCATAGACAATATCTGGTAGTAAAGAAAAAGAATAAGATTTGACTTAACCAAAATTGCATGAAGAATAAAGAATGACTTCACCATTCTGTTTTGCAATGTAGTTTCCAGAAATCAACCGAGATAAAAAGCAGAAAATAACTATTTTAAAATTTTACTAACTCCTAAAAATCTGAAAGTTGGATTTAACAGTTTATTATGAGTTATAAGTATCATTTTAAAAACACTGATCCATTAAATCATGTAGAAATAAGTATGCAAAAAGTTTGCAAAACAAAACATACTTTAAACATGTTTTAGTATAGAGATTATCTGCAATTCCAGATTTTCAGTCACTTCATTATGCTATGGCAGCCAAGTAATCCTTAACTTCAGTTGGAGTAAGCCTCCTAAATCCAGCTTCATTGCAGATTCCAACTTCTATGTTATCTTCTGTCATCTGCCCTTCAAAGCTTTCCTATTGATGAAGCAGGAAAAAGGTCAATTTTCCAAACAATTAATTATAAAATCATTATAAACCCAACTGTTAGATATTGAACTAACCTTTAGGGTTAATATGGCTGTATGAATGGCATCTTCAAGTTCTAGATCTTCATTATATCTAAAGAGTTTTTTGAGAAAAAAAAATTATGGCACTATTTATATTATAATAATTATTTAAACACATGATAGCAACAGACTAAGACTTTTAAAAAATTTTAAACACTCTTAAAAAACCTAAGTTTCAAATAATATGCAGATTGACCATCACTCCAACACACAAGATGGCTGCCCCCAGGTGGACACCAGATGGCTGCCACAAGATGGCCAGCAGTGGAGGGCAGTTGGGAGGGACCAGGTCTGCAAGGGAGGGCAGTTGTGGCAATCAGGCCAGCAGGGGAGGGCAGTTGGAGGGACCAGGCCTGCAAGGGAGGGCAGTTGGGGGCGATCAAGCCTGCAGGGGAGGGCAGTTAGGGGTGACCAGGCCTGCAGGGGAGGGCAGTTAGGGGTGACCAGGCCAGCAGAAGAGGGAAGTTGGGGGCGACCGGACCTGCAGGGAAGAGCAGTTAGGGGTGACCAGGCCTGCAGGGGAGGGCAGTTAGGGGCAATCAGGCTGGCAGGGGAGCAGTTAGGCATCAATCAGGCTGGCAGGGGAGTGGTTAGGGGGTGATCAGGCTAACAAGCAGAAGCAGTTAGGGGCAATCAGGAAGGCAAGCAGGCAAGCAGTTGGGAGCCAACAGTCCTGGATTGTGAGAGGCATCGGGCCTAAATGGGCAGTCGGACATCCCTTGAGGGGTCCCAGATTGGAGAGGGTGCAGGCTGGGCTGAGGGACACACTCCCCCACCCCCATGCACGAATTTCGTGCACTGGGCCTCTAGTATTAATTCTTAAAAATAAAACAGAAAATACAGACTTTTGCTAAAATTTCTTGTTCTTTTAAGTGGTAACTCCATGTGAAATGTTTTGAAGACTCATTAATAAAATGAGTAAAAGAAAAGGGAAGTGATTTAAGATCCTAAATTATTTAAGTTTACCAATTAATACCAGGTTTAATCTTAGCAAGGTTCATCTGTTAAAGTCAATTACAAATTTTTCACATTAAAAATGTAGGACATTTTTTGGTGGACTACAATAATGCGAGTCTAGAATACAGCTGGAAATAAGTGAAAGCAATTCATTGTTATTGTTAGGGCAGCAACAGCAGATTTTTACATAGTGCTCCACTTTTTATCAAGCATGTATATCATATACTTACTCTACCATCAATACTAGGTATTTGGCTTCACAATTTATTTCTGTAATTGTCATAATATAAAATATTACCATTTAAATCACTTAAAAAGTTTTCTCCAGATCCAATTGTCCTTACATTTTGATAGAAAGAGAAGTTCTTAAGAAATTAAAAATATTACCAATTAATATATTGAAGGACAGGGAGCAGAGTGGAGAGTTTTTTATCTGTAAGTAGGCTCGAATACAGAATACTACAACAGATTTTAGACTCAGGATATAAATTATTTAAAGAGAGCTGAAAACCATAAAGTAAGATTGTTAACAAATCCAGTTATGGTAAGCCTACCTTTTCTCAAGGAAAGTTTTTCCATTCACATAGTTCTTTCCCATCGCTGTGGCTTTCCAGGCAAAGTAAGCTCCCTAATAAGGAAAGGAAGAAGAAAACCCATTATTTTAAATAATCTAATTATATTGACTTGCCTTTTTTTTTTTAGCTCTATAATTTGTCTCTAACTTCTCAAGTCACAAAGTAGGTTATTCTTTCAAAAAAGTTAACAGGGATACAAAAAGGCAAGAAAAAGACTTTTGGAAGTCATGGGGAAGTTTATTATCTTGATTGTGGTGATGGTTTACTCAGGTATTTACCTATATCAAAACTCATCAAGTTGCACCCTTTAAAAAGTGTGCAATTTATTGTCCACAATTTATGTAAAAAAAGCCAGTTAAAGGAAACTGCAGGTAACATAAAGCAAACAATTAAGAGTGATATTTTAGCTTACTAGGATTGAAGGGCTCTATAAAACTGTCATATGTATCTGAAAAGTGGTGCTCAATTCATCATCATTGGTGACTAAATTAAATTAATTAAAGCAGCAGCAATATGGCATGACTTCCTTCATCTGTTGAAAAAAATACACATGCACGCGCACACACACACACTCAAATACCACACATATTTTAAAAGAAACAACTGCCTTTTAGATACAAGGATGAAAAAGGGCAAAAGATAACATCTAGATTCTTGTGATGGTGGCTTCTGCTACCCACTGTAAAGGAAAGTAACAGGGCTTGTTATCTAGCTTCAGAAACTCAAAGATGTAATAATAAAATTCTCAAAATACTTAATTTTTCCGATTTAAATAAAATACTTTTCTTTGCCTTTTTAGATTACAAAGTTAAAGTTAGATCATAAGATTTGAATTAAGCGAACCTGTGTCTAATGATACATTAAATATGAAAGATCAGTTCCTAATGATTTTTTCTTCCAGTTCTCACAGCAAATGAGACAGATGCAGAGTAGCAACATCCTTAATGAATACTTTCAACTCAGAGACCAATTCTCTGCTTTAGAGTAGACAAGTCACCCATTTTGCAAAACAAAAGACAGTTACATCAATGTTTCACAGGATTATTCACACTCAAGTCAGCCCCCAGATTAAACAGATGGCGAAGAGTACAACACTGTCCTCTAGACCCATATATTTCACAATATTTCTCAAGGTAACAGAATTCCAGAGACTTAAAAAGATCTGATTAATATTTCAACAAATCATTCAATTATGTGACGTGAATGAACAAGACAGAAGAACAGAGGGCAAAACTAAGGTAGCTTCTTCATCGAAAGACTGAATTACCAACACTTCAAATGTGCAAAGAAATATGAACTATTTCATACTTTCTAAAGTTTAAATGAAAAAGACAAAATATTGTTAATTTCAAATTTTTTGTTATTGTTTTTACTAGCTTTGAAAGGAGCACTTTAACAAATCCCTCAAATACATCTGATACTTACTGATGGATCTGACTGAAATAAATATGGTCGCCCCTCATTCCAACCACAAATTAGTAAAGAAACTCCAAACGGACGAACACCACTGAAGAAAGGAAAATGAAAATTACTTGTTAAAGTCAACCTAAGTAAGAATTTATTAATTCTCAAGTGAAGTAAATCATCAGGTAAACCAAATTAGACTCATAAGTTCCTTAAAAAATACTTAATACCTCTTTCTGAACAAATCAAATCAAAACAAAATAATTCTCTTTGTGGTACCAAGGAATAGCAGTTAAATCATTTCCTTAAATGGAGTGAAACAAATATTGGGTTGAATAAGGGTGGAGTAACATTAAGTGTCCTAACAAAATGACAACCTTCAGCAATGCAGTTTTTTCACTGGCTTCACACATCAGCAACTAGCTTTACACTACCTCATCCACATTCACAAACTCAAAAGAATTAAAATGAATATGGATGTGTCAAAGAGTTATTGCTTTCATGGTGTGCTTATGATCATTTCTGATTGGGATGATAAACTTGGAAGCAGTAGGGTTGCTTGCCTATACTAGTAAAAAGTGTTTTAGTAACTGGCAAAAGAAATTTATTTAGAAGCTACTTTCTGCGGCTTTCCTCTATTATACAAACAGCAAAAAAAATTCAGATTTTTTTCCATAAGAAAATATTCTAGTTCCAGTTGAGAAATTATTCATCATGGTGATTTTCTCTACTCATTAAACAAATACAGGAAAAGTAAGTCCTTTTTTTTTTAATGTATCTACTCTTCTAAAATGATTTCTTTTTCTAATATGACACATTTCAAGTAATAAAGTCAACTTACCCTGACTGGGTATATTCTTGCATCACAGAAGCTACTCTCTGTACCAGCTGAGCTGTGGGAATGGGTTCTTGGTAAACAAGATAATACTGCTGAGCTAGTTTTCGAGCTCTGTGCACAAGCACTCTAGCAAACAAGGAAGAAATAAAGTTTAATTAAAATGAAGCCATTCTAAAGACTCATTCTCTTTCTAACAACATATAACTACAGCACAAGTTTAATAACTATCTGCTCAAAGCCAGTCTTGCTACTACATGATTCCAGTTAATTTACAAGAAAACATCACACCATCTCAGAGATGAGCCACGGGAAATAAATAAGGACAAGGCAAAAAGAGACTAGCAGTACCAGTCAGCTTAATAACAGCAGATTTAGTGTATACTAGTACAATGAGAGCTTTATCTCCCTCCATGGTTTCAAGATTGTGCTCTCTCCCGCAAGGGCAGTCACCCTGTTGCTTTATACCTCAATCCAGCACACACATATACACCTGCACACATGACCAAAATTTCAAGCATTTTTTTTCTCTCTGCCTCAAACTTTCTCATAGACTCCATTTCAAAAAGTCTCTTTCAAAGATTAAAGGATAGCAAATTACTTGTAACTTTAAAAATGTAAAATTTATCTTAAGAATATACTGTATAATAATCAAGTATAAAGTAAAACAAATAGGATGTACCTTTACCTACTTATGTACTACTGATCTGAATGAATCATGCACATTATCACCCTGTACAATAAAAACTCAGTTTATTCCATCAGTAGCACACTGAGGCATCCCTTCTATAAACCACTAACAGGATCCACTATAGTGAAGCATGATCACATTCCAGAAACACTGTTGCTTTTAAACTTATTAAAGGGAAATTCTGGCTCTACCTATTTTGTTCCACACAAAATCAAAAATGAAGTCATATTCCTTTTATTGTTAAATGACAGAGGGCTGTCAATCAATTTCAACTTGTTGGTCCCTGATGTAACAGGATTACTCTCTCCCCTCCTGTGAAATACAAAGGAGTGAACAGATGATCATCTCTAGATCCTGAATGGCTGTCATATTCAGAAAATTTCAGCGGCCTTTGAGAATTTTGTCCCTTTACTAAAAGCAAATAAATAAAATAAGGTCAATTCTGGATGGTGATACTTTCTTCTGCTCCCTGAAGACTTTTTAAAATATAGTTTATTATACCTATCATAACTTGTATTGCTTTGTTTTTTAAAATGCATTTGAAAACAGCAAAGCCCTTGAAGTCCAGCCCTTGGATGGTAGAAAAGGGATGGTGATCAGAAAGGAGAAACTACTAAACAGCTAAGAGGAGTAAGTACTGTATCTGTCTCCTCTTTTACAACCAACTTGCTTGCATTGAGTATCCTCCTTAAAGCAATCCTTTATGCTGCTATTGCTATACAAAACGAAACAAAAAAGGAAGTTGGAAGATTAAAGGATAAACATCCCTTGATTTTTTTTTTCTCCTCAAATATAGATTATGAGCAAGTCATGAGATGGTGAGAAAACAAATAGTATAGCATACCTGTAATCTGGGCCCATGCCACTATATACCAAGCCTATATGTTTGGTAATTGGCTCCACTTTGTGTACACTTCGCTCATCATACAGAATGGATTTCTGTTTCTTCTCTGTTGCTAATACCACACCATTTGAAGCTTAAAAAAACACACACACAAACACACAAAAAAAGTTCCACCTAAACATTTAATCATTTAAAGACTTCTTCAAGTGCTTTCGAATAATAGCTACATTTTACCAATTTTCTTTTACTTACAAAACTTTTTTTCTTCTGGATTTCTATATTAAAACACATTGTGTACCAGTAGTTTTATTGCTAGCTTTACCCAGTGGCCAGATAAGTTTCTATTGAATGAGTACAAAAAACATTTTACATAAATGTTAAAGGCACGCTTTAAAATTAAATACCCATTGCATTTTGAAGCTACTTATTACATGTTCTTATAAGCTAATATCTTTTTAAAGTATGATACTTTGTAAAACACTGTGTAATATGAAGCAAGAATTCTCATGATCCGTCTACAATGTGTTAAAATCACCTAAGGAGCAACAGTAAATCAATTTTTCCCTCAATGGTCATGTACATACACAAAAAAATCCCTACAGCTAACAGTATTACACAACTTTCTTAAAAGTATTCCAGGACATCTAAGAGTCCACATGTTTTAAAATAACGAAATTTTGCCTACTTGTCCTACTCTTCTTATAATCTGCAATTTAAAAATCAATGACAAAGACATACTGTACATTAGAACTGTAAAAATTATGCTGCCACAGCTTTTTATTCATAAATTAATTACTAATTAATTCCATAAGAACATTGGGATAACTATTAGCAGGCATCTGAAATGAATGAAGTATTTAATTACCTTTAATTCCCACTGAAGGGGCTCCTCCAGCTACAGCAGCCAAAGCATATTCAATCTGAACAAGTTTACCAGATGGGCTTAAAAAGAAACGAGAGTTATTTATTAAATTCACACATTCTCAAATATTTATTATAGAAACATCTCCAAATCCATTAATCAAAAATCAAGAAATTGCTAGACTTTGAAATCCTATATAATAAAGAGCTAATTGCTAATTAGACAGAACAGCAGAACGACCATCCATCCAACCTTCCAGTCGAAGTGGGGGCTGTGAGGACCAGGGCTGCAAGGGCCCAGCTCCTTGCACAAATTTCATGCATCGGGCCTCTAGTTTATCATAAAGTTGTACGAAAGCTGAAGTTTACTAGGCGATTTGAACATATTCATAGTGAAGTGCTAATCTGTTTCCTTAGGTGATTTTCTTCTTGTCTGCCACTTTAAAGAAGTATCATTACTGTAGCCTTTCACCACTTACCTCAACCTTGTGATTTGGGGCAAGTTATTAAATCTCTCTGTACCTCAGTTTTCTAATCTGGAAAATGGAGATAAACAGTACTGTAGCAGTTACTATTTCAAAGGTTGTGAAGATGAAATGAAGTGATGCCTTTTGTTCCCGGCACAAAATTAATAATAAGTAAACACCAAAATAGTAATGTTATTAAGAACGTGAATGTGTCTGTTAAATACCAAACAGCAGCATATATCTCATGTGGGTGGAGCTATATATATTTTAGAAAGTAGAATGGACTAAGACTTAAGCCCTAGATATCAGTCACAACAAAGTACTTCCTATATAGTATAATATACACGTTTATCATACTTATCATTGCATCTTTCTGTATGAAAACTCACTAATCTGTGAGCTCACTGACCACTCTCTGTATTCAATCATGCCTCTACCCCATTCCAAAGCACCAACATCTCTATAGGATAAGTGAAATTGCCCTTCTAACTATTTTCCTCTTTCATCCTTACTTCCATCCCCCCAGGCGGAATTGCCTTTGTACCATGTCACTCCCCACTTAAATTCTACAGTAACTTCTTGGTTCACTTAAAATAAAAACTCCTTACTCTAGCCCTACACGATTGGACTTGACCCACGCTAACTCCTTCCTCACTAGCACATTTGCCTTATGTCAATTCCTTTAAGAGATCAAGCTCTTTTCCAACTTTAGGACTTTCATACATGCCGTTCCCTGTCTGCAACGCTCTCTAACCCCTAAATCTTCAAACAGTTGTCTCCTTTTCATCTTCCAATCTCAAAAATCACCCTCAAGCATTGGCCTTTCCTGACTCTGATTACCAAATCTTAAGTTATGTTCCTTACCCACGAGTCTCAGAGGGAAGGGGGGAGCGGAAAGAGATCAGCCAAAGAACTTGTTTGCATATATGCATAACCCATGGACATAGACTATAGTGTGGTAGGCTTGGGGGATGGAGGTGGAGGCACGGAGGCGGGGTGCAGGGGATCAAAGGGGGGTGGAAGGGGGGACATATGTAATACTTTAAACATAAAGATAAATTTAAAAATAAAGAAAAAAAAAGTTATGTTCCTTCTTTAACCCTCTTTTTGTAAAACTTCCCAGTAAGGGAAAAACATTTTTCAGAATGCAATTATAGGCACCAATTTGTTAATTCATTTACTGTTAATATTCCCAACTGCATGTAATACACATGAATACCTAGGTGATGATAGAAAGCTTAGCGCTTTCATTTTTAGTTCCTAAGCTTCAAATAAGGCATCGAAGAAACCGAAAGTGGGAGATTTTGAAAGACACTAGTACGAAAAGGAGGCTAAAACTCAAATCAAATGTTAAATTGAGGCTTTCTGAGATGTGACCAACATTCCGAGCTCCAGAAGCTCCGGAGTCAAGCCTACCTGGGTCAGGAAGAAAATCCTGAGTTCTGAATGGGACACCCAGACACAGCTCAGCCAAAGCTGCCTTCTTCTCTAGTATCCAAAGAGAAAGCAAATCCCTGGCTGAGGCCTGTGCCTTCCCACCACCTCAGGGTCGCCCGGGACTCCCGACCTGCGCTCCCACGGCCTCCCGGGACCGCTGCTCCCCAGGCCGTGGGCGGGCCCGAAAATGACTTTGCAAAGTCGTACTTCCACACCCCCTCCCCTACTGGGCCCTCCGAAAACACCGAGCCGAAGACCAAGTCGGAAAAAAGAAAAACCCGGTGGGCAAAGATCCTGCAACCTCAGCTACGCACATTATCTCCATACCTGAAAGTAGTCAACGAAAAGCTGTAACCGCGCTCCGCCATCTTTAACCGGAGAGGCAAAGCACGTTCTTGCACCTGCGCACTACGTCCGGCTTCCTTTCATTTCCCTCCAGGCGCCTTCCTTTCTCTCTCTGATTGGAGGAAAGTCAGAGCCGCTCCAGAGGCACGCTGGCCGTTGTAGTTCCAGAAGCCGGGTTGTCCGACTCTGCGTCTGTGCGCATGCTCCGAATAGGGGCGGGACTCGGCGGCCGTGTGGAAGGCTTTGGTGTTTGCGGCCATGCTGGTGCTGGTGGTTCCGCCGTGGCCTACAGCCTGGGGACTTCTCCGGAATTGTTGGCAGCGACTGCAGTGGAAACTTCAGCAGAGCCGGCCAGGCTTTCCCAGCCCTCCGTGGGGTACGTAAAGTAGGTCGCGGTAGAGAAGAGGTGGATGAGGGAGCCCCAGGCAGCGTGGTGGATACAGTTCATACGCTGCCCTTCTCCCACGTTTCGATCCGCGACAGGGGACGTTTCCAGGGACACTTACTTAGGAACAAGAGACAGTTGTTTTTTCTGCTTCCTGTCCGCAAAAGAAAAAGCCCTCCGACACATTCTTACACTGAATGTTACTGAAGCTCATTAGCTCAGCATCAAGGGCCGCCACTATCGGGATCCTTTGATCTTTCCTTTCCTGTCCTCCCACACCTTAAAAGCAATTTGTCTTTGTGGTGTTTGAGTTCCGTGCAGTTAAATCCTGATCCCCGTGTTTCCCCCGGAAACTAATTTGAATTGGAAGTGTCTTAGATATTAAAATTTTATATTTACATTCTGCTCCATTTCTGAGGTCTACCAAAGGTGGCAATACACAGGCAGTCTGAAGTGAGAGCCCACTCACAATATGTCAAAGCCTGCCTGTGCTCCCTGGGATTATTTCCAGAACAATCCCATCAGACATCACCTTTCAGCTGAGGAAATAGGCTGAGAAAGGTCCCGAGGTTACACACGCCTTCCAGAGCCTGTGCTGTTAACCACTGGCCTATGCTTAGAGATACTTTTAGGTAAAAAGGAATACCAGTTTTTAAGTGTTGCACAGCTTTGTATACTTAATTTTTAAAGTGTAAAATTTTTTTTAAAATTATTGATTTTAGAGAGAGGAAGGCTGAGAGGGGATCAAACCCTCAACCTTGGCTATTGGCATCATGCTCTAACTGGGCTACCCAGCCAGAGCCTGTATATTCTTAAGAGTACCTAAAATCAAAAGAAATATTGCAAGTCTGAGGAATAGCAAGGAGCGGGTAAAGGAATCTATTTGATTTTATAAACAATTTAGAAAAAAGTGAAATGTTGATGGTTACATAAACTAATTTACAAAGCGTGGTGAGCTAGTTCTCTTTCTCAGAGAACAGATAGGAATCGAGATAAAATATTATGAACTAAGTGACTTAAATAGGGCCTGCCAGCTTATATGACAAAGGAACTAACTCAGTTTGAATATAATAAAATTTTAAAAAGCCAGTAGGCAGTTTTCTCACTAGGTCAGAAGTGTCCTTTGGGACTCTCAAGCTTAGATTTACTTGCAAAATAAGTAGACGTACTGAACACCGACAGGATATGGACAAACTCTTGCTAGAATTTCACTGATTTCATTTCAGCAGGTGTCTCTAAGAAAAAAATTATACTTGTGCTCTTTAAAATTGCTTTATGTATGAGCTTTGGTATAATTTAATAGCTAAGATTTTCTGTTTAATGTCTATTGAATGTAATATTCTAAGTTATCTATAAATGTCTGTTTTCATATCACTCTTGATTGTTAAGGAGAATTATATTTGAAAATAGTCGCTTAGAAACTAAAAACTGATTCTGAATCTTCATGTTTTATTTTGTAGAACCAGCATTAGTGGTTCAAGGTCCGGCTATATTTACAGAATCAGCAAATGATACTAATGGAAGTAAGGAGATTTCCAGCCTTTTGGATAGTATCTTTTGGATGGCAGCACCCAAAAAGAGACGCAGCATTGAAGTTAACCGGTGTAGGAGAAGAAACCCTAACAAGCTTATTAAAGTTAAGGTAATATGTTCATTTTTGTAGGTGTACTGTTTCTCATGACTATCACTGCATATCTTCCTTGTGTATTCATATAACCTTTAGGTAAATTATTCTCAGATCTTGTATGTCCACTTACTTCTGGCTTAAATAAAATGCAATATTCTCAGTATGTGTGTCTACTGTCCTGTCGCCTGAATAGTAACACAGTCAAGGAGGGAGTTTGGAGTCTGCACAGAGGACTGGATTGTGAAGAGCCGAAATGACTTTTTAATTGTGAGCTGTGCCACTCCTGAGCTATATAATTTTGAACTATTTGTGGGTAAACATTTTAACTGTAGCAGGACCTGAAATTAGTTAGAAGCAATAGTTATATTGGACCTTGGTTTTTCTGGATTTTACATATTCTATTCTTCATTGTGTCCAGTAAAATACTGTGAAGGAAAATCCTTAGATTGGTAATAAGAATAGTTAACATCTACTAAGTGCCTATGATGTACCTAAGATGTGAATTATCTCATCAGTCTAACAGCCCTCCAAAGTAAACAGTGCTTTGATCATTTTTAGGATGAAGAAACTGAGGTAAAAAGAATTTACCTGTGGTCAGGTTTGAGCCTGGCAGTCTAATTCTTGAGCTTAAATTTTTCTCTTTAAATTTTTGTGTGTGTTCCTGTCATCAGATAGTTCCAAATCTCCACTCTCCATTGGATACATGGATACACTGTCTTCATTGACCTAGTAAAAAAATACAGTGTTTATTACCTTTAATCTGTTAATTTATGGCTTTAATAGCTATGTTTGAATTATTGGCATTCCATAGCAGCAGCACAGTGCAAATGAAACTCCAGAACAGAGAACTTAACTATTAAGCTGTTACGTTCATCATTAAACTAAACCCTTAGAACTTTAGCCAAGAAGTGTTAATGAGTCAAAGTTGAGACTAGACTTAAAATCTCGAACTGAAAAGTACTTCATTAATTAAACAACAATAATTCATAGAATTGGTTGAGAGAATTTAAAATTTTAGGGAGCTATTATATGATGTCCTTGACTGTTTATTCTGAGGGAAAAGAATAGCTCTTATCCTGTGCATTCATTGAATTTTCTGCTACATGTATTATCCTGGGTGGGGTTTTTTAATATTAAATTTATTGGAGTTACGTTAACTAATTACATTTCAACTGTACAATTCTGTGATACATGATCTGTTTATTGCATTGTGTTTCCACCACCCAGAATCAAGTCTCCTTCCATCACCATGAATTTGGCTTCCTTTACCTTTCTCTACTTTCCCTACCTCTCTTCTTCTCTGCTAACCATCATACTGTTGTCTTTGTCTATGAGTGTTTGTTGCCTTCTGTTTTATATCCTACATATAAGTGAAATCGGATGGTTTTTGTCTTTTTCCAGCTGACTTATTTCACTTACTATGATATTCTGAAGATTCAAATGGCAGTATTTCATCTTTTCTTATGGTTGAGTAGTAGTCCATTGTGTATATGTACCACATCTTCTTTATCCAGTCATCTACCAAAGGACACTTGGGTTGTTTCCATGTGAATAATGCTGTAATAAACATATGGGTAAATATACATCTTACAAATAAATGTTTTCAAATTTTTCAGGTCAGTACCCAAACGAGATATTGCTGGGTCATCTGGTAGCTCAATTTATAATTTTTTGAGGACCCTCCATATTGTTTTCCATAGTCTTTATACCAATTTATATTCCCACCAGCAGTGTATGAAGGTTTCTTTTTCTCCCAGTCCTCCAACACTTGTTTTTATTAATTTGTTTTAGAGAGAGAAAGAAACATCAATTTATTATTGGACCCATCCACGCATTTATTGGTTGATTCTAGTATGTGTCAAGACTAGGGATCGAACCCACACTTTTGGCATATTGGGACATTGCTCTAACCAACTGAGCTACCCAGCCAGGGCTCTTTGTGGCTTTAATTTGCATTACCCTTATCACTAGTAAAGTAGAGCATCTTTTTATATATCTGTTGGCCATTTGTATGTCTTATCGGGAAAAATGTCTCTTAGGTGCTCTGCCCATTTTCTAATTGATTTTTTTGTTCAGTTGTATGAGTTACTTTTATATTTTGGATATTAGCCTATTATTAGAGGTTGTTTGCAAATGTTTTCTCTCTTTCAGTTGGTTGCCTTTTTGTTTTGTTGGTTTTCTTTTGCCGCGCAGGAGCTTTTTAGTTTGATATAGGGGTCTTTTGCGTTAGGGGTCAACTTCATAAAATCCTCTCTCAGATCAAGATCCATAAGTTTAGTACCTATGCTTTCTTCTACTTATTTTACTATTCCAGGTCTTATATTTAGGTCTTTGGTCCATTTTGAGTTCATTTTTGTGTATGGTATCAAATAGCAGTCTATTCTTTTGCATATGAGTTTCCAATTTTTCCAGCACTATATATTGAAGAGGCCTTCTTTTCTCCATTGTATGTTTTTGGCTCCTTTGTAAAAAATTAGTTTTCCATAGATATGTGGGTTTATTTCTGGGCTCTCAATTATATTCCATTTATCTGTGTATCTGTTTTTCTTTACACTGTTTTGATATTACAGTTTTGTGTTATAATTTGAAATCATGGAGTGTGATACCTCTGGCTTTGTTCTTTTTCTCTCAGGATAGCTTTAGCTATTTGTGGTCTTCCGTGATTCCCTACAAATTTGATGATTTTTTGGTTCTATTTCTTTTTATAATGCCATTGGGATTTTGATCGGGATTTCATTAAATCTGTTTATTGCTTTAGGTGTTATGGCCATTTTAACTATTGATTCTTCCAATCCATGAATATATAATATCTTTTCATTCCTTTGTGTCTTCTTCAGTTTCTTTCAGTAGTATCTCTAGTTTTCAGTGTACAGGTCCTCACTTCTTTTGTTAAGTTTATTGCTAGGTATTTTATTTTTGTCTGAGATTTCATTCTTAGTATATAGGAAAGCATTAAGTTTTTGTAGATAGATTTTGTATCATGCTACTTTGCTGTATTTGTTTATTGTTCCTAATAGTTTTTGTGGAGTCTTTAGGGTTTTTTAATGTAAATAATCATGTTATTTGCAAAAAGTGACAATTTTACTTCTTCATTCCCAATTTGGATGCCTAAAAGTCCTGGACTTTTACTTTGGGGGAGGTTTTTTATGACTCTTTCGATTTCTTTAACTGTTGATCATTTATATTTTTTAATTCATCATGATTCATGCAAAGAAGGTTATATAGTTCTAAGACCTTGTCTATTTCTTCTAGGTCAGTGGTTCTCAACCTTCCTAATGGCGCGACCCTTTAATACAGTTCCTCGTGTTGTGGTGACCCCCCAACCACAAAATTATTTTTATTGCTACTTCATAACTGTAATTTTGCTACTGTTATGAATCGTAATGTAAATATCTGTGTTTTCTGATGGTCTTAGGTGACCCCTGTGAAAGGGTCGTTTGACCCCCAAAGGGGTCATGACCCACAGGTTGAGAACCGCTGTTCTAGGAAATCAAATTTGGTAGCATATAGTGGTTCATAGTATCCTTGTATGGTCCTTTGTATTTCTCTGGTTCCCAGTATAACGTCTCCTCTTTCATTTCTGATTTTGTGTATTTGAGTCTTTTCTCTTTTTTCCTTATTGTGTAAAGCCAAACGTTTGCCAGTTTTATTAATCTTTATTTCCTTTCTTCTACTGACTTTGGGTTTCTTTTGTTATTCTTTCTCTAGTTCTTTAAGGTGAAATATTAGGTTGTTTATTTGAGATTTTTCTTGTTTCTTGAGGTCGGCCTGTAGTGCTATAAACTTTTTGCTATATCCCCCAAATTTTGATATGTTGTATTGTCATTCTCATTTGTCTCTGTATCTTTTTGTTGTTGTTGTTAATCCTCATCCAAGGATACTGTTTCCATTGTTTGTTTGTTTGTTTGTTTGTTTGTTTGTTTGTTTGTTAAGAGAGAATGGAAAGGGGTTAGGGAGGGAAGGAGGGAGGAAAGAGAGAGAAACAATGGTGTGAGAAAAACACATCGATTGGTTGTCTCTCGTATGCACTCCACCAAGGCCAGGAAACAAACCTGTGGCGCTTTGGTGAGAAACATTGATAGGTCACCTCACTCATGCACCTTGACTGGGGATCGAACCCACAATCTGGGTGTGTGCCCTGAGCATGAATCAAACTCGCCACCTTATGGTATACAGGATGATGCTCTAACCAACTGAGCCATACTCACCAGGGCTGAAATCTTTTTGTTGTTTTATATTTGAGACCTCACTGTTCAGTAGGTTGATAAGTAGAAATCTTACTTTTGTTTTCCAGTAGGTGTTGCTGAAGCATAACTCACAGTTGCATAGCTGCCTCCCCTCACCCTCCCAGAGCTTACAGCAGCCTCAGCAGATTCTGTAGCAGTAGCACTGGATGTGTCAATGACAGCACACACTCTCTCTGCAACACTGAAGACTAGAAGGGCAGAGTATTTCTCCCTGAGTGTCAGGCACACACTGCAGCTCAACCCAGTGACGGGCTTCTGGGATCTCTGTGGGGTGGTGGTGTCTTTGCTATGGAATATGACCTGTATTCCCTGGGGAGGTGGACATCCCTTAGTCTCGGCACCACCCCTGTGTGGGATTGTGGTAGGCAATGGGTCTCTGGGTCTGTGAGATCCTGACACTGCCTCCTGCAACTAGATGCTGCTACAGTGTTGTCCTTTCTGAGGTGTCCCAGGTGCCTCCACTAGGCTCCACTGCAGTGGGTGGGGTTAGGTGGGTGGGGAAAAGTCTGTTCTTGAGTTTGTGGCCTTGCTCTCCTTCCAGTAATGGTGGCTGCCCGACCTCAGCTCCATATCTCTGCCCTGTCATTAGGTTAAGCTGCAGTATGCTCCTGCTGCTTAGAGTTGGATGTCTGCCCCTCCAGTCCTCAGGGCTGCGGAGAGAGTGCACTGTAACCCTATACCTTCCCCTGCTACCTATCTGCAGCTGCTCCTGTGAGTTTTGGGAGGTTGAGGGAAAGCCACTATGCATCTGTGGCTTTGTCTTCTGCCTGATAATAGCAACTACTAGACCACAGCTGCCACACTTTTGTATTCCATCTCTGCCCTTCACTGGGTTTTGCTGCAGTGTTTACTGGTCACTCAGGAGGAATGTTGATTCTAACTCTGTTCCTTAGGGCTACAGTATGCGCTGTAACCCACACTTTTCCTACTACTGAGGGGCCATAATGAGCTCTGGGCTGCTGTTTTGATACCCATGTCTGGCCTTCCTCCTTCCCTCCTCCTCCCCTTTTCCCTGAGATGCACCCACCTTCAGATGTTTCAATGCATGGATCTCTCAGCTGTGTTTATGTGTTGAGTAGAGAATCCTCTGTTGCATTATAGCTGTCACACTTATAACTTAAAGGGGATAGCCCTCGAGGTCCTCATGCTGCCATCCTGCTGATGTAATTCCTATTTTTCTTTAGATTTCAAACCTACTTTTAAACACATCAAAAAGACTTCTTTAAAGGTTGTCATTTTCTCATTAAAGTTGGATAGATGTGTAAAAACTCATTAAAATACCCTCAATTTATAACAAGACGGAAGTTTTACATTAAGGAGTAATCAATGTTCCTATGTTAAAAAGAAAATTACACCATCTACCAACTATACTTCACATAGGGATTTGAGTTATACTGTGATAAATCAGGGGAAGCCAGCTTGTAATGTGTTTATCATTTTGTTTTTCTGAAGATAAATTAAAAGGAAACATTAAATTTTTTTTATTATATGCTTAGATTTTGAAGATGTGGAACGGAATAGAGTACCATCCTATCTAATAAAGAGGGAATATGCTAATTGACCATCACTCCATCACAAAGATGGCTGCACCCACAGCTGAGGCCAAGTTCCCATAAGGAGCCTTAACGAGCAATCAGCAGGGACCTGATGCTACGCCCTCCCCTGCCCTGGTGGGGCTTGACAGGGGACCTCAGGCTGCATCCCCCGCCCTGGCGTCAGGCTGGGGGACCTCAGGCCGAACCCCCCACCCCAGCACCAGGCCAGGGGACCTCGGACCGCACCCCTGCCCGGCGGGGCTTGACAGGGGACCTTAGGCCACGCCCCCCGCCCCAGCACTGGGCCAGGGGACCTGAATCTACGCCCCCTGCCTGGCAGGGCTTGACAAGGGTGGGACTGGCCAGGTCTGGATCTAGCCCAATTGGGGGGGCGGGGGCGGCGGCTGGGTCTGGGTCTCACGCAATTTTGAGGTGCATGTGGGTGGACAGGGACTTGACTCTGGGTCCCATGGTGTGCCCCAGACTCTGACAGGAGGAAGATTTTCATACACATTTTACTAATTTTCTTTCATCTCTGACACTTCTATTATAGAGAAAGGGCAAATAGCAATATTAAATTATTTCCTCTAATTAATCCCCTTTTAATGTGCACGAATTTCGTGCACCAGGTCACTAGTTTTAAATAATATGACTGCTGTGTAGATTCAAAGTCAGTGGACCTGAGTTGTAGTCCCAGTTTTTCTACTAACTCTAACTCAATGTTGTTTACCCCAGTTTTTCTGTTAAAGTGAGATTGAACTAGATGGTATGTGACCTCTCATGCAGAAAACTTAAATATAAGCATCATTCCCATCAGTAATTTTTTGTTCATTATTTTGCCTCTTGTTAAAATACGTTTTTGTTGTTGTTGATTTTTTTTCTTATAGCACAACATAGTCGTTTGTCCTGAATGTGGTCACCTGAAACAGAAACATGTCCTTTGTGGCTATTGCTATGAGAATGTGCGCAAGGAGACTACAGAAATCAGAAAAGAGATGGGGAAACAAGAAGGGGGTCCTTTTAAGGCTCCTACTATAGAGACCATGGTGCTGTACAGGGGAGAGACACCATCTGAACAAGATCAGGGCAAGAGGATCATTGAACGAGAAAAGAAGCGACCATCCTGGTTCACCCAGAATTGACACCAGAGATGTTTAAAAAGGGTAACTTTGTGTAAAACATTTCTCCTGGAAAAGAGGAAGTTTTTTTATTTTTAATGTTTTGTGTCTTTTAAAATCATCAATATAGCTTAAAACATTCTTCATAAGAAGTTTTGTGTGGGTAATTTGAACACGATTATCAGGAATAAAATCTGAAAATGTTTGTGCAAAGGCTCTGGATTTATAGGTCTGTTTCTATTATAAGGTTTTAAGTAAACATAAAATTTTCAGGACAAAACAATAAAATAATTTACAATTCATACCAAGAGTTATGTGTTTGGCTCTGATTTTCTTTGTTTGCCAGTGTTTTTTCTTACACAAGTATACTTACACAAATACTTTTGTTTAACACTTGGAAGTAGGTTGTTATTTTAATTCTGGGTATTGTTTTTTAAGATGGTAATTCTAGCAATGAGAAAAGGTTTGTTCTGTTTGGGGTTTTTTGATTTGTTTTTGAAAACTAAAATTGCCTTTGGTGGCATTTATATGGGATGCATTATGTTAATTTACTTAGAAAAAATAGTTCTTGACATTTTACATGAAATCAAAATAACATTTAGAATTCATTAAACAGTTCATGAGATTTGTAATTATTGTTTTGGGAGAAAGACTTTTAAAAGGAGATGTGAGTAAATTCAATAGTACACAGAAAGTGTGCTAAGGATGTTGCCTTTACATTTTCCTTTTAGTATGTCCTTTTAGTTTATTTTACATTTTTATTATTTTTATCTCTTTGTAGCAATAAACTTTTTAACTTAAAGCAAATCATTTAATATTTCTCTCTCCTCTGTATCTACCTTGAGCCCAAGGTTTGCTATATTTTTTCCTAAGTAAGATAACTTATTAAAATACACAGAGGTAAGTAAGGGATTATGGTTTAATGGAAAATCAGTAGACAAGATAAAACCCAGGGATATATTTTAAACAATGCATATAACCGTAGCCTGAATAAGTATTAAAGTTAGGCAGCAAATTCAACATTTGAACTTTCTTTTCCTTGAAAGAGTTTACATGGGTAAGTCTCTACAAGTTAAGACATGATCCAGAAATACACCACTATCTTGGTACTAAGGCCTGATGGACATTTCTCCCAGGCAACTTTATAATGAGAATTCTGTGAAGGGGTAATCCATGCTATTCCTAGAAGTAAAATGACCAGTTTCGTGAGGTACAGTAAGACCAATAATATGTCAAATGCAGTTCAGCAAGAGCAGATCCTTAAAACTAACAACATATTGGAATCCCAGTAAATAACTTTTTAAGGCTTGGCTTGATATGGGCATAAAATTGAGTTTCTAGAGGAATTATCAATATTCTTATTAAGGTACGTCTGCAGATAATTATTTCTTAGTATCTGACAAACCTTAAAAATGCTGTGTCACACTTAAGGTAGGTATACCAGTTAATGCGGATTTTTTTTCAATAGGTGGAGTTACACATATGTTGATATATATGCGATTTGATATGTATGCTATTTTGTTGTATTGACAGCAAGCTTCAAAACTTCATATGTCAAATTTTCTGAAGGTGTTAACATCATAGATATTTTTATGCTTAAAAATGTCAAATTTCATGCCAAAAAAGCATTTGTGGGACGTTTTAATTCATTATTTTGAAGAAAAAGTTATATACTTCAGGAAGTTTATGGTGAACATGCTCCATCTCAAGATACTTGTGAACGCTGGTTTAAACGCTTTAAAAGTGATGATTTTGATGTGAAAGACAACGTCTAGGTCAACCGAAAAATTACAAGCATTATTGGATGAAGATGCGTGTCAAACTCAAAAACAACTAGCAGAAAGATTAAACGTTGCTCAGCAAACAATTTCTGATCATTTACAAGCAATGGGAAAGATTTTAAAGGAAGGAAAATGGGTGCCACATCAACTGAACAAAAGACAAATGGAAAACTGAAAAGTCATCAGTAAAATGTTGCTTCAAAGGCACGAAAGAAAGTCTTTTTTGCATTGAATTGTGACTGGCAATGAAAAGTGGATTTATTGTGAGAATCCCAAATGCACAAAATCATGGGTTGATCCAGGTCAACCATCAACATCGATTGCAAGACCAAATCGCTTCAGAAAGAAGACAATGCTCTGCATTTGGTGGAATCAGGAAGGTGTGGTGTATTATGAGCTTCTAAAACCAGGTGAAACCATTAATACTGATCGCTACCGACAACAAATAATCAATTTGAACCACACTTTGATCGTGAAATGATCAGAATGTGCCAAAAGACATGGCAAAGTAATTTTGCTTCATAATAATGCATCATCACACACATCAAAACCAGTTAAAGACACGTTAAAATATCTTGCCTGGGAAATATTAACCCACCCGCCATATTCACCAGACCTTGCTCCTTCAGGTTACCACTTGTTCCGATCGATGGCACACGCACTTTCTGAGCAGCACTTCAAAACATAGGAAGAAGTGGAAAATTGGGTCTCTGAATGATATGCCTCAAAACAAGAAAAGTTCTATTGGGACAAATTACCTGAAAGATAGGGGAAATGTGTAGCTAGCAATGGACGTTACTTTGAATAAAGCACTTTCGATGTTTCTCTTGAAATTATCATGTTTTCTTTGATTACAAAATCCACTATTATTAACCAGTACACCTAGTACTTGAGGTAGACATGACTAAAGAAAACTAAAGCTAACCAGGTACATACCTGAATCTATTCCACTACCTACTCAGCATGTCGGTTGACAGTCACCAGGTTGCAAAATGTACCGGTACATTTTATACTTTGATTAGAGGCCCAGTGCATGAAATTCGTGCACAGGTAGGATCCCTAGGCCTGGCCGGCGATCAGGGCTGATCGGGGCTTCCGGCTGCCAGCCAGGGCCTTCCTTCGTTCCACGCCGCCCCCTGGTGGCCAGTACACACCATAGCAAGTGATCAAACTTCTGGTTGAACTCCCAAGGGGACACTGCATATTAACCTTTTATATATATAGATTACATATGCCGTGGTTCTTTTCCCAGCCTTACAAAGGGTTCAGCATTCTGGAGAAAGGGGCTGCGCGTAGATGATGAAGATGGAGTCCAAAGACGAAAGATAATTTTGAAAGGCATTGTGGGTAAGGGGAGCTTCAGCTAAAGGAGCTAAGGACTCTTCTTGTCTAAGGACCCCATGCTTTTATTTAACACAATTTGTCCCAAGGCAAGGTGGAGATATAATACACTTCAAAGGGTAGGTACAGAAGCATTGTCAGTTTGGGGAATAGCCTACAGCTGTTCAGGTGTTTGGGCAACAGGAGGCAATAAAATGCCCTGAACTGTCTGGCAGCAAACTATTATCCTATTCAGGTTTGGGGGAAGTGCCATTTAGCTGTTTCCAACAGGTAAACTACATATGTGGCTCACCCTTGTTGAGCCCCCCAAGTCCCATCAACCTTTTGATGGAACTCTTGTAATTATTACATGCTGGAATTGGTTCCCAGCATATATATATAGACTAGAGGCTCGGTGCACAAAATTTGTGCACAGGTAGGGTCCCTAGGTCTGGCCCAGCCATCAGGGCCCATAAGGTTCCTTGCCTCCTCCTTCCCTTAGCACCCACACGCTGCCACAGCACAGTTCCCCCCGCCTCCCTGCCTCCTGCTTCCGTTGCTCCCTCAGCGCCCCGCCGCCATCGCCACTGGTCGCCCATGTTCCACGCCTCTTCCTGGTGGTCAGTGCACATCATAGCGAGCAATCAAACTCCCAAAGGGCCACTTTGCCTATTAGCCTTTTATATATATAGATTAGCAGTAGGCTTTGTCTTCAGTAGACCTAATGAGAGTATGTGGGCAGGATCACTTCTTTGTTAGTTTCATGGACAGATAAACATTATAAAATGCATCCCCAAATTAGCAAAACCAGATGTCTAGTTCATGTCAGTAAACCATGTCATGAAGAGTACTTAGTATTCGTAACACTTTTGAAGAGGTTGTTCCCTCAAAGTTACACATTTCATCATTTCATGCCTCCAGTTTTTACTTTCAGGAAAAAATAGTTTAAGTAATTTATGTGACTGTTTTTACACATTCTGAACATTAGAAATGAACTCCATCCTTAACTCCTAAAACATCAAGATGTTGAGACATTCACTAGGCACTTGGAGGGAGGGATTTCTGTCTCCCTTAACCAGTTCCTAGCAGATCACCAGGTTCTGAAAATCTAATGTCTGATTTTATTCCATTTCCCTGTTGGTGTCCTCATCCTAACCCTAATCATTTCTTTCCTTAGCTGTTACTGTGTACCTTTCAGTTATTTTCATACTTCTAATTACTTTAATCGTTTTTATATTGTGGAAGTAATTTTATATTACAAAAGTAATTATAGTTACTGAAGCAATACAAAGTGTGTCAGCAAAAAGTTAAGAATCACCCTAGCCAGTTTTGCTCAGTGGATAGAGCGTCAGCCTGCAGACTGAGGGGTCCCAGGTTCGATTCCAGTCAAGGGCATTTACCTTGGTTGCAGGCACATCCCCGCTGGGGGGTTTGCAGGAGGCAGCTGATCAATGTTTCTCTCTCATTGATGTTTCTAACTCTATCCTTCTCCCTTCCTCTGTAAAAAATCAATAAAATATATATATTTTTTAAAAAGTTAAGAATCATTTCTTATAAGTACTGCGCGCTAACCGATTGCGCCACTGGAGCTCCAAGAATCATTTCTTTACCATCACACCTACTACACCCATGGTGTATGTGCTTCTAAATGCCGCACTATCCCACCGTTTCTGATCGTATCACTCCCCTGGTCAAAACCAGGCTCCTAATTAAGCCCTCTCGTGTCATACCCCTCAGGCTATTGAAATCACAACCAAATGTAGCAGAGATTGTTGAGCACCTCAGCATGCACCACTCCCACCCCACTGTCTTCACTTGGCTTCACTCTGTTTTCCCCCTACCTCACTGAATATCCCTCTCCAATTCCCTTAACTAATTCCTTCTCTTCTTCCAACCTCTAAACTTTTTAGTGCCCTGGTGATCTCTAACAGGCTATGGCTTGAAATAGCAACTACTTATTCAGGCCTTCCAATTTGCTATTTCTGACATGGGCCTTTCCCCTGAACTCCAAAGTCCTACTCAACTGCCTACTTGGCAACTCCAGTCAAATGTCTAAAAGATAACTCATTAAACTCAGTATCTCCAACTCAGAATCTCCTCTCTCAGTCCTGCTACTAGTATTTCCTCACTCCCCAGTCTTCTCCATTTCAGGTGATGGCAATTCCATTCACATTGCTCAGTCCGAAAAAATTCAAATAAGAATCCCCAAGCTGGTAACCAGATGTATGAATCCCCAGGCTGTTAACCAGATATATATAACAGAATTTCTTACTTTGATTTTATTTTTGATTATAACTGTTTCATGTTCACAGATTAACAAAATAATTTCAATTTATCTATAATCTGATTGTTTTACATGTAATTCTTTAATCCATCTGGAATTAATTTTGATGTGATATATGGGCAGATTCTAACATGAATTTTCCTCCCTCAGATACATCACTAATTTCCTTAATACTATTTAACGTTTACAAACATTTGCATTATAAATTCTTACATATGCTAAGGTCTGCCCCATGCTATGCTTTCCCATTATCTGTCTTTCTGTTCATGAACCAGTACAATGCCATTTATTGCAACATTATAATAAATTTTACTACATGGTAAAGGAAGTATCTTCTCATTACCCTTCTTTCTGTGACAAAAAATATCTAGCTGTATATTTATTTTTCAATATGGTCTTCAGAATCATTTGGTCTAGTTTCATATTCCATGCTAGAAATGCGTTTAGCATATGTTGTCTTTCTACATGCATAGCAACATGATATTTTTTTAAAAATATATTTTATTGATATTTTACAGAGAGGAAGAGAGAGGGATAGAGAGCTAGAAACATCGATGAGAGAGAAACATCGATCAGCTGCCTCCTGCACACCTCCCCCTGGAGATGTGCCTGCAACCAAGGTACATGCCCTTGACCGGAATCGAACCCAGGACCCTTCAGTCCGCAGGCCGACGCTCTTTCCACTGAGCCAAACCAGTTTCGGCGCAACATGATATTTTTTTCTATATTTCAATCTTATTTTCCAGTATAGGGAAACTTAAAGATGCAATGTGGCTCCATCAGCAAAGGCATCTTGAAAATGTTGGACTCTGATTAACCCTCTGTAGCTTCAGGTTTGGCTGACTATGCAGAAAGCCAGAATGCCACTCAAAGATAGATATTGTGCCCTCAAGAAGGAGGTTAATTAATGTATAGAGTGTGATAACTGCCTATACATTATGAATTACTAGTGGCCTGGTGCACAGATTCATGAACATTGAAAGGAAATTAATTAGAAGAAATATTTTAATATCACTCTTCACCCTTTATAACAGAAGTGTCAACCAAATTCACGATGGACAATGACAAATCAAAACACACCTGTGCGATTGGCACCAGAGAGAGCTTTAAATGTATCACGCATGTGCGAATCAACATTTATTTTTAAATTGCCAGTGTGAGTCATATGTACCGGACAGACGAACAGACGGATGGACAGATGGTCGGTCACTTAGCCTTTTATATATATATAGATAGCTTCAGATATCAGCTCCCTCCAGGAGCTCTGGGCTATAGGCAAGTGTGTGCCTTGTTTGCTATATATAAAACTCAAGGCAGCTTATCCTATCTAATAAAAGAGTAATATGCAAAAATATACCCACAAGCCACGCCCACCAGCCAATCAGGAGCGAGTATGCAAATTAACCCAGCCAAGATGGCTGCGGCCACAGAGAGAACAGGAGGCTTGGGTTTCCCTGGTAATGGAGGAAGCCAAGCTTTCCACAAACCCTGGCCTGCCTTGGCCTCCGCTCAAGGCTATAAAGTTTCAATTATAGAAGATAAATAAATCCCAACAAAAATGGCAGTAGCCACGGAGCTGGAGAGAGCAGGAGGCTTGAATTGCCCCCACAGCACACCCTGGCCAGCCTAGGCCTCCACTCAAGGTTACAAAGTTTCATTATAGAAGATAAAAAAATCCCAACAAAAATGGCTGCGGCCACAAAGCAAGCAGGAGGCTTGGGTTTCCCCAGTAATGGAGGAAGCAAAGCTTTCCGCACACCCTGGCTGGCCTAGGCCTCCACTCAAGGCTACATAGTTTCAATCATAGAAGATAAATAAATCCCAACAAAAATGGCTGCGGCCACAGAGCAAGCAGGAGGCTTGGCTCCACTCAAGGCTACAAAGTTTCAATTATAGAAGATAAATAAATCCCAGATACCAGGGCCTCCACTTGGGTCACTGGGGGGCGTGGCTGGCCTGCAAACCACCAAAGGCCCCTCGCCCTGGCCGCCCCACGCCCCAAGGGAACCCCCACCCTGATCCAGGACACCCTTCAGGGCAAACCACCTGGCCCCCACCCGTGCACCAGGCCTCTATCCTATCTAATGAAAGAGTAATATGCAAATTGACCATCACTCCAACACACAAGATTGCTGCCTCCATGTGGACACAAGATGGCCACCACAAGATGGCCAGCAGGGGAGGGCAGTTGGGAGGGACCAGGCCTGCAAGGGAGGGCAGTTGGGGGCCATCAAGCCTGCAGGGGAGGGCAGTTAGGGTTGACCAGGCCGGCAGAGGAGGGAAGTTGGGGGTGACGGGGCCTGTAGGGAAGGGCAGTTGGGGGCAAACAGGCTGGCAGAGGAGCAGTTAGGGGGTGATCAGGCTGGCAGGCAGAAGTGGTTAGGGGCAATCAGGAAGGCAGGCAGGTGAGCAGTTGGGAGCCAGCAGTCCTGGATTGTGAGAGGGATGTCCGACTGCCTGTTTAGGCCCGATCCTCTAGTGCACCGGGCCTCTAGTCATAGTGATAAAGCTCCTAGGATTTACTATGTATAATCAGTTTAAGCTCAAATTTTCACCCCTTTGCTGGTTTGACATTATCTGTTAACTTGAAAATTCATTGTCTTCCTGGTGGTCTACATGGCTACCCACCGTATGGTTTTACTATTAACCCCCTATAAAAAATAGACCTTGTCCTGGGAGGGGTTTGGATTTTTACTTGGCTGGCCACCACTGGCAGTAAGCAGCTGCTTTGCCCATGTATATAAGTGTATCCTAGTAACGCCCTTATGAATTCGAATAAGACTGCATGTCACTTCTTGGCCTTTAGGGGAGAAAGCAAAAAATTAAAGTCATGGGAATATGAGTGGGGAAGGCATATGATTATTTAGTAAAGAGGATTCCCTGCCCCAAGGACTAGGTGAAAATGCCCTGGGCTAGAGGAGGGAATATAGGCGTCTGAGAAAACTTTCTGTTTCCAGTCCCCAGTCACAGTTGACCCCTGGAAGGAGTACTGGAGTCTTACTTTGGAGAGGCAGGAAGACTCAAGAGAAGAAGTGGCTGTGTGGTGTTTTTTTGGCAGGCAGGGCCTTTTGTGGTATCACAGAGAGTTGAAGAACCAACCATGTCTAGTCCTGAGGGATCTCCCAGACAGAAACCAAGAGTGACTCTCCAGGTCACATGGCTAGAAGACCAAGAGCCAGATAGGATGATGGCTGCTCAGTGGATAACAAGAGCTTGTATCTGCCACATCTTCTCTCACTTGTCATTTAGTAAACCCTCCAAAATCTAAAAGAAAAAAATTAAAGCCATCCTTGGAAAAGGCAGTATGCTGGATATGTGTGTGGTGACACAGTGGGATCCATTAGCACTGAATTGGTGGTTGTGTCTGTCATCTGGTGAAATGGAGACACAATAGAAATTAAGCAAACCAGAGAGGTAGAACTGATGCTGAGGCTAATGTCAAACCAGCAAAGGGGTGAAAATTTGAGCTTAAACTGATTATATTAAATCCTGGGAGCTTTATCACTATGATAGACTGCCTTGGGTTTATAGATAGCAAACAAGGTACACATTTGCCTATTGCCTGTGAAGTCATATGGCCCTTGTGATTTTTCATAAAAAAAATTAAATTTCATTAATAGTTATAGAATTAGAGTTTTAATTAGGTAAGATGTTGTATTTATTAAAATTTTTAGGTGACATTGATTAATCACATTTATAAGTTTCAAATGTACAATTCTATAATGGAATATTTGTATATTGTATTATGTGCTCACCACCCAAGTCTAATCTCCCTCTGTCACCATAACTTTGACCCCATTTACCTCTTCATCCTCCCCTCACCCGTCTTTCCCTCTGGTAATCACTCTCGTATTGCCTGTATCTATGAGTTTGTTTTGTTCATTTATTGAATATCCCACATATGAGTGAAATCATATGGTTACTGTCCTTTTCCGTCTGACTTATTTCATTTAGCATAATACTCTCAAGATCCTTCAAAGGTGTTGTAAATGGCAATATTTTGATCTTTCTTATACTATTCCATTGTATATATGTACCACATCATCTTTATTCAATCATCCATTGAAGGACACTTAGGTTGTTTCCATGTCTTGGCTACTGTGTGCAATGCTGCAATAAACAGGAATACACATATCTTTACCAATAAATGTTTTCAAAATTTAAGGGTAGATACCTAGAGGAGGGAATGCTGAGTCAAATGGTAGCTCTATTCTTAATTTTTTTTTGGAGGTACCTCCATACTCTTTTTTATAGTGGCTATATCAATTTACTTTCCCATCAGCAGTGCGTAAGGGTTAAGATAGAATTCTAAAAAATATATTTTCGCATTATATTTGGGATTATACTAATATTCTCTTATTACATTTATTTTTGAAGGATCTATAGTGGTGTTGCCTCTCATTCTTGACATTGGCTATTTTTGTACTTGTTATCTTTTTAAATTTAGTACCCACTCTCCCACCCCACCCCAAGCACATACCAGTTTTAGTCATCTGGAAGAAATGAATTGCTGTTCATGAATATAAACAACAAACAGGGTAAAGTAATCTATGGAGTTAGAGATCAAGCTAGAAGTTTCTCTTGTGGGAGTAGTAATGGTAGGGAGCACAAAAGTGCTGGTAGTACTCTCTTGACCTGAGTGTTGCTTAGGATGTTCACTTTGTGAAAATTTATTGACCTATATACTTAATGGTGTGTGAACTGTCCTTTATCTATAATATTCTTCAATAAAAATCAACTTGAAAACCAACTCATGGTTTGTTGGTTCTACTTGCATATTTTATTAGTTTTTGCTTTTGCCTTCAGCAGTTATTTTTCCCACTTTCTTATGTGTATTTTATAGTTTCTTTCTGACTTATTGAGGTAGTTCCTTATTTTTAGAATTTAGAGATAAAAACTTCCTTTTATGCACAGTTTTTTCTTTCTCCACAAGTTATGATATGGAATATTTCATTAACATTAATTTAAAATATTTTCTGATTTTCATTACTCTTCTCTCTTTAATTTTAATTTCTTACTGTATTTTTCACTTTATATTATTTATAAACATTTTCTTAATTTCAAAACATTTAATATTTTATTAATTATATTTTAAAATTTATTTATACCTTAATTGTCTTGTGACCAGAGAAAGTACTGTATGCTTTTAATCTTTTATAATTTGTAGAGACTTGCTATGTTATGATTCAATGCATGATCAATATTTGTAAGTGGTTCATTTGCCCTTGAGCATAATACTTACTCTGCAGTTGTTGGATGCAGTATTCTGAATATATTCTTTATGTTTAATTTGCTGGTTATATTTTTGATATTTAAACCCTTATTTATATTTTTCCAGTTTGCTTTAGCATTTACCACTGTCTATTTTTATATCTCTTCCACTTTTTTGTATAAATTATATGCTATGTTAATAGATAAATACGTGTTCAAAATTGTTATATATTCTGAGTGAACAAAATATTTTTTCATTTTGAGGTGCTTCCCCTCCTATCTAGTAATATTTTTTTGCCTTAAAGTCTACTTTGAAATTAATATTGTTATTTCAATTGTATTTTGGTTTGTGTTTACACATTTTCTACTCTTTTATATTGAATATAATATTTTTACATTTCAATATAACTTCATAACCTATATAATTTCTACTTTTCTTATTCTTGTCTACCTTTTTTTAAAACTATACTATTCCATTTTTTGGCAGTTTGGAAGATATGCACTCTTATGATTCTTTTAGCAGTTGTTTCTGAGATCATACCCTGTATCCTGACTCATCAGACTTAAATATTACTTTGCAGTTTTACCTTCTTCCTGAGTAATGCAGGACATTAGAACACTTTTGTTCAGTTTCATCTCCTCTTAAAGAAGCAATTTTGATTCTGCCTAAAATATAAATCTTATGAAAATAATAAAAAACAATTAATATTTGTTTTGATTAATTTATATATTTATCAGTTTCATTCCTTTTTGCATCTCAAGTTTGCTATATGAGATAAGTTTTCTTGTGCCTGAAGAATATCCTTTAGCTTTCCCATAGGTCAGGTCTGCTAATGATAAAATTATTTCAGCTTTTGTTTTTCTAAAATATATTTAATTCATCTTCATTTTTGAAGCCTATTTTTAAAAATATATCTTTATTGATTTCAGAGAGGAAAGGAGAGGGAGAGAGAAACATCAATGATGAGAGGGAATCATTGATCAGCTGCCTTCGGTACCACCCCTAGTGGGAATCAAGCCCGTAACCAGGGCATATGCCCTGATAAGGAACCTCCTGGTTCATAGGTCGATGCTCAAACACTGAGCCACACTGGCAGGGCTGAAGGACATTTTTGCTGTAAATTAGGAATCAAAACAATGAAGATATTATTCCATTAACATTAAACTTTATTTTTTATGAAAGTAATCTTTCTTAACTGCTTTTATGATTTTCCTTTTGCCTTTTATTCTCCCTTCTTCTATCCTACCCCAATCCTGCCCACAGTTGTACTCTGATATTTTTAGGTGTATGTTTATTTTTATTTTTCTGGCTCGGGTTTTCTTCGGAATTCTTGAATCTGTAAATTGATGCTTTTTATTCATCTTGGAAAGTCATTATATATGTTAGGATTTGTGACTGTTTCCTCCATGTTTTTTTTTATTTTCTCTTCTGTGTTTTCCAACCATTTCTCTTATGGTTTATTTTGGATATTTTTCTTCTGATCTATTTTATTCATTTCACATTTTTTTGCCTTCAAGTTTTTCTAATCTTCTGTAGATCCTGGCACTGAGTTTTTAATTTTAGTTATGAGGTACTTTTATTTCTCTTTTTAATGGTAGATTTTCTTTTGTTAAATTTTATTATTTATTTTTAAATTTTAATGTTGACATAATTGCAGATGTTCCTCTTTTCCTTGCCCTTTGTCCACCCCCACCCACCCTTGCCTCCCCCTCCCTTGGCCTTCACAAAACTATTGTCCATGTCCATGATGTATGCCTATATATATATATTCTCTATCTAATCCCTTCACCTTCTTTAACCATTCACCCCTACCTTCGCCTGGGTACCAACCATTCCTCCCATGTATCCATGCTTCTAATTCCATTTTGTTCATCAGTTTATTTTGTTCATTAGATTCCACATATTAGTGAGATCATAGTATTTGTCTTTCTCTGACTGGCTTATTTTACTGAGCTTAGTACTCTCCATCCATGCTGTGGCAAAGGGTAAAAGCACCTTTTTTACAGCTGCATAGTATTCCATTGTGTAAATGTACCATAGCTTTTTTAAATGCTGATGGGCACTGGGCTGTTTCCAGACCTTGGCTATTGTAAGTAATGCAGCTATAAACATAGGGATGCATATATTCTTTCTGATTGGTGTTTTGGGATTCTTAGGACATATTCCCAGAAGTGGGATGGCTGGGTCAAAAGGCAGTTTTATTTTCAATTTTTTGAGGAAACTCCATACTGTTTTTTGTAGATTGATTGATAGTAGCCATTCTGATAGGTGTGAGGTTATACCTCATTGTAGTTTTTATTTGCATGTCTCTGATGATTAGTGACCTTGAGCATTTTTTCATATGTCTATTGGCCATCTGTATGACTCATTGGAGAAGTGTCTATTTAGGTCCTTTGTCCATTTTTTAATTGGATTGTTGGTCTTCCTGGTGTTGAGTTGTATAAGTTATTTTTAAAATATATTTTGGAAATTAACCCCTTATCAGATATATCATTGACAAATATGTTCTCCCATATAGTGGGTTCTCTTTTCATTTTGTTGATGGTTTCTTTTGCTGTGCAGAAGCTTTTTAGCTTGATGTAGTCCCATTTGTTTATCTTTGTCTGAGTTTCCCTTGCCCCCAGAGACGTACCAGCAAAAATATTGCTGCAAGAGATGTCTGAGATTTTGCTGCCTATGTTTTCTTCTAGGATTTTTATGTTTTTGCTGCTTACATTTAAGTCTTTTATCCATTTTGAGTTCATTCTTGTAAATGATGTTTTTATTTCTATAATTATATTTTTATTTTAAAGTCTATGTCTAATAATCCCAAAGTCTGGAGCTCTGTATATTTCTTTCTAATGTTTGTTGTTTCTGATGGTTCTCCTTAATGTAGTATTGACCCTTATTCTTACTTTTTTTTTTTTTTTTGTGGTGTGGTTGTTGTGGTGGAGGGGTTCAAGAATTGTATTTGAAAAAGTGTAGAAGTTATTTGAGGCCTGGAGTCATGTCATTTTCCTCCAAAGACCATTTTCATTTGCTTTTGCCAAGTCCCTGTGGGGTCTTAACCATCCAGACTCATGTCATATCATATTTAGTGTTTAAAATTTCTGGTCTGCTCTCAGATGATTTGAAGCTGGTATACAGTCTGAATTAGCACTAGTTTACTCTCAAGTCTTGCTTACTCTTAGGGTACAATCCTTTAGGGCCCAAATCCAGAGCACATGTAGTTTATGAGGGAATCTCACTTTTAGCGGTCTCAAAGTCTTATTTTTTTCTCTGAAACTCCACAAATCTGTGGAAATACTGATTTGATTCTCAGCTAATTTGCTTGGATTGGCAATGGCAATTGTCCCTGGGCAAAAAGCTTATCCCCAATGATAAGCTTACCTTTCTGTTTTTTGGTTTTAGATTTTCCTTTGTTTTGCTTTGGTTTTGATTTTTGTTGCTGTCTTGCAGACTTGACTTAGCAATCTTTACAGTTTTGTCAGGTCTGTAATGACTTTGTCAACTGCTGATTGTTAGTGTCAATTCAAATATCAAAAGGTATCCCCAATTTGGGGTGGGGTGAAGAAGGAAACTTTCTTTTAAAAAAGAAAATATTTTTATTGATTTCAGAGAAGAAGGGGAGGGGGGGGAGAGAGAGAGAGAGAGAGAGAGAGAGAGAGAGAGAGAGAGAGAGAGAGAGAGAGAAACATCAATGATGAGAGAATCATTGATTGGCTGCCTCCTGCACACACCTTTCTAGGGATTGAGCCCACAACCTAGGTATGTGCCCTGATTGGGAATCGAACCGTGATCTCCTGGTTCATAGGTCGATGCTCAACCACTGAGCCACGCCAGCTGGGCAAGGAAACTTTCTTTAGTGCAAACAATTAGATGGTAATACAACATGGCTGTGAAAACAGCACTGCTGTGGAACAGTATCTTGATAGTGCTACAGTACAGCTACTGTGAAAACAGCAAGGTTGTGAGGCTGTTCTGTTCTGCTCTGGGGAGACCTTTCAGGTTTGCCCCAGAAACTGGAAATGCAGTCTTCAGTCTTTCACGGAAAGTGCACTGGCAGTCAGAGGGAAGCTGGCCTATATAGACAGAAGTTCCCACCCATGGTCCCTGATTGGTCAGAATAGACCTGCTCTGAGTGGTCAGAGCTTCACAGCTCTGATTGGGGAAATCCTAAGGTTGTAATAGGACTCCAGAAACTTCTTTTATTTATTTATTTATTTATAAATTTAAATTAATTTAATTATTTCCCCTTTATACCCTCTTCTACCCCCACCCTGCCCCCCTCCACACACACACACCCTAGAGCTGTCTGTATGCTCTCTATCTATGAGTCTGTCTCTATTTTGCTTGGTAGACCAGTTTGTTCATTAAATTCTACATATCAGTGAAATCATATAGTACTTGCCTTTCTCTGACTGGCTTATTTCACTTAGCATAATGTTTTCCAGGTCCATCCATACTGTCACAAAGGGTAAATTTTTCTTCCTTTTTACAGACAAGTAGTATTCCATTGTGTAAATGTACCACAGCTTTTTTATCCACTTGTCTACTGATAGACACTTGGGCTGCTTCTAAATCTTGGCTATTGTAAATAATGCTGCAATGAACATAAGTATGCATATATTCTTTCAAATTCATGTTTCAGGTTTCTTCAGTTAAATTCCTGGAGTGGAATTGCTGGGTCAAAGGCAGTTCCATTTTTAATTTTTTGAGGTAACTCTATACTGCTTTCCACAGTGGCTGCACCAATCTGCATTCCCAACAGTGCACAAGGGTTCCAGGAACTTCTTTATAAGGACTAGCTCAGATGGCAGTAACAGTGCAGGCAGGCAGTCTAGCTGTGGAGAGGCAGGCAGTTTAGTGCAAAGGTGTTTCAGTGAAGTGCAGTTTGCGTGAAAGTTCCTTGTGCAGAAATGGCTGCTAGGTTCTACTTTTTTTTTTTTTTAAATATATATTTTATTGATTTTTTACAGAGAGGAAGGGAGAGGGACAGAGAGTTAGAAACATCGATGAGAGAGAAACATGGATCAGTTGCCTCCTGCACACCCCCTACTGGGGATGTGTCTGCAACCAAGGTACATGCCCTTGACCGGAATCGAACCTGGGACCCTTCAGTCCGCAGGCCGACGCTCTACCCACTGAGCCAAACCGGTTTCGGCTCTACTTTTTTTTCTTTTTAGCCCAGGTAATCACTAGGAGCCCTTCTTAGTCCTCGGGGTTTACAACTTCAAGCAGATTTATTTTATCATGGTAAAATGTACATAATATACAATTTACTATTTTAACCATTTTTAAGTGTACAATTAGTTCAGTAATAGTGCACTCACACTGTTGTACAACCATCACCACTATCCATTTCCAGAACCTTTTCATCATCCCAAACTGAAACTCTGTGTCCATTAATAAGTTCCCATTCCCCTTTCCCTCTACTCTCTGGTAACAATCATTCTACTTTCTATTTCTATGAATGTTACTATCTTTGGCACCATATATAAGTGGAATCATACAATATTTGTCGTTTTGTGCCTGACTTACTTCACTCAGCATAATGTCTTCAATGTTTATCTATGTTGTTGCATGTATCAGAATTTCATTCCTTTTCAAAGCCAAAAATATTCCATGGTATGTATATACCCATTTTGCTTATCCATTCATCCATCAATGGACATTTGGGTTACTTCAACTTTTTGGCTATTATGAATAATGCTGTTATGAACACAAGTCTGTAAATATCTCTTTAAGACCCTGCTCTGTTCAGTGTATTACCAGAAGTAAAATTGGTGGATCATATAGTGGTTTTATGTTAATTTTTTAAAAACCTCGTATCGTGTTGCAACTGTACCATTTTACATTTCTACCAACGATGCACAAGAGTTCCAATTTCTATACATTCTCCCAAAACTTGTTTTCTGCTTTTGTTTTTAAATAGTGGTCAATCTAATGGATGTGACATGGTATCTCATTGTCGTTTTCATTTGTATTTCTCTAATGATTAGTGATTTTGTATACTTTTTCATGTGCTTATTGGCCATTTGTGTGTCTTCTTTGGAGAAATGTCCACTCAAGTTCTTGGCCTTTTTTAGATTGGGTTGTTTATCATTTTGTTATTGAGTTTTAAGAATTTTTTGTATATTCTGGATATTAGTCCCACGTTATATATGTGACTTGCAAATATTTTCTCCCATTCTGTTGGTTGCCTTTTTACTATGTTTTTTTTTTATTAAGGTATTATATGTGTACATATCTTACCATTGTCCCCCCACCCCACTCCCATACATGCCCTTACCCCCAATGTTTTGCATCCGTTGGTTACTCTTATATACATGCATATAAGTCCTTCAGTTGATCTCTTATTTCCCCCACCTCTCCCTAACCTTGCCGCTGTAATTTGACAGTCTGTTTGATGCTTTACTGCCTCTGTATCTATCTTTTTGTTCATCAGTTTATAATGTTTTTCATTATCCCCAAATGAGTGAGATCATGTAGTATTTTTCTTTCATTGACTGGCTTATTTCACTTAGCATAATGTTCTCTAATTCCATCCAGGTGCCTACAAATGGTAGTAATTCCTTCTTTTTTATGGCAGCATAGTATTCCATTGTGTAGATGTACCATAGTTTTCTGATCCAGTCATCTGCTGACGGGCACTTAGGCTGTTTCCAAATCTTAGCTATTGTAAATTGTGCTGCTATGAACATAGGGATGCATATATCCTTTCTGATTGGTGTTTCTAGTTTCTTAGGATATATTCCTAGGAGTGGGATTACTGGGTCAAATGGGAGTTCCATTTTCAGTTTTTTGAGGAAACTCCATACTGTTCTCCACAGTGGCTGCACCAGTCTGCATTCCCACCAGCAGTGCACAAGGGTTCCTTTTTCTCCGCATCCTCACCAACACTTGTCGTTTGTTGATTTGTTGATAGCCATTCTGACAGGTGTGAGATGGTATCACATTGTCGTTTTGATTTGCATCTCTCGGATAATTAGTGACTTTGAGCATGTTTTTATGTGTCTCTTGGCCTTCCTTCTGTCTTCTTTCGAAAAGATTCTATTTAGGTCCGTTGCCCATTTTTTTATTGGATTATTTATCTTCCTTTTATCAAGTTGTATAAGCTGCCTGTAGATGTTGGAGATTAAACCTTTATCAGTGATAACATTTGCAAATATGTTCTCCCATACAGTGGGGTTTCTTGCTGTTTTGTTGATGGTTTCTTTTGCTGTGCAAAAGCTTTTTATTTTGATGTAGTCCCACTTGTTTATTTTCTCTTTGGCTTCCATTGCCCTAGGGGCAGTATCAGTGAAAAAGTTCTTTTGGCATATGTCTGAGATTTTGCTGCCTGTGGATTCCTCTAGTATTTTTATGGTTTCCTGTCTTATATTTAAGTCCTATAACCATTTTGAGTTTATTTTTGTGTATGGTGTAAGTTGGTGATCTAGTTTCATTTTTTTGCATGTATCTGTCCAATTTTCCCAACACCATTTATTGAAGAGACTGTCTTGACTCCATTGTATGCTCATGCCTCCTTTGTCAAATATTAATTGCGCATATTGGTTTGGGTCGATATCTGGATTCTCTATTCTATTCCATTGATCTATATGTCTGTTCTTGTGCCAGTACCAGGCTGTTTTGAGAACAGTGGCTTTGTAATACAGCTTGAAATCTGGTATTGAGATCCCTCCTACTTTATTCTTCTTTCTCAGGATTGCTGTGGCTATTCAGGGTCTTTTTTTATTCCAGATGAATTTTTGGAGAGTTCTTTCTAGGTCTGTGAAATATGCCGTTGGTATTTTAATGGGGAGTGCATTGAATCTATAGATTGCTTTGGGTAGTATGGGCATTTTAATGATGTTGATTCTACCAATCCATGAACATGGTATGTTCTTCCATCTGTTTACATCTTCCTCTATCTCTTTTTTCAGTGTCCTGTAGTTTTCCGTGTATAGGTCTTTTACCTCCTTGGTTAGGTTTATTCCTAAGTATCTTAATTTTTTTGGTGCGATGGAAAATGGGATTGCTTTTTTAGTCTCTCTTTCTGTAAGTTCACTGTTGGTGTATAGAAATGCCATAGATTTCTTGGCGTTAATTTTGTATCCTGCTACATTGCCGAATTCATTTATTAAGTCTGTTAGATTTTTTATGGAGTCTTTTGGGTTTTTTATGCACAATATCATGTCATCTGCAAATAAGGACAGCTTTACTTCTTCTTTTCCAATTTGGATGCCTTTTATTTCTTCTTCTTGTCTAATTGCAGTGGCTAATACTTCCAGTACTATGTCAAACAGGAGTGGTGAGAGTGGGCATCCCTGTCTTGTTCCTGTTCTTAGGGGAAATGGTTTTAGTTTTTGCCCATTGAGTATGATGTTAGCTGTGGGTTTATCATATATAGCTTTTATGATGTTGAGGTATGATCCTTCTATTCCCACCTTGTTGAGAGTTTTTATCAAGAAAGGGTGTTGGATTTTGTCAAATGCTTTTTCTGCATCAATTGATATGACTATGTGATTTTTATCTCTCAATTTGTTTATGTGATGTATCACATTTATTGATTTGCAGATATTGTACCATCCTTGCATTCCTGGTATAAACCCTACTTGGTCATGGTGTATGATCTTTCTGATGTACTGCTGGATCTGATTTGCTAGAATTTTGTTGAGGATTTTGACATCTACATTCATGAGGGATATTGGCCTGTAATTCTCCTTCATTGTGTTGTCTTTATCTGATTTGGGTATTAGGGTGATGCTGGCTTCATAGAAGGAGCTTGGAAGTGTTCCTTCCTCTTGAATTTTTTGGAATAGTCTGAGGAGGATAGGTTTTAGTACTTCCTTGAATGTTTGGTAAAACTCTCCTGTGAAGCCGTCTGGCCCCGGGCTTTTGTTTGCCGGAAGCTCTTTGATGACTGCTTCAATTTCTTCCATAGTTACTGGCATGTTGAGCTGTTTAGATTCTTCCTGATTGAGTTTTGCAAGGTTATATTTTTCTAGGAATATGTCCATTTCCTCCAGGTTGTCCAGTTTGTTGGAATAGAGTTGTTCATAGTATTTTTTAACAATCCTTTGTGTTTCGGCGGGATCTGTTGTTATTTCACCTCTTTCATTTCTGATTTTGTTTATTTGGGTCCTCTCTCTTTGCTTCTTGGTGAGCCTGGCTAGAGGTTCATCAATCTTGTTATCCTTTCAAAGAACCAGCTCTTGGTTTTGTTGATCTTTTGTATTGTTTTTTTGGTCTCTAGGTCATTTATCTCCACTCTGATCTTTATTATTTCCTTCCTTCTGCTTACACTGGGCTTTTCTTGTTGCTCTTTTTCTAACTCTTTGAGTTGTTGGGTTAGGTAATTTATTACCATTGTTTCTTGTTTTTTGAAGTAGGCTTGCAGAGCTATGAACTTCCCTCTCAAGACTGCTTTCACTGTGTCCCATAGATTTTGGATTGTAGTGTTTTCATTGTCATTTGTTGCCATGATGTTTTTTATTTCTTCTTTGATCTCTCTGGTAACCCAGTCATGGTTTAATAGCATGCTGTTTAGTCTCCATGTGTTTGATTTCTTTGTGTTGTTTTTATTGTAGTTGATTTCCAGTTTTATGCCGCTGTGGTCTGAGAAGATGCTTGATATGATTTCTATCTTCTTGAATTTGAAGAGACTTTGCCTATGTCCCAACATATGGTCTATCTTTGAAAATGACCCATGTGCACTTGAGAAGAATGTATATTCTGTGGCTTTGGGGTGAAATGTTCTGAAGATGTCAATTAATTCCATCTGGTCTAGTGAGTCATTTAGGATTGATGTTTCTTTGTGGATTTTTTGTTTAGAGGATTTGTCCAATGGTGATAGTGGGGTATTAAAGTCTCCTACTATGATTGTATTGCTGTCAATCTCTCCCTTGATATCCTCCAGGAGTTTTTTTATGTATTTGGGTGCTCCTGTACTGGGTGCATATATGTTTACCAGAGTTATTTCTTCTTGTTGGATTGCTCCCTTTAGTATTATGAAGTGGCCTTCCTTATCTCTTGTTATGTCCTTCACTTTGAGATCTAATTTGTCAGATGTAAGTATTGCTACCCCAGCTTTTTTTCAGTTCCATTTGCCTGGAAAACCTTTTTCCATCCCTTCACCCTCAGTCTGTGTGCATCTTTTTTTCTGAGGTGGGTTTCTTGTAGACAGCAGATATATGGGTCATGTTTTCTTATCCAATCCGTTACCCTATGTCTTTTGATTGGGGCATTTAATCCATTTACATTTAAAGTTATTATTGATAGGTACTTATTTGTCGCCATTCCTATTCTTTACCCCTGTGTTCCTTCTTCGCTTCCTATTTCTTTTTTTTTTTTTTTACAACAGACCCTTTAGCATCATGCATTGCTGGTTTGGTGGTGATAAATTCCCTTAGTCCTTTTTTGTCTGTGAAGCTCCTGATTTCACCTTCAATTTTGATTGACAGCCTTGCTGGGTACAGTATTCTTGGATTCAGACCCTTCCTTTGCATGACTTTGTATATTTCATTCCATTCCCTTCTGGCCTGATGAGTTTCTGTTGAGAAATCAGTTGCTAGTCTGATGGGGGTTCCTTTGTATGTAACTTTCTGTCTCTCTCTTGCCACTTTTAAGATTCTTACTTTGTCGTTGGTGTTTGCCAATTTAATTATAATGTGCCTTGGCGTCGGTCTTTTGGGGTTCATTTTGCTTGGGACTCTGTGAGCTTCTTGGATTTGTGTGGGTTTTTTCTTCCCTATATCAGGGAAATTTTCTGTCATTATTTCTTCAAATAGGTTTCCTATTCCTTGCTCAGCTTCCTTTCCTTCTGGAACCCCTATTATGCGGATGTGGTTTTGTTTCGTGTTGTCCCAAAGTTCCCTTAGGCTCTCCTCCTGCCTTTTAATTTTTTTTTTTCTAGAAGTTGCTCTACTTGGGTATTTTTTCCCATCTTGTCTTCTAGCTCACTGATGTGGTCCTCTGCTTCTTCTAGTCTACTCTTGATGCTTTCTATTGAGTTCTTTACAGCAGCGATGTCATTTTTCATTTCTTCTTGGTTCTTCTTCATTTCCTCTTGGTTCTTGCTCATATTGTCAAATTTGTCTTCCATTCTTTTCAGCCACCTTATTACCATTTCTCTGAATTCTTTCTCTGGAAGGTTGCTTGCCTCCATTTCGTTTACTTCCTTTTCTGGTGATGCCTGCTTTTCTTTCATATGCGGGCTGTTTCTTTGTCTCCCCATGGTCTCTCTTCTCTGGGTGTCTGGTTATGTAGTTCTCTCTCTCCTTATCCCAGGCGAAATCTGACCTTTCCGTGGTGGAGTGTAGAGCTCCTCTGAACCCGTGTGTTTGCACCAATTGGGGAGCGTTGTTCTGGGTCTCGCAGATGTTCCGTGAGTGCCGCAGTTGTGGATTCTTAGGCTTCCGATAAGCTCCACTTTCCGGTTCAAGATGGCGCAGACTCCGCGTCCAAGCCCGCAGCTCCGGGAGGGGACCCAGCCGCAGTTGGTGCTTCCCGGTCAGGGGAACCCGTCTAGCAGTCCCCCACCTTCTTCTGGAGATCAGCTGTCTCCCAACTTGCCAACAAACATTCCTCGTGCAACCCTCAGCTGTTCTTTCTTTCTGCTCCGGGACAAGGCTCGGAATACGTCTGGTTATTCCGCCGCCATTATTCCCTCTTACTATGTTTTTTTTTTAATGCATAAAAGGTTTTTAAATTTTTTGATGAAGTCTACTTTATCTATTTTTTTCTTTTATTGCCTGTGTTTTTGTTGTCATATCTAATAAATCATTGTCAAATCCAATGTCATGCAATTTCCCCCCTATGTATTCTTCTAAGAGTTTTATAGTTTTAGCTCTGTCCTATTTTGGGTCTGGTTTAAGGTAAGGGTCTGACCATTTTTTCGCATGTAGATATCCAGTTTCCCATCACCACTTGTTCAAAAGATTGTCCCTTCATTATTGAATAGTCTTGGAACCGTTGAGCGAATTTTTGTGCTCTCTATCATGATCCATTGGTCTATATGTCTGTTTTTATGCCATTACCACAATGTTTTGATTAGTAAATCTTTGTAGTAAAGTTTGAAATCAGGAAGCGTGAGTCCTCCAACTTCTTTTGTGTATTTCAAGATTGTCTTTGCAATTTAGGGTCTCTTGAGATTTCATTTGAATTTTAGAATGAAATTTTCTATTTCTGCAAAGAAAAAGTCCTTTGAATTTTTATAGAAATTGCATTGAATTTTTTTATTACTTTGAGTAATATTGACATTTTAACAATATTAAGTCTTCCAACCTATGAATATGGGTGATTTTCCATTTATTTATGTCTTTTAAAATTTCTTTCAGCAGTGTTTTATAGTTTTTAGTGTGTGAGTCTTTCATCTTTGTGGTACAATCAAGCAAATTTTATATTTTTTTTTCCAGCATTCAAATATTTTTGTCTTTATTTATTTATTTATTTATTTATTTATTTATTTATTTATTTTTAATTTATCTTTATTGTTGAGTGTATGACAGTTGTCCCCCCTTTTTTCTCTCTCATTGCCCCCCTTCACCTGGTTCCCTCCCCACCCCAGGCCTTCACCACACTAATGCTGTAACCATGGGCAATGCATATATGCATATAACTTCTTTGGTTAATCTCTTCCCATCCCCCTCACCTCTTCCCTCTGAGATTCTTCAGTCTATTCCATGCTTCCATGTCTCTGTATCTATTTTGTTCGTCAGTTTATTTGTTCGTTAGATTCCACATATAAGTGAGATCATGTGATATTTGTCTTTCTCTGCCTAGCTTATTTAGCTTAGCATAATATCCTCCAGGTCCCTCCATGCTGTCTCAAAGGATTATGATCCTTCTTTCTTTTACAGCTGTGTGATATTCCATTGCGTAAATGTACCACAGCTTTTTTTATCCACTCCTCTACTATTGGGTCCTTGAAGATGAAACTGGAATTTAGATTCCTGTTTGCCTGACTCCAATGTCTATTCTTTCCCTTTATACCATGCACTGTGCTAAAACCAGATACTAAACTGACTTGAAGTCATCTATGGATTTGTATTCTATTCCTGGTTATTTCCTCAATGTTAGGTTATTAATAAAGGTCCCTCAGCCTGGCCTGCGGGGATCGGGCCGAAACCGGATCTCTGACATCCTCTGAGGGATCCTGGGTTGTGAGGGCACAGGCCAGTCCGAGGGACCCACTGGTGCACGATCAGGCCCAGGGGCAGGGGGGACCACTCCAGGGCGTGTCTGGCCTATCTCACCCAGTCCCCATCGGCCAGACCCCACCAGCAAGCTAACCTACCAGTCTGAGTGTCTGCCCCCTGGTGGTCAGTGTGTATCATAGCTACTGGTCAAACGAACAGTTGGACACTTAGCATATTAGGTTTTTATTATATAGGATATGTAAAGTAGAATATTAGTTCATCCTTCTTTCTTTAGTCATCCTTAAGAAGGTTTAACAATAATTGGCCTTTACTTCTCTTGGAATATTAAAATAATTTTATTAGTTATTTTAGAGGGTAAATTACTAAATAAGAGGAATAATCAAATTTTAGAACTAAAAGGGGCATTTGAGCTCAACTGGGATAATTTGTTCATTCAACAGAGGAGGAAACCCAGACTTAAAAAGGAAACTCTTGCTCCTATTCTGACAATAAGTTATCTGGAAGGTGGTTGGCTACCCTGCTAACAAGGCTTAGGTTGAAGCAAAGAATGTTTAGGCTGAGAGCAATGAGTCATGCATTATCGTGGCTCTTTGAGACAGCCACCCATCTTTCAGGCATTCTTACCTCTCTACCTGAAATGGGCGGAGAGAAGCAGCATGGCTTCCATCTGGAGCACAGACATCTGGTCAATGTCAAGATTTTCCGATTTCATTCTTGCTAACCTTCTTTAATCCTGTCCATAGCTAATCAAAGTAGTTTCTAATATTTACCATGGACTTACTGTCATATTTGTGATACACCAAATGTATCTAGTGCACAGTAAATGTATTATTTTCATTAATTTTCTGTCTTACTTTCATATTACCCTTGGCCAGCAGCGGCTAGGCAATGAACACTCAAAATTACAGAAGAGACATGCACAATCAGAAGGTTGGATGTGTAACAGATATCTGTTGAAAGGGCACAAGACAAAAAGCCTAGCCTAACGATACACCAAACCAGTATGTGTTTCACTTTCCAACATTTACACCTCTATTTTATGTTAAGAAATAAAATCAGAAATCTTGTTAATTCCTTCAACAGACGTCCATTCAGCTTTTAGCTTTGAAAAACAGCTAAAAATGGAAAGACCACAGTAGAAAGGGATATGATTTTTTTGGTCAGTTGTGGATGAGTAAAGAAAAAGTGGCCCCCAACTCTCCCTCTCCGTGAAGGATATGCTGCACACAGTGCACAGGGGAGGAATTAAGCTTCTCATTGTGCCCTTATTAGAAAGTGAACAGGTGCCAAGCTATGCACACATTAGCAGAATACAATTAACACAAGCTGCTGACTCAGTTTGTAGTGTTGAGCACAGCAGTATAAAAACAGGACCATTACAATAGTGCTAGAGTCAAAGAGAACTGTGAAGCAGTATTTGCTACGTTTTTGCAAATTTGAACCTAATACATAACACTACCATTAAACACCAGGGAAACACACTTTAAATTTCATTTATCTTTTGAAAAATGTTTTTAAATTCTAGATTGGCCTTTTTGGTGGAATTCACCAAATCATTACTATCAACAATCAAGGTATGTGACTGCTTAACGTGAGGCTCCCTCAGGAGAGACATTGGAAAAATGGATAAAAGAGTCTCATTGATGCCGAAACCGGTTTGGCTCAGTGGATAGAGCGTCGGCCTGTGGACTGAAGGGTCCCGGGTTCGATTCCGGTCAAGGGCATGTACCTTGGTTGCGGGCACATCTCCAGTGGGGGGTGTGCAGGAGGCAGCTGATCGATGTTTCTCTCTCATCGATGTTTCTAGCTCTCTATCCCTCTCCCTTCCTCTCTGTAAAATATCAATAAAATATATTTAAAAAAAAAAAAAAAAAAAAAAAAGAGTCTCATTGCTGCTGCCAGTAGCCCCTTAAATTGTATTAATTGTTTTCCAAAAGCATGAGAAAGAAAGGAACAATTTAGAAACAACGGGATTTAAAAGTGAAGTCCAAACCGGGAAAGGTACCTTTGAGAGTGGTGACTGTCAAGATTCTTTTTGCCTCACAGGGGTGGCCTGAGTCCTATTATTTCAGCATTCTTTGTTAAGATTCTCTGACAGTCAAAGAAAGAAAAATTATATTTTTTCTCAGAAGTAAATTAGGAGATGCAATACTAAACATTGAAATTGAGAATTTTTCTGAAATCATAGGAATTAATGAGAACTTTTCAAGTTTCCTAAAACTCATCTATGAGTCTGTTTAGGGGGGAAGAGACATTAACACGAGTGAAAGAAAAATAAATTTGGTGCCTTCTTTATATAGTGACCCGTACGTCATTTTAAAAGGAAACATTTTACTCCTCCTTGATCACACACTGTCCACCACAACCTACTGTTTGTCTTATTCTCTAATATCCTAAAATCTTCTTCCTGGTCTCCCTGAAATGCAAATGCTTTTTATAGCTTTCAGGGATAGAAAGAAAATTGGAAGCGTGTAAAGAGATTTCAGTGACCAATGGAACAACTCAGGAGTATCACTCATGTGACCTGCTGAGTCAATGCCTCTCAACCAACATTGGAGGGCCAATAACTGCTTCACAAAATTCTTGACACTTAGCTCTCGACCTAAACTAACCCTGTTATCAGGGAAGAGGGATATATGGGGCCTTGGATTAGTGATCTAATTGACTCCACATTAAGTCGGCCTAATAGCTGGCCTTACTCGAGCACTATTACCATGTAGTAGACATCTGCTCTTTTTACCAGCCAAACATTTATCTCCCACTAAGAAATGGGTCTTTACCCAGACTTCAACCTGAAATCAAGAGCCAAGCTAGTGGTTACAACTGCTCTGGGAAAATCAGTCTCAGAGAAGGACTGAAATATTTCATTAAACAATCTACTAGAAAACACCCACTTCATGTCTTACAACTTATTGAAAGCACATTTCACCTACCCTACTCATTCCCCACTTCCAAAATTCCGCACACATTACCAGGGCTCTATTTGAATTCCTTAGTTCCAGCCATATAAAAATCTTTGTTGGTGAGACTGTATTTCCTATGCCTAGCAAGAATAAAATTTAAGTTAACAAATAGTTCTTCCTAGTGGCCTGGAGGGACCTTCAGAATTCCAGTAAGAGCCCCTCAAATTTCCTTGGGAGGACTTCTCCACAAGCTTTGCCCAAGTGTTTTCAAGTGTGGCTAATTTTGCTTTCATTTTTAGGTGTGAGTGTGTGACCCAAGCCTAGGTAACTATCCCATACTCCTTGATATATGAACTAGTTTTTGGCATGTGAAACACGACAGTCAATCCGAACCAATGAGTGTCAACCTCAGGATTGTTCTAGAACTATTGGTACATGAGCATTTTTCTTTCCTTTGAGGTTGTTAAGTTGGTAAACTGCAAATCTGGAGCTCCTGGAGGCCATTATGAAACTGTATAGAAGAGGCTGCATTCAACAGTGAAAAAAGTGATTCCTGGGACATTATTTGTGAGTATAAGGTTAGCTCAACTCTATTTGAACTTTTAGTTATGTGTATTCATTAGATCCCTTTCTCATTTAGTAATTGAGTTATTGACCATTCCTTGTGGGCAAAGTCTTGTTTGGTACTTTATTCTGGTAACTGGGACCCTTTCTTCCTCCCTGCTCCCCTAACCTATATTCCCTATAATATTATTTCTAAATATTTGCCTTTTCCCTGAAGTAGGATTATGTATCATGTTCTAAGAGATATCTGTCCTACATCCGAGGAAAGGAGGATATGTCATCTAGACTTGGCCCAGATGTGCTTTGGCCAATGGGTTGCCAATATGCATGACAATAACTTTACTTAACCAGAAACTTTATATTACATGAGTTGGTCCAGGTCCTCTTGCATTCATGCCCTCTGCCATGAGAATAGCATGTTTTATATAGAAACTTCTTCAACTTGGGTGCCAGAACAGAGCAAAGCCTGGAAGAGTGCATCAATACCAGCAGAACTGGAACAGATCTACAGCACTCATGTAACTTAAGCAAAAACATACTTTTGTTGTTGTTTTAAGCCATTCAGACATCTTGGGGTTGTTTGTCATTATTGCAAAAGTTAATACTTCTTAGTTCATCTTGTCTAAGATTGCCTTAATTCAATAATTTTGTTCTTAACCTTTCCATTGGTAAGCATCTTATTACTTGCTACCAGTCTGAGTCTCATAACTCCAAGAGGAAAATTGACAAGACATTCTGGGGCAGCAGGAACCAGGGCTGCGAGTCCTCCCTGAGACAGCATGACCCCAAAGACTCCAGTCCTGATTACAGAAGCTGGAGGAGAGGCAGAAAGCAATAAAACTGCAAGTATCCTTATGTGAAACAAGGAACCAAGTGTTTAAAATAGAGGAATTAAAATTACTAAAGACAGAAAAATCAAAACTGGCAGATCTGGGGAAGTTGTAAGATAGGGGAATGTGAATAATCTGTGAATAATTTGCTAAATCCACAGTAAAGGTGCTTGATAGAGCAGACATCACCATTATCCCATCTTCTTACATCTCCCCCGCCCTCTGTGCTGGGGATGATCCAGTGGACTGTTTTGATGTATTTCAGGCTATTATTGAGATGGTAGGAAGATTTAGTAACAGTTTTCCAGCCTATATCATTTCCATTATCACACTGACTTTTCTCTTTCTTCTGTTCCTCACTTCCTCCCACCCATATTGCCTTGGAAACCAAAATAGTTTTTTTCCTCACTTTTATGGATAGTAATTCAGCTTTCCCTTAACTCCTACTCCCAAATTTTCCTACACAAATCTTTCAGCCCAGCAGGAAATGGCTGCTGTTCTATTCAAGTCTCCTTTGTTATCAGCTATATAAATTATAAATAATAAAAATGGTTTTTCTCTTTTACCTCTCTGATTCTATAACTCACTGTTATCTTCTGGGAGTCCCAGAGATGTAGCCCCTAAGTGCATACTGCAATGCCTTTTACAAATGCACATGAATACTCTTCTAAATTCAAGTTTTATTTATCCGAAGGCAAAAACTCTACTCAAGTTCTGTCATACTTTATCACTTTCTTTAGTCTTGGCACACAGTTCCTCATTTTTCTCATTATTCCCAGCAAAGGTAGCTCACATATATTTAGATATATTTTTCAATCTCTTTATCTCAGTTTCCCTCATTTGAAAATGGGAACAATAATGTCTTTTTCATAAGTTTATTATGAAGATTAAACAAATAATACACATAGAACAGTGTCTACCTAGCAGAAATAAGTGTTCAAAATTTTAATTTTATTATGATTATCGTATACTGAACTCAAGGGTCTCCTAATTGCCAGAAAGTATAAAGCAAAGTAGCTTACTGTTACTGGATGGCAGCTGCATTCTGGTTAGGGGCTATTTTGAAAACCCCACTGAAGAATTGAAATAACACTCCCTACAGAGTCCCCCCTCTTATCCCATATTTTTTATATCAGATTATATTTCATATTTCTCTAGCTACAGTCTAGCAAAATAGGCTGGATCCTATGTTTTCTACACACACACACACACACACACACACACACACACACACACACAATGTGTGAAAAGAGAAGGCTATATAGACTCAGACAGAGATTTGGGAGAAGATCCATGTGACACCTTTCCTGCACATGCCTCAATGCCATCCATATTTCAGAGCTTTCTCTTGGATATAAAGCCTGTGTGTGGCAATGTTGATTCTATGCATTCTAAAGAGCACGTTCTCTCTCCCAGGAAATATTGAAAGAATATACTGCCAATGTCCTGGCAGATCCTTACCGGGGAGTGACACTTCTCTTTTTATCTGGCTCTCAGGAGTAACTTACACTCCACAGTCAAATGGATAAAACAAGCAATATGTCTTAAATAGCGCTCTTATAATTAGAAATATGAATGTGAAAATTATTTTTTTCCCCGAAAAGCATTATTTTCTAAAAACTGGGGAAAATGTCTCAACAAGTCTTTTTGGTCCCTGAAATTTCATCTTACAGCCTAAATTTTATATGTGGAGCATAAATATGTAATATAAATAGTAAGGTGAACTAGGCAAATGTTTTTGTCACCCATATGATGTAGAGATTCATAATATTTAAAGAAATTACCAATCAATGAGAAAACAGTGACCTTAAATCACACACTAGATCAGATGGATTTAATTGATATCTACAGAACATTTCATCCCAAAGCAGCAGAATATACATACTTCTCAAGTGCACACGGAACATTCTCAAAGATAGACTACATGTTAGGACACAAAAGATGTCTCACTAAATTTAAGAAGATTGAAATCATATCAAGCATCTTCTCTGACCACAAGGGCATGGAACTACAAACCAACCACACACACACACACACACACACACACACACACAAAATATATTCAAACACATGGACCCTAAATAGCATGTTACTAAACAGTGAGTGGATTACTAATGAGATCAAGGAAAAAATAAAAAATTACCTGGAAACAAATGAAAATGAGCACACACCACCCAATATCTGTGGGACACAGTGAAAGCAGTCCTGAGAGGGAAGTTCATAGCTTTACAGGCCTGGCAAGAAGCAAGAGAAATCTCTAGTAAACAATCTAACCCTATACCTAAAAGAATTAGAAAAAGAACAGCAGGAAAAGCCTAGAGTAAGTAGACGGAAGGAAATACTAAATATCAGAACAGAAATAAATAACATAGAAACTAAAAAAATAATGCAAAAGATAAATGAACCCAAAATCTGGTTCTTTGAAAGGATAAACAAGATTGAGGAACGTCTAACCAGACTTATTGAGAAACAGAGAGCCCAGCTGGAGTGGCTCAGTGGTTGAGCATTGACCTATGAAGCAGGAGGTCACTGTTCAAATCCCCATCAGAGTATATGCCCGGATTGCTGGCTTGATCCCCAGTAGGGGACATGCAGGAGGCAGCCGATCAATGATTCTCTCTCATCATTGATATTTCCATCTCTCTCTCCCTCTCCCTTCCTCTCTGAAATCAATAAAAACATATTTTAAAAAGGAGAGAGAAGACCCAAATAAACAGAACTGAAAGCAATGTAACAAGAAACATCACAGAAAAACAAATGATTGTTACAAACAATTATATGCCAACAAAATAGGCAAACTGGTTGAAATGGACAAATTCCTACTAACATATAATCTTCCAAAACGAAATCGAGGAAAAAGCAAAACATCTGAATAGACCAATAACAACCAATTAAATTGAAGCAAGAATCAAAATACTTCCAGCAAACGAAAATCCTGGAATGTATGATTTCACAGGTTAACTTTACCAAATATTCAAAGACGAACTAACACTTACCCTTCTCAAACTATTCCAAAAAATTCAAGAGAGGTAAAGATTTCCAAGCTCTTTTTACAAGGATAACATAATCCTAATACCAAAACCAAATAAAGACACAACAAAGACAGGAAATTATAGGCCAATATACCTGTTTAATATAGTTGTTAGGAACCTCTACAAAATATTAGTAATTCAGATCCAGAAATACATTTAAAAAATCATACACCATGATCAAGTGGGATTTATTCTGGGATGCAAGGTTGGTACACTATCTACAAATCAATAAATGTGATACATCACATAAACAAAATGGAAGGTGAAAATCAACATATCAATAGATGCAGAAAAAGCATTTGATAAAATCCAGCACCCATTTATGATAAAAACTCTCAGCAAAGTGGGCATAGAGGGATCATACCTCAACATAATAACAGCCATATATGAAAATCAGCCAACATCATATCCAATGGGCAAAAACTAAATGCATTTCCCATAAATCAGGAACAAGACAGGGACGTCTGTTTTCAGCACTCTTATTTTTTTTTTAAGAAAAAGGTTGTATTTATTTCAAAGAGAGGAAGGAAGATGAAGAGAGGGATAAAGAAAATCAGTGATGACAGAGAATCATTGGTCAGCTGCCTCCTGCACGCCCCCTACTAGGGATCCAGTCCACAACCCAATTATATGCTCTGACGGGGAACCCAACCTTGACCTCCTGGTTCATAGGTCTGTGTTCAATCACTGAGCCACACTGGCCAGGCTCAACACTCTTATCCAACACTAGAGGCCCAGTACATGAAATTCGTGCACTGGGGGTGGGGGGGAGGTCCCTCAGCCCAGCTTGCACCCTCTCTAATCTGGGACCCCACAGGGATCAGGCCTAAACCAGCAGTCGGACATCCCTCTCACAACCTAGGACTGCTGGCTCCCAACCACTCACCTGCCTGCCTGCCTAATTGCCCCTAACTGCTTCTGCCTGCCAGCCTGATCACCCCCTAACCACTCCCTGCCAGCCCGATTGCCCCCAACTGCCCTCCCCTGCTGGCCCAGTCACCCCCAACTGCCCTTGCCTGCTGGCCCGGTTGCCCCCAAATGCCCTCCCCTGCCAGCCCGGTTACCCCTAACTGCCCTCTCCTGCAGGCCTGGTCACCCCCAACTGCCCTCCCTCCCCTGCAAGCCTAGTAGCCCCCAACTGCCCTCCCCTGAAGGCCATCTTGTGGCGGCCATCTTGTGACCACATGGGGGCAGCAATCTTGTGCGAGAGCGTGATAGTCAATTTGCATACTACCTCTTTAATATATAGGATAGTATTGAAAGTTCTAGCCATAGTGATCAGACCATAAAAAGAAATAAAAGGCATCCAAATTGGAAAAGAGGAATTAAAACTGTCATTATTTGCAGATATCATTATATTGTATGTAGAAAACACTGAAGACTCCACCAAAAAACCTACTAGATCTAATAAATGAATTTGGAAAAGTTGCAGGATATAAAATCAACATCCTGAAATCAAGGACATTCTTATACACCAATAAGGGACTCTCAGAGAGATAAACTAAAAAAAAAAAAAAATCTATTTACCATTGCAGTAACAACAACAAAAGGATACCTTGCCATAAACTTAATTAAGGAGGTAAAAGACCTGTACTCGGAAAACTGCATTAAGAAAAGAAATAGAGGAGAGATCCAAGATGGCTGCAAGATAGTGTGAGAGTGAGAAAACAAAAGGAGAGTGCGTGGACGTGCGGGGAGTGTCAGTATTTGTGAGTGAGGAACAGCTATATTCCAAGGGACTGTTGGGGACTGGCGGGCTGCACACACCCCCACCCCGCCCACTTGACCGGGCAGCCTCTACTGTGGCTGAAATCTCTCCCAGAGCAGCTGGCTCTGCCACAGAGGCCACGCCACCTTGAAGGGGAGATGGCTGTGATCAGGAAACTGACTTTGATCAGAACCCCAGCCTTACCTTCAACCGGGGAGATCTCAGATACCTCCCGGGACCTTACAACTACAAGAAAAGAAAAAGAGGAAGATACAAACAAATGGAAGCATATATTGTGTTCAGGGATTGGAAGAATTATCATTATTAAAATGTCCATACTACCCAAAGCAATCTAAATATTCAATGCAATACCTATTAAATTACCAACAGCATATTTCACAGGTCTAGAACAAATATTTCAAAAATATATATGGAACCAAAAAAAGACCGCAAATAGCTGTAGCAATATTGAGAAGGAAGAATAAAGTTGGAGGGATCACAATACTATACTATCAAACTATACTACAAAGTCATTATAATAAAAACAGCCTGGTACTGGAATAAGAACAGGCATATTGATCAATGGAACAGAACAGAGAACCCAGAAATGGACCCAAATCATTATGGAGATCTTATCATAAGTGAGTGCTGCAATGGAGACTGCACATCCTTGATGGGTCACCTATGCCAAAGTTAGGTCTGTAATAGTAAAAGAGTGGGACCTTGAGACATGGAAATGTGATATTTGTTTGATTCCCCAGCACATCCCTCTCTCTCTCTTGTTAGAGAAGAGGAGCTTCCTTTGCTCGAGGCTTTGCTAAGTTTTACCCGAGGCAGGAGCCTCAAAAGATGATGCTCGTCCTTCATTTCCCGTCATTATCTCCACACAGAAAAATTAGGGCCAGGTACTGGTGATTACTGGCTATCTTCCAGGAGTAAACAGTTTTCACACCAAAAGAATTTTAAGATCTGGCTAATGTGTACCAGCGAGATTTGAGATTTTGCAGTTAAGACCTAGGAAGAAAGCTAGAAAATATTTATTGTCCAGAAGAAAAATTGAGAGACTGCAAAGATGTTTTAATCTATTAATCTATATAATAAAAGCCTAAGCGACCATTATGGCAGAATGACCAGAACAACCGGTCGCTATGAAGCACACTGACCACCAGGGGAAGACGCTCAACACAGGAACTGCCCCCTGGTGGTCAGTGCGCTCCCACTGGGGGAACGCCACTCAGCCAAAAGCTGGGCTCACAGCAGCGGTGGCGGAAGCCTCTCCCGCCTCCGCAGCAGCTCTAAGGAGCAGCAAGCCGAGTAGTAAGGAGCCTGCTGCTAAGGAGCAGCAAGCCGAGTGGTAAGGAGCAAGCAGGTGGGCAATAAGGAGCGAGGGATCCTGGATGCAAAAGGGATCTCAGACTGCAAGAGGGCGCAGGCTGGGCTGAGGGACCCCCCATCCAGTGCACGAATTTCATGCACTGGGCCTCTAGTATATTATAATACATGAAGTACAAAATGTCTTACTTTGAATGTTTTGCAAGTTTACTTTATAACCTTGTATGTAGTTCATTTTTATTAGTGTTTCATGACTGGTTAAATAAAACACATCTGTTAGATTTTTTAAATGATTGATGTATGTCAATTAATTAAACTTTCCCATCATATTATTCTAACCATATGTGCATTAAATTACTCTGTGCAATCTAATTGAAATATGCTTAAGCCACCTTAAAAAGACATTAGACACAATTTCTTTGTACTTAACACATGTTAACATTTTGATTAAGGTTATTATACACATTTTGACTTGTAGAACTTCTTTATAAATAATTAACATCAATATAAAATAATTCATTATAACTTTTTTTGCTTTGTTGGTATTTTTAAGTCTCAATTTCTATCTGCTTATACAATTGCAAATGTTACCTTAATGCATTCACTCGCCTATTCTATTTTGACTACTTCTCATTTTTAATCTCTTTATTTCTTTATTGTATATCTAATCTTTATGTGAGATTTATTTTGTCATATTTTTTTAAAGCCTACTTTGAGGAATTTTCATAGAAAAATTTAACCCATCTGTTCTATCAGCTCAAAATGGTATGTTTGACCTCAGTTTTGTCATTGCTTTATGTTATTAAGGGTATGATAAAAGCAATTGTTTGCTTCTATCATCCTGGATTAAAAATAATTTAAATTTTATTTAATTTATTTTTTAAAATTCTTATTACTTTTATTGGGGTGATATTGGTTAATAAAAGTATATAGGTTTCAGGTGTACAATTCTATAATATATCATCAGTATAATGTATTGTGTGTTCACCACCCCAAGTCAAGTCTCCTTTCATCACCATTTATCCCCCCTCTAACCCCTTCTTCCTGACCCCCTCACTTCCCATCTAGTAATCACCATAATGTTGTCTGTGTCTATGAGGCTTTTTTTTCTTTCCTTAATACCTTCAACTATTTCAGCCAGTACCCCAAACCCCTTCACTCTGTCAGTATGTTCTCTATGTCTATAAGTCTGTTTTTATTTTGTTAGTTTCTTTTGCTCATTACATTCCACATATAAGTGAAATCATAGGGTATTTGTCTTTCTCTGACTGGCTTATTTCACTTAGCATGAAACTCTCAAGGTCCATCCATGCTGTCATAAAAGGCAAGATTTCCTTTTTTTCTTCCTTTCTTTACTGCCAAGTAGTATTTCATTGTGTAAATGTACCACTGCTTTTATATCCATTCATCTACTGATGGGTACTTGGCTGCTTCCAAATGTTGACCATTGTAAACTGTAAGGACACAGGTGTGCAAATATTCTTTCAAAATAGTGTTTCAAGTTTCTTTGGATATATTCCCAGAAGTAAAATTGCTGGGTCATAAGGCAGTTCCATTTTTAATTTTTTTGAGGTAGCTCCATATTGCTTTCCACAGTGGCTGCACCAATCTGCATACCCACCAACAGTGCTCTAGGGTTCCCTTTTCTCCACGTTCTTGTGGAATCTCAGCTGCCACATGTGGGAGCTGGGCCAGCCTTTTCTCACATCTCCACTCTTCCTCCTAGTCTCAGTGTGGCTTCTTCTGTAAATAGTTGGTTACAAGACTTCTCTTTAGTAGTCTTCAGTTTGTTATTCAGGTTACATGCTCTATATTTTAGTGTAACCTCCACCTACTCCACCACTACCTTGGATCTGAAATCTTATTTTAATGATTAAAATCCTGTTTTAAATTCTACATAGTTGAAACGCTGTTTTAAATTTTACTATAATTTTCAGAAAGCTTTAATCAACATATTTTTTAATTATTAAAATCAGAACAAAGAATATTATGTATCATTATCTACCACCCAATCATCAGTTTTCTTGTCCTTATCAATCTAATTTATCATCATATTATGCTATTTTGTCATTATTTTTTCTTATAGGTTTATTTCAACAAAAAGATTTTAAAATTTTTGTATTTATTAGTGACCCTTTCGCTTCTATAATATTTTTTATTTTTGTTTGGTATCCTTTTGGGTTCAAGTCTTGCCCCTCCAACCCGGGGCTTCACACTCATATAGTTTTAAGGTTGAAAATCCTTTACCCTACACTTCAGATAAGTTGGAATTATTTCCTTTCTCAACAGCAGGTATGCACTGCACCTTAAGTAGTAAATTTTTAAAAAAATGTAGTGGGGTTTTTTTGGTAACTTAATTAGTGGAAATGTTTTCTCAATTTAATTTATAGTTATTTGATTCATAGATCTATTTAAAAGTTTATGCATCCATTGTTGATTTTAAATAATCCTTCAAAGTTTTTGAGTGTCCTTTGCTCCAGTTTTCTTTTGTATAAGTTGGTTTTTAAAAATTTATTTGAAATGCCTCTTTAATATTTTTTTATCTAACTTATATGCAAACACCTTTAAATTTAGTCCCATATTACAGCATGTTGAAATCTTCAAGTGAATTTATAGAAAGAACACTTAGTTTATGGAATAAACTAAGGAATATTGAATGTTACTATGCAGTTATACGAACTTTACATTTGTTATTTCACTTAAACCTCAACAATTGTTAATGTAAATAATATTAATATTAATAAATCAAATTTATATAGAATAAAATTGAATTTAAATAATTTTAAGAGCATAGAACAAGTAAACGATAGAGCCATGTTTTTAAACACAGGTCATTGACTTGAGTTCATACTCTTCACCACTATCCTCTACTGCTTCTTCTAAATGAAGGCTTTGCATTTATGTAGAAAGAGAACATATTGATATTTGTTTCTATTTGTTTTCTGTTTTCTGTTTGGCTGTGTTTTAATGCTTAACTCAGGCTTTAGCAAAAAAAGAAAAAATTCCCCTTTAGTGTGATAAATTGTTGATAAACTTTCATAGTTCATAATGGTCTGCCACTTCCCTTTGTCTTATGCTTTTAAATAAGTGTTGTGGTGGAAAGTGGGTGAGGTCAAAATAGCCAGTTGCCATTCTAACCTGATACTTGTGTTATCAACTTATTTTTTTAAATATATATATATATATTTTTTTAATTGATTTTAGAGAGGAAGAGAGAGGGAGAGAGAGATAGAAACATCAGTGATAAGAGAGAATCATCGATGGACTGCCTCCTACATACCCCACACTGGGGACTGAGCTTACAACCCAAGCATGTGCCTTGACTGGGAATCGAACTATGATCTCCTGGTTCATAGGTTGATGCTGAACCCACTGAGCCACGCCAGCTGGGCTCAACTTATCTTAATAATCTAAAATTATTATAAATTTTCAATCACACTGTAAATTTTGCTTTGCTATATATTTAAATGACAAACCTTGTTGTTTTACTTCCTGGCTTTAAAAATCTTTATGGTTCTTTATTACTTACAGAATTAATTATAAAATCTGGAGCAGGCCATGTTTGGCTCATTATAATTTGTCCCAAAACTTTCTTTTCAGTTATCCCTGATGCCCCTCTCTCTTTGCTCCAGTGAAATCGAACTCTTCACTTCCTAAGTACATTCTGTCTATTCAGTCTTTCTGCTCTTTCATATATGGTATTCTTCCTTCTTTGGGTATTTCTCTTTTAATCATTCAACAGACTCTCGTTCTTCTTTTAAAGCCTTATCAGTGGAGGCTTCTCTAGCTTCCCCAGTTATAACTAGTACATTCACTCCTGTCACACTGACAACACACCTTTATTTTAGCATTTACATCATATTGTACTTATATATTTAACTTGACCACAGTTTATATACTCTTTAAGTACTACTAATATTTACATTGAAGTTCAACAAAAAGTAAATAATTGAATTAATTAATAGAATTAAAATGTACACAAGAAATAAAAAAGATAGTAAGATAATACAAAAGAAAGAAAACAAAAGGAATAGATTGAAAAGAAAGCAATGAAATTATATTTACAAATGTCTACATTGAAAATTCCAAGAAATCCACATAAAGCTTCTAGAACTAATAAATGAGTTTAGCAAGATCACAGGATACAAGATAAGTCTATAAAAAAAAAGAAACCTTCATTTTTCTCTATTCTAGTAATGACCAAGTTTATATGAATCATGTTTTTTATTTTCTGTATTTTATTATGTTCCCTTCTCTGGGCCAGTTAATTCCTAAAGACAGCAAACAATTATCTTATAAGCACACTTTTCATATACAAACCAATAAATTCTGAGGCCATATCTCCAATCCATTCCTTTATCTAACTCTCACACACCAACCCAATATTTCTCCTTCTCTAAGTCATCCAAGGACCAAGTACAGAACAATCCTTGTAGCCCAGGCTCACTGAAGTTATTCAAACTATCTAATCCTAAATTGTGCTATTGTGCTCACTTGCCTGTCCTGCTCCCTTCATTCCTTTCTGCAGAGAACAAAATACAGTAGAGACTTTGGGCCATGTTCTTCTCCCTTTGCCTCTTCTGCTTCTTGACTGACACAGGTGCTTCTTCATGTTGTCTTGCATGTCATGTTATGCTTCCTCTTTCTGGAGATTTTTGAGTTTCTTACTTCATGAAAATCATTTTTGTGTCATATATCTGAGTGCCCATAACTGATTAAAATAAACCCAGATACATTTTAATATAAAGTACATATGTGTAGAATCTGTATGCTAAAAACTTCAAATACTGATGAAATAAACAAAAGAAAATCTAAATAAATGCAAATATATAATAAGTTTATGAATTGGAACACTGTAAGAAATAGAACCTAGTCAGTGGTTGAGCATCGGCCTATGAACCAGGAGGTCACCATTTGAATCCTGGTCAGGGCACATGCTCAGGTTTAGGGTTCCATCCCTAATAGGGGACATGAAAGAGGCAGCGAATCAATGATTCTCTCTCATCATTGATGTTTCTATCTCTCTCTTCCTCTCCCTTCCTCTCTGAAATAAATAAAAATATTTTTTAAAAAAATAAATAGAAAGATTATTAAAATGTTAGTTATTCTAAAATTAGTCTATAAGCTTAGCATAATTGCATTCAAACCCTAGCAAAAACTTTCTGTAGATATTGATAAATGATTTTAAATTATATGGAAAGGCAAAGAAATGAGAAAAGCTAAAATAATTTTGAAAAATAAGAACAAAGATGAAGAATTCTAATTTTTAAAACTTAATATAAATACAAGTAATTTAAATAGTATAGTATTGGTAAAAGTATATACAAACAGATTATTGGCATAGAATAGGGAACCCAAAAAGAGACCCATATGGCCAGTTTATTTCTGAAAAGTTGCAAAGGTAATTTAATCATCTTTTCAATAAAGTGTTAGAATAAAGATTTATATGCAAAAACAAACAAAAGCTACAATATAACTCACAGCTAAAAAAAATAATAAGTGTGAAATGTAAACTATAAAAGTTGTTAAAAAAAAAAAAAGAAGTTGACCTCTTTGGGTAACCTTGGGTTAGTCAAATATTTCTTTGATATGATACTAAAAGTGTGATCCATAAAACAAAAAGTTGATAAAACTGAACTCTATCAACCTTAGAAACTTTGCTCTCTGAAAGAAACTACTAAGAGAATGAAAAGACAAGCCGTAGACTGGGAGGAAATATTTAGAAATAACATGTCTGACAAATAACTAGCATTGGGAACATATAAAAAACTCTCAAAACTCAACAATAGCAAAGGAAAAAACCCATTTAAAAATGAACAAAGGCCATGAACAGAAACTTCATTAAAAATAAAAAATAAACACATGAGAAGATGCTCCCCTTAATTAGTCATTAGGAAAATGCAAATTAAAACTACAATAAGACACTACACTTACCCATTTGTCTGCACTTAAATAAGACTGAAGAGGGAGAAACCAAGATGGCGGCATAGGTAAACACCTAAACTGCTGCCTCACACAACAATTTCAAAACTACAACTAAAAGACAAAACAAACATCATCCAGAACCACAGGAAGGCTGGCTGAGTAGAATTTCTACAACTAGAAGGAAAGAGAAAAGCACACTGAGACCCAGAGGAGCTGCAGGAGGCAGAGGTACTGAGACGCGCGTGGAGAGGACTGGCAACTGAGTGCGCAGCTGGCTTTCTCAAGCGGGAGAAAGACAAAAGCTTCTGACTGTGATGAACCCCAGTTCCGGGCGAGACTCTGGGGACCCAGACTCATACGGGGTGAAACTGGACTGTCAGAAAAGAGAAAAGCACACTGAGACTCAGAGCAACTGCGGAAGGCAGAGGTACCGAGGCGTGTGTGTGGAGAGGGTGGGCAACTGAGTGCGCAGCTGGCTTTCTCAAGCGGGAGGGAGACAAAAGCTCCTGACTGCACTGAACTCCAGTTCCGGGCGAGACTCTGGGGACCCAGACTCATTCGGGGAGAAATTGGACTGTCTGGCAGCGGGCGAAACTCGAGGGCAGCTTTCTCTCCAAGGTGCTTACAGCGATTACCACGGGACACTGAGACACAGGGGCCTATTAGGGCAGGGCTGACGGGAAACCAATGCTGTCTGCTCCACCCTGAGACTCCACCCCATCCAAGCTGAGTACAGAGGTTTTTGCAGGTCTTGTCTCATAAGGGTGTCTCCAGCACTAAAGTTTTCCCAGCGTAGACACAGCTGATCCTCATAGCCAATTGGCCTGGAGGTCAATTCTTCCCAGTGATACCAACAACAATCAAGGCTTAACTGCAACAAGACTGTGCACACAGCCCACAAAGGGGTGCACCAAGAGTGTCCACCTCAGGTAACTGGGGAGGCTGACCCACTGGGCCCTAAAGGGCACCTAGCGCACAAAGCCACTCTAGCAACTCAGGGAAGTAGCCAAAATGCGGAGACAAAGAAACAGAAATGGAGGAAAGCAAATGACTGGATATAGAGTTCAAATTCACGGTTATAAGGTTTTTCAAGAATTTTCTAGAAAAGTCTGATAAATTTAGTGAGACCCTCGAGGATATGAAAAAGGACCAACTAGAAATTAAGCATACACTGACTGAAATAAAAAATATTATACAGAAATCCAACAGCAGACTAGAGGATCGCAAGAATCAACTCAAAGATTTGAAATACAAAGAAGCAAAAAACACTCAACTGGAAAAGCAAAAAGAAAAAAGAATCCAAAAATATGAAGATAGTGTAAGGAGCCTCTGGGACCACCTCAATCATACCAACATCACAATTATGGGGGTGCCAGAAGAAGAGAGCAAGATACTGAAACTCTATTTGAAGAAATAATGACTGAAAACTTCCCCCACCTGGTGAAAGAAATAGACTTACAAGTCCAGGAAGCGCAGAGAACCCCAAACCAAAGGAATCCAAAGAGGACCACACCAAGACACATCATAATTAAAATGCCAAGAGCAAAAGACAAAGAGAGAATACTAAAAGCAGCAAGAGAAAAACAGTTAGTTACCTACAAGGGAGAACCCATACGACTGTCAGCTGATTTCTCAACAGAAACTATGCAGGCCAGACAGGAGTGGCAAGAAACATTCAAAGTGATGAATAGCAAGAACCTACAACCAAGATTACTCTACCCAGCAAAGCTATCATTCAGAATTGAAGGGCAGATAAAGAGCTTCACAGATAAGAAAAAGCTAAAGGAGTTCATCACCACCAAACCAGTATTATATGAAATGCTGAAAGGTATTCTTTAAGAAGAGGAGGAAGAAGAAAAAGGTAAAGATAAAAATTATGAACAACAAATACATATCTATCAACAAGTGAATCTAAAGATCAAGTGAATAAAAAATCTGATGAACAGAATAAACTGGTGAATATAATAGAATCAGGGGCATAGAAAGAGAGTGGACTGACAAGTCTCAGGGGGAAAGGGGTGTGGGGGGTGTGGGAAGAGACTGGACGAGGACAGTGGGGGGGAGTAAGGGCAGAGGGTGGGGTGAGAACCGGGTGGAAGGGAGCTATGGGGGGAAAAAGAGGAACAATTGTAATAATATGAACAATAAAGATTTATTAAATTAAAAAATAAATAAATAATAATAATAATAAATAAATTGAATATACTAAATACTTCTCTGCCTATCTTCTGACCTTGCCTCATTAATCTCGAATGCTCTCCCTTCACTTCCTTCATCTGGCAACTTCTACTGATCCTTTAAGACTCAACTTGGACACCATCAATTCCAAAAAGTCTGCCCTTGGACTCCTACCCTCACTCCCCCAACCTGGGTCTGAATTAGTGGCCTTTGTAAAATATGATGATGGGTCCTCCATTTTCATCTATCACCTCATCCATCAAATATATAGTGCTAAGTTGTTTAATTAAAGGTTTTAGTATTCTTAACTCTGATCTCCATGAAGTAATAGATTCTGCCTTCTTTAAGCCTCTATCTCCAGAAATCAGCACATTAAAAATTGTTGAATGAGTGAATAAATTCATATAGAAAAATCCTATGCTCTTTCATGTAGGCTCAGCCTCTGCTTTAGGTATACTCACCCTTCAAAGTTAAAATCATTTCCCCTCATTAGAGGAAGTCCTGGTTTCTCTAGGTAACTTACTTAGCTGCTCAAAGTTAGATACCCTGGCCTCTGAGTTACTATCCTAAGTCTTAGGACCTTAGATGTCCTCAAATGATAATTTTGTGTCACTGGCTGCAATTGATCTGCTGAGAGAGACTATGTCAGACTTGATACCATGAGCACAGCTATAACAGTGTGGTCCTTAACTATAAGACATTCACTTCTGACACTACCATGAAGGTCTCACCAAAGATGAAACCCCTGGTCAGTCCAAGTCAGAGCTTTCTCAGCATTGTAGGTGCCACTTGCAAATGGTGCTCTGTTTGTTTGTCTTTGTCTGCATGTGACCAGAAATGAGCAGGCATGCCAGTCCTTCCCTGCATCCCACCAGATCCTGAATTAAAAGAGTGGAAACAAAGAGTGCATCAGCATCATAATAATACCTAATATTTATTTATGTTTCTCAAAATGGCTTCATCATCTTATGCCATTATGTAAGAATAGAGGCCCAATGCACGAAATTCATGCAAGAGTAGGCCTTCCTTCCCCCGGCTACCAGCACCGGCTTCCCTCTGGCACCCGGGATCCAGGCTTCCTTTGCAGCTCCAGCTTCATCCGGAAGGTCATCCGGAAGGAAGTCCAGTCTAATTAGCATATTACACTTTTATTATTATAGACTAGAGGCCTGGTGCACAGATTCGTGTACCGGCGGGGTCCCTTGGCGTGGCCTGCGGCGATCAGGCTGAAATCAGCAGTCCAACGCTGCCTGCTGCTCCTGCATGCCACTCCTGTTCATCCGGGCCCTGCTGTGCCTGCCATGGGCTTGCACCCAGTCAGTCCCGATCAGCCGTGAGCCCTGCATCTGGCGCCTGTGGGTCAGCTGAGCGGTGCTCCCTCTTGGGAGCGCACTGATCACCAGGGGGCCGCTCCTGCATTGAGTGTCTGCTCCCTGGTGGTCAGTGCGCACCATAGTGACCAGTTGTTCGGTCATTGGGTCACTTAGGCTTTTATATATACAGATTAGTATTATTGGAAGCATTGGGATAGTGAATTATTATTATTGTATTTATAAATGTTTGGAGTATATTGGGAGCTTGCTAAATATGTTTCATACATGGGTGGCTTTAAAATTCATGGCAAATCTTTTCATTTCTCCACCAAATACACCTCATTTTAAGTTAGGGCTGCTGAAGTCTGTTCCCTTTGGATTAGAGGTCTTCTACTGGCAATGAGACCTTGAGGAAATTATACAACCCTATGTAGCCTGGGTTTTTTTCTCTGTAAAATATGATGATGCTACCCAGACTGCAGAGGGACTCAGTGAGTGTGAGGAATAAATAAGTCAGTAAGGGCGGAGCTACCTTCACAGCTTCCAAGCTTTTCACTGGTTTTGGTTGTGAGAGAGAAATCAATGCCAAGAGGCTGTTCACTGAAATAAGTTCCACCGAGGAGCAGCCATCTTACAGTGTTTGGAGGTGGGAGAGGCAAGAGGAGATGTGTTTTTGGGAGGTCTGTGCTCTGGTCTTAAGTAAGGAGTCTGGAGTCAGGGCCAACCCTGTTTATTCCAGAGGAGTAGTGCATTTGCGGCATAGGAAAAATGACCACTCAGGGTGTAAATAATGTCTTATGTAGGGAGTGCTGGGCAGGAGAGTGGCAAGAAATAAGCATTGTGAAGAATGTAAGTAGGTCATAGAATCTCAGACTACAGAATGTGCTTGAAACCACTGCATCTTACGTGAACACATACAGGCCAAGTATAGACCAAGTACACTTAGAGTTACATATATGGAGTAGCTAGCAACCGACAATGACCAACATTTCAGTTCTGTTTGCAACTCGATTGGCTGTTCAAAGAGGGTATAGTCTCTGCTTCCAGTTCTAGCATTCTGATACTATGTGCAGTTTAATATAAAACCCGGGTTGAAATCCAGGCTTGCCCAACTATAGATTTTCTGGGAAGATTTTCATCCTTTGCATTTGTAATGATGATGTTCTTTTCGTGTGTTTGTGGTGCAAATACTAGACAGTTTCTGGGCATGTGTCTGTGAATGTACATAACTGTGTATTATTTAAGTGGGTAATGTGTGTACAAGAACACCTGTTATAGGGTACCTACTGAGGTGTCTGTACCACATCCTTTCTCAACACACTGGTTGTACTTACATAGAAGAGCCAATGGGCTCTGAGCTGGTGCTGGTTATGTCCAGTCCAGTGTCCGTTGTGGGTGTTGGAAGGATAGGGCCCTGGGTAACAAGAATATATACACATACTTTGAATAATTATAAAGGCAGTGTTTATTAAAGTACATTTTATTTTCAAAATTGAGCTATCAGCTGTAAAGTGTGTATACATTTTGGGGGGGGACACCATATATATATATATATATATATATATATATATATATATATATATATATATATATATATATATATACATACACACACACACACACACACACACACACACACACACACACACACACACCTGGGGGGGGGAGGGGGAGAGGGTGGTGGTGCTGGCGCTGAGGCCGTAGGGCGGGGCAGCGCTAAAGAGAGCCAGCGCTGCTAGTGGCTGCTGCTGGAATCCGGTACCCACAGAGGAGCAGGCGAGGCGGGAGGGGTGCGGGCGGGAGGATGAATCGATGAAGCGTGCTGCGTTACAGTGCATCAGGCGCCGCTGTAGGAGCCGAACACGGTGCGTCTTTGACCCCGCCGGCCCTCCCTACCGCACTCACTCGCCGAGGCGGGCCCCTCCGCGGAGCCGTGGCCGCCACTGGTCTGGGGCAGCCGCAGCGCGGCGAGAGCGGGTGGGCGCCCGGTCCGTCCCGAAGGTCCCCGAGGCCCGGCGAGCCCTGCAGGGCACATGTGCCCCCCTGGCTCTCATCTGCGCACTGACGGGAGCATGATTTGTGCCCGGGCCGGGGCTGCCAAGGTAAGCGGGCGCTTTTCAGGGACTCTGCTTGCCGCCCCTTCCTCTGCCCTTCTCTGGGCGGCTTCGCCGCTGCTGGCGAGGCCCCGGCAGCGCCCTCCTTCCCCAGAACCCGGGATCCACCCTCCTCCCCACCTTCTCGCTTCTCCTGGGAGGTTCAATTGTCAGCCTGGGGCGCGCCGCCGCCGGGCCCCGGCAGGCATTCGCGGGTGTGGACCCGAGCTCGAGTGCCACAGGCACACCCGGCCCTCCTGGGAGGTGAGGCTCAGAGAGAAACAAAGAAACCCCCAAGCGGGTTCGCAGCGTCTCCCCCGCCCCGGCCCTCCCAGTGAGAAAGAGGTGTCGGTGAGGGGGCGGAGAGACCTACGTAATCCCCTTCTCAGCTCACACCCACCCCTGTACCAAAGCTCTGGATATCGGTTTCGCCTTGGGCTCCCTGTAGGTAATTGTGTCCCTTGCAATGCCCAGGGATAACTGAGCGAGCACCCATAGCCCCCGTACGGACTCGAGAATGCTCGCCCAGGGGGCACGTGGCAGATCCCGCCCTTGCTCCTTTGGGTGGTGGCAGGCGCGGAGATGCGCGGGGTGGGTGCTCCTCCAGCGCCTCCCTGTCCCCGGCCGGCTGCGTGGCTCAGCGGATCCCGCTACCTGAGTTTTAACAGGAGCAGCCGGTCATGTCACCTGCGGTATTGCGACCGGCACACGGGCAGAAAGGAACCGCTCGGGGAAATGTGCCGGGTCCATCCATTTGTAGCTGAAGGTGCGCTTCTTTTTATCCCTGCATCCCGGTCTATGACAATGCAGCCAGATTCGGGGGCTCAAACAATGTGGTCCTCCACCCCACCCTCATCAAGTGCCTTCCGCTTGCCTTTGATGTGCCGGCCACTTGGCCTATTTGCGGAGCGTGGGCGCGGAGCGTGGGCTGGCTGGCTATTTTGCATACAGAGGCTGGACACCATAACTTCCTTGCCGAATTTCAGCGCGAGGCGGGAGCTGGCAGGGACTCAGGCTGCGGAGATGTCGTCGGGCTTCCTGTGGTTCCAGGCACAGCCTGCCTCGGTCTGCATTGGGCAGACATCAGATCGCATTGGGTGATTTTCCTAGTTGCGGAAGATATTATTTGACGTTGCTGTAGTTATTTTTTGTGCTTACTTTTCTTGGGATCTGCAGTGCAATTCTCCCCTTGTTTTTATTTTTTTTTTCTCTTTGAAAAGATAACAAGGCTGTCTTCAGCAGAAATGGATATAGGAAGATCAGCATAGTTCAAAGACTAAGGGAGGCATCTTTTCTCTTTTCCTAGGATTTAAGTGCGATGTAGGAGGGCACATGCCCCACGGGAAAAAGCCAGCCTTTAAAGATCCAAGAAGTGTCATTGTCCAAGACCGCACAAAGCAGGTAGCCATATCTGCGTTTCTCATCACTGGACTCCCTGGGCTTTGGCTATTACAGCAATTTGTTCTAGATCACGGATTCATTTCGAAAATGTGTGTTGTTCACTAAGAAGGGATTAGAGTCCACATGCCTACCCTGGTATGGTGTGTGTATCTGATTGGTAGAGAAATAGTGTGTGGTAGAATTCCCTGGTGCCCCTTCTTTCTCTTTGCTGCCTCCTCTGGAATGTGGCACTGAGGAAATGTAGCACGCTTTTCATTCCTAGACCTGCACGACTTCAGAGTGTTTAATTTAATAGAGCATGTTCTGACTAATTCTGGAATCCCAGTCTAGTGCAGTCGGCAGCTTTGTGAAATGACAGTTCTGTTTTTGTCTGGGGTAGTTATTTCACAGAGGCAAATTACTTAAGTTTGTTCGGATTGTGTACGTTATTGGCGTGGTGGAGAGATCCCATCCCGAGCCAGAACAGTCTGTAAATGCATCCGCATAGAGGGACTGCAGCTGCTGGGATGTTTGCCTAGCGACATTTGATCCCTTTTAAAGGTGGGTGTTTTAAAAGATCACTTGAGGCTTTACTTCTCTGATGTTTGCATCGGATATGACTGTTAATCTAGGAAATGCTAACAGATGTGGTCATGGAAAGACAAGCCTCCTCAGCCCCTTCCTTATCGGTAAAGTGAGGAAGTCGGGCTAGCTGTGGTTCCTCCCAGTTCCAACACTGTGTGATAACGGTAGGAGAGTAAGAGAAGTTACCCAGTTTAGCAAAGCAAATGGTTATAGGCCAAACTGTGTAAGCAAAGCAGGGATTGATTCCTGAATTTATGGCTTGTTTTTATACCTGCAGGTTTGTTTGTTTTTAACCACAGTATCTGCATTTTTCTCATAAATTAAATTAGGCAACAACTAAAGCAGGTCATTTTTAAAAATCCACTATAGCAAAAATATTTTGTGGGGTTGAAGGAGAGAGAAGAATGTTGAATTCATAGGATAACAGGTTTTGTCTTTATTTGTGGATTAGTTATTTCAGCCCTGTCATTTGTGAATAATTGAGACTGTAGCTTATTTCCAATGGTTTTTGTTTTGTTTTGAATGAAACGCTCTATGTAGCTTTTTCATCCTGCACAGCAATTGGTAATAGCATGACTTACTTTCCCTGATAGAACTTGGTGTTGCTCATAAAACTTGTTAGCACTGTTTGGCTTGTTATAAAATTGAGTGAGGCAACAGTTATTCTAAATAGGCAAGCAAAGTGTTTTCATATGCTTAAACTAATTTGTACAATTTAGGGATAGTTGAGATATTTGATCATTGTTTTATGCTTATGCACACAATTTTCCACAGTAGTGTGCTACTTTTTTTTAAAGTTACAATCAAAATAACTTCCTGCCCTAACTGGTTTGGCTCAGTGGGTAGAGTGTCGGCCTTCGGACTGCAAGGTACTGGGTTTTATTCCAGTCAAGGGCATGTACCTTGGTTGGGGGCACATCCCCAGTGAGGGGTGTGTGGGAGGTAGCTGATCGATGTTTCTCTCCCATCGATGTTTCTAATTCTCTATCCCTCTCCCTTTCTCTCTGTAAAAAATCAATGAAATATATTTAAAAAAATAACTTCCTGAAATAATAGTACCCGTCAGCATAATGAATCGCTCCCCCTCCAATTTTCCCATAAGCCTTTTGTCCATACCACTAAGGCAGCACTTATCATATTGCAATTACATTAGTTGTGAATGGCCCACAGCTTCCTTGTCTTACAAATAGTGTATCTTGAGGACAAGGACATAGTTAAATTTATCTCTCATCTCTTCAGCACCTTGAACTTTGCCCAGTCCATGGTATGCTTTTAGGGTTGTTGACTGAGTGGATTTCAGGTCATATAAATATCATCTACTTGTTTAAGCAGGAAATAGGTGGGAATTCTTCCCTTTGTGAATCAGATGGGCAAATCAAAGAGGTTATTTAAGATGCTGAGGAGAACCAGCAAGCCTGGGACTCAAATCCAGGCTTTCCACTGTACTGCTTCTGAGAGAGGCTACACCACACCCGCAGTAGAAAATGAGGTGGACAGCAAGTTCAAATGCTTCAGGTTTGGGTCTTTTGTTTTTTACTTGGATGACATATATTGTCCATTCTGACAAAATCAGTCTGATACTGCTTTGTTCTGTCTTGCTATAGCCTTTGAAGGAAACTTGTTCTGTCCAAGCCCTCTGTCTCCTAAGCGGCACTTAAACGGAAAGCATGAGAGCCCTCCTGCCCTCCTCCTCTCAAAGTGCTTCTGAAACAACCCAGCAGTTCCATTGATTCAGCCATCATTCCTGTCCAGCTCACCCAACAGTTGCCCAACAGGCAAATTTCTGTGCTAACAGGCTTTACTTATTGATGAAGCAACCCCTGCTTCTCTCCCATCACCTTCTTCCTTTCCATCTTACAAAACAGAACAGGTGACCGTTAGGAAACCAGGAAGTACAGTGCTCATATGCCCTTTTTGTAATGCAGACTTGGGCATGTTTGATGTCTATGGCCTTTTAGAGAAAACAGTGTGAAAGGTTTAGTGTGGCTTTTTTCAAGTCACTTTTCCTCTCTCAGGTTTAATTTCTTCTTCTTTAAAAGTAGGGAGTTGAACCAGGTAATCCCAAAGGTCACTTCTATCACCATGATTCTTGATTATTTTTGTTGGTTTATTCAGTTGAGCTAATTAGGAGGCAAAAAATATTAGTGATAATTTAACTTGACTATATATATGTATATATAATAGAACTACTTAAGGCTCTCTGTGTCAGCCTCTGGGTTATCTAATATTCACTTTGGGTCCTCTGTTAATGCTATTCTCTACAAATGTAGTAATTTTTTCTTATTTGTAAAACTAGATTTACTGTATTGAAGGAAAAGGTTTGTGGCATTTCCTGTTCTAAGAAGTATACAGTCCCCAACTCCTATATAAAATGTTTAGAACTTTAGGGTTTGATAGTCAAGTTTCCAATACCTGTAGTAAAGCAGTTTTATTCTCACCATGAGTGTGTTTCATGGCTGAATAACTTTTGCAGCCAAAAGTGTTCCCTGAGATTCATCCATCCATGTCTCTTTCCATTTATTGCTGCTTCCTCATTTTGCTTTTCCCTCCCTCCCTCATTAGCTCCATGGACCTCCTGTCACATTTCACAAAATATATGCCACTAGTACATTGATCCTTCACCATGTCCCTCCAAATGCAGGAGTTGTAGCCTCATAATCTCCCTACTTGTCTCAACCTTTTCTACACCCTTCATGAGTATTGCTTCTCAAGTTTAAATATGAGGATTAGAGGCAGACTAGTTCATCTGTTTATAGACATGTATTGCTCATGGAATACATGAAATTATCAGAGCAGTTATCAGATCAATTTTGTTAGAATGGACAATATAAGTCATTCAAGTAAAAAACAAGGTATTTGTGTCTTAAAGTCTCTTTCAATACTTTAGGAAACAAAGAAACATATAGATGGTTTATATATATCATACTATAATGTTTGGATGTGTGGGTATTGGTAAGTGGTTGTTATCTTCTGTGACACGGTCACTGTAGGGAAATAAGTGGTAGGTGCAGGATGTTACTGTTTATTGGAAAGATATCACAAAGACCACTGGAAAAAATATCTGGATTTCCATAGCAACAAGTGATGTGTGTTGTTCACATTATTAATTAGTAACCCTCACTTTATTGTCTCAAAGCTTGATGCTCACAGAGAATAAAAAATAAGGATATAGTGTATAGACAGGCTCTTCTCATACTATCAGGCATTTATTGCATTGCAGTATTTTGGGTAGAATTCAGTGGATGGAACTTAAAGCTGGTTTTGGAGTTGGGGGAGGTGGGAAGAGCTGGAAAGAGAAGCCATCTGTGCCCATGATGGAGATGCTGTCATGTAGACTTCATTTGGGGTCCCTTTTATATATTTAGTCAAACAGATTTTTCTTTTCACACTTTCTAGATCTATTTGTATTGCACAGATGTCAGGGAAATATTGTGTGTGTGAAAGAGGAAAAAAAAAAAAAGACCAAAATTCACATTTATGGCCAGGGATTGTAATTTAAGCACGTTGCCCTTAAATTGACACCCATTTAACTTGCACAAATGTGCCTTGCTTTTACTTTCAGGGCATAAGTCACAGCAATTTGAGAAAGAGAAATCTCAGTCCTGCACGTTATTGAAATTCAGGGATTCAGGTTAAGAAGGTGAAGAAAAACAAAAAAGATGGGAAGACTAGAATTACGCACTGTAGACCTTGCTAATGGAACCCATCAGTCAGTCATCATTTTCCTTCTTATAGTCAGTACACTGACCAGGTGAAAAACTACAGGATACATCAATAGATTTTTATCATTCAAAGGATTTGTCTTTTTCTTTACAATTAGTCATAATTCCTTTTACTATTAAAACTTAAAACTACCTAATTAACAAGTTTTCCCCCTCTTTTCTGAGCACAAGTTATTTTTGTGAAAATAATCCTTTTGAAGTTGAGAAAAAAAAATAATTTGGAGGGTTGTCCTTGCCATTTTCCCCTCCATCCTCCTCAGTGTCACCTCTGTTCATGATCAGGCACAGGACCTGTGTGTAAAGGGGATGACAGGAGGGAAACTGTTGGCACACAAATGCATTGTAATATATTACACTTTATAGACCCCCTGACCCTACACCCCCACAGCACTGATGTTTTGTTTCCTTTTATAAAACACACCTCGAAATGTTGTTTACATTGGCTTTCTCCGCTCTCCATCTCAGCCTGTAAAGACACATTTTATCAGGTAATGTTTGATTTAGACAAACAATACCTTTAACATAAATGTAAATTATGGGGGCGGGCGGGGGGAATGCCTGCCATGCAGCCTGAGACCAAAAAAAGCATCAGTTCATTTTTAAAGTCTCTTTGTGCTCCAGCCTCATCTCTCCTTCTGGCTCTCTGAGAGCACCCTACTTAGGTTCCTGTCCCCACCTGTCCCTTCCACTGTACCCTGGAAGGTCACCAGTGGTCTCGTCCTTGTCAAATACAAGGTCAGTCTCTATCCTCAGCAGCACTTCACATGGTGCACCACTCCCTCTTTCTCAAGCTCCTAGCTTCTGGGACCCCAGATTCTCCTGGTCTTCCTGCCGCCTCCCTCGATCCTCTTCCTCAGGCTCTGCTGATGTGCCTGCATGTTTATCCCTGCTAACCTCTACTGAATTTTGATCTCTACCTGATGGAATTCTGCAGGGCTTGGCTTTCAGATCTTCTCTTCTTATCTACATCCCAGCCTTTGGTCTAATACTGCATTCATGCTGATGATCCCGAGTTGATTTCACCAATCTTGATTCATTCCCAGAACACCAGACTTATATATGCCACTGCCAGCATCTTCCCTTGAATGCCACGTAATCTTAAATTTATATGTGGGAACCCTCTCTCCCCCAATTTTTACTCCCCAAACCAGTTGCTTAGGCCAAATGCTTTTGTGTCCCTCGATTTCTCTCTCACCCAAATCTAGCTTTCAGAAAATTGCTCTCCCTTCCTCTCACCCCCTCCATCCAGCACGACCACAGATAAGTCACCATGATTTTGCACTTGTATTTCTTGCCCATCTGCAATCTATTCTCTATACAACAGTCCAAAAGATCATTAATTCATTCAACAAATATTGACTAAGTATCTGCTATGTGTCAGGTATATTTTAGGTGTTGGCATGTAGCATAAATACAATGTACAGCAGTCACAATACCTATTATGTCTTTGCCCACAATCCTTCAGTGTTCCCATCCTGCTCAGCATGAAATCCAAACTCCTCATTTGGCTATAAGGTTCTGCATAACTGGGCCTCCGGCTCCTGCCTCACCATTCTCCTTTCCCTGCTCACCGCTCCCAGTCCTCAATCTCCTTCCTCTTCCTAGAAGATGCCAAGCGCACTCTCATCTCACATGCTGTTCCCTTGATCTGGGGGATATCTCCTAGCTACAGGCAAGCTTGCTCCCTTGGCTAATGAGATATCACACCTTCATAAAGGCTTCCCCTGATACCCCATTTACACTGTGCTCTCTTCCATTTACCTAATTTCTTTTGTCTTCACACCACTTAGCACCACCTGATTGTTATGTATATATGTTCTTGCTTATGTGTCTGTTTTCTGTCTCCCCTTCTAACTTATAAACACGCTAGAGCAAGGACCTGTTTATTTGCTCAGTGCCTGGGACATAATAGACACACTCTTTATGAGATCAAATTCCTTTAGAATCTGCTGGGTTAGAGTGTGGATTGTATTGTTATGTCTCTGGATCCTCTAAGAATACTCTTTTTCTTTTCCATAAATTATTTTTCCTACTTCTCATGGTGGGGGTTGGGAGTCTTTAGTTAGTACTGATTCTGTTATTCTGCATGGGCATTTAGTTAGTACCAATTCTGTTATTTATCCTGGCTGCGTTCTCCAACACTTAAAGTTGGAGTTTGTCCTGGCTTCCTTTTCAGCACCCAGCAAGTAGCATTTGGTCACTCAATTATTAGTGTTTGCCATGACGAAGTAACCGATTGAACTAAAGCCAACCCGCGGTCACTCAATTATTGTTAAATTGAATCACTTACTTGTTGTTGTTGCCAGAATGTGATAAAATTGTTGTCTGCCCTCCTGTCACTACCTCTTCTGGGCCACATTGACTTTGTCATCTTGAATGTGAGCATGTCATTCCTGGGTTCAAAACCCTTGGAAGCTGCCACAGTCTGCACAATGAAGAACCAACTACCCAGGCTGGCCTGGCAGGCCTGTGCGGCTGTAGACAGACATGTCCCCAGAATGCTCCAGTGACCTCTGCTACAGTCAAGTGAACCTTTTTTTTCCAAACATGCTCTGTGTGCTTGCTTACAATTGTGTATTTTTTCCTTATTCTGTATCCTACTCTTCAGTCCCCTACCCATCTGTAAATTTCTTCATTTCAAAGATCTATCTTAAATCTCACCTCCAAGCAGAAGCCATCACTCCGTTTCCCAATAAAAAGGTATGATTCTTCCCCCCCCACTGAGTTCCCTGTGATAGTATCATTGCATGTCCTTACTAACTGTTCTGCCTTTCAACCCCCCCTTTATATGATGAGCTGGCTCCCCAAGGTTAAGGGATGTGTCACATTTATCTTAGTATCCTGAAGACAATCGTCCCATTATCTGCCACTACAGGTATTTCTCTGAATCTTAAATGAGTAAGTGACCCAAGGAAAAACCCAAGAGTCGAGAAGGTCTGCATTTTATTGCTTCTAGATTGGCTTTATGCACAATGTATGCCTCCATGAAATGCATGTCATAAGGATGGGTAGAAAGTTGGGAGAGGCGAGCGCCACCAAGAACAGAATTTCTACGTGCTTTGTTAGAGGATTCTACTGAGTGCTAAGAACAGTGCTCAGTAATAGAATTCAGTAACTATTTAAAGACAGAAGGCAGTTTATAGTTGAATGATATCTTAAATTTCTAATATCCTTGTTATATATTCTTAGTGAGAAAACTTCTCATTAAGGGGACTGGAGAGGCTTTCTTTCCTGAAAACACAGTTAGACATGGAGCCTGTCTTCGCCCTGCTTTCCTGCCCTGACATGAATAATGCAAATATATAGAAACTAGAGGCCCAATGCACAAAAATTCGTGCAAGAGTAGGCCTTCCTTCCCCTGGCTGTCAGCACTGGCTTCCCTCCAGCTCCCGGGACCTGGGCTGCTTTGCTCCGGCCCCAGCTTTGCCCGGAAGGATGTCCAGAATGATGCCCGGAAGGACGATTGGTCTAATTAGCATACTACCCTTTTATTATTATAGATATATATTTATATTTATAAATATACGATATATAGATACATATGTATATATACGTATTCTTAAAATTCTGGTTTACTATTTTCAAATAATTTTTCAATTGCTTATTCATTCAGAAGACATTTCTTGAGCTTCTATTATGTGACAAGTATTTATGATTGTTTGCATGTGGGAGTTTTCCATCTAGACAAAATCTACTTATAGTTTAATATGAAAATGTGCAAAAGTTACATCAGAATTAAATACCTGCCATGGAGAAACATCTAATTTGAGAAGACACATTGAAAAAAGCCCTGTGAGAGTGATTATTTCATTTTCATATTATTAATGGGCATCTATTATATACCAGACACTGGGTTGGAAACTGGGTTATCATGGTTAATGGAAATACAGCCACATTCCTTGTCTTAGAGTGAGGTCCTCAAATTTATAATATTGCTTTCTGGGAAGCTACTCATAGCTTAGTTATTAAACAGAATATTACGCTTGTGAGGGACTTAGAAACCATCGTGATATTTTTCTATTAAATTTATTTTATTAGCCCTAACTGGTTTGGCTCAGTGGATAGAGCATTGGCCTGTGGACTGAAGGATCCCAGGTTCGATTCTGGTCAAGGGCATGTGCCTTGGTTTTGGGCACATACCCAGTGGGGGGTGTGCAGGAGGCAGCTGATCAATGTTTCTCTCTCATTGATGTTTCTAACTCTCTATCCCTCTCCCTTCCTCTCTTTAAAAAAATCAATAAAATATTTTAAAATTTTTATTTTATTAAAATCTAATGCTCTCATCATAGTAGATCTTAGACATCTTGGGAGCCCGTGGCTGTAGGAACATGCTCCCTTATGACTTGAAGCTTTGCCACACATTTCCTTTATTTTTCTTTTTTTTTTTAATATTTTTAAATTGACTTCAGAGAGGATGGATGAGGGAGATGGAACCATCAATGATGAGCGTCATTGATCGGCTGCCTCCTGCACGCCCCCTACTGGGGATATACCCCGCAACCTGGCATGTGCCTTGATCAGGAATCGAGCCAGTGACCTCCTGGTTCATAAGACGATGCTCAACTACTAAGCCACACTGGCTGGTCAAGGAGCACTTTCTTAATCTAAATATTCTACATGGATTTCTGTGAACAGTTGTATCAAGGGGCATTCTGTAGCTCAGGCTTGCCATCTGCTCAGGACATACAAGCTCCTAGGACCAGGTGAAGTGAATGGCCTGCCTTGATGCACATGGTTAGCAGGTGGACCAGGCCTGGGATGGAGACCACACTGGACACTGGGCCCCAGGATGCTCTCCTGTGGATTAGGCCTTCAAATGGGGTGGGCTGCGGGTGGGGAGAGGAGGCATAAAGACAGAAGACCAGACCCTTCCCTCTAGGGATCTGCATCCTACTCTGGGTTAAAAGGCATTTATGACGCTAACTTAGGATATTCTTATTTCTTGGAGAAAACATTGAATGAATCATTTCAGTTATATAGAGAAATTTGAGGGGTTATGGCAAAAAAAGAAAGTAAACCCAAGTTGTATCTGTAGGTGTGGGAGTAATGAGGGAGGGTAGGAATTGGGTGAAAGAAGTGTCAAATCTAAGATAGGAAAATGTCATTCCATGGTCCACTCCCTTTTTCAAGTGTTCACTTGTTTCCACTGAACAATGTAACTGAAGCACTACTTTTATAAAAACATTACACTTTGTGGTATAATTTTTTTCTTAATTTTTAGATTGTGGCCTTTGAAATTTCACTTTAGAGACAAGTGTGAATGGCTTTGTGTTTACATTTAGCACATCTTGGTATGCATTTGCAAATGGCTTTTGAGGGATACAGATATTTTATTTTTCAAATCTATTTTTTTCAAATTGCCATTATGACTTCAGGCATTTTCCAGGCAATGAGCTCTGTGAGATTTGAAAATTAGTTGTCATATTTATAGATTTATAGAATGCTGGCTGGGGAAGGGACCTAAGCTATGTCTCACTTAACCCCCTCATTTCCACATGGTGGAACAACCATCTCCCAGGGTCTTGGCCTTACACTTGTTAAACCTAAAGTGGGAAGCTGTCTCTCAACTACTGACTTGGCCTAATGCTTTGCAGCACCCTTTGCTAGCTCATGTTAGGGCAGGACAGGAAACTTGGATGTGTTCTGAGTCCAGACAGATGTGGGTTTCAGGGTTGGCGATGGGGAGGTGGGGATGTGTGACCAGGAGCTCCTATTGGTCCTTAGTCAATTGTTGACATGTGGGAACATGACCCAATGTTGCTAGCTAGCTCTTCTAATTTTTTTTTTTTAAGAAGATCAAAATACTGGATGTTTAAGAGAAATTTTATGATTTTAAGGTTTTTTTACTCATTCAATTTAATGATTTCACAATACTTGGGGGGCCAAACCAGGCATAACTGTAGCTTCCAATTTGCAACTTCTGATCTAGAAAAACCATGCTTTGAGTATTTCTAGGCTGGAAACAAAGGACCATGACCATGGCTACAGATAACTAAAATATGAAAGGTGACAGAGGGACTTGCTCCAAGTCTAGAATGAGAACTAGTGGGCAGAGGGTTTTGACACAATATTAAGTCTTTTCTGTTACTCGGAATCATTCAAGAGGAGTGAAGCATTGGTGTGCCATTGTGCCACTGCACAGAGGTCACTAGGCCCCTTGTTGGGGTGCTGAATGAGGCCTAGGGTACTGACATTTTCTATGACTCTTGGGTAATAAGCTCCAAGTTTGCTCTCCAACTTAGCTGTTCAGTGGTCCCGAGAGCCTCCCACTGCTTCACTATTCCATGGGAAATGGGCCAAAGCTTTCAGGACAAAATTCAGTGAGAGACAAGGTATACATATATAGTTTGCTCTCACTCTTTTTTTAAAAAAAATGTTTTTATTGATTTTTAGAGAGAGAGGAAGGAAAAAGGAGAGAGAGAGACAAATATCAATGATGAGAATCGGCTGTCTCCTGCATGTCTGCCACTGGGAATTGAACCCGAAACCCAGGCACGTGCCCTGATGGGGAATTGAACCATGACCTCCTGGTTCATAGGTCGATGCTCAACCACTGAGCCACATTGGTTGGGCTCTCACTCTTTTTTCAATAAAAACTCATCAGCTTGATTCTTTCTTCCACTTTTTGTCTTCTTCCATAATTGTCTTGTTTTCTTATGTCCATAAAGCATTGTGCAAAGCTTCTTTATCTTCTATATTCCCACCCCACCATTACGAAAATTTCTCTTTTCTTTATTTTTGCTACACCACCTTAAAACTTTCATTTTAAAAAAGTGTATATATTATTTTCTATAACAAAAGTCTACAAACAAAGGCTGGTTTGCCTCTTGTTTTTATAAAGTTTTATTAGAACATAGTCACACCATCATTTACATATTCTCCATGCATGTCTGCTTTCAGGCTACAACAGATAACATTCTGTATCTGGCCTATCGCTCCTGCTTTGCAGAGCTGAGTAGTTAAGACAAAGACCATACAGCCTGCACAACCTAAAATGTTTACTAATTGGCCCTTTAAGAAAAAGTTTACTGACCCCTGCTCTGTATGAAAATGGATATATAAGATAAATAATTTGAAAACAAAAACATGTATAAAGAATAAAATAACAACCACCTATAATGACCAGAAGTAAGATTCATTGGCATCTTAATGCATTTCCTCTAAGCATATATACAGTATAATACTGGAGACATACCATAAATACAACAATGTATCCAATGATTTTCTTGTCGTACAATTTTTATATTATTTTAATTGGCTATATGAAAATCTTTATATAATACTCTATGTACATGTATATATCTATTATGTGTCGATACTTTATGTGGCACTTTGCTACATATTTTACATATAAAATTTTATTTAATCTTTCTAAGCTTATGTGGGAAGTATTATTAACTCCATTTTATGGATGGGAACACTGAGACCTGATGTGTTTTTGTGACTTGACCAGCTCACACAGCTAGGCTATCTGACAATCAACCTGGCAGCTTCAGCCATTCACCTATTATAGGGCACTGAAGTTAAGTTTACCATTTTTTTTTTTTTTGCATGGACTGGATATTAGAAATATTGCATTGACAAATACCAATGTACACAACTCACTGACTGCATTTGTCATTATTCCCAAAGAAATGATTCCCAAAAGCAGAACTAATGAATGCTAAAGATACATTGAGGTTTCTTCAAACATATTAAAGCTGTGTGTTTTTTTTGCTCTTCGGGAAAGTTATAACTATATGCCATATACCACCAGTTGATCAATACTGAATACTATGACTTAGCCATTCTGCTTTTGCTCTTTGTCTAGAGAGGAAGCTGATTCTTTGTATGTAGTGTGGCCAGGTGACTTCTCTGAGAGTGACTTTTGAGAAAGATGTTTTCTGGATGGAAAGGGACAGGCTCAGTTGGTACAAAAGGCTCTGCCATTTGCCTTTCCACTTCTCCCAGACATCTGTGACTGAGGATGGAAAGCTGCAGGCTGAGAATGGCAGGCAAAGCGAGAGGTAGCCTGGAGGCCCCTTGGCCTGCTGCATTGCCTGGGAAGAGTACCCTGATTTAGTGAAGCCTCTGGTGAGGGGACTGATATCCAGGCAGATGTAATCTTTGTCCCAGCAGAGAGACAAAGAAAGTGTAGCTCTGGTTCTACAAATTCTCTGTACCTGTATTTTCCAACATTTTCTCTCCAGGTAAAGTCTTGGTGTTTCTCTTTCCAAACTGCATGAAAGTGTTTAAAAATATGTTTTTTTATTGATTTCAGAGAGGAAAGGAGAGGGAGAGAGAGAGAGAGAATCATCAATGATGAGAGAGAATCATTGATCAGCTGCCTCCTGCATGCCCCACACTGGGGATCAAGCCCACAATCCAGGCATGTGCCCTGACTGGGAATCGAACCATGACCTCCTGATTCATAGGTTGGCACTCAACCACTGAACCATGCTGGCTGGGTTGTATGAGATATTTATATATCATTAGACATTAACTGTATCACATTTGATGTGGATATAACATCATTTAATTTTATTTATGATGAACTATTGGTTAAGAAGGTAATCTTCAGAGACCTCCATCAAAAGGTACAGTTTGTTTTCACAATTAGTAATAGGGAGAAATTCCTATTCCCCAATAATTTTTTCTTTAATTGTTCTATCATCCAGTGGATCCTTCCCTGAAACCATTATTACATTGGAAATTGCCAGCCCAAGTAGGGGTCTTCTGACAGAATGGAGAGGAGAGGCACCATTTCAGGAGGGAAGCTCAGAGACAGACTCTTGGGGTGTCCTTGTTATCAAGTCAGGCACGGACACCCTCCTCAAGCACCCAAATACCTCCTTATGTGGCTTCGCAAAGCCTACCACCTGTTCCCAGTGCTGATCACAAAGAGCTGAAACATGAAGAATCTTTGCTAGGATCAGCTGCCATTTCTTACAGCTCAGGCTGTTGGTCTTGTAACCATGCAGAAAACTTGGTTTCTTCAATCTGGCATTTTATTTTGATGTTTTGCCTTTGACTCAGACTGGCCTTACCGAGTGCCCTGACTCACCCACCTTCCTCTCTCTTGTTTAATCATTAAGCCTGCAGGACAATGAGGTTCTGGTCAACAACCAGTAGTCTTAGGAACAAGGTCCTGGGTCTATTGACTACTGAAACAAAAACAACCATCATATCTTGGTTTCAGTTGTATTTTAGCTCCAAAACCCAGGAAAGTGCAATCATTCCACAGAACAAATCCTTGCAGAATTGGACAGAACAACTCTGTCACTGACATCAGGACCAGATGCAATGATTAATTACCCCCTACCCTAGCACCAACCAATCAGTAGAGACCACTACCCAAACTCCATTAGTCACCACAACTAATTATTTTTTCCCTATTGAATCAATCCCTTGGAGGCCATCCAAGAATCAGGTCTTTGAGCATGAATGACTTGTGACTCCAGGCATGGTGTCAACTCCTTAATAAATTCTTACTTTTTTGGCTGCAAACTCCAGTTCTGTCTTATCGGGCTTTGATGCACACAGGCAAATGGACTCCTTCAGTCTGGTAACAGTCTTCACGGTGCTGGCGGACCATCTGCTCTTCTATCCAAAACCATCCTGCCTTCAGCTGGCTCTATGGCTGCTGCACTGGAAGGAAAAGCCATATTGTAGGAGTGCTTCTCCCTGCACTCACCAGTGAATCCTCCCCCTTTTTGCTAGTAATAGGGCTTGTGAAGAGTGGGTCGGGCCCAGCTGGCATGGCTCAGTGGTTGAGCGTCGACCTATGAACCAGGAGGACATGGTTCGATTCCCAGTTGGGGCACATGCTGTTGTGGGCTCCATCTCCAGTGTGGGGCGTGCAGGAGGCAGCTGATCAATGATTCTCTCTCATCATTGAGGTTTCTATCTCTCTCTCCCTTTCACTTCCTCTCTGGAAAAAAAAAAAAAATGGGATAGCCACTCCACTTCAGCTCCTTGAGTGCACTCAGCTGGGAGGTACAGGGAGAGCTGCTAACGAGATGTGTGGTCACCTCAGGAATTACTCCCTCTCCTCCCTAAAAACTATATGTAATACCTTAATCAATAAAGAAAATTAAAAAAAACCTATCACTTAAAAGCATACACACACACACAATAAACAAGTTTGGGAGATTCAGTGTTTGGCTATTAGAAGTGGTTGCTCCTGGGCAAGCCTAGATCTGGTTGACAGTTTAATGTTTTGTCACTTAATAACTCAAGAAAGATGCTTCTAATTTTAAACAAATTTCACCAACTTTCTAATCAAAGGACAACTTATTCATTTAAATATTGTAGACCTCACATCCCTTTGTGATTAAGTACACATGCTTCTCATCCTATGACGGAGTTTCATTTTGATATACACATTATAAATTGAAAATATCCTAACTTGCAAAGTATTTAATACGTATAACCTACCAAACATCTTAGCTTAGCCTAACCTACCTTAAATGTGCTTAGAACACTTAGCCTACAGTTGGGAAAATCATCTAAACAAAGCATATTTTATAATAAAGTGTTGAATATCATATAATTTTTGTAATCATAATTTGCTGGCTTCATGCTGGGCAATTATGTTGCATTTTATCTCAATATTAATTGCCCTACTCATCTTCTTCTCACCAGAAGCAGGATACATGGATGTTTTGTAGACATGATGGGATGCGGGAACACAAAACACAATAATCAAAAAAATGCAGATACCATGAACACTATAGGATTGTAGGTACAGTTTGGTTACCCTCGGAGCTGTGGCTTGCTGTCTAGTATCAACCACATATCACTAACCCAGGAAAAGATCAAAATTTGAAATATGGTTTCTACTGAGTGTGTATTACTTTCACACCATTGTAAAATTGAAAAATTGTAAATTGAACCATCGTCAATAAGGACTGTCTGTATTAGTAACTTTGCCTTATCTAGCCCCGCTAATCCACAATGTAGATAGAGGAGCATTTAAAGAGCTTCAGTCATTAGAAGTGTTCAAGGACACTCTAAAGGTTGGTTTATTTATCCTCGATTACCTGAGAAGGCATGGTCCCATAGCTACATGTGTGCAGTGTGACCTGTGCTATTTCTTAAAAGGAAAACCCTGCTCTCCCATTCGTCAAGCCCTTGGTTTACCATCCATTGAAAGCCAAAGGGTTCTACCCTATAGTCCTTAACCAACTTCAATCCAGTTCCCTGCCCAGTTTAGAAGCAGGAAGGCCTTAGGTACACTTTTCATCACTGAGTGAAAAAATCTGTCAAAATAATATAACATTGTTTAAACTTTTTGTTCTTTTTAAATAATATTTTCTCTGTATATAGATATCTATATTTATTATAGAAAATTTAGAAAAAAAACCTTAGTGTTATTTCTATCACTCTATGAATAAACATGCATATATTTTAACCTTTGTAATTCATTTTTCTTATATTTATTGTGATAACATCTTCAAATAATTATTGATTATTTTGACACAGTTTTGTTGGTTCTTAGATCTATATACCTTCCAATTTATTTAACCAAACTCCTTGTTGGGCATTTATATTCTTACCAATTTTCACTGCTCTATTAATGATAAAGTAATCTAGATAAATCTTTGTGCCATCTGTTGTTAAATATGTGACCTTTTGTGTCTGGCCTTTTGAGTTTTATCCATGTCATAGCATGTATCAGTACTTCATTTCTTTTTATGGCTGAATGATACTTTATTGTCTGTGCCTATCCAAATGTATTTATCCATTTATCAGTCAATAAATATTTAGGCTGTTTCTACCACTTTTTGGCTATTGTAAATAATGCTTCTATGAGCATGTATATGTTTGTTTTCACTTCTTTGGGAATATAAATCTAGGAGTGGAATTGCTGGATCCTATTGTAATTCTATGTTTAACTTTTTGAAGGATTGTAGCATTTTTTAAAATAGATTTTTAATTTTACAATAGTTTGGGATTTACAAAAATATTGAGAAGGTATTACACCCAGTTTCCTCTCCTGTTAACATCTAAAATTAATTAGTAAACTTGTTAAAATTAATGATCTAATATTTATACAATATTATTAAGTAAAGTCCATACTTTCAGATTTAATTTTTATCCAATATCTTTTTTCCACAAGGATTTCATCCAGGATGCCAAATTAAATGTACTTATATATGTCTTCTCTGATTTCTCTTGGCTGTGACTGTTTTTCAGACTTTCCTTGGTTTTGATGATCTTTTCTCATGATTAGTCTAGAGTTATGTGTTTTCAGGAGGGAAACCACAGAGGTAAAGCACCATTTTCATCACCTCAAAAGAAGGGTTCATGCTATCAGTGTGACTTGTCACTGTTGTTGATCTTCTCTCTTTTTTAAATATGCTTTTATTGATTTCAGAGAAAGGAAGGGAGAGGGAGGGAGAGATAGAAGCATCAATGAGAGAGAATCATTGATCGACTGCCTCTTGAACAACTCCTACTGGAGATCGAGCCTGCAACCTGGGCTTGTGCCCTGACCTGGAATCAAACTGTGACCTCCTGGTTCCCTGGTTGGCGTTCAACCACTGAACCACAACGGCAGAGCTATTGTGGATGATTATCTGGCTGAGATGGTGATTGTCAGGTCTCTCCACTGTAAAAAGTTATTTTTTCCCCTTTCCACACGGTGCTTTTCAGGAGCAAGTCACTATGTACAGCTTACATTTAAGGAATGGAGACTAAGTTCCGCCTCCCTAAATTCTTTAGAATTTCTCTCCACAGGAGGTTAGTCTCTTCTTCGCTTATTAATTTATTCTTTCATTTATTTATGTCACTATGGCCTCATAAGTATTTAGTTTATACTTCAAGTTATAATCCAACCATACATTATTTTGCTTCTCAAATTGTTCCAGCTCTGGCCATTGGGAGGTCTTTCAGTTGACTCCTGTGTTCTTTTGACATAGCCCATCATTGTGTGGGTTTTTTGTTGTTGTTTTGTTGAGCACTTCCTTACTTCCAGGCACTACAAAAGGCACCCAGCTCATCTTATATATTTCCTGGTCTCATGCTGGAATCAGTCATTTCTCCAAGGAGATCTGGTTTCTTTTATTGGAGAATAGAATTAAAAACTAAAATCTGGCTCTTAGGTTTTATGGCATTTTTTATATTGAGCAACTAAATTTTACTTATTAAAATCATCAATATTTTACTTAACATTTTTTTACTTTGCAAAAAGGGTAATATTAAAATGCCTTTTCCTTTCTAAGAGTAAACGGTGAGTGACATGAATTTTGACATAAATAATCTGCACATATTTTTTAATTTTTTTTTGCTTTATTTTTAACATTTGAATCTTTAAATATATGAGCTATATTTTTGGTACATGGTATAAAATAGATATTTTACATTTTTCCAAAATAAATTACTAGTTCTCATACTAGGATTTATTTTATGCTTTTTAAGTAATTTTTCCTTGGCCTTTAAATGTCAAGCTATGGATTGATTGGGTTATGAGTTAGTCTGTAAGGCCCCTTAATACAGTTGAGCGAATGTGTCACTGGTAAAATCGGAATTGTTTTGTCCTCTTCTTTTCTCTTATATCTTTTTTTTTTAATATATTTTATTGATTTTTTACAGAGAGGAAGGGAGAGGGATAGAGAGTTAGAAACATCGATGAGAGAGAAACATCGATCAGCTGCCTTCTGCACACCCCCTACTGGGGATGTGCCCGCAACCAAGGTACATGCCCTTGACCGGAATCGAACCTGGGACCTTTCAGTCCGCAGGCCGACGCTCTATCCACTGAGCCAAACCGGTTAGGGCTTCTCTTATATCTTAATGAATAGCTTCTACATGCAATGGTTGTGTGTCTTCTTGCTGTGGAAGTCTAGCTTCTTGCTTCAGCCATTGGGAGCTCTTTCAGTTGATTCCTGTAAAATTCCTTTAATTGAAAAGTCTATCAGTTCTAGTTTATTGCTGCAGGCAATAAATTCAAACTCTTGCTGCCCAAATATCATGGGGTGTGGTTGTGAGAAACAGAGTACATGAAACATTTGCTGAAAGATCTATGGTCTATCCAACAATCTGTATATTCTGCATTATACCCCCAGGGCAGAACAGAGCAAAAGGAAACAAAGCAGAAGTGGACTCAGATCTACCAGTTTTGCTTCTTTGTACACTTGTTCTTGTCACAGGATTTTGTCCTGCCCTTCCTCTGTGTATTTCTGTGAGAACTAGCAACACTGAAGACACTTAAATTGATCATTTGGGACTTTTATGATGGAAACTGTGGTGCTCTCCACCTTGTATCTCTTCACTCTGGCCTTACGAAGAATTCTTAACAGACTTGTGGGCCAGCGGAAACTTCCCCGGGATGATTGGTGATTAGTTTTTATTTTATGGTCACCGTTTCTTTTATCATATGGTATTTTCCTCTTTGGTTTGGCTGATAGAAAGCTCAGAGCCACATCTATGGTCCGTTTACATAAAAATATTTGCCTCTGACTGAATTTTACCATTCTGCTTCCAATATTTTTGCTTTGTCCTTATTTCTTTTTTTATACAATTTTTTATGGTATTGGATTTAGAGTTTCTATACCTTAGCACTATTAACATTCTGGGCCAGATAATCCTTTCTCATAGGGATTGGCCCTATGTGTTTGCCCACTAATAGAAGCCTGACCATCCCCAGTTGTGACAAGCGAAAATATCTCCAGAGACCTCCAAATGGCCTTTGGATAGCAAAATCACCCCTTGGTTGAGAGCCACTAGATTATGTATATTTCTGTCATCTCTAAAATATCTTTGGCTATAAGGCAATGTTTAAAATTTTAAATTAATAATAAATAATTAAGTGAATAAAACTTAATAGGTGAAAAAATGGGGAGTCGAACATCCTATCTAATAAAAGAGAAACATGCAAATTGACCATACCTCCACTATGCCCACAAGCCATGCCCATCAGCCAATCAGGAGCGAGTATGCAAATTAACCCAACAAATATGGCGGCAGCCACAGAGCTGGGAAGAGCAGGAGGCTTGGGTTGCCCCTGGAGATGGAGGAAGCCAAGCTTTCCGCCCGCCCTGGCCTGCCCTGGCCTCCGCTCAAGGCTACAAAGTTTCAATTATAAAGATAAATAAATCCCAACAAAAATGGCAGCAGCCACGGAGCTGGAGCCAGCCGGAGGCTTGGGTTGCCCCTGGCGATGGAGGAAGCCAAGCTTTCTGCCTGCCCTGGCCGGCCCTGGCCTCCACTCAAGGCTACAAAGTTTCAATTATAGAAGATAAATAAATCCCAGATACCAGGGCCTCCGCTTGGGTCACTGGGGGATGTGGCCGTCCTGCAAACCACCACAGGCCCCTCGCCCAGGCCACCCCACACCCCAAGGGAACCCCCACCCTGATCTGGGATACCATTCAGGGCAAATCAGCCAGCCCCCACCCATGCACCAGGCCTCTATCCTATCTAATAAAAGAGTAATATGCAGATTGACCATCACTCCAACACACAAGATGGCTGCCCCCATGTGGTCAGAGATGGCTGCCCCCATGTGGACACAAGATGGCCGCCACAAGATGGCCAGCAGGGGTGGCAGAAGGGAGGGACCAGGCCTGCAAGGGAGGGCAGTTGGGGGGACCCAGGCCTGCAGGAGAGAGCAGTTGGGGGGGACCAGGCCTGCAGGGGAGGGCAGTTAGGGGTGACCATGCCTGCAGGGGAGGGCAGTTAGGGGTGACCATGCCTGCAGGGGAGGGCAGTTAGGGGTGACCAGTCCTTCAGGGGAGGGCAGTTAGGGGTGACCAGGCCAGCAGGGGAGGGCAGTTAGGGGCAATCAGGCTGGCAGAGGAGCAGTTAGACATCAATCAGGCTGGCAGAGGAGCAGTTAGACATCAATCAGGCTGGCAGGGGAGTGGTTAGGGGGTGATCAGGCTGGCAGGCAGAAGTGGTTAGGGGCAATCAGGAAGGCAGGCAGGCAAGCAGTTGGGAGCCAGCAGTCCTGGGTTGTGAGAGGGATGTCCAACTGCATGTATAGGCCCGATCCTATTGGGACCAGGCCTAAACAGGCAGTCGGACATCCCTCGAGGGGTCCCAGATTGGAGAGGGTGAAGGCTGGGCTGAGGGACACCCCCCCCCCCATGCACGAATTTCATGCACTGGGTCTCTAGTTTATATATGAATCTAGAAGTTATAACCTTAATAAGTTGCCCAAGCATCTTTGCAATAGTTCTGTAAATGTATTCATCTGGTGGTTCTAGAGTGGGATTTTACCCATGGAAGGTACCATGTTTCTAAAGAGAGAAGCTTTTGAAGCAGAGAAATAGAGGGTGTGCAATGGACCAGCCTTCTTTGGGCACACCCGGTCCACTTGTTTACAGATGAGGAAGGCAAGTGGGGCATATTGCAGTCCGTGGTAGTGGGCACTGGCAAAGTCTGAACACAGGTAGTGCTCTTTGAGTGCTTCTGCTGCCTGGTAGAATCGCTCACATAATTGAAAACATGTGGACATGGGAAAATGAAAACAGAGAACATGGGTAAGTCATAGAGATCATCAAATTGGGACATAAGAACTGGGTTATTTGGCAGTTTCAGGGCCTTATTGCTTCTAAAGACTATTTTAAGGCTGCTTTATGTGCTAGTACTGTGGTCGGCAAACTGCGGCTCGCGAGCCACAGGCGGCTCTTTGGCCCCTTGAGTGTGGCTTTTCCACAAAATACCACGGCCTGGGCGAGTCTATTTTGAAGAAGTGGCATTAGAAGAAGTTTAAATTTAAAAAATTTGGCTCTCAAAAGAAATTTCAATCGTTGTACTGTTGATATTTGGCTCTGTTGACTAATGAGTTTGCCGACCACTGTGCTAGTACAATTATGTACCTCTTTAGGAACTTGCCTCTGGCCAGCAGAGGGTAATGGAAATTTTGTACTTTAAAAATATTTTTTTTGTGAAAAACCATTCAAGTTGCCTATCATCTAAGGAAGCCTTTATTAAGCTTTCAAAGGCAAAGCTAAAGGATAATAGACAGCACCCAGGCAAACATTTTAATGTTCCTATTATGATTTTTGTAATGGTAATACAGATTCAATCATGCAAGAATGTGTTATGTTGGTTGTGTGTTTTTTTTAACAACACTTCAGGCTGAGATCTTTCATAAGAGTAAATAATTGAGCTTTATGCTATTTCTGCTTGTTGAAATAGCCACATAGAGTACAGTTTGCTCTTTGCTTAAACAAACATAATTTCGTTTGACTTTTAGGGCACATCCCGTTGCAATGGAAACACAATATAGTTTTTTGGGTTGTTTTTGTTGTTGTTGTTGGTATTGTGATTGAGCTGAAATTAAACTATAGAAGTTCTGAAATCTGTGGACACAAATAGCAGTGTGGTGATTGCCAGAGGGAAGGGGTGAGGGGTAGAGGGTGAAGGGGGTCTAATATATAATGACGGAAGATGATCTGACTTTGGGAGGTAGGCACACAGTGCAATATACAAATCTCATAACATAGAAATCCACATCTAAAACCTATATGATCCTATTAACCAATGTCACCTCAATAAATTTAATAAAAACATTTTTAAAGCATTGGTATTAATTCTAAAAAAATGAAATATACAGATGATTCTGAAACCTATATAGTTTTATTAACCAATGTCATCCCAATAAATTCAATAAAAAAATAAAAAAGCAGAGATCTAAAACTCAGTTTCACATCCTTTATGACTTGGAAGTCCAGAATTTGTGGACACGTAACCCATCGACCTTTTTGTATAAGGGTAAGCAGAGTTTTTCAGGAGACCATGAGTTTCTTTAGTTTAAAATCAGGTTGTGGGTTTTTTGTTATTGTTGTTAGAAAATGAATGGTGAACCTTCCACCTCCAGACTTCAGAGTTTTCCCCACTGATGGCCCTTGATGATGCTGTTATCAGCATGTGAATATCAGGAGAGTATGGATTGAGAAGGGACCACAGTAGTCTTGCCAAAATGATGTTTTGGTTAATTGTACAATCATGTTTAGTTTTCAGTCTTACCTACTTGACAGCAAGCATTGTTTTGCTAAACTCTATATCTTTATAAGTAGCCAGATGCATACTAAGTACTTAATACATCTTAGGGTCAATTTGTATTTAGTGATATGGGCAATATGTAAAGGTTATCTCCAAAAGGCACATCAATCATATTCATAACAAATGTTCCCAATTCTTGAGGACCTATTTTATATCATGTGGCAGTTTGGGTTCTCCTGGAAATGAACTCTGAGATGGAGTTGGCTGTTTGGGATGCTTTGTAGGGAATGCCCCTGGAGCTGAAATGGTTGTTATGGTTGTTCTCTATGCAACCAAAATGGCTGGGCCTCTATATCTCTGTTTTTGGGTATGTGTCATCATTGGAAGGTCATGACCTTGGATGAGGCAGCTCTCTGCCGCTGAGGCTGACCTGAAGGAGATGAAGACATGTGCCAATAGCACTCCCAACAGCTGGGCCACATCTGCTCCTAACACTGCTTAATACTATTAACAATTGATTTCAGATAGGTATTTTATTCTTTTGGTCGCTATTGCAAAAATATTTGTTATTTCTTTTTCTGAAGTTTCATTGTTAATATATAGGAAAGCAGCAGATTTTTGTACATTGACTTTGTAACCTGCAACTTTACTATATTTGTTTATTGTTTCTAAAAGTCTTTTGGTGGAGTCATTAGGGTTTTCTGTATACAGAATCATGTCATCTGCAAAGAGTAACACTTTTACTTTTTCATTCCCAATTTGGATGCCTTTTATTTACTTCTCTTGCCTGATTGCTCTGGCTAGGATTTATAGAACTATGTTGAATAGGAATGATGAGAGTGGGCATCCTTGTCTTGTTCCTGATTTTAGAGGAAAATATTTTAGTTTTTCACCATTGAGTATGATATCGGCTGTGGGTTTGTCACATATGGCCTTTCTTATGTTGAGGTACTTTCCTTCTATACCTATTTTATTGAATATTATATTAATAAATGGATGTTGTATCTTATCAAATGTTTTTTCTGCATCTATTGGTAAGATCGTATAATTTTTATCCTGCAATACTTGTCTCTTGGAGTCAGCAGTGTGTGTTGAGTGGCACCTTCATGGGAGTTCTCTCTTCTAGCTTCCAAACTCCATTTTAAATGAGGTTTCTGTTTATTAATTTTTATGGATTCCTTGGAAATTTCTTAGGAAAAGGTCCTGAAGGGAGATCGCACATGTAGAGATCAGTGCTGGAAAACAAAGTTAGACTGGTAGCAGAGGCTACATTTTAAAGGGCCTTGTTAATACTTAGGGAATTTACATTATTTACTCAAAGAGGAGGAGAAGATATTAAGTTATAGACCATTCAGGCCTGGAAGCTGGGTTGATGAGCAAGAGCTCATTAGGAAGAATCTGTTAAGTAAATGCTAGTAGCCAGTGAGAGATGAAAATCACTCAGCTGATTCTGGTGCCAGTGAGAATAGAACAAATACACAAGTCCCAAGAAAATCAGGTAATGTGTTCAGCTGATAATAGGGTTGGAGCAGCTCATGTGCAGTACAGGTGTTTTTGTTTGTTTGTTTTTGGAACACAGTGAATAAAGAGCAATATTGGAAAGGTTAGGCAGCTAGTGGGAACATTAATGAAACCAGCATCCTTTAACTTAGAGAAAGTGAGACCATTAGGTCTTGATATCACCTACTCACAAAAAGCTGACAGTTGACACACTATGGTGGGCTAGATGGACAAGTGTAAGAATGAAAAACCCATGTATTTTGTATTTGATTCTTTTTTTCCTCAAATTTTAATTTTAAAAGGAAATAAGTGTGTGAATTTATTAAAAATAATGTCTGGCTTTCTTGATATGGAATGAAGATTATGTCTGTACAATAGGGAGTTCCAAGGCTAGTCTGGGTGATGGGAAATGTATTTTCACTAAGTGTTTAGCTGCTCAAAATCACTAGTTAAACACACACACACACACACACACACACACACATTTAAGTTCTGATCTGTTATTTTTATACAAGTTCATTTTTCAAGATGTGTTTTTTAAATCATGTAAGTCTGGTATTTCTTTAGGTCTTGCTCAAAGTTTGAGTGAGCATTTGAAAGTTTAGATATCATGTTTTTAGCGACCCCCCTGAGTGCTGGCCATGCCCCATGGATAGGATGCTTATAAACTCCATGCAAACAACCTAGTGGGAAATTACAGTTACATAAAAAGTAATTCAATGCAACGGTTTATAATGGATACATAAGAAACAATGGGAGGAAAACGGAGGGAGTTGCAGCTCATATTCTAGAAAAAGTTACAGCCATGAAATTTTGAAGAATTTTCTGTGAATGATAAACGATCAGGCTTGAAATTATTTAATATAGAATCCGGGTTGGGCATTTTTATCCTTTCAGCGTGCTGTCCCACTGCATAGCAGGAAATCCTTTTCAGTATGATGGCACTTGTAGATAATAAAAGTAAAATGCTTTTTGGGTATTTCATGTGAGAGCTTTTGAAATTAATGTTACTTGTGTTTAATGAGCTTTAAGTTCTGATGAGTGAATGTTTAAGCAGATTCAAGATTTTTACAGACACAAAAATATGTCCTTTAAATTAAAAACAGGCAAAATACTCTATAATTCTTAGTATTTTCACCATTCAGCTTTAGAGACTTCTGGGATTTTTTTTAATACATTCTTTCACATATGCCTGTATCTGACATCAAACACATACATACAGACAGGATCAAATTATACTTATGTACTAATTAAACTGTTGTTATATGCACTTTAACATATTATTTAATTTTCAATGCACTTTTATAAACATACCTTAGGTTTGAGTTAAATAAATAATCAAATAAGACATGAGAGGCTTAGGGCTCAGCCCTCCCTACCCTCTTCCCCTGCCCCAGAACTCAGAATCCTCTTAATTGGCACAGATCCCTATAGGGAACCAATGTGACAATTAGAAGGCTGCCCTCATTATGAGAGTCTCAAAGGAATACATGGTGTTGGGACATACTCTTATTTCCTCAAATTTATTATAAGCAGTCTTTTGGATGCCGCATGAAGAGGCTTCGTAGAAAGCAATGTGTGCAGTGAAATGGATGCTTCTTAAACTCAGGATGAATTGGATGAGCTGTTGGACATAAACAACTAGACTATTTCACTTCTACCTGAGTTGTTTCATATGCCCTTGTCAAATTTCTAACTGTGGCTTTAAGCACCTATTGTTTTGGGCTCCTAATCTCAGGTTCTGGAGAAGGATAAACTCTAAAGACCTCCCACACCTACAACTAAAGGTGCCCTGATTCTCTATTTTATATATTCCAGTTTTGTGTAAAATTTAACCTGACACTAGGATTCTCTGAGGGAAAAAAAATAAATACAGCAAACTCCAGGTTTCATATGTAAATGGCCATCATAAGAATGTTCCTGCCATACCTTGGTTTTCCTATCTCCTTTCTGAAAAGGAAGGATTGATTTACTTAAAGACAGTCAAAGGTGAAATTTCAGTATGGGTGTTTCTTCTCCCTTGGCACCCAATGACAATGCTTTGCCCTCCAGAGGATGTGCACTCCTTCCCATGTATTAGGAAAACAATGTGATGAAATTAAGTTACCCAGGATATAGGTGATTCACAGTATACTTACCACCACCAGATACCTGTTATTGTAAATGAATCCTGATAAGTAGAATTTCAGGTAAGATTTGGATGACAGCGTAAGTATTCTGCTGCATAGAGAAGAGGTTTATACTCCAGTGCCTGACAAATCCCCAGTCTCTGCGATATCGTCTTGCCATTAGAAGCTCCATGGAAATCTCTTATATGGAAGCTGGATCCTTATCAATCCTGGTTACTCGGGTCATGAGTAGGCGGTCTTAGAGCAATCCCCTCTTCCAGCCAGCTTTCCAAATTGCTCTTTTTTTCTTTAGCTTCTGCAGCTGTTTTATTCCTCACTCCAAACTGTATCTTTGTCTTGCTTGCTGTTGATGTTGTCAGCAGTGGTCAGGGTGGCCTCTGGCCAGAGACAGTACTCTGTGTCCTCAGTTCTTGTTTTCTTGTAGGAACAAATTCAAACAAGAGACAAGAAATAGCAGCAAGAGCAGGTGGGAATTTATTTGCAGAGTGGACAACTCAGCCAGCTGAAACCAAACCAAGTGCCCCCCTTCATTGGGGTTTGGGGTATTTATACTCTTAGGCTGGAGTGCCCCTAAGTAAGTCTCCCCCTCCCCTATTTCTCAAAAAAAAAATGTCTTCAAGCTATAAGGCTCCTTCACTCAGGTTTTATGCCACCTGTTTGACCATCATGGAGGGACTCTAAATCTTCTCTCCTCACATAGGGGTCTGTTGCCTCCATTGTCTGGTTTTGGTTTGTCATGTCTTACATGTATCCCCTCCAAACACCAACTGCCTTTCATGTCTTTCTTTCTGCCTACTCTAACATTCTCCCCTCAAGTGATATTGGCCAAATTTATTTGGGAAGTTGAAGGATGTTGCTCTGACTTCTGGATCTACTTCCTGCTGAGTTTGGATATAGAGTTGAGTTGGCCCTTGCTCTCTATCTGGGAGTGGATAGGTTAGGGTGGAGTGGAAGCGTTGTGCAGCCTGACCTAGTGGGTTTTGTTGTATGGGCTTATTCAAGGGGGATGGAGGAATATCTGGGATTGGGTGAAATCCTTGAGCCAGTATCAGTTGAAGTCTTATAGCTTGTACTCAATCTGAAACAAAGGAGACATGGGCGTTTAGAATTTGGGGTCCAAAAATTACAGTTATTAAGAGTCCTAATAGGATTGGGATAAAGGGAGTTATTCATTGGAAGATGGTGGAAGTGAGGGGACTCCACCAAAAAGGGGGTTTGTATTTGTCTTCTAGGTCTATGGCCTGTGCAATGAGGCTTCTAATATCCTCTTGTACCTGAAGGGATTGGTTAATATAATAGCAACATTCCTCCTGGAGAAATAGGCAGGTTTCCCCCTAGGACTGTTGTGAAAAAAAATCCAAGGCCCTTCTGTTTTGGAGGACCACAGCTGCAAGGGAATAAATTTGTTGTTGTAGTTTAGTTATGGTGTTGGCAATGTCTTTAAACATTTGGAGGTTTCTTTAGCTGATTGACCTAGAGAGTCAAATGCTGTGCTACCTATTGAGGCTCCAGAGAGCCCAGTGCTAAAGCTTAAGAATACATGCAGGGGAATTAATAGGGCTGCCTTTTTGTGGGTTGCCTTATTAACAATGTGAGGGAGCTACATGGGGGTAGATCCATTTGCAATGAAGATATATGGTCAGCCATATCCCAAGGGACATCATCCTGTCATTGAGGTGGCAAGGGGATGTAAGCTTCCTTGCCACATATATAACGAAGCCTCATGGAAGTATAGCATAGTACTCTATCTGGAGGAAAGTGGCCTTTGGGTTTTGTCTGTCACTTTTGACAGCTTAGTTCAGGATCTCTGAGATAGCCCCAGCTAAAGAATTGTGCTGCTATATTACCTGAAGAGACCGGATTTAAGGGCAGGTTTAATCCCTGGGCTGTTTCCCCTGGCATTTTTAATCAGGAGAGTGTTGGATCTTCCCTAAATATTAAAGTGAGAGGAATTGTGTATGAGAGCCTCACATGGGATTTTAGTGGAGTTGAATGCCTCGGGTTGGCGGGGGGGGGGGGGGGGGGGGAGGGGGTAGCCCTTGAGGGCAATTTATGCAGAACTCAGATGTTTGAGACACATTTGTGTTGGGGAAGGACAAGTCAGCTATTGGATGGAAACAGAAGTAGTTTTTGCCCGACCAGCACCAGAGCCATTGACAGTGACAGGGAAGTCAGTCTGTGTGCTGAAGTCAGCTCGAGCAGGGTTGTGAGATATATATGGTTGTTCTTCTTGAGAGTGCCCCCCATGTTTGTGCTGTTTCCTAAACATGGGGCTGAGTAGTTTCTGATGAAGCATTGAATGCATAAAGGGAATTTGAGGGTTTTAGCAGAGCGGTCTGTAAAAATGGGCCCATGAATCGGAGGCCTATTTGTGGTTGATAATTAGAAAGATGATTCTGGTATAGGTGTCAAAATTAATTATTTATTGCAGCTCTGAAAGTCCAATGGGCTTGAATTTGTAAGGGATTATGGGTATGCATGTGTAGCAATGCTGGAGTGGTGGTCATTCATAGAGTGTGGCCAGGATGTCAGGAGACTTTTGTTTGGCGTTTAAGCATATCCAACCGTCAGGTGTGCATATAGCCTGAGCAGTAATATTGGCAATTGTACAGAAGTTATGTGTTTGGGTATTATTTATTGGGATATAATAGAAAAGCAAAGTGAGGGTAAGAAAGAAATTGTAAAGTTTCATTTTATGTGTGGTCATAGGAAATGTTAAAACAAACCTAAAATGGCCCTAACCAGTTTGGCTCAGTAGATAGAGCGTTGGCCTGTGGACTGAAGGATCCCAGGTTCGATTCCAGTCAAGGGCATGTACCTGGGTTGCGGGCACATCCCCAGTAGGGGGTGTGCAGGAGGCAGCTGATCGATGTCTCTCTCATCGATGTTTCTAACTCTCTATCCCTCTCTCTTCCTCTCTGTAAAAAATTAATAAAATATATTTTTAAAAAAACCACAAACAAACAAACCTAAAATGGGATGCCTGGCATGCTGAGTTAAATAAGCAAATGAGGAGAAAGGTTATATAGGAGAGTGGTACTCCAAGGAAAAGCAATTCTAGGCACACTTTCCATGGGGAACGGGGGATTTTGAGACAGACAGCAAATGAATAAGAGGTCAATCCAAAAGAGCATAAAGAAATTTACAAATAATAGTAAAATTTGAGACATGAACTTATCTGGGTGTTGCTTTCCATATTTAATTTTATAATTGAAAGGGCGGGGAGAGACCAACTCCATGTTCCTTTTGTTCCATGTCCTCCACCTCGTGGAGTCAGGTTCCCGCCCTAGAACCTCTCCAAGAGCCCAACCCACACTTTTGAATTAGCCAATAGAAATGCAAGAGGAAAGTAAGCTGCGCCCTGCCCCCATGTGCAACCTGACCCCGACCAATCAGCGGAGGCCACACTACCTCACCCCTCCTACCTCTCCCAGGCCCCCTATAAATCAGTGCGTTTGGGGTCTGGGGCCCTCTCTCTCTCCACCTCGCCGCTGCGCTGGTGTGTGTGTGTGTGTGGGACTGAGCTCAAGCTAGCTCGATTAAAGGCTCTTTGCTTTTGCATTGGACTCGGCTCCCTGGTGGTCTTTGGGGATCACGAAATCTGGGCATAACAATAATTATTACTTACCCTTTGAGGATTTTTCTTGGAAGGTAACCCTCTTCTTGAAAAGTAGTTTTAAATCTTCAAGTAGCTCTGTTGTCCAGGTTTTAAAGGACAATTGTATCGTTTGTCCCTTGTCTGAGCTGGAGTATGGCTTTACCTGGGTTGGACATATCCAACTGGTAACGCCTGGTACCTTGATGGCTGTTGGAGTAGAAAGTACAACAGTATATGGCCCTTTCCAAATGCGGGCTAATTGGGATGCTGTAGACCCATCCCTCCAAGTTTTAATTAGGACTGATGTTCCTGGTTCATAGGGGCTTGGTGGTGGAAGGAGTTCCTTCCATCTAAGCTATTATATGGCCTTTTGAAAGCTGGCCAGGGAAGTTACAAAGTGTTCTATTTTGTGAGATTCCTCATCTAGAGTGATACATGAATAGAGGAAAGGTCTTCCATATCAATTTTCAAAAGGACTTAATTTTAATAATGTGGTCAGACTCAGAATTCTTAATAGGGCAATGCATAGTAGTCAAGCTAGTTTTGATGAGTTTCCTGAGAGCTTTGCTATTGTTCTTTTTAGATTCTGATTGGCCCATTCTATTTTTCCAGAAGACTGCGGCCTCGGGGCTGAATATAGATGCCATTTTATGCCTAGAGCTTTGCTGACCTCCTGGGTTATATAGGAGGCCAATAATGGACCATTGTCACTTTGTAAGGAATATGGCAATCCAAACCTTGATTTATTTCCCTGAGTAGCACTTTAACAACCTCCTGGGGCCTCTCTGTTGGAGTAGGAAAAGCCTCTACCCATCCGGTAAAGGTGTCTATTATTGTCAGTAAATATTCATTCCCTAGGCAGGAGGACATTCGGGTAAAATCTAATTGCCAATCCTCTCCTGGATATCTGCCCCACCTTTGGACAGGTTCCAGAAGAGGTGGGAACTGTCCACACAGCCCCTTTGTGAGTTGTTTATGTTGCAAAGGTGGCATCCCTGACAGAACAGCTGGATGGTTTTATTTAGTCCTTTTTCTGTAAACATTTGTGAGCATATCTGAATTAATTTATCCCTTCCAAAGTGGCATGAATCATGTAATCCCTTAAGGGCTTTCCATTGAATAATTTTAGGAAGATGTATACGGTTTCATAATTGGTTCCATTTTCCTTTAACTTTGTTATAACCTTTCTGCTCAGCTCAATTTATTTCATCTTGAGTATATCGGGGTTGATAGTCTTTTTATGATAATTGTTGGCATTAAGGCCTCTGTTGAGGGCTTATTTTCCTTGTTTGAGGCTATATTCTTTGCAATCTGGTCTGCTAATCTGTTGCCCTATCGGAGTTTCCTTTCTGGTGTGCTTTGCAATGGACCACTGCTGTTTCTTTAGAGAGATGTACAGCCTCGAGTAGTTTTAAAATTTGTGTTCCATATTTTAGGGGCTATTTTTAGCTATTAAGAACTCTCTTTCTTTTCAGACAGCAGCATGAGCATGTCAGACCAAAAAGGCTTATTTGGAATCAGTGTATATATTTAATCTCTTGTTCCTGCCCAATTCCAGAGTCCTGGTTAATGCAATCAGTTCTGCCAATTGGGCTGAGGTTCCAGGTGATGGAGCCTTAGCTTCTATAGTTTGGTGAAGAGAAACAATTTCATATCCCCCATAGCGGGTTCCATCCCTCATATAGCTGCCATCCGAGAACATATGTTATCAGGATTTAAATGAGGTTCATTCTTAAGATCTTCTTAGGTGGCATATGTTCTATAATTTCACAGCAACCAGGGGACATTTCCAGGTCTGGGGTTGGCATTAAGGTTGCTGGATCTAATGTGGAATAGGGTCTAATTTTTATCTGTGGGTTTTCTCATCGTATTAGCTGATATTTCAATAGGAGGTTGTTAGCCAATGAGGTCCCTTGAGATTTAGGACAGAGTTCATCTGATATGAGGTATATAGAATAATTTCCTGGCCTAGAATTATTTTTTAGGGCTTCTATTAATATAGCTGCCACTATAATAACCCTTAAACAATGCAGCCATCCTCTTGCCACTGAGTCCAACTGCTTAGATAGGTATCCTTCAGGTCTCTTAGTTGGACCTAAAGCTTGGCTAAGGACTCCTATTGCTAACTCCTCCCTTTCTGTGATATAGAAATGGAAAGGCTTTTCAGCGTTAGGTATGCCCAAGGCAGGTGCCTGCAGTAAGGCTTCCTTTGGCTCTATAAAGGCCATTTTCTGTTCTTTTATCCAGATTTTGCTATCTCCCCATAGGCCACTATATAGGGGATTGGCTTTTTCTCCATACCCCAAGATCCAAAGTGTACAGTATCCTGTTATTCCTAAAAAGACCCTCAGTTGTCTTGCATGGTGGGCCTGGGTGCACTTTGGATAGCTTGTATTCTTTCTTGGGATAGAATTCTTTCTCCAGGTGTCCAGGTTAGACCTAAGTGGTTTACTTTTTGTTGCACAAATTGTGCCTTTTCCTTGGAAACTTTATATCCCCTTCTGCCAAGAAGTTTAAGGTCTGTTTTAAATACTTTCCCCCGAATTCTTTGGTGGGAGAACAAATTAGAATATCATCAACATACTGTAAGATCTATTCAACCCCCTCTAGTGATAGGTTCTTTAAATCCTCTGCTAAGGCTTGGCCAAAGAGATGGGGGTTATCTCTGAAGTCTTGAAATTGGACGGTCCAAGTAAGTTGCTGCTGAAACCCCTGTATGTCTGTCCATTCAAAGGCAAATAAAAATTGACAAGCTGGATCTAACGGGATACAGATAAAGGCATCTTTTAAATCTAGTACTGAAAACCATTGTGTTCTTGATGGTACTCTGCTGAGAATAGTATTGGGATTTGGAATCGCAGGATGGATAAGAGTCACTGCCTCATTAATTATTCTTAGGTCCTGAACAAGCTGGTATTTCCCATCTTTCTTCTGTATAGATAGAATAGGAGTGTTATTGGGAGCATTGCAGGTGATTAAAAGGCCAAGTTCAAGGATATAATTTTTGTGGGCCTCTCTTGCCTTAGAATTAATAGGGTATTTGGTAGTATATTTTAATGTGATTATGACAGGTTTGGCATAGTTAGCCCAACCTTGTTTGTATTCCTGCTGCCTAGACCTATGAGTCTATGTCTAAGTCTGGGTCTTCCTTATGGCTTTTATTTGTTGATTCTAATATTAGGAGATTTACTATTTCTCCAGGAACAGAGAATATTATCTAGTTCTCATTTTGGTTAATATTTCTCACCCCAACAAGGGGGTGGGGCATTCAGGTATTGTTAGAAATGAATGTAAGAATGTGGTACATCCCCAAAGGCAATCCAATCGAGGTGTTATCCATTTGAGGACAGTTTCCCTCCACTCTCATTGCCTGGTTTATGAGGAAAGTTTCCTGGAGGAGGAAGTTAGCCCAAAGTAGGCAGCTCCCATATCAAGAAGGAAATTAACAGGCCCTACCTGCCACATCTGGGGTCACCCTTGGCTTCCTCCCAGAAATGTCAATGGTTTTAGCAGGAGCCAATGGAGCCTGAGGGCCCCATCAATCCTAGGCCATTAAGGAGTGGGAATTCGACTCGGAGGCCTTCTGGCCCTCAGGGCAGTCTGTTTCCAATAACCGATCTTGTTACATAGGGAGCAGGGCTTGCTAGGTATGCCAGAGTCTTGTGGGCATTCTGATCTCTAATGCCCAGGCTTCCTGCATTGGTGACAAATAGCAGGAGGGCCTATTTGTCTCTGGCCTGAGCCTTGGTGGGGCTTTCCCTGCTGTGGCTGGTGTCCCTGTAATGCAACTAATAATTGTCCCTGCATTTTTTCCTTGCATTCCTCCTTTATCCAGGCCCTCTCCTCCTCCTCTTGGTCTCAATTGTAAAAAACCATGTTGGCTGTAGTTAAACTATTAGTAAGTGAAGTGGAAGGACCCATGTCCAACTTCCGTAACTTCCTTTCTAAGTCTGGAGCAGATGGGGTTATAAATTTGTTCTTTAGCACTATGGACCCTGCCGGGGGTCACTGGGATCTAAGTCTCTGAATTTAACCATTGCCTTTCTCAGACTTTATAAACAGGCTATAGGATTTTTCTGAGGTCCCTGGTCAATCACAGCCAATTTATTGTAATTGACTGGTTTCTTCCTTGGTCCCTTCAATCCCTGAAGTAAACAATGTAACATACGGTCCTGAAACCATATTCCTTTACCAGAACTTTAGTCCCAGTTTGGATCATCCCAAGGGATAGCCTAATTTCCCGAGGGATAGTCTGGATTTTCAGCATTAAAACCATTAGCATATTCCTTTCCAATTCTGCAGACCATATCCCTCTCTAAGCCAGTTAATGCCTCGTGTAGAAGGAAATTACTGCCTCTAGAGGTTAAACTAAACGTTGGGGTGCTTTTCTCCATTTATAAATATGTCAGGGTCATCTGTGAAGCTTTCTACCTTCTCCTTGATTGTCATTAAATCTTACAGAGTAAAGGGGACTTGTACTCTAATTACTCCCTAAGATTCTGTTGCCTCTTATACTGGGAAAAAACCCTTGGGTGAGATTCCCAGTTATGGAGGGGCTTGGCTCCCTGAAGAGAAAGGTGGTGTTGGTTCAGAGGCTGTTGCCTTAGGAACTCCTGGTGGGGCTATCTCATCCTTTAAGGGGGGTTTGGGACCATGGGTCATTACAGTAAGCATGGCGGGTCTATTTTGCAGTGCTCACATAGGCTAGGGTCATTTTATAGAGCCATGAAGGCTTGGACATAGGACACTTCTGTCCACTTGCCCTGTCGGCAACAGAATAAATCAAGTTGTAAAATTTCACTGTAATTTAGACTGCCGTTTTCAGGCTATTTTTCCTGATCCTCTAGTTTATATTATGGCCACGTTGTGTTACAGAAAAAAGATTAATCTCTTTCTTTTGAAAGTTTGGGGGTCAGATTTACCCAGTTCTTCAAAATGCATACCTTAGGTACTGGGATGAGCAGAACTCAAGTCCCCAGCCACCACTTCACACCCTCCCCAAGTCAGTTTCTCCCATTTGCTCTCAGTCTTTAGAGTTTTGTTTTTGTTTTTGTTTTTGTTTTTTGCTTATGGAACAAGATGGTCAGTTCACAATAATAAAAACACATCTAGAGAATTTTGTTTCCTTATTGCAGGATGCACAAAGTTTTTGTTTCAACTACCTCATTGACACATAGGAAGTGCTATCAAAATGTGTCTTCTGTGCTGTCTGTGGACAGTAAGCAAAGAATGATTTAAAATGCTTAATATTTGCTCTGCCCCAAAAGCAGCTCAAATAGAACACACTCTTCTTTTTGGCTGCCTCTTTGTGTTTGTTTCCATGTATTCGGTAGCTCGCCTATCACTCCCAGTCTTTGTTGGGTGGCCTAATACAGTAGGTGTCTTGTGGGGTCCAGTGGTGCAGTGTCCTTGTTCACCTGAGCTGGGTGCTCTGGTAGTCCCTTATGTGGGTTACTTTGTTTTTGTTTGTTTGTGTTTTGTCTTTAAGTACTTTATTTTTTTATTATAAACATTTTATTTATTTTTTAATTTTTTTAATTGTTTGAAGTATTACAAATAGTAATACATATGTCTCCTTTTTTTTTCCCCATTGACCTCCCCCCGACCTCCCCTTCCCCCCAGTACATGCCTTTACCTGCTCCCACCCCCCAGTGTCTTGTATCCATTGGTTATGCTTATATGCATGCGTACAAGTCCTTCAGTTGATCTCTTACAGCCCCCCCCCCCCAACCTCCCCTGCCTTCCCGCTGTAGTTGGACAGTCTGTTCAATGCTTCTTTGCCTCTGTATCTATTTTTTCCCCCATTTCTTTCCTTTAAAAAATCTTGCCTCTGCAGACTAGAAATAAACATATAATAACAAAAAATGTTTGAGTCCCGATTTCAATGTCCAACAGTTCTGAGTCCCCGTTTCAATGTCATACAGTTCCTTATGTGTACATGTCAGCAATGATATCTGGATGGTGGGCACATGGTGGCAATGCAGGTCCGACCCTCTCTGGTTTGGTCCTAGGCAACCTGCTGCGTCGCACAGCTGCTGACTGCTAGCGTGGCAAGGCGTCGTCAGCATCTTCCATCTCTGGACTGTTTCTCCTCTTGTCTTCGTGGTTGGAGTAGACCTGTCAATTCCTCTCTGTTGCAGGAATCCACATGGTCTTGGAGTTGTTTTCTGAAAATATACAAACATATTCTCGACCAAAAGTTAATAAAGGAATCTTTTCTATGTAATTGATTTGGGATCCTTTTTATTTTTGCCCAAACGATTTTCCTTTGTCTTATTTAGACACCATGTGTGTTTTTCATGGGTGTCTTGCTGTTAGCATTACAAATGAAAATTAATTTTGTAAAGTAAAAATTTTCTAGATGTAATTTACTTAGAGGATATTTTTCCTTACATGATATTACCCTACTATCCCCCCTTTTCTGATTAATGGAGGCTTTTGTAAATTTTATAATGCAGTCTTGATAACTTTAAATGTTAATATTTTGCACAAAAATATGACTGCTTTAGTTTCATTTCATGTTCAGGAATTTTACCATGAGATGAACTACCAATAGAAATTTTAGTTACCACTTTAGGAACAGCTTTTTGTCCAGTACAATTAAATTTTCTTGAATATTCACTTATTTCAATTAGCCTATTTAAATTAATCTGAAAACTTGATTATTATTTTACTGTCAAATTTAATACTCTACCAACAATCTTAGTTTACCCTGTAAATATTAGTGGAAAGTATTATTTGCATTCTTGAGTAGGCCCTGAGCATTCCTGGTGCTAGGCTGGATTTAGATATAGGGCAGCTGCTGTCGGCCAAGTCTCTGTCTGTTACCTGGGTCCCAATCTGAGCTGGGCCAAGTCACTGTCTGTCACCTGTGTCCCAATCTGAGCTGGGCGTGGGAAGCAAAGCAGCCATGGGGGCAGGAGACCTCCCTCAGATGGGGTGAGGGTTCAGGCCCCTGCAAGGTTGGGGGGGTGAGGGTCTGTGCCCCACCTCTGTTGATCCCCAAGTTCTCTCCTGATGGCCCCTCTGTGACTGTGCCTGTCTTAGGTTGTTCCTTCCCTAAGGAATCTTACCCGTCTCTGGCTAACCAGTCATCCTCTGGGGCCAAGCAAGGTGATGTGAGGTTCAGTTCTGTCTCCTTGGTAGCCTATGCCCCCGTGGCCTCCACGCCCAGCACCTGCCTTGGGATCCCCTGGCCTGCTGGCGGGGCCCCAGCACTGATCACACATCTCGGGGAACTCAGGTTTCTTCTCCAGGGAGGGCCCAGCTCACACGATTGGGCGAGAGACAGATCCATGGTACCAGCCACCACGAGGCTTCAAGCTCAGCATGAACAGAAAGCTCAGGCAACAGCTGAGGGCAACTGGATTGTGAGAAGAGGGTCCCTTGTGGGTTACTTTGGCTCTTCTGTTATAATTGAGTTTTGTTTGCCATTGGCCTGTTTGTGTGTGGGATTGACCCTCAGGCTGGCTGACTATAAGGCTCAACCCTGACCACGGTGTGTAAGCTTCTGTGCAGGTGCTGACTGCAGCAGGGGTTAATGCCTGCTGATGTATATGTATATGTATATGTATATGTATATGTATATGTATATGTATATGTATATGTATATGTAATCCTATCTAATAAAGAGAGAATATGCTAATTGACCATCACTCCATCACAAAGATGGCTGCACCCACAGCTGAGGCCAAGTTCCCATAAGGAGCCTTAACAAGCAATCAGCAGGGACCTGAAGCTACACCCTCCCCCGCCCCAGTGGGGCTTGACAGGGGACCTCAGGCTGCATCCCCCGCCCTGGCATCAGGCTGGGGGAACCTGGCATCAGGCCGAACCCCCCACCTCAGTGCCAGGCCAGGGGACCTGAGGCCATGCCCCCCGTCAGGCAGGGCTTGACAGGGGACCTCAAGGTGCGCTTCCTGTCCTGGTGCTGGGCTAGGGGACCTCAGGCCACGCCCCCCACCCCAGCACTGGGCCAGGGGACCTGAATCTACGCCCCCTACCTGGCAGGGCTTGACAAGGGTGGGACTGGCCGGGTCTGGATCTAGCCTAATGCGGGGGGGTGGGGGGGGGGCGTGCGGCTGGGTCTGGGTCTCAAGCAATTTTGAGGTGCATGTGGGTGGACAGGGACTTGACTCTGGGTCCTGTGGTGTGCCCCAGACTATGACAGGAGGAAGATTTTCATACACATTTTACTAATTTTCTTTCATCTCTGACACTTCTATTATAGAGAAAGGGCAAATAGCAATATTAAATTATTTCCTCTAATTAATCCCCTTTTAATGTGCATGAATTTTGTGCACCAGGCCACTAGTATGTATATGTATAGTTATATATGTATATATGTATATACATATATACATATATATGAATATATATGTATATATATGTAAAATATGCTGCTTGCTAAACTTATTGGATCCTGTTCTGCTGTTGTCTGAAGTAGGCCACTGGGTGTGTTGGTTCTGGGCCTCTTGGGGTGGACTCTGGTGCAGGCCAATATAAGATGCTTCCTGTGACTCCCCCTCAGCAACCTGTTTGGAGCTACAAGCGATCCACTGCTTGTGGTTGCCTCTACTGCACCTGGGTTGTGCATGAATGATCAAGCTATGCACCAGGGCTGGCTTTTACCAGCCCTGAACCCAGTGGTAGGTAAACAACAGTCCCAAAGCACTTTGAGGTCCACCCAGTCTAGCTTTGCCTGCTGGCTGCCTGTTAGGCTCGGTGATTGGAAGAGCCTCTGCTCTACCCCTCAGTAAGGTATAAGTTCCACTGGGTGGGGTGAGAAGGAGTCCAGAAGTTGGGGCTATTGCTTTCCCCCAGCCTGATGCCACAGGGAGGGGATTGCTCTAGCTAAGAAAGAGTGTGTCTACGGTATGGGAGAATGACTTAGCACGGGGATCCTGGCACTTGCCCTTCAGCTCCATCCCCAGAGCCAGAAACCCCAGACTCTCTTCATACGACTCTATTCCACTCTACCTTCCCTCCGCCAGAGCCCAGAGTGAGTGGCTGCAGGCTAAATGTGGTTTTGCCCTTTAAGTAGTTGCCTGTATTTCTAGTGGACTCCATCTCTCCCTGGCGGATAGAAACTCCGCTACTTTTCACAGTCAGTTATTATGTGACCTCCTCTTCCTAGCTCTGGTGCTCTGGGATGGGGAGCCTGGCATGAGGTTTAGACCCTGCATTTCTCAGGGGAAAACCCCTGCAGGTGAGATATCCCTCAGAACGGCAGCCATTGCCCAGGGGAGCAGGGCCAGCACCTTTTGCATCTCTGCCTTTTCTACCAGTCTCGATGTGGCATCTTCTGGAAATCCTTGGTTATAAGACTTCTCTTCAACTAGTCTTCATGTGGTTATTTAGGATGATTGTTTTATAATTTAGTTGTAATTTCAGTTTGGTCCTGGGAGGAGGTGAGTGTAGCTTCCACCGACTGTACTATCTTCTTGGATCCCCTAGAGCTGGATCCTGTTTGACACTGGTCATTTTTTAATACTCTCCACTACTGCTTCTGCTCTCATTCTTCATTGCCAGCATCATGTTTTTCAGTTAAACAGTTAAAAAACTGTAAGAAAACAATTTACACCAGTATTCTCCGTGCTAAGTTTTGGACATCAGATGACAGCTTGAAGCTGTCACAGAACTTGGGAGTTATCAATATTTGGATAGTAATTGAGGTCATGGGCAGGAATACAGGCCCCTAGTGTGAACATATGAAGATCTGAGGACCTCCAGCAAATGGAGCAGAGCTGGGCCTCCTGGGGTGCTGCTGGGAGGCCAGTGGTCATGACAGGGAAAGGGGCCTTAAGGAGGGACCGCCAGGCAGTTTCCTCACCACTGAGAAGCCAAGCAGCACCCAGCATGGAGATGGCACAGAGCAGAATCTGAGTATATGGAGGTCAAATTCTCTCTCTCTCCCTCTCTCTCTCTCTCTCCCTCCCCCTTTCCCCCCGTTCAAATTTGCTCACACCAGGGATGGAACCCTAATCTATGCACTCAGAGTGCAAGCTTGTGATTGATTCATTTCTCACATGAACTCATTTGTCAGCAAAACTTCAGGTTTCACAGAGGGTTTGAAAACCTTACGTCATATATTATTTTATTCTGGAATAAGACCATATTGATTACTTTTATAGCAACTTTAACGTCAGAGGAAGATGAGGTTATAAAATCAGAATAAAGATTCATAAACTAAAGTGATACTGGGATTAAGAGGACCCTGGTAAAATACCTTCAGCAATTTTCTTGTGCCTGGCATCTTTATGTTCAAGGTCTAAATTTTGACAAGGTTTCTGTGTCCTACAAGGCTGTGACCAATGATTGCCATTTGGTGTAATACTCTGCTAGACTCTACATGTAAGGGGATGGTGCTCTGTCTTCAGTCTTACACATCTGAGTACATTTCTAAGTGAGAAAGACACCAAGATGAGTCAGTGATATTTTCAGCAGTTTAACTATAGATCCAACTTCATTGTGGTTGAAGAGGTCTTATGAGTGGTGCATATCTGAGGATTTTTTTAGTTTTCTCAAACACAGAACTTTCCCTCTCCAAAGACACCATACCAAATCTTGGCTTCCTGAAAAGAAAAGAAAAATGTAGGCCCATGATTCCTACTCCTTAAAGTTAAATTTTACAATCCGAATCATATTATTCATGCCCAGCCAGAGTGGCTCAGTTGGTGCACCAAAGAATTGCCAGTTTGATTCCTGATCAAGGCACATACCTGGTTTGTGGGTTCAATCCCTGGTTGGGGCACATATGGAAGGCAACTAATTGATGTTCTCTCTCTCTCTCTCTCTCTCTCTCTCTCTCTCTCTCTCTCTCTCTCTCTCCCTTCTTCTCTCTAAGCATGTCCTCAGGCGAGGATTAAAAAAATTTATTCATGAATGACACAAAATATGTTGCTTGCTACATTTTGTCCATTTATTAAAGTAGGTATCATCCTCATGTAATTTTTCTCCTTACATATTGGTTTCCCAGGACAGGTATCTTGGTGGGGTGTGGGGGCACCAAGTTCTTCATGTGGGTAATGTCACTGATTCTGTTTGCTTGGGATACACACTGAGTTAACCTCATTGGATTTTCCCCAGGAATTGATGCGCATACACGTGGTGGGTCATTATGCTGCTGCACCTGTGTAGTGTGAAGGTCAGTGTGTTTTTCTGATTATAAGAACCCATCCATGTCATTCCATTATAAACCCACTCCACTCATAATGGAATGTGCCTCAGTCCAGAGCTTAGTGTGGTTACCCAGCCCAGAGATTCTTTCAAGCACAGTCCTGACATTTGAGATCCATCACCTTCATCAATCCCAAACTCGACTGTGCTCCATTTTAAGATAATTTTCTTTGCATGACAACTCCTCTTGTGTGATGTGAATGTACAGTTGTGAAAAGTGTATTTATACCTGGAAAAAAACACACCACTCTATGATGGTCCTCCCCAAATGCCAGCCGGGAGCTTTGCTGGCCTGTGGTTAATTACCTTACAGTAAATATGGACACAGAGAAATACACCTGGAGACAAGAGCAATGATGTTTCCTGCCAGGCCCCAGGGAAGGTTGCCAGTTCATTAGAAGGGCCTCTTGCAGTTGGTGGCTCTCCCAGGAAGGGCTTTCCCAGCTTCTCTCAGACATCCCTCCAAGTCCACTCCTTTCTATATTTCAGAAATTCTACAACTTCTAGGGAAAGCCCCACAAATCATGATTTGTGTTGGATGCTTTTCCTGGGTGAGTTCCTTTTTTACTCACCACAAGCTGAAGTCATGGGTATGACCATTGTTCCTACCTTACCTATGAGGGAACTGAGCCATGGAGGGCTAAGTCACTGCTCCAAAGTGTCTGGTGTATAAGGAGCAGGGATTTGAATGAGGCTGTCTGTCTGAGCTGGAATCTCCATCCATAGGGCCCTAGTATTGCCCTGGGAATATGCATTCAGCCAATCCTTAACTGAGGCTTTTGTTTAAAAAATAAATAAAAGTTTACACCTGCATAGCACTTTGCAGATTTACTGAGCACATCCACATGTGTATCCAGTTAATCCCTGAAATAACTGCAGTGAGGACAAGGGAGCCAGGAGATGTTCAGTGAGGGTCTTGGCATCCATCAGCTCACAGAAGGGTGAGCAACCCTCAAGCTCAGGTCTTCTCTTACACCACAGGCCACTGCTTCCAACTCACCCAGATGAGAGCTTTCTTAATTGATAAGTTTATAGTAACTTAGAGAATGAGCACTTTATGTGTTTTATTCAAGAAGCATTAAATTAGTACTTAGTCATTTGCTGCCAAATGTCCAGGGACAGTCACAGTTCAGTAATTTTAAATGCCTCTTTTCTTAGTTTGTTGTGCTGGCAGCAGAGTCTTGATTCCTCCCCGTCGTCTTCTCCGTTTGGTGAAAGCTTGATTATTGCTAAGAAAACATTTCCCCCAACACACAGCACCCTCATCTGTTTACATTCTTCTGGGACTCCTGAATTTTCTCTCTGACTTTAACAATACAGTGAGAAGTCTTTAAAACAACCAAGTATTTCCTTTTGTGGGTGCATTGAACATTCCAGGAGAATGCCCCTCCTCTCCTCTTTCTAGGACTGGTATCCTTAGAAAGTCCCATGTCCTAGAGCAGTGGTCGGCAAACTCATTAGTCAACAGAGCCAAATATCAACAGTACAACGATTGAAATTTCTTTTGAGAGCCGAAAACTTACTTCTGCACATGGGCCACGAAGTTTCAATAGCACTGTATGTGCGCACCCGCACATGATGTTTTGTGGAAGAGCCACACTCAAGAGCCACATGTGGCTCACGAGCCGTAGTTTGCCGACCACTGTCCTAGAGAATCTCAGTTCATGTGTGTCTTCAGATACAAGCCGCACCTCTAATAAGACTCCTTGGATATAACAGCAAAGCTAAATGTGTTTACAGATCACTTGAAGCAATTTATTCAGTGATCCAGGAAATGCAGTGGCTGGATATTCTCCCTCTGTTGGCAGCAGCAAGAATGGCACCAGGTGTTAGACCGGTGGGGTCAGACTGGACCTCAGTTCAGCAACTTTGGGGCCTGAGGTCTAGCTAGGAAAGAATTCAGAGCCAAGACTCAAACTGTAAGAGAATATTTATTTAGAAAGGCACAGAGGTAGAAGAAATGAGGTCAAGAAACAAGTTATAGAGCCAAGAGAAGGGTCTTTGAAGCTTAGGAGAAAAGGTAAAGTTCACCTGCCTCGTGGGAAGAAGAGAAGGGAAAACTGTGGTGTTCTACCCTCACACAGACCCCTGGGAGGGAGAGCACTGGGTCCTTTTGTTCTAAGGGCTTTTAATGGTAGAACTTTTAGGAGAGGTCCTAGGGGAGGATCTCAATAGAATATTCAGCAGCTTTCCAGGGTGTCCTTTCAGGGTCATGGTCTCCACTGATTGGTCTGCACCAGGACAGAGGGTCATTCTTCATTGAAGCTGGTCCTGAGGTCAGCCATGGGACTGTTTGTTTGGTTTTGCTGCTTTTCAGAACCTGGAGCTGACACACAACGGAGGCCTAGATGTTATCTCTGGGGAAGAAAGACCAGGGGGTCTAAAGCACATGACCATCGAAATGCTAGGGAGGAAAGATTACCCTTGGGGAGGTGTTTTTGTTTTCCCAGTTTTGCCCATTGATAGGCACCCTGGTGACCTTCTGTACCTGGCCTATGGTCCTTGCTCTGATCTTATCTGTCTAACTGCCAACTATTCCTGAAAATTTATGTGAGTGATCTCTGCCTGATTAATGGGAGAGAGAGGACTGAGATCACAACTGATGCTCCCGAAGGATGTAGTTTGTATAATAGGAGCATAACCACAATTTCTTGTGTTATCGGAGAAATGAACGGATGGTATTTCTCCAATGCTAGTGGGAGTGGGGTTCTTGGGTACCACTGGAGTAAGCAATACCCACCTGAACTGCTTTTAATTAGAAAGTTTTCATTTCAGATCATTCTATGTGGTCACGTTAGGTCTCTGAGTTTGTAAGGCTGCCATGCAGGCCTCCCCTGAGCTTGTCAGGTTTAGTATGTGGCCCCTTTTTGTCCACAGTGTCTGTGACTAAGAGAATTGAAAAGAAATCTACACTCTAGATCTTTTTGCTACAAAGAGGAGTATCTTGTTGCTCAAAGATGGGTTTCCTGAAGCCTGACAAAGATCGTGTTTTGGAAAAATAAACAAACATTAGGACTTCTGTGTCTGTCAGACTTAGATTCTGGTTGTACTAGAGGGAAGTAACACCTGTGATAAAAAAAGGAAGGAAGTAGAATTCTGCCAGGAATTGCAGCCTAACAGAGTTTCTTCCAGTACAGTTGGCCCCCAGGAGCAAACTTGCCTGTTCGGAGACAGCTGTGCTAGGTAGGAGCAGACAGGCCCACCTGACTCAAGGCACCCTAGCCATGACCACAGCTTAAAGGGCATCTGAGAAGCTCATCTGCATGTCTAGCACATTCTCCAAAGAATTTAGCAAATCAGTTCTTCTGGGTTTTTCAGAATTTGACCAAAAGCTTCTGGGGTAGGGAGGTCGAAGTAAGATGTGGTCCTTTGCCAGAACTGACCACCTTTTGTGGCTGGAGGGAAGGGAAGAGAAGAAACTGGGACGAAAACGTGGCTCATTAGGTTTCTCTCTGTCAGAGCGTGTGTAAGGTGGCAGGGCTTGGAAGAACAGGGCATTACGAGTTGAGGGATCTTTAAAACTTCTCATGTGGAAAGTGAGGCCTGAGAGGCTGTGTGTCATTCCAGATCAGCCAGAAAGAAGCAGCGGGCTCAGGGGGATCCACTCAGCTCCTGTCTGCTCATGATTGCACACCTCCCTCCTGATACAGAATGTTCCTGGTCAGTTCCTTCTCCTTGACCCCAAACCCTATATAATAAAGGAAATCTATGGTTTGGAACTTTTGTGTTCTTGCTTAAGTCTTCCAAACTGAAAGTGATAACACAGTCATTGTTGTGAGCGTCATCCTGGCGCAGCAGCCCCGAGGACCAGCGACTGAGGGTCTACTCTTTCTATTAACCATGCCCAGCAGGACCAGCACTGCAAGCACTTTTGCTTTGAACATCTTTCTGGTACACTCTTTAGAAGGTGTCTTGTTTGAATACATAATCTGTCCTGTTCTTTCAAAGTAAGTGCTTTTATAAAAGGTCTGGACTGTCTTTTAAACGTATTTTTTTCTCACTTAAAGGGAAATGTATTTCTAGTTTCTTTGCAGACTCAACTCTAGAAAGGAACACAGGTACAGGAAGGATGCTTTGTGTGCAATTCAAAGATTAGTTTAAAGTAGGGCACGCACATTGCGTAGATATTTTCTTCCAACAGCAGGTGGTAAAAGTGTGTGTGTGTGTGTGTATAGCTAACTGCTTTGAGCTTTGCTTACTTGAGTAGTGTAGAGTAAGTGATTTTCTTTTTCAGTCAAAGGAGTGCCAGCTTAATATGCAGCCACAGATGAGATGCCTCTTTTCCTTGGTAGTACTGTATTTAGAGACCATAATTTTCTTTTTCAATAAGAACTAGGGTCCCCTAGCACTGTTTGCACCCACCTCCCCCATGCCCATTTGCATTGTGCAGAAGTCTTAGAGAACATGGCATCACTAATGTTCCTTTGTGGTCTCAGTACAGACTGTGTGTCAGCATGTATGGGTCCTGGGTCTGCTTGCTTAGCTACACCTTCTTTCTTTCTTTTTTTGTTTTGTTAATTCTTACCTGAGGATATTTTTTCCATTGACTTTTTTTTTCTTATTTTAGTAACACTTTTTTTCCTTTTCTTTTTTTATTGTTTAAAGTATTACAAATAGTAGCACATATGTCTCCTTTTTTTCCCCCCAATTGACCTTCCCCCATCCTCCTCTACCCCCCAGCACATGCCCTCACCCTCCTTCCAGTGTCTTTTTAGAAAGAGTGGAAGAGAGGGAAGAAGGGAAGGAGAGAGAGAGAGAGAGATCAAAGTGAGAGACACATTGATTGGTTGCCTCCCACAGGGACCAGGGATGGAACCTGCAACTCAGATATGTGCCCTTGACAGGGTATTGACTCTGTGACCCTTCAGTGTGTGGGCCAATGCTCTAACCACTTAGCTACTGTTAGATACCCTGGTTCAGTAGCTTTCTGGTGAGACCCAGGCATCTGCATTTTATTCAGGTCATTTTGATGGACAGTTTGGAAACCACTGGCAACTGCATGGAGCCATGAATTCCCCTTTCCCAAATAAAGATAATAACAGAGAGGCACTTGGGTTTTTTAGAGAATTTAATGGTAGGTAGCATGGAGGGAAAGATCCTGCCACATGCCTGACACATAGTAGTTGCTCAACATCAGTAGAGATGGTGATGATGATGATGATGATAATGAAAATGATGATGATGATAGTATTGATAATGATGCAGGCTTCATTTGAACACCAATTAGATATGCATAAATTATATCCTTGTTGTGGAAGTATGAGCTTTACTTTATATATGTACTAGAGGCCCGGTGCACGAAATTTGTGCACTGTGGGGAGGGGGGGGGACCTTCAGCCTGGCCTGCACCCTCTTGCAGTCTGGGACCCCTCAGGGGATGTCCGCCTGCTGGCTTGGGCCCAATCCCCCCATCAGTGCACATCATAGCCAGCTGTTGAGTGGTCTTAGCATATCATTAGCATATTATGCTTTGGTTAGTTGAATTGCCAATTGGACGACCAGACACTTAGCATATTAGGCTTTTATTATGTAGGATTGCCAGGAAACAATTTTCTGCTTGCCCAGCCCTCTTGAAAATATCTGACATTCTAGACAAACACTCTTACTGGAAAGTTATGTTAAGGAGTTTAGCAGAAGGTACAAGAAAGCATTAAGTCAATATACAATCCACTGACACCATACTTACAGAAACCTCAATAAAAACTGCCTTGCCTCCTCCACCTTGGTTTATTTCTACAGATGGTTCAGCTCTCCAGCTCCCTTGGATCATCATATATGAAAATGTGTGAGCAGCAGGACTTCTTAAGTCCACCTCTGTTGAATTATTATCTCTCCTCTCTTTTCTTTCAACACTGGTCCTACCTCCTAGCGAAATGGCCCCTCTGTACTTGAAAACCACAGAATGAGCTATAATTGTTATCTAAACTTGCCTCCAACATGATCGCTTATAGCTCAAAGACTTTGGTGTCACTAGAGGAAGGGGTATTTAATCACTTTCTCTCGAATCACTTTGTCATTCCTCACTGGGCTGCCCAATAGCATCTCTGTACACTTATACTAGTAACCCATTCCTTTTTTTATTGCATTTATGTATAAAAAAAGTATATTATAATTCCAGAGGGGGAAGCACAATGTTCTAGTTAATCAATATAATAAATTAAAAATGAGAACCCTAACTCTATATTATTTAAGAATCAGAGCATCTAAAACCTCAGTAGGTGTGCCTAATGTGATCCAAGTTACTTATTAATTTACTTCTAAGCAAAAGAGTTTGAAATAAAAACAATTGAGAAGTCAAGTACTATTTCAGGTGCCACATTACCTTATTTTGAGAACTCTAGCCTCCATTGCATACAGATTTATTCAACAAATATGTACTATTTAATTTATGTTACTCACTGATATATTTATGAAGTGGCTACACTGGGTCAGATGCTGTGCTGGGTGCAGGGGGAAAATGGTGAGACCCCAATTTCCAGGCTTTCAATCTAGTGAAGAAGAAGAGTCACTCAAGTCGTAGCCAATATGAGTATTCTGAAGGAAAAGAATGCAGCTTCTGAGCACACGTAAAGAGGGTCCTTGAGGAAGGGATGCTTACTTGGGAACTGAAATATGAATTATAGTTAATTAAGAGAGGAAGATTTCTCTTCCTTATTATAAAAATTGATGCCATCTGCTTTCAAGAATCTGACTTTATTATTTCATATGAACAGGTATAAAAATAAAACAAGTTAACACATGGCTTTTCTAGTGCAATTTTAATTTTTAAAGTGTACTTCCCATTACCTTGCAAATCATTTTCTTTTATTTTTACTCTTTTCTATGGGAAATTCCTTTTCAAGTTATTGTACCTTCTAGGTCCATGGTAGGCCATCATAAATATTTTGAGAGTATTTAAGGAAAAGGATAATGACTGGCTATTTGCTTTATCATACTACCCAAAATAGTAAATGTGAAGAGTTAGTATGTTGGTCATAAAGCTATGTGTGTGGCATAAGAGGTCTACTGAGCACTGTAAAAAGGAAGAATTAGTTTGAACCAAGTTAGAATGCAGTAGAGTAAAATATGAGCACCAACATCCTTTCTCCTGATTAATAATATCACAGTGAAATACTGGAATAATTAACAAGTGATACATTAGGCTAATGTGTACCAAGGGAGTGATTAAATAAAAGCTACTGCTCTAAAAGCAGCATTTCCTACAACAGAGCCTACCCTTTTTTATCTTCCTTCTTTGCATATGGCTTTCCTCTCTCCCCCCAGAAAAAGGAAAGAAACATATATAGATAATGTATTGCAAATAATTTGTTTGGTTCCATTTCTGCTACTTAATGCTTAATTTCAACCTGAGATCTAAACATTTTAATATAATGGATATATGAATCAGGAAACAAAAATTAAGTCCTAGCCAGCTTGGCTCAGTGGATAGACCGTCAGCCTGTGGACTGAAGGGTCCTAGGTTCAATTCCAGTCAAGGGCACGTACCTTGGTTGCAGGTTCCCCAGCCCTGGTTGGGTACAGGGAGCCAACCAATCGATGTGTCTCTCTCACATCGATGTTTCTCTCTATATTTCCCTCTCTCTTCTACTCTGTCTAAAAATCAATGGGAACATATCCTTGGGTGAGGATTAACAAAAAATTAACGATTTGTGTTATGATGATTATTAATAGAAAGGTATTTGCTGACTGTTTTTATTTATTTTTTAATTAAATCTTTATTGTTGAAAGTATTGCATATGTCCCCCCCACCCCCCCCCCCCCCGCCCCCTACCATTGACCCTTTCAGCTCCCCCGCTTCCCTGCCCCAGGCTTTTACTACTCTATTGTCTGTGCCCATGGGTTATGCATATATGCATACAAGTTCTTTGGTTGATTTCTTCCCACCCACCCACCCATCTCTGCCTTCCCTCTGAGATTCCACAGCCTGTTTCATGCTTCTATGTCTCTGGATCTATTTTGTTCATCAGTTTATTTTGTTCATTAGGGTCCACATATGAGTGAGATCATATGATACTTGTCTTTCTCTGACTGCTTATTTCGCTTAGCATAATACTCTCCAGGTCCCTCTTGCTGAATGTTTTTATTATTTATTCATTCTGTTAGCTTTAACTGATTAGTGTATTAAGAATGGTGGTTTCTCCTAAATGAAAAAAACCCAAACAGATGTTTACAGAAATAGAGTAAATGTGTTAATATTCCAAAGTGAGATGTTAGTAGTTGTTCACAAAAGGGTTCTATGATCAAGTACACTTGGGAAACACTAGGTTAAACAAATTGAATCTGATAGCTTTGCTGCAGGATCTCTCAAAGTGTTTAATATGTGACAAGGGGATTTTGAAATGCAGCATTTATACAGCTTTTTTTAGTGTATCATCTATTAACTCATGATTTCTTGTGTGTGCTGTGGGAATTGTTCATCTAAGCAATTGAGCAGAATTCTGCTTTCAGGGGAAGGATGTTAATACTAGCAGGGCAGGTTATGGCCCTAAGCAAGAGGAAAGGGGTTCAGGTCAAAGTTCTAACTCTGATAGAGTGATAGTGACAAACTTCTCGTTGCAAGGACGTGGAAAACCAAGACAAAGCACAATCATATAGGCCAAGCAAACTCGCTAGGGATTTAAAAACATTTATTTATTTTACTTTTTAATATGCTTTTTTATTGATTTCAGAGAGAAAAAGGAAGAGGGAGAGATAGAAACAATAATAAAAGAGAATCATAGATTGGCATACCCCCCAGTGGAGACAGTGTATGCAACCCAGGCGTGTACCCTGACTGGGAATCAAACTGTGACCTCCTGGTTCATAGGTTGACACTCAACCACTGAGCCACATCAGCTGGGCTCATTGATCTTTTGTATTGTTGTTTGTTTTTTGTCTCTATGTCATTTATTTCCACTCTGATCTCTACTATTTCTCTCCTACTCATGCAGGGATTTTTTTATTGTTCTTCTAATTATTTTAGTTGCAGGGTTTGATCATTTATTTGAGATTTTTCTTGTTTCTTGAGGTAGGCCTGTAATACTATGAACTTCCCTCTCAGAAATGCTTTTGTTGTGCCCCTTAGATTTTGGTTTGTTGTGTCTTCATTTTCATTAGTTTCCAGAAAATTTTTGATTTCTTCCTTGATATCATTAGTAGCCCATTCATTGTTTGATAACATGCTATTTAGCCTCCTGCTAAATTCCTAATATTTTGCTGTTTATGTGATGTTTGAAAGTTTTTGAGTGTTTTTAGTGTAGTTAATTTCTAGTTTCATGCCATTGTGCTCAAAGAAAATGCTTGATATGATTTTAATCCTCTTGAACTGGTAGATATTTATTTTGTGTCCTAATATGTGGTCTATATTTGACAATGTCTCATGTGCATTTGAGAAAAATGTATATGCTGCAGCTTTGGGGTAAATGTTTTATAAATGTCAATTAAATCCATCTGATCTAGTGTGTTCTTTAAGTCACACACAAATGGATTCTTACTCCCTCAGAGGTAGGACACAGTATGATCAGATGTTTTCAGTGGCTGACTCACTGGATTCACTTTTTCACAGGTCAATTAAAATCTGTGCTTAATCTAACCCTAACTAGGACCCTTGATTGAAATCAATTATTGGAAAATTACGTTACTGAAACTACTAATATTCTCAGAGAGTTAGTTTGCTTGTGTATGTGGTTTCTTTTAATCAGTGTCATATTGGCTATCACCAATGTAAGAGTAGATAAAAGGCACTTGAATTATTTGGTGGGATGGAGAAAATGCTGAGAGCAATTTAGTGATACCAGTTAACTTGCTACTTGACCAGAGAATGGGGGAGCCACTTTTCTTTGGGGAGAGGAAAGAGTATGGTGTGATCTCTGTGAGGTAAGATTTTTCTTAGAGATTAAGAAGAATTGAGAAGTTGTGAAACATTAGATTCACTGTCTAAGAAAAAAGTGGTCCTTTATCCAGTGCCATTTAAAAACAGAACACATCCATGGGGTAGCGAACACACAATACAATATAGAGATGATGTATTTTAGAATGGTACACCTGAAACCTATATAATTTTATTGAACCATGTCACACCAATAGATTAAATAAATAAATAAGTAAATAAACATTTAAAAATAGATAAATAAAAACAGGACAGTTTATCTATCTCCCATGGTTCAGATGTGAAGAGATAGTGATTAAATTGCTTCCTCCAGTAGAGCAATCTATAGTGTAAACTAGAACACTTGTGCATGCCCGGGGGAGACATGGTCACAAAAGAATTGCATGTGGGCAATCAACTATCCACTTGCTGCATTCAAGAAGCATCTATTGTGATTTTTTAACAATTAAATCCATTTAGGACATGATAAATATAGTTTAATATTAGCCTTTTTCTTACATGACTTTGTCTGTATGTTCTTTTTCCTCTGCACCATCTACTGCTAACTTATCATGTCTTTATGTATTTTATCTATTTTAATAGCCACTTTAAACTGTTATGGAAAAATAAGGGACATACTGAATAAAATAAATTTTGTTACAAAAGTTTAGAGGGCCTTTATAATTCTAAGAGTCATGCCAGGTCCAGGGAAATATAAAGAGCAGGGAACACTGAACTCAAGGTCTTCACAGTGATGAGCATGAACAGGTCAACTAGCCATAACAAAATAAAAATCCTTTGGGGGGACTAGAACTCCTGTGGGATCACAGAGCAGAAAGGCCCACTCTCTTAGGAAAGAATGGGAAAGGATGCAAGGAGAGCTCACAACAGAGTTGGTGGTAGCACACAATCTTGAAATACAAATCCTGCCAGCAAATCTGATTGGGGATGATGTGGGCAAAGATCGGGCGGGAGCTGGGGAAACGTGGTCTTCAAGGAACAACTTTGAGGTTGCCCTTCTTATTCCAGGAAACTGTCATTATTCCAGTCTAGTAAATTACTGACAAATGTCTGTCTTGACTAATATTTCCTTCTATGCCTTTGTTCTCACCACATGGCTAGTGATCACTGGTGTAATTTGACAGTTTCAGGAGATTGAATGGTTTCCAGATAATTCTGGTTAAAAAAAAAAAAAAAAAGTAACACAGCAGAAGTATCTTCAACAAAAGGAAAACACTCTATACTCTTTTTTAAGACTCTGACTGACACTACAAGGATAAAAATCTATCTCTCATTCTTCTCAACATCAGTGCAACAATGTCCTACTCAAGCACAAACCTTACAAATAAAGGGAGCCCCTTGCAAAAAAAATAATGGGTTATAGGGCATCATTACAAATACACTACATTGTTTAACCTTTGCAATTTACATTCTGTAAGCAAACATGGAGGGCCATGATAAAGAACAATCCGCAAGTTTACTTCAGAATGAGCTTAAGTGTGAGGGCTTTGGTGACGATGTGGGGCTTTGGTGACGATGTGAAGATACCCTTGGCCAGTAAGCCTAGCCAACTGCCTGGGACCTACCTTCCAGTGAGTCTTCCTTACTAAAGCAGCACTAGTAGTATTTTAGGTTTTTATTAATTGAGCACTCTCAATGCTAAGAGCTTGACCTGCCTTATCTCATTAAATTCTGACAATAATCATTCACATATTAGAAAACTAAGGTCTAAAAAGACTGAGTAAATGGCGTAAGGAGTCACAGCTTGGAAGCTCATTGGTGCTGCACCAACTTGATTATGGTTTGGTCTAATTCAGTGATTTTCAACCTTTTATATCTCATGGCACACTAATTACTAAATAATAATAAACTAATTAGTAATAAACTACTAAAATTTTGCAGCACACCAAAGAATATATTACATTTTTATTGATATGACAAAAAATAGATACAATTTTGATGCATTCACACCATACTGCTATTGTTGTGTTGGATGTTGTCATTTTTTTATTTGATAATCTAAGGCAGGGGTCCTCAAACTGCGGCCCGGGGGCCACATGCGGCCCGCCGAGGACATTTATCCGGCCCGCCGGGTGCTGCTGCCTGTCCTGCTTAGCAGCCGACTCGTCCTGGGCCCACAGTGCGCATAGGAATTTGTTCATAGTTTTTTTTTAAACTATAGTCCGGCCCTCCAACGGTCTGAGGGACAGTGAACTGGCCCCCTGTTTTAAAAGTTTGAGGACCCCTGATAGGGAACAGAGGTCAGTGCCCCTGACCAAAGTCAGGAATTGCATGCTTTAAAAATTCTTGTGGCACACCAGTTGAAAATTGCTGGTCTAATTCATAATTATATACATGACTATGTCAATTCTAAGTAGATTTTAATCTCAATAATATTGTAAGATGTTGTCAGTCCTCGTAAACTATGTGCAAACTGAGGAAATGGGCTCCAGCAGCAGCCTTTCTTTTTTGGAGATTTTACAAAGGACTGTGGACAAAGCATGCAGGATGGTGGTCACATTACTGAGATCCTCCCCAAAATTCTCAGAGAACCAGAGTGACTGTAAGGTGGGTGAGCTGTTCATACTTCCTGGGGTAAAGGCTTTGCCTTTGTTCCTGAGAGGATGACTGGTTTCCAGGCAATGCCATAGTATATATGTTTTCAGAATGGCACAGTGACAAACATTTTTTATAAAAAATAAGATGTATGGCTTGGCTGGCGAGGCTCAGTGGTTGAACATCGACCTATGAACCAGGAGGTCACAGTTCAATTCCCAGTTGGTCAGGGCACATGCCCAGATTGTGGGCTCGATCCCAGTAGGGGGCATGCAGGAGGCAGCCAATCAATGATTTTCTCTCATCATTGATATTTCTATCTCTCTCCCTTCCTCTCTGAAGTCAATAAAAATATATTTTTTAAAAATAAAATGTACGGCACCAATAATGTGATGAGATGCTTTCTGAAGTCTGCCATTTCTGTCTGTAGTAATCCCATAGTTACCACCAGTGAGATCAGAGGAATTCCTAACAAGAGACTCAAAAAAGCAGGCTATGGGAGCCAGTAAGGACTCAGAATGAAGACAATGGGCTTTATCGGGTTAATTGACTTTTTCCAAGTGCCCTGGTCTTGGAAGATGGAAAAAATACAAGCCTAACTTTCTGCTAAATAGACTTATATAATGTAAAGAATAGACTGCTGCTGGGGTCTGATCCTCATGGCTGGTAAAACAAAAAGTCAATCACTTGCATGTGATTGGTGTGTAAGTTACAGTCCCTGGGATCTAAAATGCATGATTCAACCCACACTCATTTTTAGAACTTAATCTTCTTTTCTTAAAAACAAAAGTGTTATTAGTTGTAGAATAATGTGTACTTTAATTGTCATGAACTCCCAAAAAGGCCATCTAAATCCCAATGTTAGTATACTTTGGTGAAGTTAAAATTCCCCTGCTTGTTTCAAAAATGAATCCACTGTAGAAATGTTATATGATGCTCTCTCCCCACGTTGTAAAAGCTATCTGTATCCAAAACAATCATGATACTGCTCTGAACAGCTCAGTTCATTTTAAGTACTCAATATTGTAAACAATAAAAACATGAGTTTTTTATTCTCAACAGAGGCAGTGTTGTTGTTGTTTTTTAATATTTTTTATGGATTTTAGAGAGAAAGGAAGGGAGGGGAGAGATAAAGAGATAGAAACACCAATGAGAGAGAAACATAGATTGGCTACCTCCTACACACCCCATACTGGGGATTGAGCCTGCAAGCCGGATTTATGCCCTGTTCAGGAATCCAACCAGTAATCTCTTTGTTCATGGGTCGACACTCAACCACTGAGCCACACTGGCCAGGCCAGAGGCAGTGTTTTTGACAATAACATTGTCTCTGAGGGATTGAGATTGGATTTTATCAAAAACGATGGTGACTGAAGATATCGATAGAAATTTTGTAAAAATTCCAGATGGCCTGGAGATATTATGTGGAGTGAGAGAGAGTAAATGGAGGAGGAATGACCATCTCACCCAGCAGGGGCCACCTCTGATTCTAGGCTGTGTGTAGGGTCTTGAGTGCTGCAGGAATCACTAAAATGTTTAGCGATAATAACCATCATTTACTCTAACAAAGGGTAAAATTGGATCCAATTGAATTGATGCTGGAAAACTCAAGAGGTGGTACTTTGGTTGGGAGCAGACATCCTTCAGGACCATTCTGCACATATGCAGGCCTTTTAATACCAAGCAGGTTGGAGGGAGCTGGGAGAAGTAGGCTCCAGCCAGTTGGAAATGCACAGCCCCTTGATGAGCTCACATTTTCACTCTTGCCTTCTCTATGTGAACCCAGAGCCACAGCATTTGTCCGGAGAAAAATGCTCTTGTGTTTCAAACCTTCCTAGGGGGCTGCTCACTCGCAGCTCCTTTCTCCCAGAATATCCTCCATTTCCTGTGAAGACAGTGACCTTGTGGCTGGGATCTTCTGCCCCTGCTGATTGTCTGCTTATCCCCACAGAATCTGTACCAGAACAGGTTTTTAGGCCTGGCCGCCATGGCATCTCCATCTAGAAACAACCAGAACAGGCGCCGCTGCAAGGAGCCACTTCGCCACAGCTACAACCCCAGCCAGTTCCACAGCATGGCCATCAGGACCGGCCCCCATGGCACCGTCACCATCCCCCGCTCCACCAGCGACACTGACCTGGTTACCTCTGACAGCCGCTCCACGCTCATGGTCAGCAGCTCCTACTACTCCATAGGGCACTCCCAGGACCTAGTGATCCACTGGGACATAAAGGAGGAAGTGGATGCTGGAGACTGGATAGGCATGTATCTCATCGGTGAGTAGAATAGCAATTAGCCAGACTGGCTAACAGTGTGCAGCAGATATAACATCTTAGGAATGTGGTTTGGGCATTCAACAAGCATATTGTTCATATTTCACTCCTCTGCAGGCTTTAATATTTCAATAAACTCTATAATTTAATTAAAACTCACAATTCGCAATCAAATGTGTTATGCACCAAATTCTAACACACTGAAAACCACACACTAGCTTCTTTTGCCATCTCTATTCCATAGAAGATCATGAGATAGCAGGGTAAAGAGTGGTTGAACACAAACATTGTTACCACTTGTACATCTACGTGGGGCTAATTTCACTTTTGTTTTCAACAGAATCATAGGCCTCTTTTTACCGCTCCTTCAATATTCTTTCTGCTTTATAATACTGCTTTCACTGTAGACAGTGCACACAAACACCAGGGACTAAAGAACAGAATGATGACTGAAAGGAAAATGGCTGCACCGATTTGTACTGCTGGAGAACATGAACCTCACAAATTGTAAATTATGGAAATGAAGTTTCATAAAAAGCATGTTTCATCTGTTTTCCATGATAGAACCAGGTGTGGTGAGAATTGACCATTTACACTACAAAGTGAAAGGGGCCACTGGAGTCAGCAAGCTCAGCAGAGGCCAGGCCTTTTGCATTCAGTCTCTGCAGTGAAGCATTTACACATTCAGACACACAGATTTAACATCATCAAATATCAGAGAGACTAATGGTTGTTATGAGTCTTTTATAACCGAGGCTGTTTCTATGATAAAATATAGGGATTCTTATCTGTCCAGGTGTCAGAGAAATGTTCTTTTGTTCTCTTAAAGGTTTTGTAACCAGTTTGGTTAGTGTAGTTACAATACACACAATATTATAATGATTCAGGAACATCATTTTTGAGATTTTTACATAAACAGTGGTTACTAACTTAACTGAACTTCCAAACAGGTGACATTTAAATTTGCTTTAAAAAATAGTCCCTGATTAAAAGTGTTTGGATAACATTGATCTAGAGCAAATATTGTAAAATAATAGCCCATAAAGCATATTTTGTTTAGTCCATTTTGTTTTAAATTTGATTAGTTATTAACACTTAAAAATGCAGAGATTTCCCATTAAAATTAAAATTCTAACCTTCCTTCACAAAAGCCCTCAATTAGGCAGCCTGAGCCTGTAGCTTTAGTCAGCTGGAGTTAAGCATTAGCTTCCCCATTGAGACTGTCCTGCGTCCATCTATTTTGCCGTAGTCCCCCTTCTACCCATCCCTACTTGAATTATGAATCTTACTTGTTTAGAACCTTAGACAATTAGGTTTTTAGTCTGAATCTAGTTTTAAATCAGCTCTTCATAGCTGTACCTTCCTGCAGTGGTGGATGTCAACGCCATTCATTTTCCAGTCAGGAAATAAAAGAGAAGCAAGCGGGGTAATAGGGGCATTTGAGGAACATTCAACCATGTGAGGGAATTGATGGATTTGGAGGTCAGCCCTAGATCTGGGCTAGGAGTGGAGACTTGGGGTAATTGGCACCCTGAGAGTAGATACTTATGTATTGTGTGTAGAAAGAGAACACGAGAAAGCCACTGTCAAAGGGAGAGACAAAGGAGTAACTCAAAAAGGGGATGGAGGAGTTGGAGAGGTGGGACAAAAATTAGGAGCCCACAACATAGAAGAGAGACTTCAGAAGGAAGGGTGGTCAGCACTATTAACCTGTCATGAAGTTCTGTGAATGAATTAGATCTGGCCTTAACATGACATTCTTACTGAGACAAAAGTAAACACAGCTCATCATCTTAATTTGACAGTTTGTTCTTTTTCCTGGTAGCTGTACATAGGTAACTTTGAAGTTATTTTTTTATTAAATTTTTTTTTAATGTTGACATTATTGCAGTCCCCTTCCCTACCCCTTTGCCCACCTCTGGATCCAGAAGCATGAATATATAGAACAGACTGGTTTGTGCCCAAGGGGCAGGAGATGGGTGTGATTGGATAAAGAAGGTAAAAGAAATAGCTAAAGCCGAAACCGGTTTGGCTCAGTGGATAGAGCGTCGGCCTGTGGACTGAAGGGTCCCGGGTTCGATTCCGGTCAAGGGCATGTACCTTGGTTGCGGGCACATCCCCAGTGGGAGGTGTGCAGGAGGCAGCTGATCGATGTTTCTCTCTCATCAATGTTTCTAGCTCTCTATCCCTCTCCCTTCCTCTCTGTAAAATATCAATAAAATATATTAAAAAAAAAAAAGAAATAGCTAAAGAACATATATGCATAACCCATGAACACAGACAATAATATGAAGTTATTTAATGCAAAATGACAACACTTTTGGTGGCATAACAATTCAAAAATAATTTCCCAACCCAAAATTAACTGTGAATCATAAAAATTCATAATTTGTAGATCCTTAGTAATTCATATGCTTGATTTTACATTCCAATATTAAACTAATATTTAACATATTAAAAAACTTCTTAGGATCATCAATTTTTAAAAGCAGACATTTCCTTGACTCTGTTAAGTCCTTATTAAAATGACTTAACACCCTGACCAATGTGGCTCAGTTGGTTGGAGCATAGATCCATACACCTAAAGGTTGCAGGTGCCTGGTCAGGGCACATACCTAGGTGGCAGATTCAGTCCCCAGTTGGCGTGCACATGACAGGCAACCAATTGATATCTCTCTCTCTCTCTCTCTCTCTCTCTCTCCCCTCCCTCCCTTCTTTTCTCTAAAAAAGAAAAATCAATAAACATATCCTTGGCTGAGGATTTTAAAAAATGACTTAACAAGGGGGAGGATCTAAAATGACAGGGGAATAGGGGGACATTACACTCATCTCCTCCCAGGACCAAACTGGAATTACAACTAAAATATAGAGAGTGCAACCTGAATAATTAACTGAAGACTAGCTCAAGAGAAATATTATAATCAAGGATTTACAGAAGAAGCCACATCAAGACTGGTAGGAAGGGCAGAATGCAAAAATGGCTGGCCCTACTCCCACAGGAAGTGGCTAAGATTCCAGAAGGATATCTCAGCTGTGGCGGCGAGGGTCCCCCTTAGAAGCATGGGGTCTCAAACCCAAGCCAACTCCCAAGCCTAGAGCACAGAGCTTGAAAGGGATGCCCATTTAACACTTGGCTATGAAAATCAGCGGAGATTGTGTCTGCCAGGGACAGAGAGGAGTCTGCTAGAGACACAAGCACACTCAATCAATGCACAAAATCTTGTTCACAGCCACTCACCCTGGGCTCCAGCAGAGGGAGGGCAGAGTAGACGAGTCAGTGAGGAGACACTAGGATTTGTGGCTCTGCGGAGAGAGTTGAAGTGACAGCTGCTATGATAGCTATAGTGAATCTTGCTCCCACATCATAGATGCCATATTTTTTGGGTGGAGCACTCCCCTCCATATAGGCATCAGCCTGGGAGAAATTAATAGCCCTACCTTCTGGACTCCCTTTCGCCCCTCTCTGTGGAGCTCACACACTGCTGAGGAGTCAGCTGCCTGAGCCAGGGAATAGAAGTCTGAGAAGACTCAGGGGGTGTTGGTGACTGAGTTGAGTGGCTTTAGGGTGGAGGCCATTCCCCACTTTCCTGTGAACATAACTGGCACCTCCCTTTCAAGACAGATCCACTAGACCCACACTCCAGACTCTTGGTGGCTCCTCCCTTCTAAGCTCTGGGCAGATTCTGAGACAGACTGAGTTGTGTGGCTCTGGGATGGGTACACCCCTCCCACCATCCCTCAAGACTGACTGGCACCTCCCCTTCATGGGAAATCCACTAGCCCCATTCTCAAAAACTCTTGGTGATCCTGCCCTGCTGAGATTAGGCTCCTGGCAGAATCTGGGACAAACTCAGGTGTGTGGATCTAGGACGGGCCTCATTTTCCCCCTGTATGCCTGAGTGGTGCACAGCCCTCCCTTTACACAGCTTAATCTTGGTTTGTTTGGGTCTGATAAACCCTGCTGGCCTCACCCTGACAACTCCCTGAGATACTGCCCCACCACAAAGGTGTGTGAGCACCCAGAAGGTGGCAGCTAGATTCAGGAACATTTGCTGAGTGGCCTCAGACCCAGCACTGGCACTGAGTTTGAACTTGTATCAATCTGGTAAACACCACTCACCCCCCTCTGATGACTCACTGAGTCACCACTCCATGCAACTCAAGTACCACCAGAAGCTCTTCTAGTGACTGAGTCTAACAGGCAACTGACAGGTAAAGGCAGTTGGGAAAGGATTTCCGGGTGCCTTGAGACTTTCAGTGGCCTGTCTCTAGGCCTGGTGCTGGTAAAAGCCAGCCTTGATACACAGCTCAATCCTTCCCATGCATACCAGGGCCAGCAGAGGCAGCCACAAACTGTGGATTACTTTGCAGCTCCAAGCAGGTTGCTCAAGGCCAGTCACAGGGTGTGCCTGCCATTGGCATGCACCAGTCTCTCCCAAGAGGCCACAAAACCAACACACCCAGTAGCCAGCTTCAGACAACATCAGAGCAGGATCCAATAAATTTCACAAATAGTATATCCAAAGGGATATCTCAGCAGGCACCACACCCTGCTGAGGCAAATTTTGCTTTGTGTGGTCAATACCTCCACAGCAGCTCATACACTGTGGTGCAAGATGATCCTCACAGTCAGCCAATCTGAGTGAAAACTCCATACACAAACAGGCCAATAGTAATTAGGACTCAATTACAATAGGAGGGCTTACATAATCCACACAAGGGGCAGCCCTGGAGCACCCAGATCAGGTAATCAAGGAGACTGTACCACGAGGTCCCACAGGACACATACTACATATGACACACTATCAAGACTGAGAGTCAGAGAAGATCTACCTAGTACATAGAAACAAACACAAAAAGGCAGCCAAAATGGAGAGACAAAAAACAAAACAAAACATGCCTCAAGTGAAAGAATAAGAGAAAAAGAGCTAAATGAAATGAAGGCAAGCAATTTATCAGATATAGGTTGTTTTTTAAAAATGGGTATAAGATCACTCAAGGAACTTAGTGGTAACTACAACAGCATGAAAAGGACATAAGAGCCATAAAAAAGAACCAGTCAGAAATGAGGAATACAGTATCTGAAATGAAGAATACACCAGAAGGAATAAACAGTTTGTTGGATGAAGCACAGGATCAAATCAGTAATTTGGAATACAGGTAGCAGAAAACATTGAATCAGAGCAGCAAAAAGAAAAAAAAAAATTTAATGAGGATAATTTAAAGAACTGTTGGGACAGCATTCACATAACAACATCATAGAGATACCAGAGGAGAAGAGAGAGAGAGCAAGGGATCAAGAACCTATTTGAAGAAATAATGACTGAAAACTTTCCTAACTTGGTCAAGGAAAATTGCACACTAGCCCAGGAAGCACAGAGAGTCCTAAACAAGAGGAATGGAAAGAGGCTTACACCAAGACATATCATAATTAAAATGCCAAAGGTTAAAGACAGAGAATCTTAAAAGCAGCAATACAAAAGCAATTAGTTATCTATACAGGAGTTACCATAACACTACCAGCTCATTTCTCAACAGAAACATTTAGACAAGAGGCTTGGCATGAAATATTTGAAGTATTGAAAAGCAAGGGCCTACAACTAAAACTACTCTCCCCAGCAAGGCTATCACTTAAAATTTAAAAAGAAATAAGAAGCTTCCCAGACAAGAAAAAGCTAAAGAAGATTATTACCACAAAACCAGTATTACAATGGTTTGGAACTCCACAGAATGGGGCAAGAGGGAGTCCAGAAGGTAGGGCTATTAATTTCCCCCAGGCTAATGCCTATATGTAGTGGAGTACTCCACCCCCCAAAAAAATGGCATCTATGATGTGGAAGTAAGACAAAATGTTAAAGGATTTCACTGATGAAGAAGGAGAAGGAGGAGGACAAGAAGGAGGAGGAGGAGGTGGAGGAGGAGGAGGAGGAGGAGGAGGAGGAGGAGGAGGAGGAGGAGGAGGAGGAGGAGGAGGAGGAGAAGAAGAAGAAGAAGAAGAAGAAGAAGAAGAAGAAGAAGAAGAAGAAGAAGAAGGAGAAGAAGAAGGAAGTTATAAAGAATAAAATGGCAATAAAGAAATATTTATCAATAATCATTTTAATGTAAATGGCTTATATGTGCCAATCAAAAAACATGGTGTAGCTCAGGTGTCCTCAAACTACGGCCCACAGGCCACATGCGGCCCGCTGAGGACATTTATCTGGCCCACCGGGTGCCGCTGCCTGTCCTGCTTAGCAGCCGACTTGTCCCGGGCCCGCAGTGCACATAGGAATTTGTTCATAGTTTTTTTTTAAACTATAGTCCGACTCTCCAAAGGTCTGAGGGACAGTGAACTGGCCCCCTGTTTAAAAAGTTTGAGGACCCCTGGAGCTTAATGGATAAGGAAACAAGATATATATATATATATATATATATATATATATATATATATATGCTTTTTACAAGAGACCAACCTCAGAACAAAAGATTCACACACAAAGAAAAAGTAAAAGGATGGAAAAAGATATTTTATGTAAAAGGAAAGGATTAAAAACTGGAATACCAATAATTATATCAGACAAATAGACTTTAATACAAAGGCTATGTAATTAGAGAAGAAGAAGGACACTGCATAATGATAAAGGGAGCAATCCAACAAGAGGATATAACTCTAGTAAACATGTATGCACCCAACATAGGAGCACCTAAATATATAAAGCAAATTTTGATGGACATAAAGAGAGAGACTGACAGTAGTACAATCATATTAGGTGATTTTAACACCTGTTGACTTCAATGGATAGATCTTCCAGACAGAAAATTAACAAGAACAACCTTAAATTGCACACTAGATCGAATGGATTTAATTTATATCTTCAGAGCATTTCACCCCAAAGCAGCAGAACATACATGCTTTTCAAGTGCACATGGAACATTTTCTATGATGGATCACATGTTAGGACTCAAAACAAGTCTTAATAAATTGAAGAAGATTGAAATCATATCAAGAATCTTCTCTGACCATACGGGTAAGAAACTAGAAATTAATCACAAGAAAAAAAAACTAAAAAATGCATAAAACATGGAGGCTACATAACATGTTACTAAACAATGAATGGGTTAACTCTGAGATCAAGAAAGAAATAAAAATGTACCTTGAAACAAATGAAAATGAGAACCAACAACCCTAAAACTATGAATCACAGCAAAAGCAGTCCTAAGAGGAAAATTTATAGCATTACGGTCCTACCTCAAGAAACAATAAAGAAAAATCTCAAGTAAACAATCTAACTGTACACTAAAGGAACTGGAAAAAGAGAAACAACAAAGGCCAAAGTGAGTAGAAGGAGGAAATAATAAAGACCAGCATGATGAAAGCCTGGGGTGTAGGGGGGAAGACTGAATATGATGTTGGCTGTGGTTTTTTATTTATGGTCTTTATTACACTGAGGTATGATCTCTCTAATCCCGCTTTGTTGACATTTTTTATCAAAAATGGCTTCTGGATTTTGTTGAATGCTTTTTCTGCATCTATTGATATGAACATATGATTTTTATCTTTCATTTTGTTTATGTGATATATCACATTAATCGATTTGCAAATATTAAACCACCTTTGCATCCCTGGGATAAATCCAACTTGGTCTTGGTGAATAAAATTTTTAATATATTTCTGGATCCTATTTGCTTATATTTTGTTGAGGATCTTGCCATGTATTTTCAAGGGATATTGGCATGTAATTTTCTTTCTTTGTAGTGTCTTTATTTGGTTTTGGAATTAGGATAATGCTGGCCTCATAAGAAGAGCTTGGAAGTCTTCCCTCCTCTTGAGTTTTTTTGAATAACTTGTGGAGGATTGGTGTTAGCTCTTCTTTGAGTATTTGGTAAAACTTCCCTGTGAAGCCATCCAGTCCACAACTTATGTCTGCTGGAAGTTTTTTGATTACTGCTTCAATTTTGTAAGTTGTTATTGGTCTATTTGGGTTTTCTTTTTAAAAAAATATATTTTATTGATTTTTTACAGAGAGGGATAGAGAGTTAGAAACATCGATCAGCTGCCTCCTGCACACTCCCCACTGGGTATGTGCCCGCAACCAAGGTACATGCCCCTGACTGGAATTGAACCCGGGACCCTTGAGTCCACAGGCTGACGCTCTATTCACTGAGCCAAACCAGTTAGGGCTATTCAGGTTTTCTGATTCTTCCTGATTGGGTTTTGGAAGAGTATATGTTCCTAGGAATTTGTCCATTTTGCCCAGGTTGTCCAATTTGTTGATTGTAATATTTTCTTACGATCCTTTGTATTTTTGAAGTTGTTGCTTCACCTCTTTTGTTTCTAATGTTATTTATTTGTGTCCTCTTTCTTTGTCTATTGATAATCTGCCGAGAGGTTTATCATTCTTGTTTATCTTTTCAAAGAACCAGCTCTTGGTTTCATTGATCTTTTGTATTTTTTTTTAATCTCTATGTCATTTATTTCTGCTCTGATATTTATTATAACCTTCCTTTTACCTACTCTGGGCTTTTTCTCTTGGTCTTGTAATTCTTTTAGTTATAGGGTTAGATAGTTTATTAGAGATTTTTCTTGTTTCTTGAGGTAGGCCTGTAATGCTATGAATTTCCCTATCAGGTCTGCTTTTGCTGTAATCCATAGATTTGGGGTTGTTTTGTGTTCATTTTAATTTTTTCCCAGGAAGTTTTTCATTTCTTCCTTGATCTCATTGGTAGCCCATTCATTGTTTAATAATGTGCTATTTAGCCTCCATGTGTTTGAAAGATTTTTTTGAGTGTTTTTAGTGTAGATGATTTCTAGTTTCATGCCATTATGAGCTGAAGAGATGTCTGATATGATTTCAATCTTCTTGAACTTGTAGAGACTTATTTTGTATCCTAACATGTGGTCTATTTTTGAGAATGTTCCATGTGCACTTGAAAAGAATGTGTATTATACATCTTTTGGGTGAAATGTTCTGTAAATATCAATTCAATCCATCTGATGTACTGTGTCATTTAGAGTCAATGTTTTCTTGTTGGTTTTTCATCTGGAAGATGTATCCAGTGATGTCTATTGAGTGTTAATGTCCCCAACTTAATGTATTGCTGTCAATCTTTCCCATAAAGTACTCCAAGAGCTTTTTTATATATTTAAGTGCTTCTATATTGGGTGTATATATTTTTTAAGCATTATGTACTTTTGTTATATCAATCCCTTTAGTATTATGTAGTGGCCTTCCTTGTCTCTTGTTATGGCCTTTGCATTGAAGTCTATTTTGTCAGATCTAAATATTGCTACCCTTGCATTTTTTCATTTCCATTTGCATGGAACATTTTTTCCATCCCTTTACTTTTATCAGGTGTGAGTCTTTTGTTCTGAGGTGGCTCTATTGTAGACAACATATATTGGGTCATGTTTTCTTATCCATTCAGCTACCCTATTCTTTTGATTGGAGCATTCAATCCATTTACATTTAAGGCTATTATTATTAGGTACTTATTTATTGCCATGGTGCTCCAGGCTAGGGAGCCAGACATAGGGTTGAAACACCACGTTCATAAGGGGGGACCTTTGCAGCTGAGATATCTTTTCAAGTTCTCAGCCACCACAAGTGGGTGCGGGACCAGGCCTTTTAACGTCTCCACCCTTCCTACCAGTTTTGAGGTGGCTTCTGTAAATCCTTGGTTATAAGACTTACGTTCAGCTAATCTTCAGTTAGTTATTCAGGTTAATTGTTCTATAATTTAGTTGTATTTCCAGTTCGAACCTGGGAGGAGATGAGTGAAACTTCCACCTACTCTATTGCCATCTTTTTCCCACCTAGGAGGAAGATTTCCACACTGAGATTTCATGCATGTAAGAGTTTTCAAAAGTAAAATAAACTACCATAAAAGCAATTATAGTTTTGTTTTTGTAGTTGTTCAAGAACCAGCTAGATGATAATTTACCAAGAGTATTGTGAAATGAGAAGAGATTTCTACATTAAAAAGGGGTTTGTCCAGAGGTTACCTCTGGATACTGATTCTGTGATTCTCTGTGAGTTCTCTGATTCTATGATTCCAGATGCTTTTATGTCCATTGTTCTGGAGATGGCATTAATACCTTTGCTCTTTTATTCCCATATATATGCTATTGGCTGATATGTTTCTCTACTCTCTTTCTTTCTTGGGAATATAGATGAGGTATTGTCGGAAAACTTTCTGGACTATAAGAACCGTGGAGTCAATGGTTCTCATCGGGGCCAGATCATCTGGAAGATTGATGCCAGCTCTTACTTTGTGGAACGTGAGTACTTTTCCCATTTCTGTTGTCCAGGATGAAGCAGAATTCAACTGCTTTGTTCTTTGTACTGTTGTATTGCCTGCACTTAGAAAGATGCCATGTGAAAGGGAGACATAGATTTGATGAGATGCTTAAAAATATTGAGTAATATACAACAGTTGGGTAACACCCATACAAAATAACCCAGAGGGCCACTCCTTTAATTTCAAGGAAAATTTTTGTTCACATTCATTCATCAGCCTCTGGACTCAGGACCTGATGGCTCACATCCCTTAATTTTTGCTCCATGACTCCTCTAGCTGCGCTTCAACTTAGTGATAGTTGCCCCTTCTGTATCCTCTCATCCAGTTTTGGCTTTGCTTGACCCAACCCTTCAGTGCTCCTTGCTGCCAACCTGTTTCTTTGATTTCTGATCTACTGACATTTCTGAATGTGTAAACTTGTCATCATGTATCTTATTTTCCAAAATTTTCTGCTTTCTTTGAAAATAAATCATTTTCACAGTTATGGAAGGATGTTTTTCATAGGATCCCATACTGGTATATTTCCCATTGCATGAGGGTCTACCTATATGGGTCTTGTGTTTGCCAGATGAAGTAATGCACAGATTACCTTTAATCTACAACTCCTTTCCCCTATTTGGATAATGAGAGTGCTAACTATACAAATCCATTCATGCATTATCTTGTTCATAGTTGGTATTCATTCCCTATAACACTTCTGAAGGAAATGAGTAGTTTATTCTTCCAACTGCCCAGTGCTCAGAGGAAATGGTACATGGCCAGGAATCTAAAGTTACCTGTTATCATTTGATTGTGGTTCAAGATATACTACATTCTCTAGCATTCTTTGCTTCCATTTATATTTACTCTTATTTTCATTCATTCATTCAATGAACATTTTGTGAGACCTATTATATTCTAAAGACTAGAGATCTGATGATAAAAGGCCTGTGTCTGCCCTCTAGAAACTTATGGTGTCTCTGCTTCTAGAAAGGACACAATCCCTCCCCGCTTTTTTGCATTTGCACATGCAGAAAGAGGTAGACTGTCAAGAGATTTGATACTATCAGATGTAGAGAGGACATGATTTTATGGGATGTGGTCGCTGGCCCTGGATTTTGAGTTAGACATAATGAAATTCCCAGTAAGATATTTCCTTGTATTAATACTTACCTCCCTGACTCTAGTTTTTCTCCTCTCTAATTCATCTTGCACACTGGTACCAGATAAATGCCTTTAACCCAATTCTACTACCATCTGCCCAAAAGCCTCATGGCTCTGCTTTCTTATTGCATCAGCTGAAACTTCTCTGCCTAGCTGCCAAGCCCCAAGAAAATGTACCCTCCTCCCTCAACCCTACTTCTATATGTTTTAATAATACCAGTATCTTCCCTTATTCCACAGATACCATCATTGATTACAAAGAAGGTGGGTGGGTTTGTTTGGGGATAAAGATAGGCCTCAGCTAATGGTACCCAATAGGGATTCCCAAATGCCAGTAAGAGCAAAAAGGGTAAAAACTTCATTAGCCATGAATATTAGACATAATAGTTGACTATATGCCCCAGTCTACATTCAAAGTTTAGTGGAAGAGTCCTTCCTTATTACATACCTATTTTTCTTTTGCGGGAGTTTTAACTAATTGAGAAATAGACAAATTTAGGGTTAAAATACAGTATCAGTGCAAAATGGTACAAGCATGAGCAAAACTTTCAACTTTTTATCTTTCTAGAGCAAGGAAATAAATATAAAGGATAATGTTAGCTCTCATGACTGTTTCTTCATTCTGCATGTGTCAATGTGTAAAAGGTGAATTTGTATATAAGTTAATCTATCAATAGTGCTATCTTTTCAAGGCAGTTTTTACAAGTTTTCTGTGACATACAGAACATTTCCTATATATTTATCTCAAATAAAAAATCATTTAAAATAATTATCTTCACCACCAACATGAAGATACACCTTAAATATCATTAGAAAAATATAATTAAAATAAGTTCTGTAAAATATATAAAATATTGTCATAATTGAGTGAATATATACAAACTTGTTATGTAGCAATGTCCTATAATAAACAAATGGCTTGCCAATTCATATTTAACATAACTAAAAGTTCAACACAGCACTTCAGAAAAATGACATTTTAAAAATGTTCTCTGGCAACTTTGAGAAGATGCCACTCCACAATATATATATTTATACCTGTTGGACTAGCAATAGCTCAGTGTTTTAGAAAAATGAGTGAGAGTGAAATTGAAAAGGTAGATATTTATATTTGCAAATACATCATATGAGTGATCAATATACTAAGAATGTATTATTCTGTACAAATATAATTTTGTCAATAAATGTACCAACAAAAAGCATAATTGAACTTCCAAATAATTAAAATATTAACTCAGTACACACATATAAATCAAACAATTTAAAATGTTATAATGAATCACAGCTTTAGGTGTCTGAATGCATTAAAAGTGTATATATGGTCTGCCTGCCAAGGCTCTCACATTCCAGTAGGGGAGACAAGCATGTATTTCTTATTGTGTTCTCTGTCAATGAAGAGGTGCACTCAACCTAGCTTTGGGCCACAGAATTGATCACTATTCACGGATAAGAGGAGCTATAGGCAAGCTTGGCCAGTAAGAAACAAGGACTGGTATTGGGGGCAAGGTGGTAGAGAGGTCATTCTAGGCAAAGAACAGCACCTGCAAAGGCAGGAGGGCAGGAAGGGAGGGGTAGACTAAAGCAGGTGCAAAGAGTTGAGGATGGAATCTGAGGAGGGTGAGGGGGAAGAGAGATCACCTAGTGTGAAGGATTAAGGATGGCGACAAATTCCTTGACATTCTTCTCATTGAGAGGTGGAGTCCATGTCCCCTCCTTGGGCCTGAGTAGGCTCTGTGATCCTGTGCTGATTTCATGCTGAAGTGATGCTGTTCTAGCTTCTAAGTCGAGGCCTTAACAGACTGGGGCATCTACTTCATACCTCTTTGGACACACACTCTTAGAGCCCTGGGACAGCTGTGCTGTGAGAAGCCCAAAATGGCCACATGAGAGGCTGCATGGAAAGAGTTATGCAGCCAGCCCAGCTGCCCACAACCATTCCCACCCAGGGGACTGCAGAGTTCCAGCCCAGATGCTATCCATCACAACAGCATGGGAGACTGTAAGGGGGAGCTGCCAAGTTGAGCCCAGTCACTTCAAATAATTTTGAGAGATAATAATACAGTTCTAGTGTAAGCTGTTCAGTTTTTGTCTGATTGTTATGCAGCAATAGTTACATAACATCAGGGAAACCAAAAGAGCAGGATTATGGCAGTCAGGGAGGAGAAACTATAAAAGGGGACATCATCCGTATGACCTGCTGAGTGCCAACAGAGGTATCATGGAAGACGCAGTCTAGAATGTATCCTCAGAGAGTTGTCACATGAGGATTATGGTGATGTTTGTAAAAATACAAGTCAACAAAGAAAGACTGCAAGGTGAGCAGTCCACTCCAGCTTGCTCAGAATGATCCTGGTTTTGGCTCCGAGCCTGGTTTTAGTAAATCTGCATTGACAGAGAAGAGGCAAAATGTACAAAGCACTCCTCCAGGCAGAGTGTCTGTGAGAGCAGCTCTGAGGTGGCAGCTTGAGAAATTGAATCAAGATGGGCTTGAACATGTGGACAGACTGCATGAAAGGAGCCATCAAGTTGGAGTTCTCATTTATTTAGCACTTACTTGTGTTCAACTTCTTGGCAACACTCTTACATCCTTTTATTTTATGCTGACAAGAGCACCATGAGATGGTTGACATCACCATCGTATTTGAGGAAAAAGCTTAGTCTCTGCGAGATGTGATAGCTTGTGTAGTAGGTAATGGAGCTGGATTTATTTTCCCAGGCTTGTTTGCTTATGCTCATCAACCTGAGGGAAGAGCCTATGGGGATGTTGAAGCAGTGGGACATAGAGGGACATTTGATAATTTGAGGCCCAGAAGGATGCAGATGATAGTTAATGACACCAGCCTTTCCAAGAAGCCCTCTATAGACTGGATGATTGGAAGTGTGAGTGGAGCAGGATAGGGATGGAGAGATGGAAGGAAGAAATGTGTGCTGACCACTCTGCAGGACCCCTTTTCTTAACACGAGGGAAACAATACTTTCAGGCATTACATTTAAGTTTTTAATCCATTTTAGTTTATTTTTGAATATGGTGTAAGAGAGTGATTCAGTTTCATTTTCTTTGCATGTATCTGTTCAATTTTCCCAACACCACTTGTTAGACATTGTTATTACTCCAGTGTATATTCTTACCTCCTTTGTCATAGATTAGTTTACCATATGAGCAAGGGTTTATTTCTGGGCTTTCTATTCTGTTCCATTGATCTGTGTGTCTGGATTTTGTTGTTGTTGTTGGTGTTGCTATTTTTCTTCTAGTATCATACTGTTTTGATTATTATAGCTTTGTAGTATAGTTTGAGATCAGGGAGCATGATATCTCCAACTTTGTTCTTCTTTTTCAAGATTGCTTTGGCTATTTGGTTGTTGTTGTTGTTTTGTGGTTTCATACAAATTTTAGTATTATTTGTTCTAGTTCTGAAAAGTTTGACATTGGTATTTTGATAGAAATTGCACTGAACCTGTTCATTGCTTTAAGTAGTATGGTCATTTGAATAATATTAATACTTCCTATCTGTGAGCACAGTATATCCTACCATTTAACTGTGTCCTTTTCAATTTATTTCTTCAGTCTCTTATAGGTTGCAGGTAGAGTTTTGGTTAAGTTTACACCTAGTTATTTTATCCTTTTTTATGCATTTATGAATGGGATTTTTTTTCATTTCTCCTGATTTTTCATTATTAGTGCATGACAAGTTTCTGTGTATTCATTTTGTATTCTGCTACTTTACTGAATTCATGAATTAATTCTATTAACTTTTGTTGGATCCTTTACAGTTTTTCATATATAGTATCATGTTATCTGTGAATAGTGACAGTTTACTTCTTCCTTTCCTATTTGGATGCCTATATTTCTTTTTCTTATCTGGTTGCTGTGACTAAGACTTCCAGTGCTATGTTGAATAACAGTGGTGAAAGTAGGCATCCTTGTCTTATTCCCGATCTTTGAGGAAAAACTTTCAGCTTTTTATTATTGAGTATGATGTTAACTTGTCATATATAGCCTTTATCAAGGTGTGATATGATCCTTCTATACCCACTTTGTTGATAGTCTTTTTATCATAAATGGATGTTGAGTTTTGTCAAGTCCTTTTTCTACATCTATTGATTTTTTATACTTGGTTTTGTTTGATGTGATGGATCATATTAATTGTTTTACAGATGTTGAAGCCATAAAACTCCTAGAAGAAAATGTAAGAAGTAAACCATCTGACATCAGTCTGAGTAATATCTTTTTGGACAGATGAGGGCAGAGAGAGGCCAAATTTGGCAGGAGAATATGTGGGTCAGATGAGAGAAACTGACCTAACTAAGATGAAGCTGTGTCTAGACTTACAGCCAAGTGGATGAGGCCATGTCTGAAGGGCATGGCAAGCTAATTACCACATTATCCAATTATACAACAGACACAGCAGATGGACATGAAGGTGGCTGGGTTCATCCCACGAGGGTAGTCTGTGCTTGTCTCTGGGGATCTGTGCATGGGTTACAAGATCGGGCCCCTGGGTTGTCATTTGGGTAAGTCTTCATCCTGAGTAGAGAGATGATAATACTAATAGCTGCAGCTAAGCATATCTGCACTCTCCTGATTTGCCATGCACCATGTGGAGTACCTCACATAAATTGCTCATTTAATCTACATAAAAACCATAGGTGGAAGACATTATTTTCCCTTTTGTTGGTGAGAAGTCTGAGGGACAGAAAGATAATATAGCAGATCCAATATTTACAGGATTAACAAGTGGTGGAACCAGGATTTGAGCCTAGGCAGTCTGACCTTTAGCCACTATGATGTCCTGATAAGACCAAAGTAGGCCAGAAAGGCTTCCACCACTAGAAGTACAAGTGCAAGGTAGAACTTCAGTATAGACTTCTGGCCCATTGGAGGGTGGGGTATCAGGTAATATCCTGGATAAAACTTTGAAGTTAGAATCAGTGATGGGGATCACCTCCCACAGTGATTGTCGAATATTTTCTCAGACATCATGGGGCTAATAAATCCTTGACCAGAGGAAGAAAAGTTGAGATTATTCAGATAGCCTTCCTCCCATCCAGATTATTCTGAGTGGGGAGCTCAGGTTGCACCATAAAAACTATAGAGAAAGTCAAATTAGAACACAGAGGTTATCCAAGATTTCAAACACATACTAGTACGTCCAGAATCTCCTCAATTTTATATATTTGTTATGTGTGCATGAATCCCATTTGTGTACACAATTCTAAAAGTATTACTTATCTCCTACAGAAAATTTGAGGAAAAATCAAAGTAAAAGTGATACATAATTTCAGCACTGTATAACATTTTAAAATATTTTTATTGCTAGCATCTTCCCTTGGATGGGCTTTATAAATATTTATTAAATTAATGAATTAATTAAATAAGCTAATGCTCATACCTCCTATGCAAGAAACATGAGTCTTATGCTCAAGGGCAACAGCCCCAGATGGCACCTGAGCCATCTGGAGGAAGACAGAGCAATACGGGTGGAGGGAGGGAGCCAGGTGGTCCCTGGTCAGACACAGAGCAAGAGGGTGCCATAGAGAGAAAATGGAGTTGACTGACCTATCTAACTTCTTGGAATAAGGAGGTGGCAAAGAGGTACCACCTTTTAAAGCAGAGGACTCTGCTGTCTAGCAAACATGGCCCAATCCACACTGGGATTCTGACCAAGCAGTTTAGTAATTCCTCTTCCTTTGCTGCTGGGAAGTAGACACTAGAAGAGCAGTGGGAAGGTGGGGTATTTCTTTCTCAATTTGCACTTTTCTCTTTTGACCCACGGAGCCTTCAGACAAATCTGTGGTCACGCACAGCTGCAATTTTCGTGGTAAGAACAAAGACCCACAGAAGTCAGGGAAGTCTGCCTGCACACCATGTGTGCCTTCCCAGGCACTTGTCACTCCTCCTATGCACCCATCTGGGACAGATGAGATGTACCCCCAGAAGTTTCTGACAGAGCAGCAAGTCTCCAGTCATCTCAGTCATACACACCAACTTTGGACAACAAAGAATGAGTTCAGAGTCCAAATAATGTAAAACTCCTCGAAAAGTCTCATTAATCGAGATATCAGTATCTCGTGTATTCCAGTTTTTCGATAGTCTAGAGTTGTATGCTACCCCCCAACACCCATGAAATCTAGAAAACGCCTTGTCCATTGCAGCAGCTTCTAATCTAAACCCTGTTTCCTTTTTCCAAGCAAAGCCATAGTTTGCAGAACCTGGTCTGTATTTAGACCCCCATTGCTAACCAGTTGTGTTACTTAAGGGAGAAGGCAAACAAAAACAGAAAAGAAAAAGGAGAAAATTGTCTTTGTTTCAGCTTCACCAGAATGAGCACTCATCTCTCCCAGGTTGTTCAAAGGCCTATGAGCTTAGAACACAAGCCAGAAAAGTCATTTTTTAAGGGAGGAACTATGTCATTATGCCTCCCATATGCTTGGGGGAAAATACAGTTATAAATACTGAACCCTGCACCACAGAATAACATACAAAACATTCCTATTTTTTTATACAAATACGAGAAATTTGAACCTATACACTCAAAGCCTTTTTATTGGGACTTCTGTTCTTATATTTAAAACCTCTTAATCTCTTTCTCTCTCCAGTAATAGTTATCCCTGAAAAAAAAGTGGTTTCTTTTACAGCATGAGTTTTCTATAACAGAACATGAGTTTCTAGTGAAAACTAAACCATTAAGGCCTGGCTGACTTTTTAGTGAAGGAAAAGATAACTAGTATAACAATATAAAGAACATGAAATATTTGTCAGAGAGGGAAGAGTATGTTATGTCAATGCTTAAAAAAAAAGGGGGGGGGGGGGGTAAGAAGTAAGGGAACATGAAAAAACAAAGTAATTCACAATTAGACCTCACCACTAGTCTAATTACAGGCAGTTCCCAAATTGGAGAAAAATACATTTTAGGCAAACAATTAAAAAAAAGAACATTCACACATCAGAACCAGTTAAATGGAAGCTCTTAGTGCTTGACACAGAGTGATCCACTGATCTTACAGTCACACAAAGCGCACAAGAGTTGGACTCTTCAAAGATCCATCCCCTTCCTGGACTGGACGCTGGGTAGCCTCCCCTGCCCCCCACCACCACCACCCCTCCCAGCCTCTAGCCCAGCTCCAGGCTGGACCTCTGGTGCAGTTTTGCCGTGCAGCCCTGCAGCGCCTTCTGTAGGCGGGTCCTGCCACTGAGCGCAGAATAAGAATTAAAAAAATTGGGAAAAAAAAAACAAACAAAAAAAGAAGTCATTAGCAAGCTGCTGCCACCCACAGAGGATGGGAAGGAGGCTGGGAATCAGGAAAGGTGTCCTAAGACCCTTTTTACTAAATGTAGGAGGAGAATGCGAAGCTTATAGGAGGCTCCAAGCTGGCAGTGGGCCCAGAGCTAACCAGATGCATGAAGAATTTCCTAAAGCGGTGAACCTGCCACCTAAAGGAAGTGCAGAGTAAGGGAATAGCTGGCATTGGGATGTTTGTGTTGGATTAGGGCTGTTTACTCATCAAGTATGCTCCTTTTGCTTGAAATAAAGAACCCACGTGACCACCTCTCACATAAGCCAGAGACAGAATTTGGTGTGCAGGAGGGTCTTCTGTTCCTTCTACTGCTCTGCACACTTTCCTCCAGGTAATCCTTGATCATCTGGGATAGATTCATCTGAGTCTACCAGGAAAAAGATGTGTTTGAGAGCCCCAAAGTGAAGTTTCCAGTTCCGCCAAGTGGCATGCTCAACATGTTGTGGAAAGGGAGACCCTGCCTGATGACCAAAAGCATACTCTATCACTGTATGTTAGTAGTTCCCAGGTTTTACAGTGTCTGCAGACTCTCCTCCTAAACGGCTACAGCTACTTCTGTGTAAGTGGTGCTCCCAGGCTGGTAACACATCAGCCCTGTTAATAAGGTCACAGGAGAGGAGATCCAAGATGGCGGCGTAGGTAAACACCTAAACTGCTGCCTCACACAACAATTTCAAAACTACAACTAAAAGACAAACCATCTATCACCCAGAAGCATGGGAAAGCTGGCTGAGTGGAAGTTCTACAACTAGAAGGAAAGAGCAAACAGCATTGAGGGGTGCACAAGCGCTGAAAAGCTGAGGTACGGAGATGCACGAATTGGGCTGGCAACGGGTGACTGGGAGCGCTGCTGTTTTCAACCCGAAGGGAGATAAGCTCCCAATTACTCCGAACTCCAGTTTCTGGGGAGACGCGGGGGACCCAAACTCCTACGGGGAGAAGCTGGACTGTCTGCCGTGGGGTCGGAAAGTGAGGGAGGCTTGCTTGCAGGGCTGCGCGCAGGAACAATTGTTTATTGTGCTGGGGCGTGGGACGTGGGGACACAGTCAGAGACGCAGAGCCGGCTTACTGGCAGCCATCGCTGTTTGCCACGCCCTAGCCTAGTCACGCCCTGAGACCCCGCCCTGCACAATCTACGAACCCACCCAAGCTCCAAGCAGCGGCTTTAGCATATGAATGTCCTGCCCTATCGCAGCTTAACCTAGCAAACTTGCAGCCCAGGTCAGACAGCTCCAAAACCTCCAAACCCCAAGCAAAGAAGAGAAAACTGTAGTTCTTGCTGTAGCTCCTGCTGGGTGGCCTCAGACAGTAGCTGACCTGCACCCCATTGGAGATCCAGAAGCCAGTGTACCTAGTGGTCAGTGTGAGACACCAGATTTCAACTCCTCACATCCATAAGTGACACATTCAAGAGGCAGACTCAGTGAGCACAAAAGCCCCACTGAAACAAGTCCTGCACCATAAGCGTGTCTCCAGCGCAGCAGTTCTTCCATTATAGACACAGCGGGTCCTCACAGCCAATTGGCCTGGAGGTCAATTCCTCCCAGTGTACCAACAGCAATCAAGGCTTAACTACACCAAGACTTTGCACTCAGCCCACAAAGGGGTGTACCAAAGGCGTCCACCTCAGGTGATTGGGGAGGCTGAGCTACTGGCCCCTATAGGTCACCTACCACACAAAGCCACTCCATCAACACAAGGAAGCAGCAAAATGCGGAGACAAAGAAACATGTCACGAATGAGAGAAATGGAGGAAAGCAAACTACTGGACGACATAGAGTTCAGAACCACATTTATAAGGTTACTCAAGAATCTTCTAAAAACCACCGAGAAATTTGATGAGACCTCCGAGGAGCTTAATGAGACCTTCAAGGACCTTAATGAGAATGCCAAAAAAATGGAAAAGGACCAGTCAGAAATTAAGCATACACTGTCTGAAATAAAGAATATACAGAAACTCAACTGTAGATCAACGTACCCCAAGAATCAAACCAAAGATCTGAAATATTAGGAAACAAAAAACACCCAACCAGAAAAACAAAAAGAAAAAATCCAAAAATGTGAAGATAGTGTAAGGAGCCTCTGGGACAACTTTAAACATACCAACATCCGAATTTTTGGGGTGCCAGAAGAAGAGAAAGAGCAAAATATTGAAAACCTATTAGAAGAAATAATGACAGAAAACTTTCCTTACCTGGTGAAAGAAATAGACTTACAAGTTCAGGAAGTGCACAGAACCCCTTACAAGAGGAATCCAAAGAGGACCACACAAAGACACATCATAATTAAAATGCCAACGGCAAAAGACAAAGAGAGAATCTTGAAAGCAGCAAGAGAAAAACGGTTAGTTACCTACAAGGGAGCACCCATACGACTGTCAGCTGATTTCTTGGCAGAAACTATGCAGGCCAGAAGGGAGTGGCAAGAAATATTCAAAGTGATGAACAGCAAGAACCTACAACCAAGATTACTCTACCCAGCAAAGCTATCATTCAGAGTTGAAGGTCAGATAAAGAGCTTCACAGATAAGAAAAAACGAAAGGAGTTCATCACTACCAAACCAGGATTACATGAAATGCTGAAGGGTGTTCTTTAAGAAGAGGAAGAAGAAGAAAAAGGTAAAGATAAAAATTATGAACAACAAAATGACATCAAATACATACTCTAACAACAAGTGAATCTAAAAATCAAGTGAATAAAAAATCTGAAGAACAGAATGGACTGGTGAATATAATAGAATCAGGGACATAGAAAGGGAGTGGACTGACAATTCTCAGCGGGGAGGGGGTGTGAGGGGTGCGGGAAGAGACTGGACAAAAAGCTTACACCTATGGATGAAGACAGTGGTGGGGGGTAAGGGCATGGGGTGGGGTGGGGAATCAGGTGGAGGGGAGCTATGGGGGAAAAAAGAGGAACACCTGTAAAAATCTGAACAATAAAGATTTATTTAAAAAATTAAAAAAATAAAATAAAATAAAAATAAGGTCACATGAATGTCTGGTGACCATGTATCAGGAATGATACCCTGCCCAAACTATCATCCCTAAGGTCTGTGCGTGATCAAGGTCATAACCACTTATCCATACTTCTGAATAGCCATGAGTTTGAGCTCTGCCCTGGTTTATCTTGATAGCACATTACATCTCAAGCTCCAATATCATGAAACCTCTTCCTAGGGACCTCTCTCCAAGGCTTTAATAGAAAGCTGAGGATTTTCACCAGGGCCCTCCCCTTCCCCTCTCCCTGCCAGGTCTCCTCAGTATCAAGAGACAGAAAATGTAGGCTCTGCCTTTCAGATGTTTTCGTGCTTACATTTTTAGTCTTTTTCCCTGAAGTTTTCAGGATTCAAATGTCTGAAGGGAAACCAGTCCCACACTCTGGCCCCATATGGCCACCAGTAGCCCTGTTGGTCTTTCTGCCACAACGTTAAGGGGGCTGTAGGTTATCAGCTCATCCTACCAGTCTTCTCTGTCTAGAATTGGTAGTCCCTGTTGCTTCCAAGGCTCTGCAGTGCCTTAAACATTTTATTTTAAAATCATCTTATCTAGTGAGAAGCAGAAGCATTAATCTGCTACAATTACTCTATCCTAGCAGGAAGAGGAAAACTTTAATTGCCTTTTAGCAAATACTCCACGTACAATGATCCTAGAAATCAGAAACACACTCTAGAGCAGTGGTTCTCAACCTTTTTAATGCCGCGACCCTTTAATACAGTTCCTCATGTTGTGGTGACCCCCAACCATAAAACTATTTTCGTTGCTACTTCATAACTATAATTTTGCTACTGTAATGAATCGTAATGTAAATATCTGTGTTTTCTGATGGTCTTAGGCGACCCTGCTAGCGGTTCTCAACCTGTGGGTCACGAGAGTGAGAGTCTACTCTAGAGGGTGAGAATAACCAGCACTGAAATAGGAAACAAAATACATTTAGGAGGTTGTTTTTGAGTTTGGGATTGGCCCTCTAGCACCTGAAATAAATATTTCCTATAAGTTAAAATTCTAGGGTCATTTCACATAATGCTTCATTTTAATGAGTCTCCCACTTTTGCTGGATTCTGTATTTGAAAGTATTAGTATAGGATTTATGCTGCTGTTCTAAATAGGAAATGATTCAAATAATACATGTTTTTCCTGTAAAAAGAAATATCAGTCATCATGACTACTTCAAAAAGGCTGCAATTAACCTTTTTTATTAAAATCATAATTTAGCTATTAGAAAAACATGACTTTATCACAAGGCAGTTTTTCTAAGTGAGGCAAATGTAAAATGATTAAGAATGTGAACATCTTCCCTATGTATTCAAAATGTATGACTTTATTTTTTCAGTTATTTTAAAATTACAAGGTTAATATACTCAGTCCATAATATAGCAGTCTAAATCACTTCTAAAAGTTCCAATCCAAGATGCTATCTTTACCAAATTACAAAATTTTAAGAAATCACTATAATATTGTGCAATATGGTAAAGTTAATTTTTGTTAGAGTCATGTATTACTTTAATGAGACTTTTACTACAAAAATATCATTTAGTATCAAGTAAAAACACCATGTTTTTATGGACTGTTTCTAGTAAAGCAAAGTGTTGTTTTTGCGTGCTACTTGATATGGCTTTTAAACTTATACAGTTTTCTTCTGTTTTGAATGAGTTATTGGATGCAAGCTGCTGAAATTAAAAGCATCAGGACAAGTGTGTATAAAAGGTGACATCTTCATTTTGGTGTTGGTCCAAAGCCAGGGCCTTATACATGAGGAGCTTTAAAACTCTTACTTAATGAAATTCAACAGATAATATCAGTTTTAAAATTAAATAACTTTTCCAGTGTTAAATCTGTATATATACAGCACAATCTTCAATGTTGATGCCTTGCCAATGAACACAGCATTTCTCTAAGCTACTTATTTCTAACAATTCATATTTTAAAACAAAAAAAAATACAAATGAATAGATTGCCATGTAGGATAGACTGGGAAGACCTAAGATTTTGTACCATTAATGTTGGTTGTTGCTTTGAAAGTATTGCACTTGCTATTTCCTTTTACTAAAGCTAAATAATCTTCAGACTCAAAATTTAAATTATATCATAGTATTACATTTCTTCTTAATTTTTGAAGATATTTTACTTTTTATTACACCTTCTAGATAACTATTGAGACTGACTCACAGTGATTATGGTTTCTTGAGTTAAAATTGCTTTTCCTTAAGTTAATATTGTTTTTGAGGATGTGGTTTATGTTTGTCTCACATCTGTTTTGTAAATGAAATATTAGTAGATTTTGGTTCATTGGTCTTGCTAAATAATGTTACTGAATAGATAATTTGGTTCTTTCTGCACAAGAAGCAAAGAAAGTCTCAAACAATCTAACCTTACACTTAAGATAACTAGAAAAATAAAACAAACAAAGCCTAGAGTAAGTAAAATGATGGAAATAATAAAGATTAGAGTGAAAATAAATGACATAGAGACTAACAAAACAATACAAAAGATTAATGAAGCCAAGAGCTTATTCTTTGAAAAGGTAAACAAGATTGACAAGTCTTTAACCAAACTCATAAAAAAGGATAGGGCCCAAATAAATAAAATCAGAAATGAAAGAGGTGAAGTTACAACTGACACCACAGAAATACAAAAGATTCTATGAAAATATTACAAACTACTATATGCTAAAAAATTGGACAACCTGGATAAAATGAATAAATTCCTAGAAACATACCACATTCCAAAACCAAATCAGGAAGAATCAGAAAATTTGAATAGACTGATTAGAACAAGTGGGATTACATCAGACTAAAACATTTTTGCACAGCAAAGGAAACCATCAACAAAATGAAAAGACATATTCACCAATGATACATTTGATAAGGAATTAATAGCCAAAATTTATAAAGAATTTATACAACTCAACACCAAAAGAAGTATCCAATTAAAAATGGGCAAAAGACCTGACTAGACGCTTCTCGGAAGATTATCAGTAGACATTTGGAAAAATGCTCAACATCACTAATAATCAGGGAAATGCAAATTGAAACGACAATGAAATATCACCTCACACCTGTCAGCATGGCTGTCATCAATAAGTCAACAAGTGTTTTTGAGGATGTGGAGAAAAGGGAACTCTTTTTCACTGTTAATGAGAATGCAGATTATTGCAGTCACTGTGGAAAACAGTATGAATATTTCTCAAAATATTAAAAATTTAACTGCCTTTTGACCCAGTGATTCTATTTATAGTAATACTAGAGGCCCGTTGCTCGATATTCGTGAAAGAATAGGCCTTCCTTCCCCTGGCTTCACTCCCAGCCGCCCAGGAGCCAGCAAGTCCCCCCTCCCTGGCCGCCGGGAGCCAGCACCTCCTCGCTTCCCGGCTGCTTGGAGCCACAAGTCCTCGCTTCTGTCTGAAGCACCACTACAGTAGCTCCCTCCACCACCACCCTTCCCCTCATAACAGGCTTCACTCCTCTCAGCTCCAAGCCTGCATATGCAAATTAACCTCCATCTTTGTTGGGTTAATTTGCATACTCACTCTGATTGGCTGTGGGCGTAGCAGAGTGATGGTTAATTTGCATGTTTCTCTTTTATTAGGTAAGATATTAGAAGAAACCAGAAACTCTGATTCAAAAACTATATGCACCCATATATTAATTGCTGTGCTATTTATAATAGCCAAGATTTAGAAGCAGCCCAAGTGTCTATTATTAAATGAGTGAATTTTTAAAAAAAAGTTTTAGTGCATTTACACAAGAGAATACTGCTCTGCCATAAAAAGGAAGGAAATTTTACCTTTTGCAACTGCATAGGATATTATGCTAAGTGAAATAAGCCAGTGAGAGAAAGGTAAATACCATATGACTTCACTTATATATGGAATCTAATGAACAAAATAAACAAACAAACAAAATAGAAACAGACTGATAGATAACAAAAAACAGATTGACATGTCAGTGGGGAGAAGTTTGGGGGGATTGAGTGAAATAGCTGAAGTGATTAAGCAAAAATAGAAACTCATAGAAATAGATAAGAGCATGCTGATTACCAGAGGGAAAGAGAGATGGGGTAGAAAGAAGAAGGTAAAGGGGGGATAAATGGTAATGGAAGGACACTAACTTCGGGTCACGAACACACAATACAATATACAGAGGATGTATTATAGAATTGTATATTTGAAACCTATATAATTTTATTAACCAATGTGACCCCAATAAATTCAATAAAAAATTTATGTAAGGGATTAAGACATAGCCTGGCAAAATTTTCAAATTTAAAGAGAAAATCCCACAACAATTAATTGGGGAAAGCAGGTCACCTTCAAATGAACTAAACTCAGCTTGGCCAGAGATATTTTCCTCTACAGAAAAAAAAATATCAGAAAGTAATGGAGTCATAACATAATCACGTAGTCATCTTCATCATCATCATCACTAACATTTACTGAGCACTTAACTGAACTCTAAGCACTTTTATTTTATCATCCAAAATCTTATGAGGTGCGTATTATGGTTGGTCCATTTACACATAAAGAATAGGGTGTACAGGGAGGTTGACTTGCTCATTGTCTCACAGATTTTCAATAATAGAGCTGAAGTTCAAACCCAGGCAGCATGATTCCCCAAGGCCATATCATTGCTACTTATATTCTAGAACTTTGAAAGAGAAAAAAGTTGTGATACAGAGAGCTTATCATTGATGTGTCCCACTGTTTAGAAAATATGCCTCCCATCTATGTGTTTATATAACTTCTCAAAGTCTTCCTCCAAATTTCAAAGCTTTTAATCACAATGAATTATATTACAGGAAATTACATAAGAAACAGACTGGTGGTAGGCATCAAACTACCTAAAACCTTAGAACTAAGGGTTTAAAAGAAATAACCTTTTGGAATAACCTCTAATAGAGGAATCTAAATAACAGATTTTACCTGGGTAAAAAAAAAAAAAATGCTAAGGCCAAAGCAATTTTATATGGCACATTTTTAGACAGAAGTCAGATCTGTCTGTGAGTTGACTATCATGGTCAACTGGGACCTGCCTGGCTTAAGGGAGTGTCCACCAAAGTCATTGGCATATATTCACTACCAACAGGAATCTACAATTTGAGGTGCACTGAAGAAGGAAAATTTATTCAATGCAAAACAGCTCAATCGTGACACAGCACAGCTGTGAATATAGCATGGCTGGCAGCTCAATTATGATATAGCATGGCTGTGAAAACAGCACTGCTGTTCGGAAGCCCTGAGGTGAGAGCGTCCTGAAGCCAGGCTTCTCTCCAACAGGACAGCAGTGCTCTGCTCCTCATTGATTTTCTGTGCTCCACTTCCTGCCCGTCTGCTCTGCCCTGCAGTCTGCTCCACTGTGCTCCAGGGAGACATCTTTGGTGTTTCAGCCAAGGAAGCACAGTCTTCAGTCTTTGGTGGGAAGGGAAAGTGTCCTCTCAGAGCAAGAGGGGAGCTGACATGTAAACACAAGTCCGCCTCCCTGATCCCTGATTGTTTCCTCCTTATGCAAGTAAGGACTCTGAATTCTCACAGTTTGATTGCTCCAAAAGGCACTGCTCTGATTTGTCAGTGAATGAGCTGATGGGGGATATAGCTGTGCAGCTCTGACTGGCTGGGAAAAGCCTCGGTCCTATTGGTTGAAATAGTATTCCAGGAACTGCTTTATATCGGCTGGTTCGGATGGCAGGAACGCAGTTCAGGAAGGCTGTTCAGTATAGGAGACAGGCAGCTTAGTGCAGGCTTCTCCCTGAACTGTAGTTTGTGTGAGAGGCCCTGTCTAAAAATTGCTGCTAGCCTCTGTATTCTAATGTGAGGCCAGGAAGCCACCGGGAGCCCTTCTTAGTTAGGTATCTGCTTTCTCAGGGTCCTATGGAGGAACTAGGTTGCAGTTCTTGATGGTGTCCTCTCTGGCCCTGGCTATTTCTTCCTGGGTTATACCTTACTTCTCAATCCCATTTTATTTTTGTCTTTCAGGTGAAACTAAGATTTGCTTCAAATACTACCATGGAGTGAGTGGAGCCCTGAGAGCTACCACCCCAAGTGTCACGGTAAAAAATTCAGCGGCTCCTGTAAGTCTCATTCCTTCCTCTTTGGTCAGACCTAACTCTGTGCTTCTTCACTTTTCCATTTGCTGGTGTGTGTGTGAGAGAGAGAGAGAAAGAGAGAGAGACAGAGACAGAGACAGAGACAGAGACACTGATAGATTATTAATAGTTAGATAGACAGACATGCATCTCAAAATAATAAAGAGGAATGAGATCTGAAAGCAACCATATAAAAATGCATACCACTTTTTGTAAGAGAAATGTCAAGCTTCAGTAGAGAGCCAGATATTTCTAATAATCTCATGCTTAACAGCAGTGAATAATAAAACTTTCTTTGGAACACGTTTTAAAATTTCTTGGTTTCAAACATTTACATTTTCATATGTTTTAATTTCTTCTTAGGCTTATAATTAAATGACACATGCCCATAAAGCATTGCATAAAATCATTTTCACAGTGAATAAATGGTAGAGCATTTATGTGGGAATGCAGCATATTTCTTAACCTCAAACACGCCTTTAGAACTCGTCTTAAACGAGAAGTCAGGATGCAATACCTTCCAGACCAGGCGAACATCTTTACTTCCTGGAAAATGTTTATCACAGCTACAGTTGCCTCCACTCGTATACCATCAGGCTGGTGCTGAGATGACTTTGTAAATAATGTTAGCAAAAAGCCATGAGTTTGTAGAATTTTATGAAACGTTAAATGTGTCTCACCTCTGAGTTTAATAACTTCTGAAATATACATTATCTTTTGATGCCAGATCTGTTTTGATGCAGTAAAGATGAAGAACCTTTTTGTAAACACCCTGAATAGCCAGCAGAAGAATATTTAAATAGGAAGAACCAAAATATGTACGCTTTAAGTAGAAAAGAACAAATGTACTATCCATTGTTATCATTGCATGTTTATGCTCATTTTAGCCTAGCATTAAATGTGCAGTTTAGCCCAGCCTGCATGGCTCAGTGGTTGAGCATTGACCAATGAACCAGGGGGTCATGGTTCGATTCCCGGTCAGGGCACAGGCTGGGGTTGTGAGCTCAATTCCCAGTGTGGGGCATGCAAAAGGCAACCGATCAATGATTGTCTCTCATTATCGATGCTTCTATCTCTCTCTCCCTCACTCTCTGAAATCAGTAAAAAAATACATTTTTTAAATGTGCAGTTTAATTTCACACTTTTAAAAAATAGATTGGAATACACACACGTTATGCTTGTAATGCTACAAGGCTCTATTAAAAGTATAGTATTTGTTGTGTCCTCAGGGAAGTTAAATTCTGAGAAGGAGCAAGCTAGATGTTTACATTTTTAAACTAGAGTTAGAAACAATCCATTGCAATTGTTCTACTCAGGCAAATACAGCACTGTGGTCAGCCTGCCGAAGGCCCAGGTATAGGTTTGAAAGAGAAGAAAAGTCCATAACATTAAAGAAGTTTGAGCCCTGATTGTGCTTGTGCATATTGGACACTTTGGAGTTAGAAGAGTGGTCCATCCTGAGGATGCAGTCCTGACCTGTTTGTTGATATTTGTTTCTCTGTGTCAGCCAGGTGGGGTGAAGAACAGACTAGGAAGGAGAGAGCTTTCTAGTGCGAAGAGGGCAATGCCTGAGACCAACCAGCCTTTCAACTCATTGATCCCGGCCCTGTCTTCCTCTGATTCCTTATCAAATGAGACTCTTAGAGACACATACCTATAGAATAATTAATTTCCTCTGCTAAGCAGCCCAGCATCCCTGAGATGCATCTTTCACTGAGGCTTAAGAATAGAGACATACTGAGTAGGTTTTCACACAAGCTGCAGCCAAGTGCATAGGCCCATCAGAGGCATCAGGAGGTGTTCTAATAATCTCTTTGTACTCTTTTTGGGTTGAAGTAGTGAGCTCTAGTGATGCCATCACTACTCCCCATCTTATATAAGGCAGCTTGATGATAGCATCCAATCACAACTCTTACAGCATCAAGGGGAATTAGAGGCAGGATAAAGAGAGAGAACAAGCCCACACAACCTATCAACCAGGGGCAGGGAACCTTTTTTCTGCCAAGGGCCATTTGGATATTTATAACATCATTTGTAAGCCATACAAAATTATCAACTTAAAAATTAGCTTGTTATATTCGGTCAAACATTTAATTAACTCACCCTTAATGCCTTGGCAGGGTCAGACCAAATGATTTCGTGGACCTTGTATAAGGCACGGGCTGGATGTTCTCCACCCCTGCTATAAACAAAGAGACTTTTGAGCCACAGTTATCCTGTTTTCCATTTTTCTTAAGTGCAGATTATCTCCTAATACTCAGATTTTTTAAATTATTTTTTGCAAATATATGATGTATACAAACATAACTCTGCCTTTGAATAAATACTCAGAATCATTTCTGAGTAAAATGTACATAAAGAGAATGAAAGCCAAGACTCTAGCTGTTTTGGTTTTTTTAAAAAAACATATTTTTATTGATTTTTTACAGAGAGGAAGGGAGAGGGATAGAGAGCTAGAAACATCGATGAGAGAGAAACATCGATCAGCTGCCTCCTGCACACCTCCCACTGGGGATGTGCCCGCAACCAAGGTACATGCCCTTGACCGGAATCGAACCCGGGACCCTTTAGTCCGCAGGCCGACGCTCTATCCACTGAGCCAAACCCGTTTCGGCACTAGCTGTTTTTATTAACCCATTAACAGGTATATATTGAGCAGTGATAGAAAAGAAAGCATTTTCACAACTTGGTTTGCAAATTGCTTTAGATTACCCATGTAAAAAATTGTGTTCTGAAATTTCTCAGGAAGGAAATTAAATAAAGGAGACTTGAGAGTTGCTTCTTAATGCCACACACAGGTTTCTCCCTAATAAACAGAGTTTCCTGGAAATTTCTAAATAATAAGACAGATCAGAAGAAATGGAGATACAGCAGTTTAACACTATTCTTTGCTAAGTCAGAACACGTTATAATTACAACAGTAAACATTTGTTGACTATCATTCTAGTCCCTTAGGGTCTACTTTAATAAACACTTTTTTTTTGCAAATTTGAATGTAAAAAGGCATTGTTTACATAAGTAGTTACAAAGGGGCTCTAATATTACAATAATGTTGTTTGAATTTCCATTTCTCTGAAAAGTGCACCTCATCCCCACTGGCATTTCCCACTCTATTACTGGGAAAAGACATTAGGCTGCTAGAAGCTTGTTTTAATCAGTAATAGCCTAATAAAGTTACAATGCTGCTGCCTTCATGGAGTGTAGAGAAATAACTTAATAAGACATGTTTGTTTTGGAATATATCTATGACAATGCTTGTCTCCTGTTTTTCTTACAGATTTTTAAAAGCATTGGCTCTTATGAAACTGTCCAGGAGCAAGGAAGTCGGAGGCTGATCAGCTTTTCTCTCTCAGGTGTGTTTTGCTTGCTGAAGGCCTTGTGGAAAGAACAAAATGTCAACCATCAGGCGATCCGCTTTACTTTGACTCTTACTTAAAAGTTACTCAACCTCTCTGTGACTCAGTTTCTCCATCTGTAAAACAAAAATTAAAAATATCAGCTTCATTTCCCCTGGCCTCATGAGGATATGGAGGATTCAATAAATAATAGATGCATAAGCACTATGAGATGATGAGAGGAGAAACTGCTAATTCTACTTTTCCTCCGTTGCCAAGAAGCAGTAATTGAGAGTTTTTCTAAAGTAGAAGTAAGGGAAATCCTGGGGAGAGAAGCAGCTGGCAGACCCTTTGTCTAAATAAAATCTTAATTAAGCCCAATTGAGCTGCTCAAAAAAGTACATTCATGGAAAAAACAGTGTAAGCCATGTAAAGTCTTTAATTTAGTTAATAGTATTTAGTTAAGAGTAATTTAGTTAATTTTTTCATTTCAATAATGTACCATAGCACTGTAATATGTTAACAATGGGTAAAGGACATTGCACTGCTTTTGCAACTTTCTGTAAATCTAAAATAATCTCAACATGAAAAGTATAAAGAAAAACTGAGTTGCTCTGGCTAAAATTCTCTATAAAGTTCTGAGCCCCACACACTCAGTTTCACCTTAAGTGGTCTTTGGGGATATGCAGTGGCATGAAGCTCTAGGATTCTGGTGAGTACAGTTTGAGAAACTATTGCCTTAGCTTGTGGTCAAACCAACAACTGTTACAGGCCATAAATGTCAGAGATCTGAGATCATACTCATGCACTGTCCTTGAGAGATGGACAGTCAACTGGGGCTATTCATGTTTAAGTGAGCACCAGTAAAGGAAATGTGTGTCTAATGATTTATTGATAGGCGGTTATAGAAAAGTTACAGGATACAAGGTTATTATACAAAAAGCCAATCACTTTTCTATATACCAGCAACAAACAAGTGGAATTTGAAATTAAAAACACAATACCATTTACGTTAGCCCTGGGCATGGGGCTTAATGGAATGGTGGGGCCAAGAGTGATGCGTGCTGCAGTTAGGGCCCCTGGACTGTTAGTGTTCTCCTGCTCAGCCCTCACTACAGTCAAGGCTTCTGACCTGGACACCCAGCTACCTCCTTCTCAGAGAGGCAGTTGGTTGGCAGGACATTATTAAGAGAGATGGAGGAAGACACAAATAAATGAAAAGATATTTTGTGTTCATGAATTAGAAGAATCAACATAGTTAAAATGATCATATTATCTATCTAAAGCAAGTTTTAATGCAATCCCCAACAAAATCCCACTATGGAAAACAGTATGGAGAGTCCTCAAAAAATTAAAAATAGAGTTACCATATGACCCAGCAAGCCTTCTTCTGGGTATGTACCTGAAAAATTTGAAACATTTATTCATAAAAATATATGCACCCCTATGTTTATTGCAGCATTATTCACAGTGGCAAAGACATGGAAATCATATTGTCCTTCAATAGATAATTAGATTAACATGTGGTACATATATACAATGGAATACTAAAAGAAAAGCTGAAATACTACCAATTATGACAAAATGGATGGATCTTGAGAATATCATGCTAAGCAAAATGTCAGACACAAAAAGTTAAGAATCATATAATGTCACTCATATGTGTGACATAAAACTTAAAGCAATAAATGGGTTAGTGAAAGTTAGAAGGGGTCAAATGTGTGGTGACTGAAGTTGATTTGACTTTGGGAGGTGGCTACACACTGCAATATACAGATGATGTATTATAGAATTACACACTTGAAATCTGTAAAATTTTATTATCCAATGTCATTCCAATAAATTTAATTTTAAAAAAAGACAAGAGGCAGAAATGTTTTTAAAGGTTATTTGGGAAGAAGGAAAATAATAAAGGTCAAGCTCAGAAATCACAAAAAAAAAACAACAACAACACCTATTTATACTTAAAAAATTAACCTATGCCAATATTGGTATTTTTATTGAAAGGTAATGTAATATATTGGTTAAATTCACAGACTTGGGAATCAAAAAGACAGGTTCCAATTTGATTTCTGATATTGACCAGCTCTGACAACTTCATCAAGTCACTTAATTTATAAGCCTCCATTTTCTCTTCCTCAAATTAGTAATATCATATCTACCTTATAGAGTTTATGGTTAGAATTAAATCAGATAATGTATTTTAAGGTCATAGTATAGTTCCCAGAATTTAGTAACTAGCTAATAAATAGGACCTGGTAGAGGTGATGGTAGTCATATTATTTTATGATGAATAAATCTACATCTGTCACACTGTCGGTCAATGACCCCAACAACACCCCAGATTTGATGATCCATTAGAACTCAGCATATAATCATACTCATGGCTACTCAGCAGTGCCTGGGGTGATGTCTGGAGGGAATCAGTGGTAAGCTTCTGTAGTCACACAGAATGTACTTATTTCCCCCAGCACCAAATCATGGCATATGAAATGTTCTTTGCCAGGTAAGCTCATTACAGACTCATTGCCAAGGAACAGTTCCGTTTTCAAAGCCTTGCCTTTCCTGATAGCATAGTTATTCAAAATTCTACTCACTGGTATGCACTTAACTCCATAGAGGCCATGTTTTCTTTTTTCATTCTTCCACTGTCCACCTTCTTTGCTCTTTTAACCCTCCTATTTCTCTTTATTTCTTCCAATTCTCTCTTATTGTTGAAGACTATATTGAAGAACGTATTTATTATTTGACTACAATGCTTGCTTTTTTTATGTCTCCACTTTGCAGAATTTTTACCTGGATTTCCTCCTTCAGGGTCGACCCAAGTTTTCTGAGGTGACCCTCAGGTGCTCACCCAACCCCATTATCTTAGCCTGCCTGAAAAGACTTAAGTCCAGTCCAGTAAGGGCCAATGGTCCTCTTAAAAAGCATAATGACTATAATGCCAGTTATGTTTCTTTATTATAAGGATTTCTCACCAAAATAATTTAATACATGCCATTAAATGTTACACATAGTGGCTTCTTTAGACATATCAGTTCACATTTGAAATGAGGTGGAAATATTCTAAAGAGTGAAATAATTTTCAAAGTTTAAGATAGACCTTTCTTCTTATGAAAGGCCTGATATGTTCTTCAACCTCACTGAGACACAATATCATTTATTTTATAGATTTCCAGGCCATGGGGTTGAAGAAAGGGATGTTTTTCAACCCAGATCCTTACTTGAAGATTTCCATTCAGCCTGGGAAGCACAGCATCTTCCCTGCCCTCCCTCACCATGGGCAGGAGAGGAGATCTAAAATCATAGGCAACACTGTGAACCCCATCTGGCAGACTGAGGTAAGTGCTGTGGGCCCTGAAAAGAAGCCTAAGTGACCAAGTGAAATGACTGAGCATGAAGTAGCTCATGTGTTATTACCTCCTTTCTTGGAGCCCTAAACTCTGCTGCTAAGTTTGTGGCTCTCTTGGTCTTAGAAGGGAGTCTTGTTCTCTATGGGTTGCAACTTTCAGGGTTCTTGATAAGAGTCCCTCAAGGCAGTACCCACCCTCAGTAGCCATATAGTAGTCACTTAATTTTGTTCTAAACCTGTACCTGAAAGCAAGACAGCCTTTTCCTCTGTGTTTGTGTGTGAGAAGGAAGAGAAGCATTTTGATCTGAGAATTCTCACACTCTTTTCATACATATGGTCCTTAAGCAAGTATGCCAAATTTTAAATGTGTCCCTCTGGACGAGTGCCAGGGATTCTAAAACTGTCAGGTTCTTGGGACAGGTAAATCAATAGGCCTAGAATAAGGCCTAAAATACATATTGCTTGATTTAAATAGACAGGAAGCTTAATTGTTCATTCCATCTTCCTGGTTTACGCAGTGGTAAGCAACTTGCTGACACATTGAATAGTTTGTTTTTTCTAATGAAGGCCCTTCATTCCTAAATGAGTCTCCTCCACCATTCGGGAACTAGAATGTTTCTCAACAAAGCCACGTGTCAGGCTCAGCCTCACAGTGACTAAGTCCTATCCTTGAGATCTAGCAGAAAGTTGCCTAGGTCACTAGCTTTAGCATGAGGGTATAACCTGCAAACTGTGTGGGTTGGGGAGCAGGGAAGGTTAGGACATGAGTGTGGCCACAGTTTAATGTAAAAGTGCAGCTTTGCAGAACACAAACCTTGGTTCAAATCTCAGATTCGCCAAGTGAGTTATACTGGTTGTATAACGGAAATCAATTATCCTCAATCTGAGCCTCAGATTATCTTCATTGGGCTCTTACTGATGCAAATGTACTACTCCTACTGAAGACATTTGCTTTGGACAAGATTCCTTCCTTAATTCTTCAAAGTAGACCATCTCTGATGTAGAGCCCTCAAGCATCCTTAATTAGATATTTGGGGGCAAATACTTTTTTGTTATTTCTTAAATTGTACCCTACTTCCTAGGCTTAATTAACCCTGACCCAGAAGAGCAGCATTAGAGCTTTTAAGTATACATAAGAGAAATGGAGTTATACTTTAAACTGCTTTGGTTATCAATAGATTCTAAAGCACAGATAGTACCATTAGCATGAAATAATGAATCTTAAGTTATTTGTCCCTTCAGCCCTGGCTATTCTCACCAATTATTTCTGGACTCCTCACTGAATTCCTAGAGATAATGCAAGATGGATGCCACAGGAATTTATAGTACATAAAATCAAGAGGCTTCTCTCTGAGGGGCGTGACTAATTGTGAGGGGTGGAGGGATTGAGTGATAAAGAAAAAATAAGGGGGAAAAATAATGAAAAAGGATAACAATGTAGTAATTGCCAGGGAGAAAGGAGTGTGGAGGTGGGAGATGGAGGAAGGTACAGAGGGGATAAGTGGTAATGGATGGAAACTTGACTTTTTGTGGTAAACAGACAATAGAGTGTACAGATGATGCATTGTAGAATTGTGCACCTGAAACTTCTATAATTTTGTTAACCAGTGTTATACCAATAAATCCAATAAAAAGAAAAAAATAGATTCTCTCTTATGAAAAACTTTAGAGCAACTTGTTCTAAGGTATTTAGTCATAAAGTTATTTTCTCTCAGAGAATAGTTGTAAAATCCTGCACCATCAGAATGTTTTTGTGACCTCCTCCATTCTCCAGCTTGCTACGGTTAAAGTGAGTGTGGCTTTCCCTCTAAAGCCACACAACTCCGTTTCTCCCTGTGTGTCTCTGGCATCCCCTGAGCTTGCCGTAATTCCTTGAGATTTTTTAAAGAAAGACTGCAGTGTGTGCCTATACTGGTTACTGCTAGCAGAGCTTACAGCTATGTGTGCTTTGGGTAGGGCACTGCATCTGGGAGTCATCATGTCAGGGTTGGGCTAGTGTAGCTCCCCTGGCTAATACCATGTGGACTGAGTGCTTGGCCCAGGAAAAATGGCATCTGAAGCAGTGTGGGAGAGGGACTTGATACAGGGACATTAGTGGCTGTCCTTTTAGACATTCCCTGAAGCCACACAACTCATTCTCTTTCTGTACGATTCTGGCATCCTATGACCCGCCATCCCTCCACTGGAGCCAAGGGTGAGTGCCTGCAAGCAAGATTTTGTATGATTTACCTTTAAGAGGATGCCTGGGTTTCTAGCAGCCTTCCATCTTATCAGGGCAGAGAGAATCCCCAGTGATTTTCACAGCCAGATGCTATGTGGGCTCCTGTTCCCAGCACTGGTGCTCTAAGCTGAGGAACCTGGCATTGGGTTGAGACCACGCCCTCCTCAGGGAAAACCTGAATATTGCTCCAGATTCTCAACTTCTGCACACGAGTGTGCGCCAGACCATTTTTTGTCTCAGCCCCTCCTAACAGTCTCTATGTGGCTTCTTCTGTATAGCCTTACTTATAGGACTACTGTTCAGCTAGTCTTCAGATGGTTGTCCAGGTGTATTATTGATAATTAATTTGTAATTTTGATGTGGACAGTCATCTGAAGACTAACTGTTGTTGCCTTTATTTAAAACGTTATATAGTATGCTGTTTTAAAAAACTGCTCAGTGAAAAAGATCTGCTTTCTCCCTTCCCCTACCAGCCCACTTCCTAGAGTTCAGTTTGGAGGGTACCGCTCCAGGCATTTTATCTGCAAAGTATAATGGAATCTCACTCTTTATATTCTTCAGTGTCTTGCTTTTTCATTTAGTTTGTCAAGTATCTTTTCATGTCAGTGCATATTTGCCTGTTTCTTTTTAATGACAGCAGAGAGTTTTCTGTTTCAAAGATTTATCTGGTTCCCTATTGATAGATATGTTTAGTCTTTCCAGTCTTTTGCTATTGTTAATAATGCTCCATTGAACGCCCCCCCGCCCATGAAAATATCCATTTTGCATGCTTGTGCAAGTTAATACAGAAGGAAAATTCCTAGAAGTAGAATTCTGCTTTGAATGGAATTTGCAGTAAATATTGCCAATTCCCTTCCCAAAGATCGAATCAATTTACATTCCCATCAATACAGTGTGGGAGTTCTTGTCTTTTCCCACTCTCAAGAGCATAAGGTATGATCAATCTTTTAAAAAATCTCTGCCATTTTAATCATGAAAAAAGATACTGAATTATTTATTAAAAGTGCATTTCCTTTATTATAGGTGATTTTGTGTGTTTTTCTTATTTTAAGAATTTTAATACCTTTAGTCAAGTATGGTGATGCCTGATAGCATTATTTCTTTTAAGGTGACTTGATTTTACTATTTGAATCTCAGAGAATTACCTTATATTTAAGCACTGAGGAAGCACCTCATCATTGCTATTACTCACTTACTGAGTAAACAGGGCTTGGAGCATTCTAAGACCTTGATCTATATATAGTGTGTCCCCCCAAAATGTATACACACGCTTTGAACAATTATAAAGGCAATGTTTAATAAAATACATTTCATTTTCAAAATTGAGCTATCAACTGTGTATACATTTTGGGGGAGCACCCTGTATATATACTGCCACTGGGATGTTTTACCATGACTTTATTATCCAAGGCAGATGGACTGGGAATTGGCCAGCCTTCACAACTCTCAGTTAACTGATATGACATATTATTTTATTGCAGCAATTCAGCTTTGTGTCATTGCCCACTGACGTGCTGGAAATTGAGGTGAAGGACAAGTTTGCCAAGAGCCGCCCCATCATCAAGCGCTTCTTGGGAAAGCTTTCAATGCCGGTTCAGAGACTCCTGGAAAGACACGCCATAGGGTAAACATGTGATTCAAATCCTTATCAGATATTCTGAAGTAGAAGTCAGCAAACTACAGCCCATGGCCAAATCTGACCCAACACCTGTTTTTGTGCAGCCATGAGCTTTTTACATTTTTAATGGTTGGGAAAAAGCGAAGGAAGAGTAATAGTTTGTGATACATTAAAATGATGTGAAATTCATTTCTGTTTCTATTAATGAAAGTTTTATTTGAACACAGCTTATTAGTTCACTTATTGCCTAGGGCTGCTATCATGTTACAATGGTAGAGTTGAGTAGTTGGGACTGAGACCTCATTACTTACAAAGCCGAAAATATTTACTAACAAGCACTTTACAGAAAATTTGCCAACTTGTGTTCTAAAGAGAAAAAAAAGATATGAATTTCCTTTGCTTGGTTTTTCTGTGCATGTTGACATTTTCCAAGTACACCCTTAATAATGAACAGTGCCCGCAACAGGTGCAGGTCTTGCAGTAAATATACAATGTCTAAGAGAGGATACAATCGTGGATACTAAAGACCCTGTGGAGTGCTTCAGAAAGGGAACTGCTGATTTAGAATATTTGATAAGGATTTTCTTGAGGTTTTTCATTGTTGTTGATCAGATGTACATTCCCATCTTTACCTTAGGACCATCTTCTAAGTACTGGAGGAGATTATCACCTCCTAATAGCAGGGCCACCCTGGCATGCCTGTCTCATCTGCTGGTATGGTCTTTGGAAGAAGTATTGGTCAGATCGGTGATGATGCTTATTTCCTTCCAGGGATAGGGTGGTCAGCTACACACTCGGCCGCAGGCTCCCAACAGATCATGTGAGTGGACAGCTGCAATTCCGATTTGAGATCACTTCCTCCATCCACCCAGGTATTTTCAGCATGAACTTCATGTCTTGACCTAGCCTAATGTCATGTGGTTAGACAGTGGAGTGGAGATTAACAATAATACCAACGTAGGTATGGAGCCATGTCTAATTTTTCATTTTAGGTCCAGCACCCACATAGGAGATGCACAATAGATGTTTAATCATTGCATACATGAGTGACTAAATGAAGGAATTTGAGCATGAATTAATGTGATACATGTCTTGTTGAAGAACTGTGATTGTACAATGGATTTTACCCTATCACAGGGAAAAATAAAAACTATAAATTAAACGGAAATTTCAGAATCATCCAGTGTTCAGCTTTTCAAGGCAAAGCACATTTCCAAATAAGAATGATAAGATGCCTCATTATTCCACTTTTTCTCTTCACCCAGAACTAAGTGTAGATCATGCTGAGAATTGTTTGGTTCTTCTAGGTCGCATTTTTGAGTTTCTGTTAAAGCTAATGAGACTTTTGAGAATTCAGAGGCTGGAGTTTATCACTGCCCACTCATTGAACTCCAGTTTCTATGCCCATATATAATACAGAATGTAAGAAAATACCTGACTGGGGGTTTTTTTCCTTTCAAATTTAGCCTTTTCTGTATTCTAAGAATAAAATTGACTCTTCTTTAGTGTAGCAGTAAAGACAAACCTATGGCTCACCAGAGAGGTGGTTTTCCTTCAACATGTGAATTGCACTAGTGTGTTTGAAATGGGAAGTTCACATCTTGCAGGAATCAAATAGAGCAAGCAAGTTGGGGAAGGTAGAGGTACACCAGGATTGCTACTCCTGGAATAGTTACTTCATGTGGAGACCTGGTTTATTCTTCCACTGCGATAATCTCCAAATCTTAGAAGCCTTCCAGTCCAAATAACTGAGTAATTGGTTGCTGCCATCATCTAGCCCTTTTCTACTCTAGTTGCCAAGAACCCAGCTTAACCATTCGGCCACCCTGGAGGACACAGCCATAGGACATACTCTGAGCAAGTATAATTAGCCTTGCCTGGGACCAGCAAGGAACTGTAAACACCCTTCCCCCACCTCTCAAGTCTTCACATAACAAACATTGTTGACAACTGTGGTAGCACTAAGTTTTTGGTTATTTTAACCAAAAAAATGAATTCCCTTAAAACAGAATTCAGAAATATATTATGGCTGTAAATCTGTAAATTTTCATTAATACAAGAAGAACTCTTTTCTCTTTTCCAAGTTTTTAAAGCACAATCCTGGCATTTGCCTATAGTCCTGGCTTCATTATTAATAGTGCCGCCCTTCACTCTCAATAGTGTCTCTTCTTGGACAATAAATTGTATGATCACAATAAAGGAAATGGGATCAAGCATGTAGGAGGGAGAGTAGCTAGCCTTTATTTATTTATTTCTTTATTTTACTTGTCCCCCTATGTTCCATCCTTTTGGCAACCACCAGTGTGTTCTGCATATCTATGGGTTTTGTTTTGTTTCTTCATTTGTTTTGTATTGTTAGATTCCATATAAATGAAATCATACAGTATTTGTCTTCCTCCACCTGACTTATTTCACATAGTTCATAATATCCTCCAGGCCCATCCATATTGTCATAATTGACAAGATTTAATTCTTTTTATTGCTGAGTAATATTCCATTGTGTATATATAACACATCTTTATCCACTCATCTATCAATGAACACCTGTATTTTTTTCCATACCTTGGCTATCCTATATAATAAAGAGCTAATATGCAAATTGTCCCCTCTGACCAGGAGTTCAACCAGGGGGCAGGGCCGGCCTGCCAACTGCCCTCGGCCCCTCCTCCTGGATGGCCCCGCCCCTTATTGGCCCCCACACCCTGATCAGGGGCAGAGGCAGCCAGCCAACCACCTGTGTCCCCTCCCCACAGCTGGCCGGACCCCACCAGTGCACGAATTCATGCACCGGGCCTCTAGTTATAAATAATGCTGCAATGAACATAGGTTGTTTTTAAATTAGTGTTTTTGCTTTCCTCAGATGAATACCCAAAAGTGATATTGCTGGATTATATGGTAGTTCTATATTTAATTATTTGAGAAATATTTATACCATTTCCCATAGTGACTGTACCAATTTATAATCTCACTTTATAATCTCAATTTATAATGTCAACAATGAATGAGGCTTCCTTTTTCTCCACATCCTTGTTGGAACTTATGTCTTAATGTTTTGATGATAGTCGTTTTGAGAAGTGTGAAGTGATATCTTTTTTTTTTCACCAAAAATTTCCATCTTTTTTTTTTCACTCTGAAGTGATCTGCATATGCAGACCAATGTTCTTTATTTTTTTAATTAAATCTTTATTGTTCAGATTATTACAGTTTTTCCCCTTTTTTCCACCCATAGCTCGCCTCCACCCAGTTCCCACCCCACCCCATGCCCTTACCCCCCCCCCCGTCCTCATCCATAAGTGTATGATTTTTGTCCAGTCTCTTCCCGCACCCCCGACACCCCTTTCTCCCCGAGGATTGTCAGTCCACTCCCTTTCTATGCCCCTGATTCTATTATATTCACCAGTCCATTCTGTTCTTCAGATTTTTTTTATTCACTTGATTTTTAGATTCAATTGTTGATAGATGTATTTGTTGTTCATAATTTTTATCTTTACCTTTTTCTTCTTCCTCCTCTTCTTAAAGAATTCCTTTCAGCATTTCATATAATCCTGGTTTGGTGTTGATGAACTCCTTTAGCTTTTTCTTGTCTGTGAAGCTCTTTATCTGACCTACAACTCTGAATGATAGCTTTGCTGGGTAGAGTAATCTTGGTTGTAGGTTCTTGTTATTCATCACTTTGAATGTTTCTTGCCACTCCCGTCTGGCCTGCATAGTTTCTGTTGAGAAATCAGCTGACAGTCGTATGGGTGCTCCCTTGTAGGTAACTGACTGTTTTTCTCTTGCTGCTTTTAATATTCTCTCTTTGTCTTTTGTTCTTGGCATTTTAATTATGATGTGTCTTGGTGTGGTCCTCTTTGGATTCTTTTTGTTTGGGGTTCTGTGCCCTTCCTGGATTTGTAAGTCTATTTCTTTCACCAGGTGGGGGAAGTTTTCGGTCATTATTTCTTCAAATAGGTTTTCAGTATCTTGCTCTCTCTCTTCTTCTGGCACCCCCATAATTCGGATGTTGGTACGCTTGAGGTTGTCCCAGAGGCTCCTTATGCTACTTCCATATTTTTGGATTCTTTTTTCTTTTTGCTTTTCCGGTTGGGTATTTTTTGCTTCTTTGTATTTCAAATATTTGACTTGATTCTTGTGATCCTCTAGTCTGCTGTTGGATCTCTGTATATTATTCTTTATTTCAGTCAGTGTATGCTTAATTTCTAGTTGGTCCTTTTTCATGTCCTTAAGGGTCTCACTAAATTTATCGGCCTTTTCTAGAAAATTCTTGAAAAACCTTATAACCGTTGTTTTGAATTCTATATCCAGTAGTTTGCTTTCCTCCATTTCTGTCATTTGTGACCTGTTTCTTTGTCTCCGCATTTTGGCTGCTTCCCTGTGTTGATAGAGTGGCTTTGTATGCTAGGTTTCCTATAGGGCCCAGTGGCTCAGCCTCCCCAGTTACCTGAGGTGGACACTCTTGGTGCACCCCTTTGTGGGCTGTGTGCACAGTCTTGTTGTAGTTAAGCCTTGATTGTTGTTGATATCACTGGGAGGAATTGACCTCCAGGCCATTTGGCTGTGAGGATCAGCCGTCTCTACGATGAAAGAACTTCTGTGCTGGAGACACCCTTATTAGGCAAGACTTGCTTCAGTGGGGCTTTGGTGCTCACTGAGTCTGCCCCCTGAGTGTGTCCCTTATGGATCTGAGGAGTTGTAATCTGGATGGTCCCACTTTGACCCCTGGGTACACTGGCTCTTGGATCTCCAAGGAGGTGCTAATTTAGCCTCTGCCTGAGGCCACTCAGCAGGAGCTAGGGAGAGATCTTCAGATTTCTCTTCTTTGTTTGGGGTTTGGAGGTGCCCAGATGAGGCCCAGCTGTGAAGCAATGCAAGCTGCTGTGGGGCCTTGGGCCCTCTTTTGGATGTTCTGGGTCTCACTGACTCAGCTGCAGTTTGTTAGGTAAGTTTAAATCTCAAAGGATCAGGCCATTCATATGCAAAAGCCTCTGGGCACAGCTTGTCTGGGACAGAGTCTCAGGGCGGAGCAAACAGCAATGGCTTCCCGTCAGCCCTGCCCTAAGAGGCCCCTGGGTCTCAGTATCCCTCGGTAATCGCTGCAAGCACCTCTGAGAGAAAGCTGCCCTCAAGTTCCGCCCGCTGCCTGACAGTCCAGTTTCTCCCCGTATGAGTCTGGGTCCCCAGAGTCTTGCCCGGAACTGGAGTTCAGAGCAGTCAGGAGCTTGTGTCTCCCTGCGGATTGAAAAAGCCAGCCGAGTACTCAGTTGCCAGATCTCTCCGCACGTGTGCCTCCGTACCTCTACACTTTACTTCTGCAGCTCCTCTGAGTCTCCGTGTGCTTTTCTCTTCCTTTCTAGTTGTAGAATTTCCACTTAGCCAGCTTTCCTGTGGTTCTGGATGATGTCCGTTTTGTCTTTTAGTTGTAGTTTTGAAGTGGTTGTGCAAGGCAACAAGTTCAGGTGTTTACCTATGCTGCCATCTTGGTTTCCCATGAAGTGATATCTTATTGAGGTTTTATTTTCCATTAATTGAATGATTACTGATGAGCATCTTTTCATGCATCTATGGGCCATCTGTATATGCTCTTTGGAGAAATGTCTATTCAGGTCCTCTGCCCATTTTTTAATTTCATTGTTTGTTTTTTATATTAAGGTGTATGAATTCCTTATATATTTTTATATTAATCCCTTATCAGATAAAGCATTTGCAAATATCTTCTCCTGTTTAGAAGGTTGTCTTTTCCTTCTGTTGATGGTTTCCTTTGCTGTGCAAAAACATTTTAGTTTGATGTGTTTATTTTTGCTTTTGTTGTCCTGGCCCGAGGAGAAATATCCCAAAAGGTATTGCTAAGAGCAATGCCAAAGACTTTACTGTCTATATTTTCTTCTAGGAGTTTTATATTTTAATCCGTTTTGAGTTTATTTGTAATATGGTATAAGAAAGTGGTCCAGTTTAATTTCTGTGAATGTACCTGTCCAGTTTTCCCAGCACCACTTATTGTAGAAACTGTCTTTACTGCATTGTATATTCTTGCCAGCTGAGCACTGGCCAATAAGAAGCCCTCATCAACCCCCACATCCAATATCCTAAACTAAAAATCCCTTAGGATGGCTTACATGTCCATGTCTGGCAGAGTACACTAACACCAAAATGCTCTCTTGTGGAAGGAATGACATTTTCCTCTTGCCCGCAGATGATGAAGAGATGTCCCTGAGTACCGAAGCTGAGTCAGCGGGCATTCAGGACAACCCTATGAACAGCCTGGTGGCAAGCCACCATGGGGACCCTCTGCAGGATGCACCAGAGCCCTCGGGAAGCTCCGAGTCAGAGAAGCCAAGGGAGGGCAGCGCCCTGGTCACTGAAGGGAACGCGAGCCTGGGGCTTGCCATGCCCGTGGAGGAAGCGGCAGGTACCACTGAGGCAGGAGACAACCTCGACACAGTCTCTATGGGACCTGATGGGACTGGGGAGCTTCTGGGCCTGGGGCCAGAGGACACCGAGCCCACCCTGAGTGCGGAAGAGGTGGCTGAGGGGCTGGCCCTGGGAGGGGAGGTACCCCCACCGGAGCCGCTGGAGGACAGTGAAGCCCAAACCAGCACTGGGGATCCTGTGGCAGAGGAAGCGGCCAAGGAGAGCAGGGCTGGGGGGCAGGAGGAAAAGGGACAGGTGGAGGAGGAGGCGGAAGAGGGGGATGGGAACGTACCTGCCCTGGCACCCCCGGAGGACAGGCTGCAGCTGCGTGGCGCCTCGGTGAAGAGGAAGAACAGGCCCTGCTCCTTGCCTGTGTCCGAGCTAGAGAACGTGATCGCGTCGGCCTGCAGTGACCCAGAAACCCCACGAACACACTACATACGCATCCACACGCTGCTGCACAGCATGCCCCTGGTCCAGGCTGGCAGCCCCGTGGAGGACGACGGCGCGGAGGAAGAGCCCACTCTCAAGGACACCGTGGAGAAGGATGGGCTCAGCGACGGGGACACGGTGGCTGCTGAGCCGCCTGCTCTGGAAGAGGATTTTGAGGATCCTGAGGGGGCTACTCTCGGTACGATGGCCCCCGGCCTCTCCGGCTTGGCCAACAGCTCGGCCCTGGATGGCGACACACACCCCAGCACGGGCAGTGAGAGTGACTACAGCCCCAGGCAAGGCGGGGACCACAGCTTCGAGGGCTGCGACGCGTCCTGTTGCAGCCCCTCCTGCTACAGCTCCTCCTGCTACAGCACGTCCTGCTACAGCAGCTCCTGCTACAGCAGCTCCTGCTACAATGGCAACAGGTTCACCAGCCACACCCGCTTCTCCTCCATGGACAGTGCCAAGATCTCCGAGAGCACCGTCTTCTCCTCGCAAGAGGAGGAGGAGGAGGAAAACAGCGCATTCGAGTCGGTGCCCGACTCGGTGCAGAGCCCAGAGCTGGACCTGGAGTCTGTGAACGCTGCTGGGCCGTGGCACGACCAGCCAGCCGCCCCCACCGGGAGCATGAACGAGAGTGTGGCAAGAACCGTGGATGGTGTGGAATCCCCCATGGCAGGGCCAAGCAATCGGAGAGAAGGTTAGACCTCAAACCTGATCAGAGTGAGAATAGGACCCACGAGGGGGACCCAGGTCTAACCAACATGGTTTAAAAAGAAGAGTGAGAGCATCAGTCCCAAATGGGGTTGCTGCCAATGTGTATGCCTGCCCTGTAAGTGTGTGTATTTGTGACTACAAATAGCTTAAGCCCCACCACCTCTCAGATATACACCAAGAGTTACCAGTGCACACATGTGAGTGTGCACGCGTACATGTGATTCCCTGTTTAACTTGTCACTGTGGCTAGTGTGTGTGTTACCAAGCAGAGCATCAAGGCTAGTATCAGATGACATAAGCAGAAATGGTGGATAATGTGGAAATATCTCTGACTTCCCCAAATTTATTAAAGCTTAGCAATAAATATAAGTAGAGGGACATTGATTTTACCTCTATTTTAGAATTTAACTAGTCTGTGTACATATAGATAGGAATAGTCTACATATCCTATATAATAAAAGGTTAATATGTAAATCGACTGAACGGTGTTAACAACCAGTTGCTATGACACCCACTGACCACCAGGGGGCAGAAGCTCAATGTAGGAGCTGCCCCCTGGTGGTCAGTGCGCTCCCACAGGGGGAGCATCGCTCAGCCAGAAGCTGGGCTGACATCTGGCAAGCGCAGCTGTGACGGCTCCCGAACTTCAGGAGGGCACAGGCCAGGCTGAGGGACCTCCCCCCACCCTTGAATGCACGAATTTCATGCACCGGGCCTCTAGTCTTTCATAATTTGACATTATTTCTGATGCTCAATTCTGTTTATTGTTGTTGCTTTTCTCTATTTTAGTGTTTCTATGTTTTGTTTTTTCTTTTTCTTCTTTTATTTATTTATTTACTTAGGCTATTTAGGCTGATTGGAAGGGAAGAATAATATGAATGTGCAAATTGCTTTGTTTCAAATAAGATTCTATTTCAAAAGATGCCACCTCTAGTTTTAAAATGTGTTCTGTATTTTAACCACAAAAGGTCCTTCTTAGTCATGCTTTAGAATCATACGTGAAATTAATTTGCATTTCCTTATCCAGAGTTGGGGACCATCTTCCAGGCAAGTGACAGTGACATAGGGGGAAATAATTCAAAGATTATATTACAAGATGAAATAGTTTGGTTGTTTTAAAAGAAAAACATACAGATCCTGCTATTTTGCTGTAATGCTGTTTAAATTAGGCTCCAAATAAAATGTGATGGTGTGGTCTCTAAATTGTAAACTCATGAAAGACCAGAATTGTATCTTCTTTATGTTTGCATTCTCAGCACCTAAAGAAATGCTTGGCACCTACAAATTTTTATATGAACTAACATGAGCACACAAAAATAATTTTAAGTCAACAATGCCCAATTCTACGTTTCAGAGAAAGAAGGAGTGAGGAAAAGTGGCGCGTGTAATAAGAAAAAGTGCAAAAAAAAAAATGGAAAAGGAAGAGAAACCCAGGGAGGAAACCTGTAGTGATATACAATGCACCACAGGGGCATACAATATGGAGGGAACCCATGGCAGTGAAAATGGGATGGTCAGTTTCTTTCTTTAGCAAAGATGGTGTGAATATCTTCTTTGTTCTGGGCCCAATGCTATATGCTGGGTGCAGGAAAATAGACCAACGTCAGATAGCATATGGAAATACTCAATAATTAAACACAATTAAAAATAATTACAATATAAAGAGATTTAGGGACACACACATAAAAGAGTGTAACTAGGAGCTGGCAGGAATATTTTGGACTCGAGGTCAGCAAACTTTTTCCATAAAGGGCCAGATAGTAAATATTTTAGGCTTTGTGACTCAAGAGGCAAAATCTAGCAACTATTCACACCCAAAGGCTATTTTTCTAACACTTTTACATTTTAAAATGTAATAATTCTTACCTCAGAAACATACAAAAATGAAGTTGGATTTGTTATTTGTCAACCATTGTAGCGTATGGGGTATATTTTGACCACCTTGTTGGGAGACAGTCCACACACAGTTAATTGAAAATTAGTTCAGTATACACTGTCCCTGCCCTTATCCATCAGGGGAAAGCCCAGGAAGGTGCTTCAGGGCCATAGCAGAAATCTTTGCAGTGCAATTCTAAAGAAATGTCCAAATTCCTTAATTCTGCAGGCTGTAAACTCAGAAAAGGTTAAGAAGCACCTGAACACTTCCCTATGGTGTTCACCAGGGGCAATAGGATGATTTCTGAGAGGGACTGTTGATCTCATGAAAGCTGCACATGTGTTAGCATGGGACTTCTTTGCAGCCAGTCTTCCCTCCATCAGTAGTGAGTCCTGAGCAAAGGGTGTCAGTGTTGTGGATCTGTCCCTCACTGGCATTTGCTCCAAGAAAGCAGGGCTTCGACACAACCCACTTAATATATGCATGTGGGCCCTGTTCTCCCATTAGAATCACTATCGCCCCTTGCCGTGACTTCTCAGGTTGCAAATTCTTTCGCTGCCTAGGCCACAGTAAACTGACTGCACACATGCTCAGGTAGATGAGTCTACAGCAGCTTATGGAGGATGTAGTCTTTATCTACTTTTTGGTTTTTTTCCCTCTATCAAATCCTTTTTAAACCTCAACATAAAACAGTTTTTTAAAACTTTCTTAAGATCAAATTATAAGAACACTGTAATGGGATTATGATCTCAGGCCCTGGAGATTGTGTTTATTATATCCAGTCCCACCACTTCTTAGCCATGATACCGTAGCAAAGTTACATAACTGCTCCATGCTTATTTGTAAAATGGGTGTAAGTGTAGAATCCACCTCAAAGAGTTATTGGAAGGACTAAGTAAGGATACGTGTAAAGCCCTCAGCCTCCCCTCGAGTGAGGCTTCTTCAAGGCAGATAAGCAGTGAGACTAACTTTTCAAGCGGAATATATTTCCCTCTTGGAAGTTCTAGAAGTTCTGAACACTTGCTTTGTGCTTGAGGCAAGGGTGATTGTGTGGCGCTTCAGCCTCTTACTGAACAAAATCCTTTGCTTCTTCTTTGTGCTCCATCCTTTCAGTTGGCTGAGTGATGTCAGTCATGTGACTGCATTTGCTTGGTGTTCACAAGCAGGTGGGGTCAGCTCCATTAACCCCTGCAAGCAACAATATTCCATTAGCTTGGGGGAGTAATTAATCTGATTGGTTGAATTAATTACAGGAGGTAAGTTTGTTCTTTTTTTTTTTAAAGAAACAATTAAAAGCACAGAAGCTGATGACATAACAACTATACCATTGTTTTTGGTTTCTGACATGAAGCATATATAAAAATGGACATGAGTGTGGGATCCACTAAAAAACAGAGCACATCTTTGAAACAGGAATCAGTTCACAAGGAGCTGTGCACTGACACGAGGGGCACACACCTTCCTTGGCTTTCCTTAAAGTCTCAGACACCCCCAAGGATTTGAGTAACAGAGTTTACACAAGAAATTGTGTAATATATTTAAACTTAGAAGGACCCTTTGTTCCTAAATACCTCTCTGTTTTTGTTTTCTGTTAGCTGTAGGAATTACACTGCTAAATTAAAACCATCTGACTTCCTTCCTAATTAATTTATTTTACTTTTTATCAGTTCTATGGATCTAGAGTTAGAAGAAATAATCATCCTGTCCATGTTTGGGCATTCTGGAAAATATTTGAAACTTGAAATGCCACAAAGGTCTTAACTGCTGTTTTTACCAGTTTCTCTCCTTTTTGACCTAAGGGATAAGGGAACACTTAATATTTGCATCAGCCATGAAGAACAGAAGAAGGAAAAGGTCTGACCTTTGTCCTCTGGCCAATATGGGCTATTGCAATAAAGCCAGGATCATGTGAGGTAGGAAGGAGAGGAGACACCAGTCTGAATGGAAGCTGTCTCTTGGACTGTGGGCCTGTAGTTCTCCAAAGACCAAGAGCAATTACTTTTGCAACTGCTGGTGCTGTAGGCCTCCCATCCACATGGCCACTCTACACACAGTGTTACCAGAACCTGAGAACATCATGAAATAGGAGCACCATTTTAGATCATTGTTCAGTTCATTATAAGCCTGACTGACAATATTATTAGTTATGTCTGTAATAATTGGGGCATGCATTCTGTGGATACGTTTATCTCTAAAATTTGTCCATGTTCGTCTCCTTTCTCCTATCTCACTTCTGTGTTTCAAGTTTTCTTGTCTCAGTCTTCCTACCTCGTATCTACTTCCTTTGTCTCTTGTCCTTTTCTCTTTCCAGAACACTCTGGCTTTTTTTATTCTTCCTCAAAATAACCTGCAACAATCACGAAATCCCATGGCTCCTTGCCCCTCCACCCCCAACCCAACCGTTAGTTTGTATACTAAAGGAATTTACCTTCTTGACCCACCAGTTCCTTAACCCCATCTTGGAAAGACACCATCTAAGAGTTTCATTCCAAAAACAAAATCTGAAAAACAGCCTCTTGGCAGCCCTCTGATGAAACCTATTCAAACAAGAGCAATAATTTTGCACTGGCCCACTGAACTTTCATGGGACCTCAGAAATGCTGCACTTCCCTCAAACAGGCCTATTTCCTTTGCTGGGCTCAAGTCAGGCTCTGCTAATTTTCTTTCTGATGCCACCTTTCCATCAAGACAATTCAGGTGGTTACAGAATCAGACCTTGATCCTACATATTGGTCTATGTGGTATAGATCATCGTCATGAAGTGTTTGGCTATGTTCTTTGGAAAAAATAATTACCTCTGTTCCTTCTTTCATGAATGACTGTGATTGTAGTAAACTGACACAAAAATAGATTGCCCATTCTTTGGGATTTTTTCTATAGCAGTTTGTTTTACGGTCCTGCTTTTTTGAACACGTTGCCATAGCAATGAGTGAACCTGAATGTCTTGACTATCTTGTCCATAGGTGAATGTCCTATACTCCATAATTCCCAGCCAGTAAACCAGCTTCCTTCCTTGAGGCCTGAACATCATCACTACCCAACAATCGATGAGCCTCTTCCACCAAGTAAGCTTTAGTTTTTAAACTCTATGCCTTAACTCTTCCTACCAAATCTAAACAGGTCAGTATGAACTTGTATGTAAACATCTAAACTCTTCCTCAACTCCAATATGACACCTACTATAAAAATTGTTTGGGGTTTTTAACTAATGGTTTCAGGATGTGATCTGGAAAAGATAACCTAGTGCTCCTCAGCTTCTGAAATGGAGAGCATTTCTTAATAAGTACTTGCAAAATGTACATAATCCTTAAGTCCAAAATTTTACTATTTCGTGTTTTAAAATTTGCAGTTCAAGATTGAATAGTCCTACTGTTCACCATTGGACCTGTTATGTAGCAAGCATCTCCATATAATAAAACATTTCAACCCATTAGGACCCATGAACTTGCATTTTCCTTGCTATAGCTTGCATCGATAGGTGACAGCCTCCAATTTCTTCTGTAGTTCTTAGGGTTGTTCAGAAAAACATCGTCTTTTTTAGGGATAGCATTCAATATCATTTTCTCCTGAAAACTGTAATAAGTAATAATTATCCAACTAGTCATTTGAACTTGGGAAAATCATTTACTCTCTCAGATACTCGGTTTTCTTATTTGTAAAGTAAAGCTTTAATTTCCTCGCTAAATGCTAGATTTGGACTAGGTAGTCTCTAGATATCATTCTATCCTTAACCTTATGATAATCCATTATAATAAATGTACAAGAAAGAACTGACACCCCACTTAGCATCACATATGTTCACGAGTTCTGTAAGATCTCTGTTTTGGTTTAGGCTTGCTTTTCAAGCAAAGATAACCTTTAAGATTTGATAAATTCTATAGATCTTGCCAGGATGCTAAGAATCAATGTTTCCTTACATTCTGTTGCTTGTGCTTACATTAAGTGGTAACAGTTTTGAAAAGGAAAAATGCGTATCCTTTAATTCATCTACTCTTGCTAATGTGATACATTTTTCATTTACACCATTTTTCTCTGAGTCAGTTGTAACTTATCAGTTAGAAAACAGTGAATACCTTTAATATGTAAACATTTAAAAGAAAGCCATTTTGGGGGGGGGGGCAAGCCAAACATTATATTCTTTAACTATTGACTCCTGATTTCTTTATTTATTTATACATTGACTTATGGATATTCCATAAATGAGCAGTAACATTCCAGTGCCACTATAGATACTTCCTAGTTGACACTTAAAATATTTACAGCATGTTTTCTTCAGGGAAGGAACACTTGCCCCACAACAAATAACCTATCAGTGCATGTGCACATGAATTGACTTCCAATCTATGCAAGAATAATTACTAGTTATAGTAGATATTATAAAAAATTGAATATATAAGTCTAATTTAAATAATTACATCAGCAGGTTTAAATAATGGAAATAAAATTTCCAGATAGGTTTTGATTTTCTATTCATGGATACTTTAAAATATTTAAAAAGTTTATAGTGAAGCCTAATAACTGAATTTACTTAAATAATCTCAAATAGTACATGGATGATTTCACTCATTGAACAAATATTCATGGAATCCTTACTCTGTGTGAGATATCAAACAGACAAAGGTCTCTGCCCTCATGGAGTTTACAGTCTAGTCTGACAGAGACAGATAATAAAACAATTTTTTTAAAAGAGGAAATAATATAACATGTTTGAAGATGATACGTGCTACCGAAAAACAAAAGCAGAGCAGGATAAGGACATCTGGAGTTGGTGGTGGTGGCTGGTTTGCCATTTCAAATAGGGTGGTCAGATAAGCTTCATTGAGGAGGCAACCTTTGATGCTAGACTTAGAGGAAGTAAAAGAGTACTCCATGCAAGTATTGAGGAGGGCGAGCTTTCTGAAAAAAAAATTACAGCCTGCCTAGTGGGTCTGAGGAACAGCAAGGAGACCAGTGTGTCTGGAGTAGGTGATGACGTCAAGGAGATACTGGAACCCAGATCACATAGGGCCTGGTAGACCTCTTAAGGACTTTGGCTTTTACTCTGGATGAAAGGAGGACATTGTAGGGTTTTGAACAGAGAAGATGTGTTGTCTGACATAGGTATTAAAGGTTTTCCTGTGGTTACTGTGTTGCCATTAAATGTGAGAAGGAAAGATGGAAGGAAGCATGAGACCCAACAAAAGTTTACTGCAGTGACCTAAACTGGTCCCGGGGCGTTTACTGAGAATCACTGGACAGAAGAGCACTGCCCACAGTGGCTTTGGGACCAACGCCTGGAGCTGCTCCTGGGCACGTCAGCCACATAATGGTGGCTGGGCCAGTGAGGAGCCATGGAAGTGATGAGGAGTGGTCAGATTCTGGACATGTATTTTGTGGGTAGATTTGCTGACAGATTGGAAGTGATGTGTAAGAGAAAGATAGAAGTCAAGAATGTCCTCAACAATTTTTACCTGGAAGGATGGAGTTGCTTTAACTAAGATGGGAAGGGAAGGCTGCAGACAGAGCAGGTTTGGCTGGGAAAACTCTGAAGCTTGGTTTTGATCGTGTTATATTTGAGATGTCATCCAGGTAGTGATATCAAGTAGGCGATGGGATGTATGACTGAAGTTCAAGAGAAAAATCAAGACTACAAACATGGTATTGAAATTGTTAAAGCAAAAAAAAAAAAAAAAAAAAAAAAAGGACAATTTTACTTTTGCTAGTATAGTAACTAAAAATGATACTTTATTAAGCTCTTCGTTGTTCTTGGATTGCATGGAAAATATATAATTTAGTATATGATAGTTACTTCAGCTACAAATGAATTGATGAAAATAAATTATTCTAACTTGCCCCAGCATCAGTAAGGTATCATTTTCAGGAGTTGTTTAGGCATCACATTGCCAAGTCCAGCAGGGCATGCTGAGGCCTGAAGTTCCATTTGGAAATTTTCTCTTCATACAACATGGTTTATAAAATATATGAAAGTTAATTCTTAACAAAGCAACCCATAAAACATGCTTATAAGCTCTAATTCTACTTTATTCTTTTTCTGAATACTTATAAAAGTATATAATTAGCACTATGTATTCCATAGATTGACAAAAGGACCTATCTGTCTGGCTTTTATCTTTTTATATTAGTGATTTGGAAATATTGAAACTTGCAGAGAGAAATTATTGCTGCACCATTCTCTAGGTGTGTTTTTTCCTTAGAGAATTTACGAAACTAGAAAGAATCCTTTCTTTACGTTGAGTGCCTGGAGGGCAAGGGTGTGTTACTCAACCATGTGCCCTCAGGGCCTGGCATGGTTTTCAGGACCTGGCATGGTTTCTAGTTCATAGTGAATGCTAAGGGGAGTTTGTTCAATTGAATTGAATAGCACAATACTCTTTTAAGGTTAATACTCATTTTTTCTGTTGGATAATAGTCATGTTGGATTCAAGAAAAAGAAAGTGTCTGATTGCTACTAGTTTAGGAATCACAGAAATTTCAAAAATTTTGGTTCAAGATTAATTATCTAGTAGTTACATATACACACAAGTTTATCAACAAGCTCACTAACATTTACTACTAACAGTTGATAGCTGGATTATCTAAAAGTTAATTTTAATCAAAACCTCCTAGACTTTATTTATGCAATCTGACTACATTTTTCCTTCATTTTGTTTTCCAAGTTAAATTTGGTGTTTTCTAGTATTTTGATTTTTTTCAGGCATTTTAGCAATTCCTCAGTTAAATGTCAGACATAAGCAATAATATTCTCAAATATGCCATGCACCTATAAAATCATAAATATACTAAATATATTGAGTTTTTTATTTTAAAAAATTGAGAGTTGCTATGTCATTATCTGAATGATAATTTTTCAATAGAGTTGTTAGTATCTGATACACTCCCAGAAACTATGGCTTTTCTCACTTAAAAGGCTGAATGGTTTCCCTCCATTTGCAATTATTTTTGCTTTTTCTTTAGTCTTATTTTCCAGCATAATTTTATCATGAAGCTGCCATTTCCACCACATTTTTACATGTGGACTCTAAAAGCTTTGCCCAGTTGGGTATAGCAGATATTGCTTTTTCATGTTCAGCTCAGATATGTATATATTACTGCCAGCTCTTTCAGCTTTGAGGACTTTTTCATCTACCCCCTCCCCACCCAGCCCCTACATCTATTATGTAGTGTATAACTATGATTCCACCTTTAACTTGGCTATTGTTTAAATTTGAGAAGCAAAGAAACTTATATTTACCTTGGGCTCCCTCCACTGTTTGGGATGCTTGTTTATCAACAAAGAGGTATTTAAAAGATTGATGTTTGTTAATAGTTGTTATCAGTTTTGTTTTATTTTGGTCAAGAACTATTTGGCAGCCACAGTGGGTTGAATATACACTGTCAATTTACAACTTATCAAAAGGATGGTTTGAAATCCTATGTATCAAATCCCTCTCGAGAGGATAACAAGCAACTAAAGTTGCCAAGTATTAAATGGAGATCATCTAAAGTTGCACGTACAGTATTTTAGAACTATAGTTAAAACTGGTTTTAACTACAGTCTTCTGGCTGTCATTTGAGTAGCCAACAAGACTGACAGGACTACCCTAGCTGGTTTGGCTTCGTGGATAGAGCGTCGGCCTGTGGACTGAAGGGTCCCAGGTTCGATTCCAGTCAAGGGCATGTACCTTGGTTGCGGGCACATCCCCAGTAGGGAGTGTGCAGGAGGCAGCTGATCAATGTTTCTAACTCTCTATCCCTCTCCCTTCCTCTCTGTAAAAAATCAATAAAATATATTAAAAAAAAATATAAAAAAGACTGACAGGATGAAAAGATTTAAAGAAAGAAATAAAATAAACATTAGACATTCTCTTTAGAAATTATTAAAATTTAACATAGGTCATATTTGAGGTACTATAGTTACTGTTTAAAATGGCCCAGCAGAGAATATGAATCCAGTACGCTCTTTTCTGGAAGGTCAAATGCCGTTCCAATGCCTCAGACGTCATGGCAGGTTCTGTGGGTAGGGTTGGCTTCAGCTAGTAATCAACGGTGAGTTCTAACCGTAAAAGACCTGGAGGTGGCATCTGTTTCCCATGGATCAATAGTTTGTCCTTGATTTTTCATTTTGCCTTTCTATTACATGCTAGACTGGGAAGCTCGCATTGACAGCCATGGGCGGGTCTTCTATGTGGACCACGTGAACCGCACGACCACCTGGCAGCGTCCCACAGCAGCAGCCACCCCGGATGGGATGCGGAGATCGGGGTCCATCCAGCAGATGGAGCAACTCAACAAGCGGTTGGTGATCAGCATGCAAAGAGTCCCTTTAAACCAGAGTGAAAGGAGAATGGCAGCTAAAGAAAAACCCGTGACACTTTTCTGCTCAGATTGCATGAGGAGGCTAGAGATGAATTTTACATCTTAGGAAACTCATGCACAGTAGGTACTTAGAAAGCCAGATTTAGAATTTGGTGGCAAGAGATGAGCTAAGCCTGAGTGTCATTTAAAGGTGGGGAATCCTCTGAACTTCTTAATGGCCCAAGTTTGAAAATAGGTGTGCTTAATCAAGAGGCTCATGGAGTCCTACACCCCCATCTTAGGTATTCACTGAGGGTGTCAGTTTTCCATGAACTCTCTAGAAATTGTATGCAAAATTATACTTGCAGGCACATTTTCTGCAGCTCAAGTTGGTGAACTAATTCCATTCAAACTGCTGCCAGTAGCAACCAACTAAGTTCTCTCTGCCTTCCCTCCGCTGGCCTCCTAGCCCTGCCTGAGGTCCACCACCAAGCTTTTCAGCATTCTCCAAGGGTGAACTCTTTGGGACATGTTATTTTCTCTATGGTTTTCCCCTGCAAGCTCCCCAACAAGTTCATACTCTGATTTCAAAATATACTTTACATGTTTCCTCATCTGTGTTCACATACCTCTTACACATCTAGGACAGCTTTTTCACATCGCTGGAGTCATGGTTTATATAGAGTTCCGTCTAGACTGTGTGGGTTTAGAGTGTGATATCATATTCTAGTTTTCTATTGGATCTGAAGGTCCAGGAAAGAGCCTGGGCATATTGGGAAAGTTAGTAAATATTTAATAGGTACCTGGCAAAGTGGCTAACTGGCTGGCCAACTGACTAAATCCCCAATTTGGGACGAAAAATAAAGTGATCCTTCAAATAAGCAGAAAACATTTGTCTGCCAAAATATTTAAATTTTGCCAGCATGATTTTATTTCCACATACCTGCTGGTCATATCAGTTTCTTGTCAAGTAAAAGTAAGTGAGTAGAACTACTCTTCTAGTTTGTTATTACAATAATGTAGAGGTAAGTTGATATTTTAATTGTAACATTTTAAGTTACTTCCCACGGCTTTATTTTAGACTTAGCCAGGGTATAGGCTATTTTTTTATAATTCGTTATTATTTATGTTGGTTTTTTAAGAAGTCACCATACTTGAAACTTATCATATCTCACAAAACAAACAGAAGTCAAACCATCCAGGGACACTTGTCTTACTAATTGCTTTGGGTCTCTTGTGGAAATTTTAAGCATTTTTTTCCAGACATCCAAGACAACATTTTCCAGATTTCCCCAGTAATCTGATTCATAGCACCAGCCCCAACCAAGCCAACAAACAAATTAACGCTTGTCTTTCCATTTCTGATGTAAAGGTATCAAAATATTCAGCGAACCATTGCCACAGAGAGGCCGGAAGAAGATTCTAGTAGCCAAAGTTGTGAGCAAGTCCCAGCAGGAGGCGGCGGAGGAGGTGGTGAGAGTGATTCAGACACTGAATCTTCTCAGTTGAGCTTAGGTATGGGAGGAGGGATCCCTAGACTTCTGGGATGGCACCCAGTGGCTGTGTGACAGAGTGTGTGAGCCCCGTGTAGTATGGCGCTGTGCACTCGGGAAAAGAAAGCAGTGGGCTGGATGGAGGTGAGGACAGAGGAGAAAGAGGCAAGGCGCAACAAAGTAAAGCAAGCAGAAGTTTCCCACAGGGAACTAAGGAAGAAATGGGTTCACATAAAGAGAATGCCAGCACTATGGCTTGGGGACATAGGCAGATGAAGTCTGGGGACTCAGAGCTGGGTTTGCTATGTACTTGCACATCAAGGCAATTTTTTTCAGTGTCTTAATCATTTCTAGTTAGGTTAATTTATTTCTTGTAGTCTGTGGATTTTCTACTTATAAATGAAACATGCAATCATAATTCATGGTCTACTTCAAAAGAGCCACATAACCACACTATAAATAGGAATAATTAGTTGTTTGCTTTAGAAATAAAATATGGTTCCCCTTGAGGGAGAAACCTGGGAATAGACATTTTCTAGATGTGGTTATGCACACCACCCAAGAGCCTTTTTTACCAAATATTGTAGGGTAGGTGTCCATTAGGGGTCTGGTTGTCATTTCTTGGAATTCAAATGAGGATATTCAAAAGGCATAAGAGACCAGCTTTCACTTTTTATACCTGTGATGACATAAAAGGATCACAGTGACATACTAATAATCCACTTTTTAAAGTTGAGTTGTGATAGAAATTTTATTTGCAAAAACAAGGCTCAGGAGATCAACCAAAGGACTTGTATGCATGCATATAAGCCTAACCAATGGACACCTTCACCAGGGGAGTGAGGGCATGAGTGGGGAGGTGGGGGGGGGGGCAATGGGGGTATAAGGGCACATATGTAATACATTAATCAATAAAGAAAAATTAAAAAACAAAAAACAAGGCTCAGAAAATAGTCTGAGCAAACAAGCATGTGTTTCCAGTCCTCCCAGGTCTCAGCTCTGCACAACAATGCAAAATAGTGGACACTTTCATGCACTCTTTTGAATGCATATATACAGTTCTACCAACAATTTTAATTGCCTTCATTTTATTCATTTTACCAGATATACTAACTTATCTGACTAGTTTAGGATTTTCTAGTATTAATTTCTTTGTTCAGTCTTCTGAGCAAGATGTGGTAAAGTGGTTGAGCAATTAGAAACATGAGAAAAAAGGAGCAAAGAAGTTTATTTCTGGGCTTGGTATCACATATGTTGGCATTTGCTATATAACAAACCAGCCCAAAGCTTAGTAGCTTAAATTCACAGCCATGCATCTTCCAATGGTCCTGCAGAGAGGCAGTTTGAGCAGAGTTCAGCAAGGTAGTTCCTCAGATGCTCCTGGGCTCCCCCATCTGTCCTTGGTCTGCTGTCCAATCAGCCATGATCTGTCTGCCCTGAGAGGGCCTCAGCTGGGGTGGCTTGTTCCTGCTCCCCATGGCTTCTCCTCTTGCGCCAGGCTAACCCATGTTTGTTCTCACGATGGTGGCAGAGTTCAGAGTGCGAGTGGGGACACAAAGTCTTCTTGAAACCTTGGCTCCAAGCCTCTGCTAATTGTGTTCGTTAAAGCCAGACACATGGCCAGCTCGATTCAACACGAGGAGAAGCTGCAAAGTCTCATGCAGATGGGTGTGGATGCAGGGAGGGAAAAAATTGTAGTCCTCTCTGCAAACAATCTATCATACCTATGATTAGCAATTTGTAAAGAAAATGTTAAAAGGTAATTGGCATAAAAGGGACAAGATATTCAAGGACTTGAGCCTAACTGAAGTTATACAGAAACACTCCTAGAAATAATGTTTCTTAAGTGACATACACAAGGTGATATGACTCCTGGTCAGATCACTGACTCCTAGTCAGATTACTATTAAAAACAATAGTCCATTCCAGCTGTGCAAGTAAAGGTGTGTGTGCTGCTGGTATGCAGAGGAAAGTGCTGTGTTTGAAATGACTTTCTTTCCATGCACTCTGTGCTTTTGCTTCACCTTTTCCAGATCTGAGGAGAGAAGGGTCACTTTCTCCAGTGAACTCACAAAAAATCACTTTGCTGCTGCAGTCGCCTGCGGTCAAGTTTATCACCAATCCTGAATTCTTCACTGTACTGCATGCCAATTATGTGAGTGCTCCAAAAATGCAGAGTGAGCCTGGCCTGGCTTCCATCAAGATCAAAAGCGCAACTTTGCCAAGTTGTTTGATACCTGAAAGAGGGTAGAATTTCAACCCAGGCAAGAAAAAAGAAAACAGCTCAGCCCACTCTTTTCATTCTGTGCGTTTTCCAAAAAGGGAAAGAGCTGGACTGGGACATGCTGTTTACTCTTCAGGTTTTTGTCAGTGTCAGTGAAAGTGCTTTGGTAGAAGTGTGGGAGAAAGACTGAGGGACTAAGACTGGAGACTGATTCAACCATCCTAGTGAGAGATGACGAAGGCCTGCTAAGTCAGGGCTGGCCTCATGGAAAGGAATGACTCAGTTCAGGAGTCATTTCTGCGTGGAATCAATAACAGTGCTTTGGACCACTGTGGTTGTGGGGGGATGGGAGATGAGGACTCAGGAAAGTCTGAGTCCTTTTTGCTTTGAGCACCTGAGTTAGGTGGTGACTCCATTAGGCGGGTCCAGTAGTTTAATGAGATGACAAAGTTTGTGTCATGGAAGGAGGAGATCAGATTTTAGCAGGTTATATTTGAGAAGCCGCTGGGACATTCAGCTGCCCTGTGGTGCAGGCATGAATGCTGAAGGGGGACAAGGATGCCAGATCCTGGGCACCAGGGGACTTGGGCCAGCAGGAGCTATACTGTGCCTGCTTGCCCCAGCTTTCCTTTTATCACATGCACATATCATCCCCGTGAGCCATAAAACTGTCATTTGCACAATGAGAAATTCCTGAAACTTTTTTTGTTTTTCTCATCCCCTACCCTTCACATACAAACATTTCTACAGAGGAATCAAAGGAGTTATGGACCCTGAAGTCCTGCCTTAAATGCCAGGAACCTTAAGTTAATACCCTTTGTTATAGACAGCTGAAGGAGCACAGGCAGACCTGTGCAGTCAGAGAGGACCCACGGAGGAGAGAGAGGAAAGAGACTCAAAGAGGTCAAGAGAGATTCCAAAAAGCCAAGTTGCTGAGAGAGGAGGAAGGAGGAGGGAGGGGAGCCTTTGAGATGCATAGGGAGGTCGACTGCGTCCAAGACCGTGGAGCAGCAGGTAGAGAAGGGATCGCAAACAGGTCCACGTGTGTTTACAGCTGCTCATTTAATTTCTTAGCAAGATTTCTGCTTCTGAGGCTGCCTCCTCGAGGCTCACAATAAGTAACTGTTTAGAAATCACATTATATCACATTAAGGTTCTCAAACTGTGCTTGATCTGTGTTTTTTCTAATCCTCCACTCCCTACCCCAACTGGCTCTGACCCCATCTCAGAATGCTTACCGCGTCTTCACCAGTAGCACCTGCCTGAAGCACATGATTCTGAAAGTCCGGCGGGATGCACGCAATTTTGAACGCTACCAGCATAACCGGGACTTGGTGAATTTCATCAACATGTTTGCAGACACACGTCTGGAATTGCCTCGGGGCTGGGAGATCAAAACGGACCAGCAGGGAAAGGTGAGTGTGACTGTGTGGCCCTTTCATCAAAGGGGCTCTTCCCATGAAAGGGAAGACCCTGTGAAAGTGAGGAGGGAGGCTGATGAGGAGAGGAGAGCCTATGTACCTGGGATGTGCTATTGGTTACCAGGAGGCAGGGAGGAGGAGCTATCCACAGCAGGGTTCTGTCCTGTGCATTGGAGGCTGTTTAGCAGCATCCCTGGCTTCTGTCCACGGAGCACCCCCACCAAGTTTTGACCTTACTATATGCCCCCTGGGGGGCAAAATCACCCCCATTTGAGAACTACTGTCTACATCTCTTTAAATTTAGGTTTGGACCTTGAAACCAGATTACTGTTTTGCCTCCTTAGACAGCTAACTCTCAGAGAATGAAATTATTAGCTTAATGGCAGTGACATTGTTAGATTACTCACTGTGATTTCCCTAGTAAGCCATCAGTTCTCCTTAAGACAGCCTGGCAAACAGTGATGGGACACATTGAATTTGTGCCATGTTAACTGGCTTGCATTTTGCCTTTGTGTGACCTTAACCAAAACTGGTCCTTCCCAGCAATGCTTTAGAAGCCTAGCTGAGTTTGCTAAAGTGAGGATGTTTTTTCTTAATCATCATCATTCATCTCAATTTATTTACAAGACAGACCAACGTTTACTAAAGAAATGTCCCTGTGTAATCTTTTTTGAACTTTGGTGGAGAGAACCTCTCCCTCTTTTAGGGTCAAAGGAATCAGAAGCTTTACCAGCAGACATGTCTCTCAGTAGGAAACTGAATTACTCCATTTTTTCCCTTTGTGATTGTGAGCCAGCGTTGATGTCCCCAGAGTGGTACTGTCATAAAAACAGTACCACTGGGAGCTATAAACCCTTTCCCACAAACCGCTTAGCGTGCCTCAGCACCTCAATTTTCTAGATTGTGTGAGGAACGACTGCAAGTCCATGAATACAAGGAAGCTCTATGACCAGCTCCTCTGTAGTCAGGGATTAAATGGGGGTGGGGAGATTCCTTGTGCAGCAGAAAAGCCACCATAGCCACAATCTGCTCCCCAAGATTTCCTCATTTACTGGATGTGGCCTCCACTGGGAGAATGACAGTGATTTATATACTATGAGGACTTGCTGGGATTTGGTAGGGTGGGAAATAAAGCCTGAGCCAGAACAGAAAGTAAAGGATCAGTGCTGGGGTGCACCTGCCTGTCTCAGTGATCTGCGGTGGCGGCCATGATTGCATTTATTGTTTAACCAAGATGCCAAGAGACACCACTATGAGTCAGTGAACAGAAAGGCAGTGTTTATTATGCAAGAGCACACACTAATGCAAGCCATTTGCCTATCCTTGGATTTTCACGAATGAAGCTCTCATATCAGGAAACAAACAGCAGGGGCCCAGTGGAATGCAGAGAGGCCCCAGATGCAGTCAGCCCTGGTCCTCCATGGTACACACACTGCCTCCTACTCATCGCTATAGCAGAAAGCACAGCAGCTGAGACATGCACCTAGAGACTGTCTTTATTCCATTGTAAATTCTTGCCTCTTTTATCATATATTAGTTGACTGTATAAGTGTGGGTTTATTTCTGGGCTCTTTATTCTGTTCCATTGATCTATATGTCTGTTTTTATGATAGTACCATGCTTTTTTGATTTCTGTAATCTTGAAATATAGCTTAATATCAGGTAGCCTCCAACTTTGTTCTTCTTTCTCAAGATTGCTGGGGCTATTTGTGGTCTTTTTTTGTTATACATAAATTTTGGGGTTATTTGTTTTAGTTCTGTGAAATACACCATTGGTATTTTTCAGAGTACTGAAAGTAATCATTATGCATCCATCAATCTGAATATTGTATGTTTATTAAAATTCTATGTTAAAAGAAAATTTGATAATTTAGGGAAATGCTTATAAAATAATAGGCAAAAAGATTTACAACAAAATTATTGTTAATGTGGGGAAAATATGTATATATGTGCATATGTGTATATTTGCATAGGAAAAGAAAAAAACTGGAAAAAAATACCAAAATAGCTCAGCCAGTGTTGCTCAGTGGTTAAGCATTGACCCATGAACCAGAAGCTCATGGTTCAATTCCCAGTCAGGGCACATGCCTGGGTTGTGGGCTCAGTCCCCAGTGGGGGACGTACAGGAAGCAGCTGATGAATGATTCTCTCTCATCATTGATGTTTCTATCTCTCCCTCTCCCTTCCTCTCTGAAATCAATAAAAATATATTTTTTAAATTACCAAAATATTTTGATGATTGCCTTTAGATTGTGTTATTTGGGATGATTTAAGTTATTTTCTTTTTACTATTTTATCCTTTCAATTTTTTTTATCAGTGAGACTCTACTAATTCTATATTTTAAAGCATTTTTTAAAAAGTAAAATCCTATAAAAGTTATTAATCACTGTTTATCCATCAAAGGCTCTATTTATCATATTTTGCATATGAAATAAAGTGTTATTACTACTGTATAATTTCACAGTGTAAAGTGTTAATGACTGCTATTGCTTCATTCAACTCCTGAGCAAACAGATGCACAGTGCCCAGTTTTCCATCTAATTTTGAGTAGATAAAAAAGAGAGAGAAATAAGCATGATGCCTTGGCCCCGTAGCATTCCCTTACATGGTTCGCTTCACTCTGGCTCATTCTCACGGCATGCTGTTTTCACTGGTCTGTCTGCAGTCCTTTTTCGTGGACCACAACAGTCGAGCGACCACTTTCATTGACCCCCGAATCCCTCTTCAGAACGGCCGTCTTCCTAATCATCTGATGCATCGCCAGCACCTCCAGAGGCTCCGCAGTTACAGTGCAGGAGAGGTAACACCCTTTCCCCACCCTCAGTTCACAGGTCCACAGACTCTGCCTCTGTTTGTGGAGCCAGAACTGTTTGTAAGTGGCCAAGATCTAGGAGAAATTAACCAGGCACAAAGAGTGCCCTGTTCTCATTCCAGCACGTGCTGTTCTAGTTTATATCTCTTTTATTACCTGTGCTTACCTGCTGCTGAGCCATAAAAGACTGCCACCTTTCCTAAGCTCACAGTCATTGCCTTTCTGAAATACTGTCTCTACATCCCATATTCTTTCCTGCCCTCTTTTCTCAAACCAAAACTCAAAATATAGTCCTTGTCTACTTTCAAACAATTTCTGAGAATATTATGAGAAAATCCATTTTTATGTCCTAACATCTTTTTATAACATCAAGAGATGAGGGCACTGAGAATAATTTCCCATCAAACAGCTTTTAAAGTTGAATTTTAGAGTGAGGCAAAAAATGAAAAAAACTGTCAGAAAAAAGGTAATATCTACTTGGCCCCCCTTAGAGAATCATTCCAGGGAGAATCACAGTGTACATACACCTCAAAAGAAACTGGAAAAATACCCAAAAGCGTTCAGACAGCAAACATAAGCCTTAAACGAAGAGCTGTTGTTGGTGTGTCATCACTTGTTTTAATGAAAGCCTCGTGTGCAAAAAAAGATCTTTACATTTCAGAGGAGTCATCTGTGTACTCTGAGAGACGCAGCTATT